>NC_137541.1:123737140-124399640 GCF_963082525.1 Nesoenas mayeri | reverse complement strand
GAAACAGTCAAAACAGCCAGAAGAGGTAAACAAGTATGGGGAGAAATGTAGCGAACGTGCCAGTGAGGTAAGAATTAGAGATGAGCTAAGCAACAGAGGTTCAAAAGGTCAGATGGTAACAGTCCTGAAATGTGGAAAAGGCTGCCTGCTTTAAAGGAAAGCAGTAGTCCGTTTTCTATGCCTGCAGCTGATGGGACAAGAAAAAAATGGAGCAGCTGTAGCCTGCAGTGGGGAGATTCATTTCAACCTTCATGAAAACTTTTTTTAATTCAAATATTAATTAAACACTGGGATAGATTGCTAAGGACAATGCAGAGTAGCCATCTCTGGAAGTTTTTATTGTACAAAAATCTTTTTGGTGTATTTATTCATGGAGAAGCACAATGGAGTAGTTATTGGATATCGCCTTTTCTAGAGTGAACTACTGTCTTCTCCTCCTGTTTGTCTTCTTTGGCCCTACATGGACCACCTTTCATTAGTGAAAGGAACTGATGGTGCCGATGGGACTCTTGGCAGTACCCAGGTAAACTAGTTGGTGTCAGCCTTCTCTTAATTTCTCAAGCAACACATGGTTAGGACTGCCAATAGCCTACAACCCTTTAGTGTCGGTTCGTTGCTGAGACTTGGCAGGAAAGTATTGTGGCAGTGGGGCTCCACCAGCTCCATGGGGCAGTGGGATGAGTGGGGAGGCAGCATGGTGATCAAGGGGTCAGTTTGCTTTGCTGCCTGGGAGTTGATCTGTGACAGCACTGTAGGAAAAGTCCAAGGGCTGGAAGCATCCAAAATGCAGAATGAAGGTGGGCATTGTTTGAGACGCTCTGTTCAGGGGCTCAGGTTTGCTCTGCAAGGCAAGACTGGTAGTGGGCACGCATGTGTCAGGACTGGCAGTAGTGGCCAGGACCTTCACAGGTCTGGAGTTACTCAGCATCAGCCTTCTTCCAGCTCAGCAGGAAGGGAGATCTGTGCATCATGCCTCATGCTCAGAAAGCCCACTGTATCTGCTGTGTGGGGCTGGAGCATGACCCTTGGTGAAGGGCTTAAATAGCAGACAAGCATGCTGCTTTGTAATTACAAAGATAGCTTGTGCACAACAGGCTCCCAGGCACCACTGTCCGCTGGCTCTGGTCTCCTGCTGCTCTATAGGCATCTGTCTCTGATGGTGGCAGTGGCAGATCTCTGTACATCTCCAGGCTGACACAGTAAGGCCATGCTTATATTTCAGTAATGAGCTTTCCTGGATGTGAGGCCTGAGACTAGATGGCCTCTCCTAATCTCTCCCTGCTTCATTTTCTAGTGTTCTTTACTAGCCATGTTTGAGAATCAAGCAGAAAGCAAGGAGCCTACAGATAAATTCTCACATACAGACAACATACCTGTTCAAAAAAATGGGGAAGTACAATGCCTATTTAGGACTGTACCTTAAAGAGACAGATAAATCCATTATACACAGCTGACCTTATCAGATTTGCAGATGTGTGATAACTTCACATATCAGATGATTCACTCTCATATAAAATTGCAAGTCAGAAGTTCACATACATGCAGGCTCTATTACAGCTCTGCCTTTCCTGCACAAAACAGCTCCTGAAACTGCTGCTCCACTGCCACCTGAGTGGCAAACACCTTGCTCTCTAGCTCTAATGAGAGCAGTGCCTAAGAATGCAGGTGGCAGCTCTACCATCCAGACCTCCACAACAGCTGCGGCAAGAGTGGGAGAATTTCAGAAAAAGCTCATTAGAGATGAAAGCCCAGCTGCTCAGTCATGGAGTGCTGATTGAAATCTTGAACTTTCACTCATCTGAGTTAAATGAGCGTTACTCTCCTCTAACTTGCAAGTTGTGCATTCATTTGCACAGCACAGAGGGCACCAGGTGAACCTGGAAAGGCTCCACGTCCATTTTACACTGCAGGAATGCATACCAGTGCCCTAAGTGCAGGGCAGAGGGGAATAAGCTAGACACTTTTGCTTTCATTTATGGGGGCAATACTGCTTATTTCCCAAACAGTTTCTGCTGTCTGTAAGCATGAAAATTAATTTTAACTGACAGAACACAATATTTGAAAGTTTCTTGCATCAGGTGCTTGTTTTGTGCTTGGATATATACCCTTAGACAGGACCTTTTGCTCAGACTATGCAGGTTTTATTTAGTTCACAAATATGGGGGAGGCCAGCTTTGTTTAAAATGGAAGTTTCATTTAAGTTCTCTTGAAGCTATGATCTATGGGTGAGATACCATTTACAGGAAAAGGCTGGAGGTACATGGGAGGTACTTAAGGGGTCACATGTATATGTTACATTAAAATGAACTGTTTGGAGCATATATAGGATCTCTAAGGGAGATTTTCAAAAACTTCATGGTCCCACTCACAGCCGATTAGACTTGTGTTCCTGTTACTCTTGTGGATAGTTTTGGAAGTCTTCGAACAGTTTTCTTGTATCTCTTTCTGTTTGTACAACGAAATGAGTGTGTGCTCTGCTGGGAATAGATAATACTATTCCGTGTAGCACTAGTGTTGGATGTACCCAGGGCTTTTACAGAGATGCAAAAAACCCCATAGATGCATATTGTATGAGTCATCCCGTGCAGAGATAACTACAGTGCACAGGTACATATACATGTAGTTTTCTGCATAAGATCTTGTACCTACCTTTTAGAATGATACTTTATTATAGACATCACTATAAACCCTGGTGTTCTAGTTGTGAGTTCTGTGCAACATATTCATAAAGTGAGCTAACAACAGGTTTTCTCCTCCAAACTCTTCCCCCCCAAAAAAGAGACTGGACTGGTATATGGACATTTATGAAAGAATACAAAGGAAATACAGCCACACACAGCTATATTACAGAAAGGTCATGTACATTGCACATATACATATGTAGAAATAATTCGCTTAAAAATACAGAGGAAAAATAAAATTACATGACCAAACACAACTTACTATACATAGTATCTTACAAACACTGTGAAGAGAGTTCTAGAGCAGATTTTGATTTCTTCTAGCTTGTTCAGAGTTGCATCTTATGAAGTAAAGAATTTGCTTCCAAACTTTCAAGTACTAGTAGTCCAAGGAAGTTACTGGAGAACTACAGACCACATGTAAAACTTTCTATATAATATTTAAAACAGTCAGTCAAACTCTAGAGCAAGAATGCTGATCTTCATTAAACACCACAAATTGAATTGTGTTCCCCGTTCAGACAAAGGTAAAATTCCATTGATTTCTGTGGGTCTGGAGGTACACCTTTTTCATTGGTTACCAAATTCTATTAAAATATTGCTACCATTGATTAATTTGGCTCATTTATTAAATTAATTTGTATGGAACTGTATATTTTTCAGTATACTCGGTTTCTTTACACTGTTGCTTACTATGGCTATGTTAAAAATATTGTCTGGCTTGTTTTAATGTGAACTATGAGAAAATACTATGACAGTTTATGTTCTTTATGCCTATAAACTATGCTGGTGTGAGTGTGTCTCAGCAAAAATATTGGCCTGATTGTACAAAAGATCCTTATTTAAAAAATATGTATATCATCAAGTCCTTCAGCAAGTAACCAACACTGTTTGTGACCTGTACAATATTGAAAAATGTTGTAAGCCATGAAAATTTTGCAAGGAAATACTGCTGCTTCTAAAAAGAAGGATGTGAATAAGTTTGACCTATATGGATTACCTAAAAAAATATTAACTTTCACCAAAAAATGATGTTCAGGATGAACTCAGAGTTATGTTTATTCTCTGAAGTAAGGGGTAATTTTCATGTATATTTCAGCTTACCTTCCTCTGCTGAACAAATTCTTCATGCGTCCTTCCAGTAAATCTACAGTAAATCAATCCCTTAGTGAATGCTTTTCTTTTAAGCCATTATTAACTTGTCCTTATTCACTATTATCCCCTCTTTACTAGGCAGGGGAAAAAAAAGAAAAAAAAAGAAAAGAAAAAACAAACAAACAAACAAACAAAAAACAAACAAAAACGAACAAAAACAAACAAAAAAAACACACCAAAAAAAAAAAAGGGGCCAGCTGCTTAACTGCCCTCTTCTTTGCAATAGGCCAGAATTTCATATTGCAGTAGAACTTTAAGGCCTTTATTACTGTTTAACACAAAAAATGCAACCAAAAGCAAAGCCACACAATCCAAAAGCTATTCCAAGTTACTATTACAATAATTTTAAACATTCACCTTTCCATGCATTAAAATTGTCCGTGCTGCATCACTAGCCACAGCAGAGCACTCTGGGGGTGACTGCAGCTCCGGAACGCATCTCCAACAACAACAGTGACAGGGCAGAAGGCAAAGGCAGCTTTCTAGATGCCCTCTTGTGCAGAAGCTGAAATCCATCCAGACAGATCAAACATTCTAAAAACAGGAAGAAGGCAGGAGGCGTCTACACGTACTGACTTTTGGAGTACAAGCTCTCAGTCTTCCTGTGCAGGTGCTGGCTGTGCATGGGGTAGCTGGTTGGTGTGGAGTATCCATAGCTTCTGGTTCTCTCACCACAACGGCAAAAGCAGCAGAATATGGCTCCAGCAGCAAGGAGGCAGAAGGCAGTTGCCCAGCCCAGGTACAGGGCCTCTCCAAGCTCCCTTTTCTGGGCAACATTCACCATGGGGTTGTAGAAGTCACTGATGATGGTGTGGGCAACCCAGCAGACTGGAATGAGCTCGACAGCACCTGAGAGGATGAAGAGAATCCCGGACGTCAGGATAATATAGCCCTTGTCTCGCCAGCTGCTCTGCATGCACCGCGTGCACTTCAACCCCATGATGGCAACCAGGAAAGCGAGGGAGGAGAGCGCTGACACAGCACACATCAGCCCTCTGGATGCCTGCAGGTCCGGCGAGAGGGCCAGCACGGAGTCGTAGACCTTGCACTGCATCCTGATGTTGGCTTGTCTGATGCAGTGCATCCACAGGCCTTCCCAAATGGTCTCAAACACGATGATGTTGTTCTCGATGAAGGCGGACACTCTCCACTGAGGCATGCCTGTGACAGCGAAGGTCCCGATTGTGCCAATGCCACCAACGAGTAGCCCAGCAACCTGCAAAACATCACCAACCATGGTGCCTTTGCAAGGTGAGCACAATGCAGCAGGTTCCCTGAGCCAGGTGCACACTGCTGGCAAAAATACCAGCAACGTTTTCCAAAAGTCCTTGTCCCTTGTGCAAAGAAAGTTTCAGAGTCAGTCTGCACAGCTTTAAATCAGCTTAAATCTGGCACATGCTACTTGAGACTTGGCTGCGCCTTCGTCGCCTTTATAATTCCCCCGCCACCACTGACTCAAAGAGGCAAACTGAGCAATCAAGTGGAACAACTTCTGAAAGCAAGAGGAAGGACAGGGTGTGTGTAAACCAGCAAGAGCCACTTAGGATAAATGTACCTTCTGAGGAAAATGCTTTGTGTTACAGTCGCTTATTTAAAAACAAAAAACAAGTCCTACCCTTCACTATTGTCTACGAGTTTGCCTGTGCTAAGGAAAGGGACTGGTCTCAATGGGGGCTTAGATGTACACTGGTGCAGCTACTGAAGCTGTTGCACTGACCAAGCAAGAATATTCTGCCTCAGCTGGGCTCCATGGCAAAGTGCCAGGAGGAAAACAGAGCTCCCGCTCCCCGCCACAGGGCCTCTGCTCCCAAAAGTACTTTTGTTCTGAAGCCTGAAGGAGAGCGCTGCAGTGATGGGATCAAGGAACAAAGAAAACCAAAAGGATAAAGTGGCTCTAAATGTGAAACAGTTCTGCAGATGCTAATCAAAGCTGCAAAAGAGCATTTAAGAGGTAGAAAGGAAAAATAAGAGACCTCAATCCTGCTAATATCTGTACATCTATTTAGCTTTATACATTTCTGCTGCTCTACCGCGTGTTACGGGAATAGTAGGTTTCTGGAGATATCCACATGCTTAAAGGATTGCACAATCTGGTCTAAAGAATGATGATTTAAGCTACATAGCAAATTGTTCTCCTGTGCAAAAGTGAACCTAATAATTACCTTCTGATAGAGTCTAGTGCAATGGAAAGTACTGGCTCTCCAAGTAAAAACCTATTAGAGCTATCCATGTACAAACAAATACTTTAGAAAAACATCATTTTAATTAAAAAAAAAAAAAAAGAAGAAAAAAAAAGAAAAAAGGAAAAAACATTATTATGGAGAGCTAGTGAACCATTCATTCACAAGCTCTTGTGTGATGTGACCAGCAGACAATGCTGGAAAATGTCAGTGAAGAAATTTGGGAAAGTTAGAGCCACAGAAACCACAGTAAAAAATCTAGAGGAAGGGGGGTGAGCAGAAATAAATAAGTAGGCACATAAGAGTGGATTCTTCTTACAAATTCATATAGCTACAAATGTATGCATGAAATATTCAGCCTGATCTCTGCATGTGCCTTAACACTGAAAATAAAGAATTAGCCATAAACTAGGAGGAGTTGTTATCAAATAGTACTCTGAATGCTAAGACAAGAACTAATTTGTTACACTGTAGAAGAGCAATTTGGGAAATAATTAGATAGGTACGGAAATATTAGTCCGCTGTTATTCACTTGATCTTTCTTGCTTCTGCTTCTTTTCTTGCTGTTTATATAACTTCAAAAACAGAAAGTAGATGTAGAAAAATGGAGCAGTGCAGTGCTGACTATGCCAGCTTGTTGGCGTATCACAGATAGAGAAAAGTCTCACTTACATGTAATATTTTATGCTCCCTAAATGTGTTTCTATCTGTGTGTGCATAAAAATATGGTTAGGAGGCAAGGGAAAGTAAGAAGCACCCTACAAATCTTTCTGTATTCTGTTTGGCTTTCATATCCACCTGGTTCTCCAACCTCTGCAGCAGCCTGCTGCTTATAAAGACATGCTAAAAGGATGAAGGCAGGTAACCGCTCCTTCTGTTTCTGGTCCCTTGAGCCCTGATTTGTGGCCAGGTAGCTTTTCAGCATGTCCTTTTGGGCTTGGTTATATCTCCGAAATCAAACCTGCTGTCTGTGTGTCTCTCCTAATCTAAAGGCATCGAGTGCCTTGCCCTGAAAAGTACAGTTAGTCTGACAGAATCTCCAAAAGCATTGTAAGGGATGAGAAGCCAAGCAGAACTGCTTTTTCAGGTTTCCTCCCACTGCTGTGGTGCTCAGTGGTACCTGGTCATTCTGCAGCTACACTGCATGCTCTGCATTTCTCCAGCTGCGTGTTGGTATTTGCAATTTTGGCTCCCGTTTGTCGTCAGCCAGCCTCCCCTGGCAGTTCGAACCCCCTTTGCTGCACCTGTGAGCCAGGCAATAGATGGCCCTGGGGCCTCCTGAGTTAGGGACCATGACTGCTGTGTGAGCTGAAAGCCCATGTCATTTTTGACTGCCCTGGGCTTCACACTCTGCAGCCCCATGTCCCCACACCCTGCTGTGCTCCTCACCTCTGCTGCTCCACGTGCATGGGGGAGCTAGCAGTGCCCCCCTCCCAAAGATGGAGTTTTCCCTTTCCCCAGTGTGAGGACACTGGCGGTAACAGCTCTTCTCCTCATGTAATCCCCAGTCTCCTGGGAAGGATGTCAAGAATACTGTGGCCAGCAGGACCAGGGCAGTGATCGTCCCCCTGTACTCAGTGCTGGTCAGGCCACACCTTGACTCCCGTATTCAGTTTTTGGCCCCTCACTACAAGAAAGACATTGAGGTGCTGGAAAGAGTTCAGAGAAGGAAAATGAAGCTGGTGAGGGGTCTGGGGCACAAGTCTGATGAGGAGCAGCTGAGGGAACTGGGGCTGTTGGAGAAAAGGAGGCTTAGGGGAGACCTGATCGCTGTCTACAACTACCTGAAAGGAGGTTGTAGCATGGAGGGTGTTGGTCTCTTCTCCCAAGTAGCAAGAGATGAGATGAAAGGAAATGGCCTCGAATTGTGCCATAGGAGGTTTAATTTGCATATTAGGAAAAATTTCTTCACAGAAGGGTTGTGAAGCACTGGAACAGGCTGCCCAGGAAAGTGGTGGAGTCACCATCCCTGAAAGTGTTTAAAAGACAAGTAGATGAGGTTCTTACGGACATGGTTTAGTGCTAGAGTTAGGTTACGGTTGGACTCGATAATCTTGAGGGTCTCTTCCAAACAAAATGATTCCATGATTTTCTGGCCAGCAATAAAGGGTGACTTGATTCTGTTGGGTAGAGTATATACCTTCCCAGGGCATTAATTTGTAGAGGCCACACTAACCCTTACTGTATTGACACTGGAACTGTATAGACTGTTATAGAATGGAAGAGTCTGGGTCTGTGTAACTGAAATTGTGCTTTGTTGCCTTGTTTGCTGCAAACTAGTCCTGTCCTACAGACCCATAAGTGATGGGGGTCTGGGTAAAGGACTTTGGGAAAACGAAGTGGAGAAAACTTCTTGGATGACCAGGATCATAAATTAATGGAATAATTCCAGTTAGAAGGAGCCCCTATATGTTATCTAGTGCAACCCATCCTTGAGGTGTGCCTTTCAGAGTCACAAGACTAAGAACCCAAGCAAGGTCCATTTCAGTCATCAAAAAAGGCCCAAAGATTTCTTGGGGGAAGAGAGTGGTTAAATCCCATTCACGTAAGAGTGAGACAACGAGGATCTTGAGGAAAGACTATAAATGCACAGTATTTCTCTGCTGAAATGGATTTGGTATATTAAATATATAATAATGTAACTATCATTGCATGTCTTTGCAGCCCCATGTTTGCCACTTGAACAGCAAAGAAAAAGCTATAGGCCTGTAGCAGAAAAAATAAACAAGCACTTAAATAACATGCCAATAAGTAAACACAAATAGGATACAAGCAGCAGGACTGATTTTTATTAGAGACTACTGAAGTTCTAATTTACAGGACAGGGAAAATAATTAACTGAGCAAATATAATTTAACCATATTATTGATTAATTTGGAAAACCATTAAAGCTCCCATATAAATTCATGGTGAGTTTGTGTCTGCATCAAGGATTCAGTATTTGTACATTCTTAGGAGGATTAAATTTTAGTGCCTTATCTTGCTTTAAACCATTTGCAGAAGGAAATGTGGGGAAATCTTATTTAGCGTTATGGATTGCATCTGCTTGTTTGCAATTAAAACACAAGAAGAGGGCAAGTCAAGAATCTCATTATTTGTTCTTTGTATTGAAACATGTCATTTCATTACACGGAAGTATCAGAAATACCTGTGACTAGCTAATAATATTTTCACTGCTGGCCACAGGATCCTATTAGTTTGTTATAAAACAAATATTCACATACATAATTTAAGCTTCTCTTCTTCTCTTCTTTCTCTTCTCTCTTCTCTTCTCTTCTCTTCTCTTCTCTTCTCTTCTCTTCTCTTCTCTTCTCTTCTCTTCTCTTCTCTCTCTCCTCTCCTCTCCTCTCCTCTCCTCTCCTCTCCTCTCCTCTCCTCTCCTCTCCTCTCCTCTCCTCTCCTCTCCTCTCCTCTCCTCTCCTCTCCTCTCCTCTCCTTCTTCCACTATCTTAATGAATTAATATCCTTAAAACCAGCATCAAGCTTTTCTATATGACCTCTGTATTACCCTGCTCAGTGTTCCCAGCTTTGCCCTCCTCCCCTTTCTCCTCTCCAGAGTGGGTGAATAAGTCAGCTGCAGGCACCCATCATTCTGTGTTTTGGTGAATAATGTGAACCTAAAGCTACTACAGCACTGCCAGAGCATGTAACATTTCAGGACCGGGCTTGGTGGTTCTGTCTGTTAGCTTCTAACAGGACCCCTCCATTGTGTTCACCTGTCTTTTTGAGACTTTCACCAATGAATCTCCTTGTGTAAGAGCAAGAAGGGATTTCTCATCTTTCTTAGATCGTTTTTCTTCTGAGTGCTGCTCGCAGTCTGAGGAGGGGGTGAAGTGAGGAGACAGACCCGTGGTTAGCTCATCTGCCACTGAGCACCGTTTCTGACAGCTTCTCTGCAAACCCACTGCTCCCTAGCAGGACAGTAGCCCCCAAGTCCCTGTCATTTCATCTAATGCAGCAGAACATGAAAAGCCAGTTCAACATACCTAGTGCAAGCAGAAAGAGTCACATATGTTCATAATCAGTTTCACTGAAGAGCCACTTATTTTTAATTGAGGTATCTCTTGCTCTTGTACCTTCTCTCTCTCCACCACTTACATTAACAAGAGACCGCTGCCTAGACAGCAAATGGCACAATGACAGAAGTGCAAAAAATACTAATCCTTGGCTAGCAATGTAACAGCAATGCAGATAATTGTTCTGTAAATTGTTTTTGCTTAATATCCCAAATAACTTTACACATTTGCTTGTCTTGCTCCCCATGCTTTAAATCCCATGTATAAAATCCATGACAATGTGATGATGCTCCCCTTGCATTAACATGCGGAGCAGAAATTTCCATTTCCTTGGTTTTAACTTCTGTTTGTTTTGTGAAGTGTTAATGCAGAAAATTTGCCTAATTTGGAACAGGGACACACACTACAAAAACAGGATTTCTGAAGATACTCAGTAGCTAAAGAACATCAGAGGAAACAGCTTCCTATGGTATCTGCCTCTGTACACCTTTGGAGACAGCAGAAACCTCATGAAGAGCCAGGTACCTGAAAAACAAACCAACCTATTCCATAGCTGAAGCTTTATAAGAATTGGTAGCAAACAATGCTATGCTAAAGGAAGGGATAGAAAGATGTCCGTCCGCTTGGACTACAGGAATTTCATAGGCTGATGTCAGGAAATCATTCTATTCCAGGACAAATTCACCTTGAGGAGGTTACAGGACATTTCTGGCCCCAGATGCATGTGGGATTCTCTGTCCTGGGATTTTTTCCTGCAATCTAGGAAGGATCATACTGGGAAGCTGGCTTCTGACTTCAGACATCCAGTTTATGCTCCCTGAAACCCATCACCCCTCTGCTGTGAAATGAGTAGGAACATGAAGTATCATATAAAGTCACTTTTTTCTTCATGCAGGAAGAGATGTGAGCACTAATATGAAGGTCTGAGATTAATATATTTCTTCATTGTTTTAGCAAAAGTTCCATGATTTCTGTGTTTGAATTAAAACTTAAATCTCAGTTTATCCTATTCAGGTGTTTGCCTCGTAGCATTCTCTAGCATCTCCTGCAATTAGCATACAATTTACAGATGCCAGATCTTGTTTGAAATGAAATGTTGCCTGAGCAGTTTTGATTGAATTTTTACATCTCCAAACAAAATCTACCATTTGTGACATTTCTGCTCCAACCCAGTTGAAGCATCACCAAACTACATTTTATTTTCTTTTCTAAAAGCTTCTAGGGCTTTTATTTTTAGCATTCCTAACATTCTTGCTGTGAAGGGCTGCCAATCCTGAATCATAAGACTTTCATGAGTGTGACATGATAGTTCACTAAAGATAAAAACAACTGCCCAATTCTTGTCTTCTGATGCAAGCTGGATGCCTCGATGACGGCAGCAGGACTTCACATGTAGAAATGAGAGCAAAACTTCTGTTTTACCTGCTTGTCCAGAATCTATATTAAGAGTTTTGCAGAGGAGATGTTAAGAGGAAATAAGGTTTGTTTTCAATTTAATTAACAATGCTTTGGTGTAATAAGATCATTGCAGTGATAATGTATAAATTGTAGTAACAGTCTGGTATTTTTGAGGCATAACAGTAAACTTGCAGTTACTTGTAGTAACCTAAGGGAATAAAGGGGGACTCAAACAAGCAAATCCACAAATTCAAAATGTATGATGTATGAAGTTAGAACAAAGCCAAAGGGAGGCTGTTGTTTCTTTAGCACTGCAGTTAATATCTACAACCCACAGAATCAGCACACATGTGCTTTAGAGGTAATGCTGTGGTGTCAAGACCTGACACAGTGTATTTCCTGCTTCTGGTTTTCTGCCTTCTGGATATGCGTCCCCACTTTTTCTTGACTTTATTTATTCTTGATTGAAAAAATGCAGGCTTGTATCCCAGAAGTTTTCTAACATGCTTTTTCCCCTGCAATAACTTACCTGGCTTTAGCACTAATGGATTTTTGAGGATGAGCAAAACAACATCTCCAAAACCAGATCATCACAGCCTGGCATGATTTCTGGAAAAAACAACAAACTGAGTAACACAATAAATATCCTCAAGCAGTCCAAAAGAAGCTCTGGAGTTTTAGCCTTTGCATGGCAATTGCTGTAACGTGATACACGTTTTGTGCCAGGAGCCAGCAGCTGGCAGGTTTTCAGAGCACTGCCACAAATCTTTCAAAGCACAGCCCGGCACTGTTGGCATCCCTGCTCCTCCGAGAAGCTGTACCTGCTCTGTCTTCCACCTCGGATGCAGCAGTATCCACTCAGATCCAAACCTTGCCTCTTCTTGTGTGTTAAACCCACTCAGATGCCAGGCTGTTGTACAAAGAAAACCCCTTGAGCCTGCAATGACATTGCAGAGCACTGAGACCACTGCTATCAAGTGTGTGCTAGTGGTGATCTTTCATTAGCTATGTCTCATAAATTGCCCTGAACTCTGGGATGAGAGAGATAACAGATGCAACAGCTACTTTCAGACACTTTTCACTCACTGCCTACCCTGGTCAGAGTCCCACATTTCAGGGGCAGGAAGGAGGGAGCTACAGTTTGACACGCAGGAACTCATCACCTGCAAAAATAAAAGAATGGCAACAATTTGCTGTCTTTTACATGGACACAACACAGCGAGGAAACAGTCCAGCTCAGGAATCAGGGCTCAGGTACTTTTATGAGAGCACAGCTGAGGTTGTTTTGAGTACTGGCCTAGGGGAACAAACTTAGACTCATACTCTAAATATTCTCTATATGTAGGTGCAGCCACCCAAAGACACTTTCCAAAGTTCAAAGGGGACAAAGCTTGCTCCTTGTAAATATTGCAATTGTCAATGGTGCTCTAGGAAAAGGCATCTAAAGCAGGTATATATAGCTAGGAAGCCTTTTAAAAGCTGAAGGAAGGATCAAAATATCATTTAAAGGGGTATTTTGATGTTTTGTCCTTTACCCACTTTTATTCCAATCTGATTGGGATTCCATATGTCCAAGTTTTCTTGTGGGTTAAAACTTTCTCCTTTATTGCAAATTGTCTTCATTTGTTGGCTTTTCACTGCTGTATCCACTAGTAACATTTGCCAAGGGCAGACAATATTCTTAGACCAGGTTTTCCCATAGTAGAAACCTCACGAATCCTGCAGGAGATCCACTTGTGAGTAAGACCAACACCAGCCCACTTACAAAGCCGAAAGTCTTCAAGATCACGGCAAAGGATTCCAGTCATAATGTTATTTACAGATCAATATCCTGTTAAATTTGTTGGGGTGTTGCACAATAAATCTTCACAAATTTACCATTAAATACCTACATGACTAAATTAAACAAGCTCTAGATGAAGCAGGTGAGTGGAGGCACATGTAGTATTGTATCTATTTAAATGTATTGTATCTATTTAAATACCACATATGTATTTAAACGAATGTACAATAAATTTTCTGCAAGATATTTTAGCGAAGGTGTTCACCACATCCAAAGAAAAGTATTAAAAAAAAAAAAACGTTGTCATTTGGGACTAACCCAAACAGCTGAAAACAAAGAGGGAAGGGAAGGGAAGGGAAGGGAAGGGAAGGGAAGGGAAGGGAAGGGAAGGGAAGGGAAGGGAAGGGAAGGGAAGGGAAGGGAAGGGAAGGGAAGGGAAGGGAAGGGAAGGGAAGGGAAGGGAAGGGAAGGGAAGGGAAGGGAAGGGAAGGGAAGGGAAGGGAAGGGAAGGGAAGGGAAGGGAAGGGCAAAGAGGCATCTGGGGAGGCTGAATTGTGCTGTGTTGTCATTTTTTTCTCTTGAATTACAGCGGGGAAGTCATTGGCTTTCAGGGAGCTCCCCTCTAGGCGAGCTTACAAGCTTACAAGCCCTGGCTCCTTGAGAGATGCAGCTCCTTGGATTTCCATTCTTACCTGTCCAAACCCTTTTCTCTTTCTAAGAAATCTGCAGATACATACCCAAACTGCCATTCACCTCACTTGTGTTTCAATACATAGCTGTTGCCCCCACATCCTACATATGCGCACTGACTGCTACATGTTGAGAGCTTCCCATTTCCCCTATTCCCTGGTCTGCTTGCTCTCTGTGTAATGACCTGGAAAGGACATCTGCCTGAGGCAAGAGCCTCTGTCCAAATTTGTCTTTGTTTCCTCTTGATGTGAGTCACACCTGTGATATTACAGAGCATGGCCAGCAGCCCAAGGGAGGTGATTCTGTCCCTCTGCTCTGCTCTGATCCCACCTGCAGTCCTGCGTCCAGCTATGGAGACCTCAGTAGAAGAAAGACATGGACCTGTTGGGGTGGGATCAGAGGAGGCCACAAAGATGATCAGAGGGCTGGAGCACCTCTCCTATATGGACAGGCTGAGAGAGTTGGGGTTGTTCAGCCTGGAGGAGAGAAGGCTCCAGGGAGACCTTACTGGGGCTTTTAGTACTTAAAGGAGGCTTATAAGAAAGATGGGGACAAACCTTTTATTACAGTCTGTTGCAACAGAACAAGGGGTAATGGTTTTAAACTAAAAGAGGGGAGATTTGGACCAGATGTAAGGAAGAAATTTTTTACAATGAGTGTGTTGAAACACTGGCACAGGTTGCCCAGAGAGGTGGTAGATGCCCCATTCCTGGAGACATTCCAGGCCAGGCTGGATGGGGCTCTGAGCAACCTGATCTAGTTGAAGTGCTCAGTGCAGGGTGGGGTGGGACTAAATGACCTTTAAAGATGCCTTCCAATCCAAACTATTCTATGGTCCTGTCATCTCTGAACAGCACTTTGGCAATGTAGAATGCCTCTGCACATTTGGTGACATTTTTTTATATTTGTTTCCAGCCTTCCCAATGGTGTATTTTAGATTACCTCCTTCTCCCAGATTTGTGCTAAAAACTTATGCCAACAAACTCACATTTTAATTTGGTCTATTAAAATGTAAACTATCAGATGGCACATGTTCAGCTGGCACAATGCACTCATACTTTCATGAAAGTACTGAACAAAAATACTTTTCAGAGATATAGCAATCATCCTGAAACATTATCAGTGCTATGACACTGCACCTCCTCTGATAAGTTAAATTTATCCTCATTGGGAAAATGTTCAAATATCTCCAACATTTCTTTGTTTAGCTCTGTGACCTGTTCTGCTGGAGTGCAAGATTGGGATGCACACATGGAATGTGAGAAGAGCCGGGTGCAATTATTTCAAGGACAATATTTTTCAATCCAAGCAGGGTTTGGCTTTTAACAACAACATATGCTGCAGCAAATGTTCTTTTCTGTCAGTGTAATTCATTATCAGATGAAATTTCCAAATGAAATATTTAAACAATGACAGAAATTCTAAATATTTAATTTAGAAGTTTCACCAGTGAAAGTAAGTTAAAAAAGAAGTTGTTAAATAAAAAGCCACCATTTCTCTCCATTTGATCTATTTTAAAAGCCTAAACCTTTCTTTCTACACACTGAGAAGAGTATTATTGAAGTGAATTTTATATTAAAATTCCCATGAAAAACAACAACAACAAAAAACACAAACAAACAAACAAAAATCTTTTTAAAAGGAAGTAATTTGTAAAAATGTATTTCTCCATCTATATCGCAGAGATACTTATCCTTCTCTCAAAGAGGTAAGCAGTTTGCCACACACAGTGCTTTCCTTCATTTTCCCACATACATACGTTTTTTCCTTTAGCAGGGCTGGCTGTAAGAGCTGCTGTCTCTTGGTTATGTCTGCTAAAGGAAAAGGAAAGCAGGAACACATTGCCACAGCCATGTCCCTGCCTTGAGCAGCAGACCTGACTGAGAAAGCAACTGCCTTAGGCCTGAAACTATGGACTATTTATCTAATTCTGATCTGCCAGTAGGTATATGCATCTCCTGGGCTCCAAGTAGAATTTAAAAAAAAAAAAAAAAAAAAAAAAAAGAGAAAAAAGAGCATTAATCTATTCCCTCCCCCTAGTCCAGGGCAGTAGAGAAGTCACAGACTGAGCCTTCACTTGGTTTCAACCATCCAGAAACATCTGCAGTCACAGAGTGTTCTTTCTTCACTATTAAAACTTATAAGAAATCAGGAAAGGAGGACAAAAGACCATCATGGATGAGTCAAGACCTGCTGGTCAAACTAAAGGGCAAGAAGGAAATGCACAGGCAGTGGAAGCAGGGACAGGTATGCTGGGAAGAGCATGGGTACACTGCCTGGTTGTGCAGAGATGGGGTCAAGAAGGCCAAGGCACAGCTGGAGCTGAACTTGGCAGAGGATGCAAAGAATGACAAGAAAGTCTTCTACAGGTATGTCAATCAGAAAAGGATGGTCAAAGAAAGTGTAGTCCCTGATGAGCAAGACCTGCAAACTGCTAACAATGGATGAGGAGAAGGCTGAGTTACTCAACAACATTTTTGCCTCAGTCTTCACTAGCAAGACCTCTTCCCACATCTCTCAAGTGGGTGGACCTCAAGGCAGGGACTTGGGGAGCAAAGTCCCTCCCACTGTAAGAGGAGATCAGGTTCAAGACCACCTAAGGAACCTGATCCTACATAATTCTAAGGGACCTGACGAGATGCATCCCAGAGTCTTGAGGGAATTGGCTGATGTAGTTGCCAAGACACTCTCCATGACATTTGAAAAGTCATGGCAGTCAGGTGAAGTCCCTGGTGACTGGAAAAAGGGAAACATAACACCCATTATTTAAAAGGGTAGAAAAGGACCTTGGGAACTACTGACCTGCCAGCCTCACCTCTGTACCTGGGAAGATCATGGAACAGGTCCTCCTAGAAGCTGTGCTAAGACACATGAAGGACTGATTTGAGACAACCAGCATAGCTTCACCAGGGTTAAGTCCTGCCTGACTAACCTAGTGGCCTTCTACAAGTAACTACATCAGTGGACAAAGGAATAGCTATGGATGTCATCTATCTGGACTTCTGTGAAGCCCTTGACAGGGTCCGCCACAACATCTTTCTCTCTAAAATGGAAAGATATGAATTTGATAGATATACCGTTTGGTGGGTGAGAAATTGGCTCGATGGTCACATCAAAAGGTCAACGGCTCAATATCCAGATGGAGATCAGTGACAAGTGTATTCCATCAGAGGTCTGTACTAGGACCAGTACTGTTTAATATGTTCACCAATGACACAGTGGGCTTGAATGCACCCTCAGCAAGTTTGTGGTTGACACTAAGCTGTGTGATGAGGTTGACACACCTGAGGGATGGGATGCCATGGACAAGTGTGAGAAGTGGGCCCATGTGAACCTCATGACGTTCAACAGGCCAAGTGTAAGTTCTACACTTGGGTTGGGGCAACTCCCGGTACCAATACAGGCTGGAGGATGAAGGGATTGAGAACAACCCTACTGAGAAGGACTTGGGGGTACTAGTGGATGAAAAGCTGGACATGAGCCAGCAATGTTCACTTGCAGCCCAGAAGGACAATCGTATCCTGGGCTGCATAAAAAGGAATGTGGCCAACAGGTCAAGGGTAGTTATTCTGCCACTCTACTCTGCCCTGGTGCGACCCCATCTGCAGTCCTGCATCCAGCTCTGGGTTCCCCAGCAGAGGAAAGACACGGACCTGTTGCGGAGGGTCCAGAGGAGGCTACAAAAATGATGAGAGGGCTGGAGCACCGCCCCTATGAGGACAGGCTGAGAGAATTGGGGTTGTTCAGCCTGGAGCTGAAGGCTCTGGGGACACCTTGTTGTGGCCTTTCAGTACTTATAAGTGGCCTATAAGAAAGATGGGGACAGACTTTTTATCAGGGCCTATTGTGACAGGACAAGGAGTAATGGTTTTAAACGAAAAGAGGGGAGATTCAGGCTAGACATGAGGAAGAAATTTTTTCTAGTGAGGGTTGTAAAACATTGGCACAGGTTGCCCACAGAGGTGGTAGGTGCCCCATCAAGGCCAGGCTGGCTGGGGCTCTGAGCAGCCTGATTTAGTTGATGGCGCTGCTCATTGCAGGGGGTTTGGACTAGGTTCAACCTTTAAAGGTCCCTTCCAACCCAAACTATTCTATGGGTCTCTTCTATAAAGCCAAAAGGCAAAAAAAATATCTGTTAAAAACAAATGTTTTGAATATATGTTCAGTCTATCTCTGCAATGGCACAAGTGAGAATAAGCAGTAGATTTTCAATTAGAGTATCAAATACTGCTTTACTGATCAGTTATTACAAAATTTCTCCACTACCAAGTGCCACGTGGGGTCCTGCTCCCATCCCTATTGAACATGTATACAGAATTCCCTAATTTAGTGCAAGCTGTCTCTTTTTCCAAAGAAAGTAAAACAGGTGGCCTCTCAGGTTCTCACCAGAGGACAGACTGGACAGATTGGATCATTTTTTGTCTTTGCATAGCTTGCCTGGATATTGTGGAGCTCCACAGAAGCAAGTGATATGTGAGGACATCTCCTTGAGCCTGAGTGGGAAGGGTACACCAATGCTGGTACCTAGGAGCAGAGATGCATTCCATCCTCGCCAGCACCCTGGACTCCTAAGCTTGAATGCCCAGAGACTGCAGGGTTGTGGGGAAGTGGCCTCCAGAACAATGCCAGGGCAAGCATGAGCTTCCTCCAATACAGATGGTGAACTGTCAGGGGGGGAGTGATTTAGGGGCCTGCTTGCTGCAGAACAATGTTTAGATCACTCAAAGAAAAGCATGACTTAAAAGATTTTGATGGCAAGGTTCACTCTATTATTTAATGCATGGAAGAAATATGCCAAGCTGAATCCTACTTACCTTCCCTCCAGGGGCCTGGTGTCGGGTCGCTCCGAAGTCTGGATCCTAGGACTCACAAAGCAAACTCTCAGAGTTCATCGAAATAAATAATTTAATGGAGTAGAATAGCAGGAGGGCTGGATCAAGATGGATGCCAGCACAGAGGTCCCCCTAAGCACAGAAATCCCTAGATTTTATGTCTTTACAGACTATTTAGCCTTGGGGGTGTCAAACTCATTTTCACCCAGGGCCCACATCAGCCTCACGGTTGCCTTCCAAGGGCCGAATGTAATTTAGGACTGGATAAATGTAGGACTAGTTACATTTATTCAGTGCTAAAATTACATTCGGCCCTTTGAAGGCAACCATGAGGCTGATGTGCCCCCCTCGTGAAAATGGGTTTGACACCCCTGATTTAGCTGTTCCACACACCATGATTCAGTCCAACATCAATATTTGAGTCTGGGGTCTTCTTGCTTCTCACTGGACCTTTTTCACTGATCTCAGATGGGTCTCTGTTTCGCTTAGCTGTAGATATTGTTTATAGTCCAAAGCCTTGAAGATGCTGTTCAGTCTGAATGAATTTTTTTCTTCCCAGCTAAGTGCAGAACTGGCCCTATCTTGCAAATGTCCATGATGCCTTTGCGTTAGCCTTGAAATCATTATTTTCTCCCCAGTCAATTCTGTTCATCCCAGTAAAGTGCGAACTAGACTTTATGTTAGAGATGTTCTGTGTGGTCTTTAGCTGCTTTGGTGAATATGAGCAGAACCTTACAGCACACAGCTTACTGAGTAACAGGTAGTATATTAAAAATCACACAACCTTATAATTCTGTGCTTCATTATACCTAGTGTGCATTTACTTAAGCTAAATGATTGATATGAAACTTAAATCAGGCTCATTCAGTGATCTGTGAGTAGTAAAAAGCCATCACCATATAGCCACCCTTATTTAGAAGAGAGAGCTCAAAGTAGGCTCACCCAGGCTGTCATATTTATAGAATAAAGTGATTGACTTGTAGTCAAATCACACACAGTGGGAGAGGCATGCACAAGACTCCCTTCACCCACAACTCATCAGTGTTCAGTGGGCCGTTCTGCTTCCTTGTAGGTTTCCTAACAGGAGTCCTTGGCCCAGCTGCACCTCAGGCCTTTCCCTCCTTTGAAGTCTGTACCAAACTACTGCTGGTTTGGCTGGGCAGGTGTCGAGTGCATCCGCTACATGAATCCATAATAAGAGCCATCCAAGTGGATGCTTCGTGTCTCTGTGCCTCCAGATAAAGAGAAAAGCCACCATGACACATGCATCAAGTGCTCTGCCACCACAACCCTGCTGAAGGGGAGCACCATAGGTAGATGCTGGTGATAGCGAGATACAGGTGCAGTTCTGCTGATGCCCACAGGAGCTATTTCAGCCCCAGGATGGTGATATTCTGGTGCTTATACCAACAGAGAGAGAGAAGAGCTGAATACACCCCAGATCGATATAATTCTGCTACAGTGGACATTTATCAACCAGTGTTCCAGGAGCTGAAGGTGAAGGATTTCTGAATGCATCGACTGCTGTCCCAGGAGTGTTTCTGCCCTCAATCCTGCCTGGATTCACTGCCTCTCTGCTGGCTGCTGTTTCTCTCCACTCCCAGTCAGGGATACAAGGATGAGCCCTTAGATTATCACTCAAGACCTGGTGTTAGGATATATCTCTGCTACACACCAGACCACAGCACAAGGCCAATGGAGTGCCAGATGAGGGAAGCTGGGTGTCCCAACAGCTCCAGGTGAGTTGATTTCTGTTGTGACTTGGCTGCTGCTTCTGCTGAGCACCCAAAATTATCTCCATGTGGTCTGTCACTCTGCAGGCTACGCATATGCTTCAGGACATGTGCTCCTTCAAATCTACTGACAGATAAAAGGAAGAGCCTGTACAGTATTGCAGGATTGAATTATTGTGATATTCTTACAGCCAAATTCTTAACTCTGCCCTTGGAAACATGTAAGGCAAGAGAGCTAGATAAGGCCACACTCAGCAATAGGTTACCCCTTCTAATCAGTATCAAACCAGAAAAATAGAGTTTATAGGCATAAACAGTCACCTAAATGTGCAATTCAGCAATATTTAAGTGATAGCAATCTGTCCAGCTGCTTCACACAGTTCTCACCTCACTAGTTCCTGTCAACAGCCCTTGTCAACTGGTAAGTACATAACAATTATTAATTAGGCTTTGTAATATCTATCAGATGTACATTGCTAAGTACAGTATGGTTATCTGTGTTCAGTAACAAACAGCCACTAGTGCAGTTACAGCTGTGCAGCCTTTGGAAAATTATGTATGTGGTTCACTTCTCAAAATTTCAGTGCTCTGTTACATCGTGGTTATCATCCTTTTCAATGACTGAGAAGTCTTTTTTCTTCTGTGCTTTCCCGAAATATAGACCTGCACTGTCAGCATTTCCAGCTCATTTTCCCTACACATTAAATCATCATCAGTTCAGAAGCCATTAGAATATAAAAATTGCTTACTGGCTGCCTGGTTTCTGAACATGTTGATGAAACAGACTGTCAAGCCCATACACAGAGGTAGGGAGCTGGGCTGTGCTACTCTTAAAAGTTTCTGCTAATTTAGGTTTGAAATGCTACATGGTGCCTGTAAACCAAAGTTAGTGGCTGCTGAGCTGCTTCTTTATGGACCAGGGAATGGGGAATGCACCTAAAGAGAAGGAGAGCATACATCTGAAGGTAATAGCTATCATCTCTTCAGAAAACTAATGGGCCAAGAAGTCTGCATACAAATCAGCCCATAAATGTGCTGTGTAATCCTCTGGGACATGCACTTCAGCAACACTCAAGTTGTTTTTGAATAGGCATTCAACAGGTCAAGAGTCAAGCAACCCAAACCATTCAGGATACAATCAGAGGCATCACTTGATTCCTGCTTTTCTGCACAGAAGCACTGATGGAATTTGTTGTGGGTTGGGATTTTTGTTTTGTTTCCATTTCTTCTGGTTTTGAGGCATAAGGGGGAAAAAGTCTTAAAAACTGTGCTGAAATGTCTCCAGATTTGGAATACCTCCCCTGTTCCAACTGTTGTGAGGCACCCGACAGCTTCAGGTCAATGCAAGGTTATACACTGGATCGTTCAGAGAAGTCAAACCTGGAAAGACATAAGGCTTTACTTTTATCTAAGGCAGAATAGCGTTCTCTTCTCCTGAAGACAGGAAACTGAAGAGTATACCTGTAGCAATGATTTAAGCTGACCTTTTGCCTTTGCTCTGCAACAGCCTGGAAGGTATCACGCAATGACTTACAGCTGTTCCTGACATCCTGCTGCAGACCAAACTTCTCATAACTGAGAGAGAAGGGGTTCACTTGAGCCTGTGAGCACAGAGCTGATATTCTCCTGCAGAGGGACCAGGTGAGGTGAAGGGCAGAGCCACAGGAAAAGCCCTGGAGAGCGAGCACGCCTGCTCCTGCTGCCTTCAGGCATGGGCAAGGAGCCCAGCAGTTCCCCCCAGCTCTGGGACCTGCCACTGCTGGAGTCACCACTGGGCATTTGGCCATCTCCACCACCCCACTGATCGCCATCAGCTTTGCCAAGAACTGTCCTCCAGCCAAAATATCCAGTGCTCTTTCTGTGAATGTCCAGGCAGCAAAACCAGTGCTGGCAGGTCCCCAAAGGGCTTCCCCACTGATGTCCTTAACCCACAGCCAGCAGCTGCCCTGTGCCAGGGCACCTGATGTGCAGGTGTGCTCAGGGGCCACCAGCTCAGGGCTGGGCCAGCTTGGCTGGGCTGATGGGGCTTGGGACCTCACAGGGATAAAGGGCCTGATTAAACAAAGTGCTACTGCCATGGCAATGAACGGCTTTGCCAGCAGAAATAATTAACCTTGTTTAAAAAAAATCTGGTAACTTAGTTACCAGGTTCAGACACTGTGTCTTTGAGAAGGATTGGTTTAAAGCATGAGCAAATACTTCCAGGATCCACTCTATGCACACTAAACTACATTGTGTACTTATGCCTGATAATCAAGACTTTTGCATCAGGTTTTGATTTAAAGCCTCTAATAACTGCACCCATTTGTACTATATATAAACAACAATTTAATACAAAATAAATCTTCTATCAGGGCTCTTGCTGAGCTCTTGGAAGATGTTATACTGCAGCTGTAAAAATTACTATTAGCTGTAAAGTAGGACCATCAGATTAGTGTCTTACAAATGAGAGCTCCTTTGCCTTGGAATGTTACTTCCCATGTATTACAGACATTTACTATCAAATAACAATGATAAGGTCACTTCTGGCAACACCAACAAACTCAATTCAAATTATTATCATTACTTAAAAAAAGAAAGTACTACCCCTAAAATCACGTTCCCATACAATTTAAAAAACATTACGTAACTTTTGACCAAAATCCTTAGATAAAATCAATAGGCTTGGCTTCCCTTCAGAAATTAAAGATGCAATATGTAATGGCTGAAAAACGTACTACAAAGCTGCTTGGTCCCAACGGCACTGAAGGCAAACTCTCATCTAGCGTGGTTTGGGATTTCTACAATAAATGTATGGTACACACATTGCTAAACCCGAATTTACCCTTACTGGAAAGGAGTATGCAGTGATGACTCTTCTTTCTTATGAAAAACAATCCAGGTCAGACTTGTTTGCAATGGTGTGTTCTGCAGCATTGTCCTTACCAAGTGACAGACACTGTGTTGGCTATAAGGAGACCAAGCAAACAAATGCGATACAGATGTATGAAGAATAATGAGAAACATGGGGAAGAATTCAGTGTGATGACAAGCACAGCTCTTCAGTTCTAATCCCTTCTCTTCCCTCCTCTGCAGTGTCTCAAATAATCCTTATCTAAATATTTTATTCTGAAACTATATTGTCTTTTATCTTTTTACACCATGTTTTTGTATTTGATCTTAATCTTCTTCTATTTAGCTTGTACCAGCCTCTGGCCTTTTCACATTTAAGGATTTTCTTTCTGCAGAAATTTCACATTAGAAGTAGAGAAAACAATAAGTACTTATGTGGGTAAAAAAGCACATAGGATCTAATGTTATATGTAGGGGGGGGAATAGATATGGACATTTTAGCATGAATGCATTTTCTAAAAGTTAAAGACAATTCACATCATTTTTTTCTTATAATTACATTTTCTATAGGATGAAGGCATGCTGAAGGCAGTGCAGTGAAATTACACCAATTTACGATATTGCAATGCATCAGATCTCCAGCCTGCTGTCTCAGGAGTGTGCCTTTAGCTCCCATAAACAGCTCTGGAGTTCTTTGGAGGAAACATTTGCTTTATAATTTCGCCACAAACTAGAAAGTCAACATCAGCTATAGTGTTGTTAAACTATTCCCCCTTCACAAAAGCAGCTGTGAAAGAACATTATCATTACAGACTTCAAACACACTTTTTAATTTTTTTGTTACAAATTCTCATTTAAGGATGTTGATAAATATTAATTCTCATTATCCCAAAATACCGCTGAATGTGCATTCAGTCATAAATTCCTCATAAGACAATCAAGACTTCACATTTTCTATTGCCACTTGAGTTTTTTTCTGGTAGATGAGGAACTCGTTTTCAGAGCTGGAGCCTGAATGTTGGTGGTAATTCATTGCTGCACCTTTTGAAGCAGAAACAGAATGCTGGTTCTTGTGGTTTCCCGTCTGCTGTAAGGCCATTGCCAAGAGAGCCTGCATATCAAACCAGCTTTCCTTTCCCTCACTTATTTCAGAGCAGGGAGCAGGATAAATAAAAATAAGCACTAAAAACCGCTTTTATTTAGTAACTATATATTTACTCTGACCTTATCATGCTACACAGAAAAGATGGACTTGGAATGTAACTGCCACAAAGCTGCAGCTACACAGCATGGATGTTCACCCTGGCTGCCACATGTAACAACCAAAATGCAAGCATGGCCTTTGCTATGGGATGTGTAGGTTCAGCAGGGATCTCAGATTCAGTTTGGGAACCCATGCTGCAGCTCAAGCTACTGATGGGTCATTACTGCCATTACTTTTGCTAGCTAAGTGAAAAATTGGGATGTGTCCTAGTGCTTTAATCACATTTCTGTTTGAGTAGAGATGGCAATTATTGTACAGAATTATCTGCAAAAGCTGCGCAAAATATTTACAGCGAGTGATGAGTCCGTGGGCTTATGGTTCCAGGAACTCGGCCTCAGGTTTACTGGCTTCGTAATTATGACAGAAACCTCCTCCCACTCAGCCACCCTCACACCATGCTGCCTGAAGTTTTCTAAACCCAGATAGAAAATGAAGACACTGGGGTCAGGCACAGCTGAAAGAGAAAAAATTAAAAATCTGCTGTTATGAATTCATCCTGGATATTTATTAATTTTCCTCTTGTTAAACACCCAAACAAACCCACACAGGATGTTTGCTTTCAACCAGTGCAGACTGCCGGGTTTAATTAGCTGAAAGCTCCACAAATTGAGCCCTGCTGAGTTTGCAGTGCTGCAGTTATAACCCAAGTTTTAATGGAGACAGAAATGGCCGTAGGATATCTAATTATGTCCTGGGTCAAAGTGAAATGGTGAACACCCAAGTTCATGTGATACTATCATCAATTTTTTTTTGAGTGCCACAAAAACTGTCATTGTTGTTCCAGGGTTTCTTTGAAGCTGTCGAAGCTTTGCACTCCTGGAGAGAAGCACAGACATGCAGCTAACCTAGAAGTAAGCACGGAGCATAGTCAAGGTGAGACAGCATGTCACATTCTTAAGACTTTTTTGTTGCTTTTTAAAAAACATAATATCTTGGCAAACTCACCTTTGTTTCCCTTTCTTGTATGAAAAATTAATAGAGAAGTCTCAGAAGTAGTGATGCTGCATGAACGGTTTTAATAAGCAGGACTTCATGTTGCGCAATGTGGCTTGTAGGACTTAACATTTCTTTAGATTTAATAATATGGTTATTTTTACCAGTCTGTTCTTAAAAACACACAGTCACATAGTGGTTCAGGGCAGGAATGCAATCCTGATCCCTCATGAATATGATGAAATCTTGTTCCATTGTTTGGAAAAGACAAAATGAGTCAACCCCACAGCATTGCTTTTCCTGAAACCAGCCCTTGCACGTAAGCCTACTTCCAGGAATCATTCCCTCTACTCACTGATGGCCTTGCTCTCTTCTCCCTGAAAACAGACCCAGATTTCCCTGTGTGGCTCTCTGCAATCCTCGGTCCTGTGTTGCCCTGTCACTCCCAATGGTGCGTTGGGCTGAAGCCATGAGTGCAATGGCTGTTGCTTTGGGAAAGCTCTCTGGAAGCCATCCTTTCCCAGAAAATAAGACTCCCAAAGCCTGTCTCAAAAGAGGCGTGCTACTTTGTTTATTTGTCTTGGCTTTTCCTGGCCTGGTTCCTCAGGGAAACAATTTATAGGCTCTTAGCTCTTGGGAATCCAGCTGTCTCCTGATTACAACACTGGCTGTCTTCCTAGTTTCCCAATGCACTATTTATCCTCTGTCTGCTGCTTTGGACACTATCACCCACTCCCCAGTTTGTTTGGCATAGAGGTTCAGTACATGGAAGGAGGAATTCCTACCTGGGACCTGAAAGATCTGCTCTGGGAACTCCTGCCTCCGGAACCCACACTGTCACCCTATTACTTTGTGTTCTTACTATATATATATATCTTTTTAATTATCATTTGTTATGGTCTGTCTTTTCTTTCAAATAGCCTTGACTCGAGAAAAACTTTTCCAGCTCAGCCAAAGGTTGGAAAGGATCACTTACAAAGCTAAGGTAAGAACTGAAGGGTCCCTAGACGTCAGCCCTGGGCTATATGATCTCCAAGTGAATGGCAGCTCAAGAAGTTGATGCCAGTTCCCATCTGTGTATGTCTCAAATTTTAGCACAGACTCTTATGGAAGGTTAATGCCTGACTATGGCACTGCATCATGCAAGCTATTACTAGATTTGCTTCAGTGAAACCACAGAATTTGTACTAAGGTACAGTTAACATAACATAAGGGAAAATGAGGTACATGATTGCTGATGTTCTGGTCAGTACTGTGATTTTCAACAAACTCTGTTTTGATTAATTGATCCTGGCAACAAACTATCCATTATTTCTGGATTTTTAATCCCAGCGCTTTGCATTTTGAGCACTCATAGCTCTCTGTGCCAACTAAATGCCACTTCTGTCCTGTCATCATTTCACATCCACTTTGCATAAAAGTCAGCAGCTAGACAGAGGGATGGCGGGGAGGAACAGTCCCTTTGAAAACATCCTCCACACTTGTTCCCCTGGTACCACCAGACTGAAGGTCGCGGGTGACTAAATCTTACTCAGGCCTTGGGGGCAAGGGGAGAGGTGGGATGGTCCCTTGTCCAGCTTCATCCTTCCTATAGCTGTGGGACCAGCAGCACTGGAGATAGCAGAGGGGCTCCCCTCCCCATCTTCCTGGAAAACCTTCTCTCTTCAAAGAGACCTTAACCAAAGCCCAGCCAAAGGCATCCAGCTGTGTCCACCCTGTGAGCATCAGCAGAGCTCATGGTGGGACAGAGAGAAAATCAGCCTGCCATGTGGCAGCAGATTCTGGTTTAGGCCATAAAGGCTGAAGCTGTGAGAAGAGAAAAACCCCCCTGTGGAGCAACACAGGGCTGAGCATGGGCTTGAGCTACATGGACCATTGTGTCAAATGCCACTTAGAAAAGCTGCCAGGGGAGGTTGTCTTGCTGCAGGGTGGAATAAAGGTGTGTGTATGCTGGGAAGTTAAAAACAACTCCAAGCCTAATGAGTGTTTTAGTGGTGACCTGGAGCTCACATGAAAGCCAGGAAAGCACGCTGAATGTGCTCTCTGGTTGATTACCACCCATTGTCTAAAATAAAGCAAGTCAAAAAGATTGTTAAACCCTGCTGTGGTCTTAAGGACTGAATCAGCCAAACAAATAATTCCTCTGCTTGTTGTTAACACGTCCCAAAAATGTGAAACAAAAGGTACAAGTGATATGTTGCTCCCCTTTCTAATTTTAAAGGCAGTTCTGCAGACAAGATGTTCCTTACCACAAATACATTACAAAGCAGCAATAACAGAGAGGCAAAGAGAAATAACAACTCCCCATCTCCCTGGGGAAGTACAATCCATTTCTAACCCTTTTCATTTTTTTATTTTGTGTAGACAACCAGCATTGGATGGTAAACAGACATAACATACATGATATTGCCAAGCTGTGGTTAAAAGAAGAAAGGCTGACGTGAGGTTACACTGTTCTCCAGTTGACAGTGCAAGAGAGGGAAAGAATGACAGCAGAGGTGGAAAGAGTTACCATTGCTTTCATAAAAGATGGACAATTGGTTCTTTGAAATACAGAAAGATCCATCTTAAATATAATAATTATCACAGAATGGAAATAGAAGTTTCTTTCATAACAAATGCAATTACCAAGGACACCTGACTTTAGAAGCTAGTGTGAGTTTATAATGAATAAGGAGCTACATAGTGGATGTACAGAGAGCAATTTAATCAGCCCAGGGATATAAGGGGCCATGGTCAGCTCTAGTCAGCATGGTGGAATATAAAGCACATGTATTAAAATATCAGTAAAGGAAACAATGAAGCCATTCAAACTATAGGCTGAGAGTTAGTCACTGTGTATTTCTCCAGACTGCATGGTGCTTACAAATCAAAACCTATTCATTCCACTCACCTAGGAAGTCAAAATGAAAAGAAATGCATTGTCCATGTACTGGAGATACAGGGAGGCCTGAAGCCCTCTGTAAGGACGACAATCACCTTAAATTGCCCAGCCCTCTAGGGACATGGGGTGAGGGGCAGCCACCTACAATGCAGCTTCTGGACCTGCCACAGAAAAGAACAAAAAGAAAGAAAAATTTTACCACTTGAGAAAAATTAGAAATGAATAAATTCAGAATTAGAAATGCAGTAATTTCTAAGGCAAGCAGACAAAAAACAAGTGGTAAGGGGAGGCAAGGACACGGGTGGGAAGGAGGCAAGGTTTTGCAGAAAGGGAGGAGGGGGTTAAATCTTCAGGGGAAGCCAAGAACAGCAAAGAAAGCAGCAAAAAACAGAGTCCCACTGAGGGGGAGGAGGATAGTGGTTCTCTCAAATGTTCCAAAATCCTGACAACTGAATTAGTCTTGCCCTGAGATTTTTGGACTCAGTCCATCTGTCTCTTAATACTTATCAGCTATATATCATCTTCAAGCACCTGCAGAAACATTAATCCTAACACTAGGCTTCTCAGGTAGATCTGTAATGTTATTGTCCTCACCTATAAATAGGACTGCAGAAAGATAAGAAATGAGACCAGGCAGAAGGTCTTAAATTGTGTCCAAACAAGGTGTCAAGTGGTGTTTTAATTCATGTTAGGCAACACTGGGGGGTTTCTGCACCTCTTCTCCCAGTAGGAACAAGTCCAGGCAAGCCATATTTTCTCCTCTGTCTTCTCAGTATAAACTGACGTATAGACCAAAATGGCAATTAATAGCACAGGAGGAGGGATCAACCTTTATAATTTAAAGGTAAGCAGGGAACGTAATGAGGGAGTATCAATCTGATTGAGGGCAAGTACCAAAGAGAAGAGGGGAATACTGATGCAGAACCAGGGGTGTGTGATATGGGGCTGTTGTAGACCAGATCCCATGCGAGGAAAGGAAGAATTAGGAGCTCAGTTGAAGTGGCACATCTTTGTGATTCGAGGCCTGCTGCAACATCGCTTATGTGGGAGATGCCGATGAGGAAGACTGGCTGCCCTGCTCACAGCTGAGATGTGGGCAGCAGTGGAACTCACACTTTCATCCAAATATTTCACTGAATTTCCCCCAAGTGTTTTTAATATCTCATCACTTTCATTGTGGGTTGATTTGATTTTCTTTTAGTGCCACCAGCTGTTCCACACACACCAAAAAAAAAAACAGTTGGCTGTGAACTTCAAAGTTTAACACTGATTTGCACTGCAGTTTTCACTGCCAAAATTCCTGTGGTAGAAGGTGGAGAAGGGAAAGTAGCTTGTTAGGGACACATTTCTCTTCCATCTGGCCTGGAAAGCTCCCCTTCAGGTACAATTCATTCTTCTGCATGCATAACCACAGGTCAACCTAGTCAACTGCCTGTTTCCAAAGCAGCTAGCAGTGAAGTGGTGTAGTTGTATAATAGTGTGCCAAGTGTTGTCCTTCCCCAAAATATTCCCAGAAGTTCTCCTCATTCTGTTTTCAGCTTAGAGTCTTTTCAGTAATATTGTGTTTAATAACCCTCAATGGATTATGATCCCAATGTAGCCAGCTGTAATGCCGTGCAGCTCACAATCCCACACCTGAACTGCACTCTGTGTGAAGGATTATCTCCTGCAGAGAGCTCCAGGGCTGGCTGTCTCATTTGACCCCCTCTAGCTCTTTTGTTGGAAGAATCAGTAAAGAACCATTCCCTGTTCACCCTCTCCTTGTCACTAGTAACTTAATGCACCTCTCCCGTATTCCTTTGTTGTCATTTGTTTCGCAACCTGGAGAACCATTGCTCATACAGAAATTATTCCATATGTCTGATTATCCTTGTCCTTCTTTGTATTTTTCCGTCAGTTGTATCCTCTTCGATCTGAGAGGGCCAGATGTGAACACACATTTAGGACGCAGACACAGCATGAGCTTATGTGATGGCAACATGCTGCTTTCTGTTTTGATCTTCACGCCTTCCCTAATAATTCCTCATTTTCATTGTGTCAGTGTGATCAATAACAAGCACCGTGATGATGTTTTCACACAACAAGCTATTAGAAACCTAAGAGCTCATTCTTGTAAGGTAGCAATCACCTTAGATGACAACATTTTATGTGTGAAATTAGGCTTGTTTTTCCCATGTACACTGCTCCATGTTTCCCTACAATGAATTTCACTGACCACTTCATCATCTCATCATTCACTCTTATAACGTCCTTCTGCAGTTCTCACAATCAGCCTTGAATTCACTGCTCTGAATAACTTAGTATGATCAGTGAATACCATCACCGCATTTTTTTCATTTTCAGATCATTTAGGAACACTTTGAACAGTATGACCTCTCCCCATAAATCCCTGCAGGACTCCACTCGTTACCTTCTTCTATTGTGAAAGCTGACCATTAACTTTTAATTATCCATGCGCAGACCTTCCTCATCACCCATGGCTGTTCAGAGCTAATAGAGCTGATGGTGAGGGACCTTGTAAAAACAATCTTAGAAAGTCATCAATTAAATGAATCACCCTTATCTTGTAAATAAGCGTGTAAGTATAATAGATGTGGTTTTTCGGTCTTCTTGAATGTGAAGCCACATCCCAAGGCAGTGAAATCACCAGCAATGATGCACCATATGTCAACAGCAAGGTTGTCTCTGTCCTCACATGGAGCTTTTGGAGCTTTATAGCTGAGTAATTCTGTAATTGCAGAATGAATCCCTGACCTTCAGCCCTGTTTATGCTGGTCTGGGAACTTCCAAAGAGCTGCTTTTACAAGAAACACAAGAATAAACTGTGAGATAGCTGGGAACAGGTGTTGTAACCTGCAAATAAAATGTTATGCCACAGTTGATATTTGGTATTTCAGTTTGAATTTGGCATTCCCATTTGGCAAAACATTATATCTTCACAATTATTTAAACACACATGTATCACAGCCTTCTCACTGCACTGAGAGTGGTTCATTCATTTTTTAATTAACTGATTGTTTCTATTCATTCAATAAAACTATTGTAAAGTCTAGGTTCATATATTTTAATCAACTACCTCTTCTTAACCAACTTTGGGCAAATTGCAAGTAAAAGTAAAAGTAACACATCAGTTCTCTAAAACACATAAGTAAGTGATTTGTGGTCCCAGCACTTTGAGGATTTGAAAGCCAGTAGCTTGCAAACTTTAGGGCAAAGCTTCTACCCGTTACTTAAATAGTGGAAAACAAGCTTTTCTGCTTCTTCCAATGCCAACTGGCTGCCACATTGTGAGTGAACCAGGCACTGACCTGAACTAGCTGAATAAACTAAAATGAAAAAATAATCTCCCTACTGTCAGAAAAGACCACTCCTGTCAGTATTTATTAGGTACCTCAGCGAGTCAGTAGCCATCCACCAGCTCAGCAGTTTGCCTTTTGTTTAAAACGCTGGCACCAAAAATATGCTACTTTATATTATCACCTTGTAATCTAGTCTGACATTGTGGAATAATTTTTTAAAATATTCCTTAAACTTCACCTTGCCATTGATTTTTAAAGTGTGTCTCAAAGAAAGAAACAGTTAAATTTAAGGAATCATTTTTAGCAGTAGATATCAAATTATATCTACTGTGAAATCTCTAATATCTCGTGCTGAGAGGATAAGTATTGCAATTGTGTGGGGAAAGTTTAAGGGGTATGAAACATTTTTGCAAAGCAAGAGAAGACCAAATTCCGCAAAAAGCTTTTTCAATTAATCCATAGAAAACCAGCCACATCTGACGGCACGGTGCATCTCCGTCCTCAGGACTGAGATCCCAGGCTGTGCTCTAAGAGCATTCTGCAGGGTGGGAAATGAACATAATTTGGTTAAACAACGCATCTTGTCCCTCCACACAAAGGGCTTGGCAGCAAGTCTGACCCTGAGGCTGCTAGCACAGCACGCGTGGCTGAGGAACAGGGGTGCACCGCACAAGCTCCATCAGATGCATCTGGGATGGGCTCACATGTGCCAAAAGGGCATTCGACTCCTCGACTCCTGCTGTTATGGTTCTTGCTGGAAGAACCATAGAGACTGGAAGAAAACTGTTGCTGTAAATAGCAATAGGCAAATGTATAAATGTTATAGAAAACACAGACAATTGCTTCTGACTGCTTATTTCAGACTAGAGAACATCTAAAAAATGTTCTTGCTTTAAATAAATACTGGGCAAGATCAGGAGAGGTGATGACTGCACAAGGAGCACTCTCAGAGATGTTTAACAACATGCTGTCCCTTATGGTCCTCCATCATAATATTTAAATATTTGATCTCTTTCCTGCCCTCGGGATTATGTATTAGGAGAAGGAAGGAAGGATCTGGAAGATTGTTTTCCTGTGTTCTTGTTAAGCTTCCCTCTCTCAAGCCTGATGCCCATATGGCCTGTTAATAATGCAGCACCATAATTTAACACAGTTTGCCTTCAAATAAACCTTTAAGTAAGCGTGGTAAGGGATAATGCGTGGTCCAAAGGGAACTGACAAGCAGAACAAACTATAAGTGTGAAAAGATGGAGGAAAAATACAAGCCATCCCAAGCACTTTAGAAGTTTGTATTATTATTATTATATTCTTTAGGTTTCATCCTGTCAGCTTAAATAAAAAAGGGTTAGATCTTAATATTCTTCTGCAGTTCCAGTGACTTCCAGTAAGGTGCAAAGTTTTAATGAGAATGAGAAAGGGGTTTTTTTTAAGGAAGAGCTTGAAATTTCATTCTAATGCAATCAGGTAGGGGTGCCTCAAGATAAGGAAGGAAGGAAGGAAGGAAGGAAGGAAAGGAGTGAGGAAGGGAGGGAGGGAAGGAGGAAGGGAGGAAGGAAGGGAGGGAAGGGAGGAAGGGAGGGAGGGAGGGAGGGAGGGAGGGAGGGAGGGAGGGAGGGAGGGAGGAAGGAAGGAAGGAAGGAAGGAAGGAAGGAAGGAAGGAAGGAAAGAAGGAAGGAAGGAAGGAAGGAAGGAAGGAAGGAAGGAAGGAAAGAAGGAAGGAAGGAAGGAAGGAAGGAAGGAAGGAAGGAAGGAAGGAAGGAGGGAAGGAGGGAAGGAAGGAGAGAAGGAAGGAGAGAAGGAGAGAAGGAAGAAAGGAGGGAAGGAAGGGAGGGAGGGAGGGAGGGAGAGAGGGAGGAAGGAAGGAAGGAAGGGAGGAAGGGAGGGAGGGAGGGAGGGAGGGAGGGAGGAAGGAAGGAAGGAAGGAAGGAAGGAAGGAAGGAAGGGAGGGAGGGAGGGAGGGAGTTGGACCACCAGTTTAGCTTTGTGTTAGCAAAGCCAGGAGTGAACCAAGAAGATGCCACAGAAGCAAGTATCAGTGTGACACAGATGCAGGGCTCACAGGTTTCAAGTCAGGTGACAGGGATGGGTACATTCCCTTGGTTGATGCAGAGCCACCCAGCAGTGCAATGGCTGCTCTTTGAGTGACACAGGAGGAAAGAGGAGCACTTTGGGCAATGGTTATGTGACAACCATAATCCCAGACGCTGTCTCACACTCAACACACCTTTGGGCTTTGAGACACAGTCATTATTTCTTCTGCTGAAGGCTTAAGGAAAGATGATGAGCCAAAGAGTCAGCGAGACATTCAGGCTTGAGAAAAACTGTGTCATCTCCACTGTGTCATGACTGTGATTAGGCCGTGCCTTTCCATTAGCAACCACAGCATTTATCTACAAAGGCCCAGCTTAAAGAGGACAAGCAGAAAGCAAAGAAAAGGTGGCCACATGGTTCTGTTAGTACCTTTAATTTTACCACACCTCTGTAAATTGTGCCCTGCAAGGTCAGAGAAAGGCCTGGGCCAGCAGCTGGCAGAAGTCTATTAAGACAAATGGAAGAATTTGTGGTGTTCATATGGTTATTTTCGCTGCCAAGAGCTGGCCTGACCAGCAGGACAAGGGCAGCTCTTGCGCAAGGACACGTTCCCTCTAGCAGCCTCGTGTCACCTGCGCTGCCTGCTCTCACCGCCCGGCACAGCCGCCCTTGCGATCCAGCCCCCATTGAAATCCACAGGGTTTGGCGCACCAAGGCTCTCAAAAGACATCTGTTTTTTCAAAAGAGAAAGCAAAAAGTTTTACTAAACGGGGAATTCAATTCACTTAATGTGTTCCTAGCGATTATTCACCAACAGTAACATGTTTTATTTGACTTCTATCCACAGCACCCCAGCTAACTTGATGCTAAAGTGTCCAGACGAGACAAAAACAATTATGTAACTTTGTGATATCTAAGCAATAATAATGAAAAAACGTCCATTTCTATCACAGTTATAGAAAAAAAAAGACCTACTACTCGCATAAGTTAACTCGATTTCAATATGGCAGTACAGTTCTTTTGTCTCAAAGCATTAATAAAATGTAAGTGCACCGTTCATGCTGTTGAGAAAGCAGATTTTCAGATATTTACTAAAATATCTGAAGCTTTCTGCTTAAGTGTGAATAGGTAACTGAAATATCATTCCAACAATGGAACTAATGGTTTTCAAAAAAAAACTCTTCCCAAAGTGCACACGTTGCCTGAAAAATAGATAAATAGACAGACAGACAGACAGATAGATAGATAGAAAGATAGATATAGGATGATAGATAGATATAGCATGATAGATAGATAGATAGATAGATAGATAGATAGATGGATGATAGATGATCAATAGATAGATGATAGAGATAGAGATAGAGATAGATAGATAGATAGACAGACAGACAGATAGATAGATAGATAGATAGATAGATAGGTAGATAGATAGATGATAGACAGATAGACAGATATGAGGCTGAGAAATGCAATATCAGTTTCAGTTCCTGTTCTAGAAAAATCAAGGGGATTTCCCCGCCAAATTACACATGTAAGGAAATTTGCCAGGTTTTTGTCCTTCTAATACCTCTCTTTATAAAGGGAGTTTGAAGATCACGGAAGCAAAACAAACACATTCCTTCATATGCATCAGCAGCATCTGTCAAGTTGTATTCTGCACAGGTTGGCGTGCCTGAAACCCATAATGTTGGCATGGGCAGGAATTGGAAAGGAGAGATGAAACACCCAGTAGAAAATAAGGAGTTGCTGGCTACACAGGAAAGCTGGCTGCCAGGAAAGATGACAAACCATTCACTAGTCAATAATGTGACACTGTTTCTGAAAGAAGAAATGTTCTCCTGGTGTGCATTTACAGGATTATTGTCCATAAGGCTTGAGAAGAAGATTATTGTTTCTACCTGTACTGGCGAGGCCTCAACTATGCAGAAGGACATACCTTTGGGAACTGCATTCCAGGAGTGCCATAGGAAAGATGGAGAGAGTGCAGAGGCAATCCTTGCAATAGGTCATTTGATCTAAAAGTCTTCATAAAGAAACAGTAAATGAACAGACTTCTGAAAATATTTTTTAAAAATGTATATCCATATACACACTCACATGTAAATGTTTTCTAAGGAGATACCTTAAAAGTCAATGTCAGTACTATACAGATCAACTTTGGTGTCTTACGAATCCCACAGAGCAGCTTACACCCTAATAAAACAGTCCAGCACAACACCTAACTGCAAATTTCATGATGAACCATTTGCCATATTGATTACATGACAAGCTAAATAAAACCCACTTTAGCTATCCACAGAAAAGCTTAGATTTTGGCTAAGGATTAATCTAAGAGTTTTTATGTGATGCAGGCAAATCTACTTTAGCTTTGCAAGACTATAACATTCCCAGGTTGGAGAGAATTTACTGTACAAAAATCCGCTTTTCCCCATACTTAAAGTGTGCATGAAAATATTATAAAGCATAATTCTTCACGATCTACTCAATGCTATCATGACCCAGTTATACCAGCTTTTGTAGATTTTAACTTTGTAGTTCTACCATTGCCAATGGATATATTTATTTCTGTTTCAAACTTACCTAAATTTTTTTCTCTAAGTTTTGTTTATCTTTCCAAGTTTCTTCAAAAAGAAGAAATAGCAACACAGCATCTAGACAGATGACTAGAGAAGGAAGCAGCTTATGAACACATACAAAGGATTTGCACCCTTAGCGTTTTCATGACTGCTGACTTTTTAAATCTTACTTTGTGGTTTTCACAGTTTAGACTTCAACTCACTGAACTGGAAGAACTTGGGGACATGATGGTTTGATACAGATGCTGAACTTTTTTTGCTGAGCACTATCTGCAGAGAAAAGCAGAGATGCATTAAAAATACTTACAAATCTGTATGCGGTTTTTCAAATGGAACTATATATCACAAAGATTTCCTGCACTGCATCTACACTGCAAAGCAGTTAAATCAAGTTTAGATGTACATAATGAAACACTTATGAGGTACAAAGGACATTTCACACAAGACAACTACCAGATGCATCTTTCTATTAACTACATATCTATCTAGTAATGACTTACAGTCTGAAATATTTGTTTGCTTGTTTGTATTAATATCTGATGGCTGTAAACAGCAGGAGTTACACCCCAGCTAGAATAAGTGACTTTTCTGTAATACATCCACGCCAGTTCTGAGAGGTTCAGCAGTTCTATGCGACCACCATTCACACCCTGCAGGTGGGCTGCAGCTGCACCAGCAGGAATCTCTCTAGCACCAGTTCCTGCATCCCTTGCCCATCCCTCCTCCACCAGCCCCAATCTGCTTTCCCCAAAGGCAAGACACATATTGCCTGTGCCATCATCCCATAGTTTGATCCAGAGCCTTTAATACCTGGTTAGGGTCAGGATGGGAAAAAGCTGCTCTCATCCGTTTATCCAGTGCAGAGAGCCCAGGGGAAAGCAAGGAGATCATCCTCCTTATGGTAATTACTTTTACATTTCTTGTTTGCATCTTATTTGTGAAATCTCTACCAGCATCGCTAGGACATTTGAATGGCTGCCATTTTAGGAAGTGTGCATGAGAGACAGTTTGTCAGTTACCTTTGATTTTCTAAGCCAGATCCAAAAGATTGGTCAGCCATCAATGAGCATAGGGGTGTCCTCATGCACAAAACCTGCACTTCACTCAGGAAAGCAATGGGAGCAATGCTGGATTTTTTCTCAGTACATATGATCTCAGTTTTTAGTAGAGCAAGTTAAATCCTAGCACAAGTTGAGCAAAATGGATCCCACTTCTTGCTATACTTTTATCTATTCCAAGTCCTCAATTTATGTGCGAATTACGGGTGTTTTTCGGTGCTCTCTTGTGCATACAATGTTCTCCTCAAACATATGTTTCTGCTAGATCTGTGTGGAGGCTCTGTTAGTGGGCATAAAGATGCTTGTATTACACAGTTTACAGTGTGTAGGTGTTGCATCCGCTCATTTATGCTTATGGTACATTTAGTTTATGCCTCTGGTAAAGCATTTCTGAAGCACCCTTCTCTTTTCACAGGGTGCATTGAAAACAGCGTGTCACTATTTGCAAGTTTTCTGAAGCCCTGTTACATTGCTCATTATGTATTCACAATAAATAGCACTGTATTTTAATTTAATTGGAGGACAGTTGATTTTTGGTTTGGGGTTTGGTTTTTTTTTTTTTCCATGTCAGAAAGCAAATTTAATAGAGAAGTTCATTAAAGCCATGAAGCCAGGGCATGTTGAGGAGGGTGCCAGCTGCTTGTTGTGGGTTAAATTGAGGCAAAGGACATGGCAAAAATACAGAAGATTGCCTCATATATGTACACCCATGAAGAACTGCTGCTTCTCTCAAACCCTGACTGGCACACAGTATTGGTATGCAGGACCCAGCAATTTCACCTCTCCTTACAACTCCAGCCTAAAATTTTCTGTTGTCCAGGTCATGCCTGAGCTGCATTCACCTATGGTTTTGAAACAGCTAAGAAAAAATTATGGCTGCGGGTTTCTGAAGTTGCTTTCTCCGGGAGACACTAATGATGGGTTATTTGCTCTGCCCTTTTATTTTATTAAGGGGAGTGCATGTGGATTCTCATGCACTTTCCTTCTTCATGCTGCACAGCTCTACAAAAATGTAAAAATCCTAACTCAAAGGAGACTAAATTAGATTTGGGAAATGAGAACTCCCCAAAAAGAAAAGAAAACAAAAACTCTAATCAGCGTATTGTGATCATGGAAGACAGTCTGAAGAAATTTGATGCTTGTAATACATATTTAAAAGGCAGCTTTTTAGAGCCGTAGATTTCTTCCTGTTTGCTTACGCATAGTAACAAGTAGCACTGAGACACAAAATCCATTAGGAGCCACCACACAGCACAGCCACTGGCAGAATCAGCAGGTTAATTTTGCATCAGCTTCTTGTGGTTTTAGACAGAGATGCAAATGGCAGATTCTAGTAGTAACAGGCTGATGCAGCTGATTGTCCTCTGTCCCTTCTCTTAGCCCTTTGAGAAACCACCCTTGCAGCTGCTCCACTTGGTTGTCGCTCTGATGCATCACTTATTTATCTGCAGATTTCTTTCTTTATGCTGAGAAAATGATGGTTGTCACAGGATACATCTTCTGCAACAAGGCAACCATTGGGATGCAAATGTAGTTTCTTCCATGACTCAGGGAACTCTTTCTGTTTGTGGTTGTTAAGAGAGGGCTGGCTGAGGGATGGCTCAACCAAAGAACGTTGCTGAAACAATTCCGCGGTGGCTGACCCAGTCTCACGGGTGCCTGCCTCAGTCAATGAACTCACAACCCAGAGTGAGTCACATGAGCATCCTATTCAACCTCAGGGAAAGGAGTACATATATTGCATTTGGATCTGTGGACATGCTTCCTAATCAAGGGTCAGACCAAGCACAATTATGTACTTCGGGATGGCACCTAATGTACTTGGCCACTAACCGGTATTCAGTTTATGGGACCAGGCTCACATTAATCTGACACAGCCCTTCCAAAATGCACATAGTGTAGATATCAAGTCGCCAGCACCAAGTGTTTTTAACTGCACGTCTGTTCCTGCTGGACCACAATACTCACTGATGCAGACAAAAGCATCAGCATGATAACCCAAGCTGTTCAGCCACATTATCCTCCCTCTGAGATTCAGAAACCCTGAGCTTCTTCCTAAATGGTCACCTTTGCTCATGAATCACTGGCAGAGACAGAGATGTGAAACAGGCACAGACTTTACACCATCTTTCTCCTAAAAACCCCAGTGAGCACTTGGAAAGCAGAGGTACAGACTTCAGATCTGTCTCACCACCCCCAAAGGTGAGCAAGGATTTTGAAGACTTATTTTTATCAATTCATGGATCTGTTTCTAACACAGCAGCCGCCTTCTCTCTCCAAACTGAACTTTCCCTTCTGGTACTTAATACCACTGGTATGTGTTCAGTTCTGGGAGATGTTATACTCTCTCCAAAAGACAAGACCATTCTGCTTACAGTAAACAATATTTCCAAAGGAAGTTCAAGCTGTTTCTGAAATTGGGATTAAACAGGGCTGACGTTCATTCAGTGAATTGTGTTGTACTCTGCCTGTGCAGAGCTTTGCCTAAACAGGTAAAAGACTATATTAGAAAATCATTTCAGTATGTACATTCACTGTGGCCCCAGTGAGGGCCACAAAAGTAATGCTTTTGCAATTTTGAGGACTTCCATCAAATCACTTACTGCTGCCAAATGCATAGAACAACTTAATTAAGGTTAAAAAAAAGGAGACCATCATATGCAATCAGGATCCTATTATTACAAGAGAAAACCGTTATTCTAGTGACCCTTCAGGAGAAGATACCAAATTGTTTCTGCAGGCAGATGGAAAAATACTCTTTAATGAGTCACCTCTTGACAATAAAGAATGAAACTTGTCTGGATTTCAAGAATTCTGAAAGTATTTTGAAAAATGTTTTAGTATAAGAAAGTTTAAGACTTAGACATGTTACGAATACCAGCTTTCTAAAGCAACAGGGTGGAAGCGAATGAGTAGGCTAGTGGTAAATAAGGTTCTGTGGTACCTCTCCAGGTTCATTTCAAGAAGCCTTGACTGTTTTTGTTACAGACAGATTGCAGCCAGAACAGACTGTTCAGGAAAACTTTGCACCCTGAAGACATAAAAGGACAATAAAACAAAGGATGCATCATTGGATATTAAATCAGATCTCATCAGGTAAATTTTAGCCTTACCTCTTATAACTTTCATATAAGAACTCCTCAATAAACATATTGAATAAGAGCACAGAAAACATACATTTTATTATCTGTTATGATCTCAGATAAATCTTTGTAAACTAAAGCAGGAACTCCTTCAGTATGTGTTGCCTGTGTCTCTTGTCCTATTCTGTAACTCTGTGTTGCAAAAGGAAAACGGTGGAGTGAACTGAGCTCCCAACAGTGCTCTTGCTCCCTGTTTGAACTCTTCCATTCCTTGGGGACTGAGGTTATGGACAGTAATAAAGAAAATCAGTGATTCCTGATGAATCCTCACCTTTCAGCTCCAGCCAGATACAATTTTGGGGAGAAGTGTGCCAGCAGGGGTTGACTGGCTCAAGAACCTGGGAGCCCCCTGGCCTTGGACAGCCCTTCCCATGCTGTGCAGACCAGCAAAGACTGTAAAATCACCCCCATGGCCTCATCATGAAGCAGTGATTCATGGTTTCTGGAGGCCAGGTGTCCACACGGGGAAGCCTCTGATTAGCACTGGGCTTTCTTTGAGATGATATGGAGAACAGGTAACTTACAGACTCTCACTATCGCGAGGTTTCCCCTTTTTAAAAAAATACTTTGTTACATAATTTGCTTTGTCAAATGCCATTTCCCATCATTATGCTTTAGGGATATGTTAAAAAGCAGCAACCTTTACTTTTCCACTTTATGCAGTAGATATGCATTCCCGGAAAAGAAGCAATGGAAATTTTGACAAAAAATGTGAATCAGAGGTGACAGTTGTCTTCCATTAAAAAAAACGTAAGAGAGCTGAAGAGGCAACTGAGGCTCCTGCATGGTTCCAGCATAGTGGAAACTCTCCTGCTGATCCAGAGATAAACAGCCAAAGGAGGCTGGCTGCATAAATTTCCTCTTTCATGGGTTCTCTGCTCAGAACACAGTGTCTGCTCCAAAATCTGATCAGACTATGGAATTTTTCCCTTTGATTCAGTCGGTGTTTTCAAGAAGTGTCTCTCTATAGTTCTACTTCAGGTTTTGGAAGCGACATTGTGTTGATTCTAAAAAGTTTCTAGAAAACAGTAAAAGCTTTGAGTGATCCTTTGTGACTTTCCTCAGTGCAGAGCTTCAGAAAATCTATTGTGAAAATATTCAAAAACAGTAACAGTTGTAAATCTTTTCCACTTCATCTCCCTGCTATTTATAGCTGAGGAACCAAGAAAGTTTATTGGATCAAATAACCTAGGTCAGACTCTTCCTGCACTCAGTATCTCAGCAGGGTTAATCAGTTATCCAGGATGTAATTGAGAGCAGAGGTTAGGATTGGAGTACTGCTGTTGCTGTCAGAAACAGAAACCCAGTCCTTCTCCAGAAGGAAAAAATTGTCCATTTCACAGAATTTAACACTCTGTCACATAGTTAGTGTTACAAGTTTCTTTTGTTCATCCCAGAGTAAAGAACTTACTGTGACAAATCAGATTCCTGTTAATTCACTCCCTGAGCATTTGTCCTGCAAGATTCTTGCTCCTTGTTTACAGAGAAAAAGTCATAGGATTCCACCATGTAAGTATAAAAATATTACCTCAGATGGCTTATTATTATATAGCATCCTATTTCCCACCTACAATATAAATTCTTACTTGCACACTACTCAAACTTTAGCAGCAACTACTTAATATTAATATCCGTCCATTATTACTCTACTTTTTCCCCAAGGAAATGAGGTGATGTGGTTGCACTGTCTATCCATCCATCTGCTGGTCTGACAGTTTCCCCAGCCCACCCTGAACAAGTGCTGGTTCTTGCCCAGTTGCAATGAACATTCAACAGAAACATTTAAACCCCAAAATTAACACGCTTCGTGAAAATGAAAGTCAGGCAAAGGAGACAGACCCAAATTACTGTCACCACTGTGGGAAACGCAAGCAGAGCTCAGTTGTCCTCCACCTGGCAGCAGCTACATGGTCAATGAGACAACGTGTCCTCACCTACCCATCAGTGCCTGACTGCTGCCTGCACTGTCACTTGCCCTTCATGTTAGCGTAAGAGTATCTGCAGGGAAGAGAGGTTATTATCACAAAGAAAGGGCCTTAAGGACACAAACCTAGAAGAAACTCAGCTACTGGAGCTAGAGGTTTCGTTAGTTCTGCAGTTCACAGGACAACCTCTCTCTTATTTATGTGTTGGCTGTGCCTAAAAACCCCTTTTCTGTACCAGACCCCAACTTTCTCAGCACTATACAAATACAGCATACAAAAGCAGTCTCTCCTTCTTCCTGCAAATGATTTAGTCATTCTTACGATAGTTTCTCTCTCCTGATTGTGTGTAAAAAAAAGAAAAAGAAAAAGAAAAAGAAAAAGAAACAAACAAACAAACAAAAAAAAAAACCAAATTATAGAATAAAGATAATATAGAGTGGCGAGTGAAACACATGTAAAAAATATGTAATGAAGCCAAACCATTGCTAGTGTAAAGTCTCAAGTACAATTTGTAACTTTGAATATACCACTAGATTTATTTTGTATCCTCACTGAATATGTCTCTGACGATGCCTTCAGAGGGCCTGATTTCTCAGGCATAGTTGCTCAGTGCTGTGAAATAAAGTGAAAGCTGTGTATAAAGTTCGTGCAGCTGCTGATCCAATGTGAATGGCTGAAATTATTGCTCCCTCAGCCAGAAGTTCCCTCCCTGAAGATGCGATGAGATGAGTGAACTGACCATATGCATGCTCTGTTATAACGTGAAATAGAATAGGTAGCTTTTATCACACTTGGTCTATTTCTGGCTCAAATAAATGAAAATAAATCTGTCCTGTCACCTTAGCAGGCATGATTTTCCTTCTTTCTCATGGGCATTAAGAGCTTTTGACAAGAAAAGTACCTTTTATTTGAGGAAAATGGGATGTAAGCAAAAATAAACATAATGCAATATCTCAAAAATTCAGTCAACCGCGTAATTCCAAATTAACCAGGGAGCAGCAAAGCCCTTCACCCCTGGCCAACCCAAAATCCTTTCCATGGCCCAGTGAGACACAGGGGAATCATAAGGGTGCCCACCTCATGATTTAGTCTCCAGCCAGGATACATCAGTGCAGCTGGCCCATCCAGGCTCAGATATAATGCTAATTTTTCACATCCCTAAATCTAACCATGTTCCTCCTCAAAGTCACCTTGATGCTGTTTCTGACTCTGGCCCTGCCTGGTCAGGGTTATCCTGTCACAAAAGAGATTCCCACTGCCAACAAACATCCCTTGCTGGGCTGGTTTCCCTCACCGAAACACCCCACAAGCTCAGGTGACCTGTGTAAGGCAGGCCCCCTCCTGCCTGACTTCTGTGCCCTGTCCTGAGGCAACTGGAGCTGCACAAAATAGGAACTCAAATAGGCATTAAACGCCACTTGGGCTCTGGGGAAAGTGCTGGAAACCATGTTTGAAGGAGTACAGCAGCTCGCTGATGACTACTGGATCCCTTCAGCTGTTAATCACAACAAATGCAGTCTGTTCCAAAGCACAAATAAAAAAACCCAAATCAAAACAAACATTGGGTAAGGAAGGTTATGCTTTCTGTAAAGAAAATAAGACTGTGAAAGTTGAGTCACCCGCTTTTTTCCATATGGAAGCATAGAAAATAATATCCAAATCCAATGGTTACAGTGTAGGCAGTTATACAAACTAATCTGATCTTGGTCAAGAGGATAATATTCCCCTAAAATTGTTTTGTCATGTTTTGTCTTAATTTTACTACCTCCTTTCTCTGCCGTTTGAGCAGTTCAAGAAATCACACAAAGTGCTGAAGAGTTTCAGTGCTCTGTGTCACTCCATGTCAACATAAATTTCAGAGACAAAACATGCAGGAACAGAAAACTATCTTTTTTAACCCAAGGAAGGGTTAAGCCCCTTTCCCCTACCCACCAATCAGGAAAAATGGGAATGACTTTGAGATATCTTTGCCCTAATCCTTGCTGCTAAGGAAGAGAGCTGTCTGCATCAAGTCGCCATAGCGCCTCATACCAAAGAACTCTCTTTTTAAGGAAAAAGAAAATTCCATATTCCTGTTCTTATTCACAGTTTCTGCCAAAACTATTTGTAGGCTCTTTCTGTGGGTGAAGATGAAGAGCTCTTTCATCCACATGTGGTTACTTTGACTTAATTTCCTTCAATTCATTCTATCAGCTGCTGCAATTACTTCTCTTCACAGAAACTGTTTGCCGCCTGTTATCAAATTCCCAGTGCTGTGCAGCTGAGTACCTGCAGCAATACTTACCACCAGTGTCAGCACCAGAGCCGGTGTGTCTTCTTTTGAAGTACAGACTAGCAAATAGACTTTGTTTACTTCTGACATTTTCCTTCCCCACAGCGATAGCACAAGTGAGTCCAACTGTAAAAGAAAAGAAACACCATTCACGCATGTATGCTTTATTTTGAATTTAGGGGGGAAAAGACAGCCACAGAGATAAAGAAACAGGAGTTTTCACCACTCACTTTTGGCTACAAGATGTGTTTTCCTGCTGCAATTATCCAGTGTACTATTCTGTGGTATATTTTCAAATTGACAAGGCAACATGTTGTGGCAACGTAAATTGAACAGCAAAGATAAGAGTCTTCCCAGAGAACATCTGGGTAATGAAGGTCAGTCTGTAGTTACAGACTCACAGAATGGTTGAGGTTGGAAGGGACCTCTGGAGACCATCTAGTCCAACCCCCCTGCTAAAGCAGGTTCACGTGGACAGGCTGTGCCCTACATTGCTTAGCACATAAATGCAAATCATGATTTTCTTGGACACAAGTGTAAAAGTCTGATGGTTCTTCCTAAACTTAAGGTCCCTGTTCAGTCTGTGGAGTGCTGTCTGGAAGGCTACACAGCCTGGCCGACTTTTGTATTAGCAGATTTCATGTCCTGATCCCATAGAAATCCTCTGCATTGCAAACCTTGCGCTTCTCAGCTGGATTTTGCACGCTATTCACCACCAGCAGCGTTCACTGCTCTCCACTCCAGCTCCTTTCTTTGTTCCTGGGGATGTGCAGAAAAATGGCTGGTAGCAGCAGTGTCGGCCCTGGCCGAGTGCTTTCTGTAGCCACAAATCCTGTCTGTAGGCAGGTCTGCTGGGTTTCTGGGAAGAGGGATTTCACCTTTGCAAGCAGGGGTGTGTGGGAGCATATGGTCTGCATCAGTAGCACCTTGCACATGACAAAAAGCCACGGGAACTGTAAAACTTAATGTATTCTTTGTGCAACAATGCCTCTGGGCTATTGACTCTTCGTTTTCCTCCATGTTCTCTTTTACACTTGTGGCATTTTATCAGGTTGATAATTCAGCTATATAAGAATCCCCTGGTATCAGCATTAGTTTTGTCAAATCCCTTATCCACTCCATGAAAACAGACAGGCATTTTGTTGAAACAATAAATCCATTATGTCAACACAATTAATTCTGTTCACTGACTAAAACATTCTGTTGAGGAACAAAAGGCATTAACCTAATATCTTTATCTAGTTGACAAAAACCAAATTAGTTCAGTCTTTGATGTCATTGTGGTTTACGTCCAGGAAAATCCTTCTTGTTGACATACCATTTTATCATCATTTTGTGGGGAATCAGGAGTTTACTAGGGCTCTGCCGACTGACAGAGGAAAAGTTATTGCATCTGCTTGTGCCTGTATTTCCCTGAGTTTGTCTGGACTGAGGCTTCTGCAGAGAACCATTTCTAATTATGTACTTGTACCGTGATGGTCTGTTCCCTGGGTCAGGTACCATCATTTCTCTGTGTTTATTTTTATAACACAAAAGGAAAGGATTGAGTTCCCTCTCTGCCCTTGCAGCACCAACAATAACTGCTTGATTTCTCTTGGCACTTCTTAATGCCATTATAGACCAAATCTCTTTCAAAGTCACTGGTGACCACAAGGGGTTTCGGGGCTCCAAGTTTCTAAATGAGATCAGCTATCCATGCATGTCTCCATATGCCTTAAGGAAAGTCCTTCTCTTCTCACATGTATGTTTCTTCCTGCAGCCATTGAAAATTAGAGGTTCAAGTTTCACATTATTGCTTTGGGGAATTATTTCACTTCAGAGACCTCAAGTTTCACTGCAGCCCTTAACAGTGGGCTGCATACACACAGACAAAGAAAGTTTGACACTGGGGCAATGTTCTTTTTTTTCACTCTTCTACTCAGAAGAGGTGAATTACGCTATTATGAGTTTTTAGATCAGCAAAGTAGTCAGTCCTCCCCCCCTGGAGGCTAAACTGCAGCAGTGTTTTCCCTCAGCTCCTCCTGGCACTGGGATGGCTCCTCTGCAGGGGCCTGGGACTGGAAAGTATAAGAGCAGATGATGCAGACAAACTGACCTCGTTGCAGAGGATGGCCTCCATGAGCTTGGGTGGGGCTGGGATGCAGATAGAGGGCAGAACCACCACCGGCAGCACAGTATCACAGTATCACAGTATGTTTGGGATTGGACCTCAAAAAGATCATCTAGTCCAATCCCCCTGCTGGAGCAGGAACGCCTAAGTGAGGTCGCACAGGAACATGTCCAGGTGGGTTTTGAATGTCTCCAGAGAAGGAGATTCCACAACCCCCCTGGGCAGCCTGTTCCAGTGCTCTGGCACCATCACTGAGAAGAAGTTTCTTCTCAAATTTAAGTGGAACCTCTTGTGTTCCAGCTTGATCCCATTACCCCTTGTCCTATCATTGTTTGCCACCGAGAAGAGTCTGGCTCCGTCCTCGTGGCACTCACCCTTTATACATTTATACGCATTAATAAGGTCACCCCTCAGTCTCCTCTTCTCCAAACTAAAGAGACCCAGCTCCCTCAGCCTTTCTTCATAAGGAAGGTGCTCCACTCCCTTAATCATCTTTGTTGCCCTACGCTGGACCCTCTCCAGCAGTTCCCTGTCCTTCTGGAACTGAGGGGCCCAGAACTGGACACAATATTCCAGATGGGGTCTCACCAGGGCGGAGTAGAGGGGAAGGAGAACCTCTCTCAATCTACTAACCACCCCCCTTCTAATACACCCCAGGATGCCATTGGCCTTCCTGGCCACAAGGGCACAGTGCTGGCTCATGGTCATCCTGCTGTCCACCAGGACCCCCAGGTCCCTTTCCCCTACACTGCTCTCTAATATGTAATTTCCCAACCTATACTGGAACCTGGGGTTGTTCCTGCCCAGATGCAGGACTCTACACTTTTCCTTGTTAAATTTCATTAGGTTATTCCCCGCCCAACTCTCCAGCCTGTCCAGGTCCCGCTGGATGGCAGCACAGCCTTCTGGCGTGTCAGCCACTCCTCCCAGCTTAGTGTCATCAGCAAACTTGCTGATAGTGCACTCTGTTTCCTCGTCTAAATCGTTAATGAATATATTGAATAATACTGGCCCCAGCACTGACCCCTGAGGCACTCCACTAGATACAGGTCTCCAACTAGACTCCGCCCCATTGACTACCACTCTCTGGCTTCTCTCCTTAAGCCAGTTTGCAACCCACCTCACTACTCTATTGTCTAGACCACACCTCCTCAACTTAGCAACCAGGATGCTATGGGAGACTGTGTCAAAGGCTTTACTGAAGTCAAGGTAGACCACATCCACCGCTCTGCCATCATCCATCCACCTTGTTACATTCTCATAAAAGGCTATGAGGTTGGTCAAGCATGACTTACCCTTGGTAAAGCCATGCTGACTGCCCCTAATAACCCTCTTATCCTTGATATGCCTTGAGATGGCACCAAGGACAAGCTGTTCCATTACTTTCCCAGGGACGGAGGTGAGGCTGACCAGTCTATAATTACCCGGGTCCTCCTTCTTGCCCTTTTTGAAGACTGGAGTGACATTTGCTTTCCTCCAATCCTCGGGCACCTCTCCCGTTTCCCAAGACCTGGCAAAGATGATGGAGAGCGGTCCAGCAATGACTTCAGCCAGCTCCCTCAGCACCCACAGGTGCATCCCATCTGGACTCACGGATTTACGGATGTCCAGACTATTTAATTGCTCCCTAACACTGTCCTCATTGACTAAAACAAACTCCTCCATTGACCTGGCTTCATCCGGGGTCTCAGGGGTACAGGGCTCCCCAGGACAGCCTCTGGCAGAGTAAACAGAGACAAAGGAGGCATTCAGTAATTCTGCCTTCTCTGTATCTTCTGCCACCAGGGCACCCACCCCATTCCTCAGTGGGCTTACATTGCCTCTGGTATTAGTTTTATCTGCTATATATTTGAAAAAGTTCTTTTTGTTGTCCTTGACCCCTCTCACCAGCTGTAATTCTAAGGAGGCCTTGGCTATCCTAGCTGCCTTCCTACATTCTCTAACAGCAGCCTTATAATCCTCCCAAGTGGCCAGCCCCTGCTTCCATGACCTGTGAAGTCTCCTCTTCTGCTTGAGCATACCCAACAGATCCCTATTCAACCACGCAGGCCTCCTGGCTCCCTTCCTTGATTTCCTACGTGTGGGGATGCTGATCCTGAGCGTGGAAGAAGCAATCTCTGAATGCAATCCAGCTCTCTTGGGCCCCTTTTCCTTCAAGCAGACTTGCCCATGGGATTTCCCCCAGCAATTGCTTGAAAAGGCCAAAGTTAGCCCTGCTAAAGTCCAGGGTTGCAATTCTACTTGCTATTCTGTTCCTGCCACACAAGATGCTGAACTCCACCATCTCGTGGTCACTGCAACCCAGGCAGCCCTCAAACTTTACTGCTTCAACCAGACCCTCCTTGTTAGTGAGGATGAGATCCAGCAGTGCACCTCTCCTAGTCGGCTCCTCCACCATCTGCATGAGGAAGTTATCATCAATGCACTGGAGGAAGCTCCTGGACTGTGGCTGGCTGGCTGAATGGTCCTTCCAGCAAACATCAGGGAAGTTAAAATCACCCACAACAACCAGGGCCTGTGACTATGAGGCCACTGTGAGCATTGCAGCAATTTAGTTACCACCCATAGGTGCATATATCAGAACAGCAGCCCTTCTGGCCCTGGAAGCAACCCACGTGCAGAAGTTCAGATTTGTTTTCCAACCAGCACAAGGTTCGTGCAGCACCTCCAGCATCCCATTTGTCCATGTCTCATAAAGTCAGGGGCTCCTCTGTTCACCCTCTGAGGAAGTTCATCTTTTAGAGATGCCCATTTTATTTGGTGCTAAAAACACTATAAACGAGAATGCAGATTGGCATCACCCTTTTGCTGAATGGAAAGGCTGTTAGAAAAAGGACTCTGGCTGAGACTCATCAAACCTGAGATTTACCAAATCAAAGCTAAATCTCTAATCTGACAGAAAAAAAAAAAAAAAACAAAACAAACAAACGTGTGTGTTTCAGGTTTCCTTTTCTTCAGTGTCCATCTGGAAAAGGCTATAGTGGCATTTCTTTTCCTCCCAGTGAGAATAAAGATGTCTCTTGAGGGTGAAGAGGTTGTGAAGTGCTACTGCCTGCAGTAATCTGAGTTAGAACTAAGCACAAATATACTTTTAGAAGATGGACAGTTTGCAGGGATCACTTGGAAGTCCACTCCAGCTTCCTTACATACCCTGAAAGTAGTAGCTTGCCATCACTCTTTGAAGTGCTGTAGGTCCCACACAGATGACTTCAAACACAGGTCAGGGCACAGGGCTGTGTGACATTCACCCTAGCTACTTGCTTACTAGGAAGCTACACTTGCCTTGTTTTTGGGACTAACATTTGGTAGCAGATTTAAGACGTTCATTTTAAAAGAAAAAATAGAAATAATTTAAAAGATGCTTACAAAAAACATTCAAAGAAAATCCTCAAATTATACTTCATCGTATGTAAACCTTCTTCAGACTGCATGGCTAAATTTATTTTTCAAACTCCCAGTAGCTAGGTTTTTCTCCTTACACTGCCTAAAAGACAACAGTGTATCTCCACGCAATGCAGATAGAATGATTGTGAATTGTGTGGTTATCAATAGATTCCTGATTAGCAATTTTTCTTCCATTTATGCCTGCAGTGATTAAGAAATATCCAGCTCCTTCTTTCATCTTTCAATAAACCTTTTATTTTGTTCTATTCTGCAGGAAAATAATCTGTTTGAGTTGATCTGTGATTTGGCCCTCTGCTGTGGCCATGCATTGTTTTAGAGTAGCTTATGAATCACAGTCATGAGCTGAATTTCTGATGTACTTATGCATATGGTTACCTTTAAGCTGGCAAGTGATCCCTGCAAGATCAATAATGCTGTGTTTAAGTATGTGCTTAGGGGCTTTACTGGACTGAGACTGAAGTGATCAGAATCTACAATGTTGAATTCCTGGTGGATAAGTTCTGTAATCTATAGATTTTTCACAGTTTTAATTGAACAGTCAAGGTTTTCTCATTTATTGGGTAGCTGCTGTGCCCTAAGCATATTTGCTATGACTTCTTTTTGTGTGATTGTCTCAATGTTCCCACAGACCTCACCTGTTGTATCAGCTAAGGTAGTCTGCCCTCTGAACTTCAGAGGTAGTAGAGAAGTTGGCAGCAGGATCAAATTATGTGGTAGGTACTTTGCTAATTTGGTTAATGAGATACTTTTCCAGTGTGAAACAGATGTTGCCTATATACACAGGCATGGAGAGAAACCTAGATCTCTGGAAATAGAATTACTGCCTTCAGGAAATACTCTGCTCAACATATTTGCAAATGCTCGTGGGAAGCCATCCTGTTTTACTTAACTGAACTCAGATAATTGGCTAGGGATTTTCCATCTCCAGCTTCAAACTTTCTTGATACTATCTGGAATGCTTCACTACTCGGTCTCTGAGGTTTTGCTGTGATTCCTAAGCTATGCTCACTGAAATCAGCTGCAAAATCTTATTAAAATGTTGCTTGAAATCATTTTATGGTCAAAGCTAATCTGTCTAATGTACTGTCGTAATATTATAGATAGCATCTGTCCAGAGGTCCCTTAAAAAGAAATAGCCTTAATTGTGTATTGTTCCTCTGTTATGATTTTCCACCTATTTGCCCAGTATATTAAATCTGCTGTACACAAACAATTCATTCATCCTAAGCAGAAAAATCAAGTTAAACTTTCAACACAAAACATTTCCCTTCCTGTCACAGAAACACCTCTTGCTTTGTAGCAAAAATGTTAGAAGATAACACACAAGTGTGCAGACACTTACAGTCAGGTAGGACAGAACCAAAAGGTGATAACAACACATTGAGCTGCTATTAATAAGTGGCACTGGAAGAAGAAATACAGACTCATTGAATCACAGGAGAATGGTTGAGGTTAGAAAGGACCTCTGGAGACTGCCTAGTCCCAGCCCCTGTTCAGAGCAGGGTCACACACAACAGGCTGTCAGGGCTGTGTCCAGCTGGGGTTTGAATATCTCCAAGGATGGAGACTCTATAACCTTTCTGGGCAACCGGTTCCAGTGTTCAATCAACCCTAAAGTAAAAAATTATTTTCCCTATTTTCTAAACAGAATGCTGTACGATGGAAAAACACTCAGCTACAGTCTTATATAGAGGCCTGGAGAACTGCCCTCAGGCCACCATCAAGCCAGGAAAATGGTGGCAGGCCCAACTGCAGTGTCACAAAAAGGCGTCAGGGTGAGAGACACCCAAAATTACAGTGAAGTGAGATGGTGTCAATGGTCTTCTTGAAACAGATTAGCATTATCACAGAAACAAACCATTGCCATAGTATTAGTACATGGTTCTGTTCTGTATTCTCCCATATTTTGGCAGATCAGTTCAGGCAAGTCTCGGTACCTTAAGGTGCTCCCACACTGGCTGTCCCCCACTGAGGGATGCTCAGCCCAGAGCAGACAGCTCTGTGGGCTGTCCCACCTCTACACAGTGTGACAGGCTCAAGAAACCTTTCTTCTGTGGTTTATGCTAAGATGGATGGAGGAAGGGGCTACTGAAGAATACGCTCTTCTGCTGACTGTGTTGTGGCAAATGCAGCTGTGCACGGACAGGCAGGCCAAAGGGGTGACAGCAGTAACATTTTAAAGACATTTAGCAAATATAACTAGGGCTTGCCTGTCAACTCCTATATTTAAAATAGCACCATAAGTGAGAAACCACATAGTGCAGTGGTAGGCCACATGTAGGAGAAGAAGGGACGGTGCACTTGTGGAATGGCACAAGTAAAGCAAAACAAAGTTTGGGATTGACAAGAGGTGCTCAGTTGCTCAATATAAATACATGATGTGGAAGCAAGGGGAAGGGAAACTGCTGACTGATGAGTGGTGCTGCAGTGCCAGGTCCCTGAACCCTCCTGCAACTTCAGTTTTGGTCACCAGTGCCATGCATGTCCCCTTGAGGGACACAGCTGGCTTACTCACAGGGCTGAGGCAGACACATCAGGACAGCCAAACAGATAGACCATCACTGGCCTTAAGGGATATTTTGGGGGCTGAGGAGAAAGGTAAAGCAATGACTTTCTCTGGGTCCTTGCACCGCCTCTGGTAAGCCTGAGTTCCTGGGCATGGAGGACCCCATCATTCTTGAGACATGGAGGCAATATGTCAAGCATGGACGGGCACAACAAAGGCATAAAATGTTGCTTCAACTTCTTCCTTGCCAGAAGATATTTCAGGAGCTCCTACATGCATTCAGGAAGGCAGCTATTGCCCTCTGAAGACTCATGACTTCCCTACGCCCACCAGTCAGTGGCTAAAAATTTTGGGGTGGCAGTTCCATGGTGACACAAGTCTCCACAGACTTCCTCCAAACTCTTAGATTAAGTGACTAAGAAGTAGCAACAAAATCACCTGACCCTCTGCTTTCCAGGGTTTCCCAACCCAAATTAGCTGTGATTACACAGGCCGCACACACAGCACTTGTCCCACAGGTCCTACAGGAGGTGTTAGGTGGAACAAGCCTCCAGCTCTTACAGAGGACGGCAGGTGAAGGGCTGGAATCAGTCCCACAAACACAGTCCTTCACAGCCCCAATGAGCCTTTCCATGGTGACCATAGCAGCAAGGACTGGGTTTTTTGGCAGCTGCAAGGCCTGCTCTCCATTCGCACAGCCCAAAGTTAGGCCACCCATGCTTTGGTTACCACTAGAGAGGAGCATGGCCATGCTGGGTGCACAGCAATGGATGAGACATAGGAGGACACAGATTCTTCTGCAAGGTGGCAAATGTCAGAAGATGAATGAAAAGCACCAGATGGTTTGTCAGGTTTATCTTTCCACCCACATCTCTTGCTCTCCAGCAGCATTTGACCATGATATCTTCTGGCAAGCACACTTCCTTGGCTTACATGTCCTTGGACCATCTCTGGCCCCTATCAAACACCATGGTGCACCCATGAGCATGGCTTCCACCACGCCCAGGAGATCTCACAGGCCTCAGAATGGTGGCTGGGTGTGGAAAAACACATCATGAAGCGGCTGTACTGAGAATGGCGGAAAGGAAGTTTGGGAGGAGGCTTTCTCCCCATTTCCCAGGGCAAAGGCAGGAAATTTGGCGGCTGTGGGTAAGGGAAGATGGATGAGCAGCTCAGGGGGAGTGAGAGAGCCACAGCTACGGGGAAGCACACATGTTCAGGGTGCAGCAAAACTCTCCTCAGGAGAGCTAACATGGCCCCTAAGCATTAGGGAGATAAGCAGGGCTGGTGGGGAGGCCCAAGATCTTTTGAGATAGGGCAAGACTGATCCAGAAAGCAGGCAGGGAGGGAAGAGGGCAAACCAGGACAAGAGCACCAGCATGACATCTCAATGACGACTAGCAAGAGTAAAACCTGGCCACATCACCTGAAGTGGCAGGCATGATGCCCCACCATTGAGAAGAGATGGCTCCAGCTGACTCCCTGTGAAAAAAGCCTGGGGGTGATGTGGGCCATTGTTAGAGCGAGATAAGGACTCAGCAAAACAAGTCGATTCAATGTGAATCATGCTAAGCCATTTATTACAGAAACAAGTCTCCTTATATACGTAACTATATTCTAATCACGCGTCCACGCTCCAAGCATGGATTCGCTAAATGAGTATCGTGGGCTGTCCGTGCTCTGGAGTCTCACTGATGATACGTCCGATGATTCATGCCACGCCAGGACCCCGGTGATTGTGGAACACCCCTCTTTCTCACAGCAGACTCTGTTCTCGAAGCGGCCTTGAGATACCTTTGAGCCTGACTAATTCAGCAACAGATCTTTATCTATCAAGACCCCTCCACAGGCCATCATTGAGGCCCCAGGATGCAGCAGAGCCAAGAGAAGGCATGTTCTTGCTTCAGGAGCAGGGCATCCTTCCTGTCCTTCCTCCTCCTTGATGCAGTAGGCTTATAGGAAAACCTGAAGGTATATTGGGCCTCTCCATTGTCTGAGAAGCACTTCAGAGTGCCGTGCAACCTCTTGGTGTCTCCAGAGCCTCTGTTAGTGCATGCATCCACAGCAAGTCCTGGAGGTCTCTACCGCTGCATAGTCAAGTCATTGGTTCAGACTCTCATGTCCCCATTCAAAGCTGGAGTGCAGGAGGTGTGTTCCTGGAGCACATCCTCCAGTTTCACTCAATCCAAAAAGGCACCAAGTCACTGGCACCAAAGTCTCCCTGCAATGTGAACTGAGGCAGGGTCAGTGGGAGTGACTGGGATGGTCATATAGAAAGCACATCCAGAGCCAGCTAAAACACTAATGCAAATGTGCACTGGGGGCTCTGCTTTGCACCTGTTTCTTGGCTGATCTACTATCCCAGCTCACAAGCAAAATGGGACTTCTATATGGACCAAAAACATTGATTGACTGGTCATAGAATCATAGAATGGTTTGGGTCAGAATGGACCTTAAAGATCATCTAGTTCCAACTCACCTGCCATGGGCAGGGACACCTTCCACTAGACCAGGTTGCTCAAAGCCCCGTCCAACCTGGCCTTGAACATTTCCAGGGATGGGGCACCCACAGCTGCTCTGGGCAACCTGTTCCAGTAACTCACCCTCATCATGGCATTCCTCAAAAGAGATTTTGTTGTGGAGTCTGTTAGGGTGGTGTATTTCTCACACATATTTTAAACTCAGAGTTGAATCAAAGTCCAGAGGGAAAAGGAAAAGAAGGAAAGACGGAGGGGTATTTTACAGCCTGTTAATCTTTGTTATTTGAAGTCAGGCTTTTCAAAGACAAAAGCCTGATATTTGACTAGGAAATCTATTGTCACATGGCACAGCCAGCACTCACCAATTGTTTTCTTGAAACTTTCATAAATGAAAACTGCAAGGCTCATATTCCTAACTAAACATGTAGTGCAATGCCACAACACAGCAAAGACAGATGAAAACGCTAAAACCCGCTAATGTAATGCAAGAAGCCACACAGAAGTGCAGTATGTTGTTCCATAAGCTGCAGGGCTTTGTGCTCGGCATTAAAAAAATCATACATTGGCACCATTGTGATAACAAAGACTTTTTCTCCTTTGTTCCTCTTGTGTTAGCAGCCCACAGAGCCCTGGTGCCACCAGGAGAACTGATGTGGAACCGCCTTCATTAGCAGGAGAGAGAGATATTCAGGGGGTGCAGAGCTTACTGTCAAGCAGGTACATCCACACTTCTTTAATAAGCTATTATAGGAAATAAATACATCCCAGGCCCCATTTTATTTGAAGGCACAACAAGGGTCCATGTATCACGTCACTGTGGACCAAGCTGGATTTGTTCAGCAAAGCAACTGAGTCGTACCTAGTTCCTACGTGTCCACTGATTTTTCTCTGCAAGAAGCGAAAGTTAAACTTGGGATCAGGAAATACAAACCTGTATTACAAGAAATTAGTAATTTTCATAAGTACCAAACCAAACAAAATACTGGAATCCCCTGCTACACTGAAGAAAAGTAGTATCATGCAAACTGTAACACATCTCTTTTTCTGTTCTGTCTTTAAAGGAGAAAAGTAAGCCTCTTTTCCTCTCTGCATTGAAGAGACTTGCACATCCCAGGCTCCAAAACAGTCTCATGCAGGTGAACACCTTCTCATTTGAAGAGGATATGTTTATTTTTGCTCTCTGTGGAGAAGTTACAGTGGGAAGAACCTTCCCCTACATGAGTAGGCCTGAGCAAATTGAGCTACCAGTGTCATTTGATTTTGATTTATTTATTTTTAAATTGAGGTTGTCAGGGACATACTGAGCCTGCTGACTTTTAATGGTGTTTCCCAGCCCCTGTCACCATGGTGTGACAACAGTTTTCACAGTGCAAAAGGCTAGAGCATCCCCACTGAGCAACCAATAGAGTGTAAGCTTGCCCAGGAGGGCAGCCTGAAATTACCTTGGGGAGCCCCAGCTGAAAGCAACTAATGCAAAACTTCCTCATGACCTTAAACCACATCACTGCTCCTGGAAGGGTTCTTCTGCTGTAACCAAAATAACAGAGCCACCAAGGGAAATGGTTGTAATGGGGTTTTACCATCCAGCGCATGAGCACAAGAGGGATTTACATGTGCACAAGATTGTTTTGTTAGCATTTCTGTCTTGCCCTTACACTCTACTGTATTAAAAGCCCCTTCAGGCTCAAATTCAGCAAAATTGAATTATTTTACCAAAGTGACATTGTCCCTTTGTATGACTAACATCGGTAGTTTTCAGAATATATATCGCATAGGATGTCACAAGGATGTTCAATTAATAGCCTGCAAGTGAGGCTGGATCTATTTGCTTGGACAGTGATGGAGAAGCTGTAGGAAGAAAATACTCCATCAAAAACAGACATCACAAGTCAACTGGTACAGCCCTCTCATTTGTGAAACTGTTTGGGGTTTGTTTGGGTTTGGTTTGGGTTGTTTGTTTGTTTTGTGGTTTGGCTTTGTTTTTTACCTCCAAACAACTCCGGTTCTTTATGAAACTGGAAAGAAGCCCCTTCCCAGCTGTAAAAGACACACAGATAGTTAAATTTTGGGATGATCCTTCCTCATTTCTTCCTCATTTCATTGCTTTCAGGACCGAGAACAAGAACCCAAGAGAAAGCTTAATCATTATACTATGCTTCCCACAAACAAATCCGTTTTGCCACTCAAGGTGTAACTTCAATTAATGACAACACAAAGAATGTTTGGCATGAGACAGGACTAGCCAGAGATCAATATTGCACACTGATGCAGTTTTTTACACACAGCTGTGGGGATTACTTGCCTATGTCACAATCTTACTCTAAACTTCTCTATGTTCAGGATCAAAGCTTTATTATTGTGCAAGTTTCTTCCTCATTCTCCAGTATTAATCTCTCCAGGGATGGGACATCTTTGTGGCCTGATGAAGTACTTGCCATAACAGTTTTGTAAAGTGTTAATTCCTCCGATTCATGCTGAGCACACCCTGAGCACACTCGTGTTGTATATTTTTTAAATTTATTTATTAGTGTAGAGCCATAAGGCAGCACTTTAAAGTGTGCACAGTTTTAAAAAGCAGATAGAGGTGTAGAGGAAGGGAACTGTTACCCAGTTGGTACCAAAATATGTTATTTGTTTAGAGCCCAGTCATAAAACCAGCCAGGTGAAAGCAGCATCATCCCTGCACATTTTCAACATCAGAACAAGCGGAGATCTCACCCCGTGCTGCAGACCTCAGCCTAGCACAGCGTTAAAACATGGAATTGTGAGACCCTGGCATAGCAAGCAAAAATGGACAGCCCCTCTGGAGCAGGCGAGCCTCCTTGCCAGCACAGATTGGCTCTATATAGGGGAATTGTGCTGCTGTGCCCCACAGCCCTCACTGCACTTCAGGGCAGCACTCTGCAGGTTCAAGCTAGACAGCCTAAATATCCTAAATAAAAAAGCCCTCCCTGTAGTAACTATTCCACAGCTGAATAAGATTGCACGGCATTGTTTCCTTTCTCCTGAAATTCTCTTTTCATTTCTCTCTTCAGTTCCCAGCAATATTGTCTCACTGCTCCCCCTCCCACCCCCAATCTTAAGTCTCCATATTGATGTTTATGACCTTTCAGACCCTGCTCTTGCCCGAACACACTAAAATATCTTCTTGTGCCATCTTCAGGAATAATGCCAAGTGCAGCTCGCTCCTACAGGACTTTCCCTGCAGCTCCTGGAAATCAGCTCTTGCAGCCCCCTGTGGAAATGCAGAGAGCTGAGCCCTGCAGCTCCAACTTGCCTATACCACACTGGGGTGGATCTTTCTAAACCCATCTACTATTTTCAAAATGCATTTGCTGTGTGAATGTGCAATTCTTATTTTTAACAGCTCTTTCTTTACCTTTTGAACAGGAGGCACAGAAGAAGGGTCATTTAAAAATCATTTCATTACCAACTGCTCATTTTCTCGTGCTTCGTGAGGTTTTGAGAGGGCAGAGGATTGGATTTTCTTATCTTTTTAAGTTACTTTTTTTTTGCTGTCTTTATCTCCTTCTCCTGGAGTATTCCAGTGTATAATTCAACTAATAACTTGTTACTGCAGTGACCTCAAAGAAAGCTGATACTCTTCCTTTAGTTCAGTTTTTTAGTTCCTTACTGGAGATCTAACAGGCTTTTTTTTCATGGTGTATTAGGAATCTGTGGGAGAGGATGAAGCAGATTCTTCTGAACTGCATTTCTACCAAGGCTTTCTTCCACATCCATCTGCCTTCTCCAGTAGTAGTTTTTCCCAAAACTCTCCAGTGTCTCAGAGAACTCTTGAATGCTCTCCCCTTGCCATTTTAAAGTACAATGCAAAGCAAACCTCAGTGATGCGAGGCCCTTGGCCTTGACCTGCCCAGCCAGGGCATGCCAGGAGGACTCAGTACAAAGCTGTGAAAGGTCTTGGCGCATGGCTGCTGGCTCCCACACTGCCTCATAGACCCTGCAAAAGCAGCAGGGGAGGTGGGATGTATATGCCGCTTTCAGGATTTGCAGGTACAAAATCAGTTTCTCCTTTGTGCAGTATAAGCATATCATCCACAACACTAACACAGGCCTCATGATGGTGCTGAGCAGTTGGCCATCTTTGACAATTTTGCCTGTTACAAGGTGCTACTCCCATCCCTTCCCTCCTTCCTAAATCCTGATGGGATCCTTCAGTCCCTTTGGAGACATAGTACAAAATAGTGGACAAGGATTGAGGAAGAATCTGCCCTCCATCATTGTGGGACATGATACTTATCAGGAGCATCAGTTCCAGCATTGTTAGTGCTTGAACGACTGCAAGGATACTAAATTCTTTAATACCTCTTGAAGAGTCAATTAAAGGGCTTTAATCTCTGATGAGAAGAAACTAATCTGAATCTATCCCTGAAAATTACTTTATCAGATGGAATGACATAAATCCCAGTTCGGTGGCCGCCCAGCAGCTGGGCGGGACACCCTGTGAGATGCGGGGGAAGAGGACGCTGATCCGCCGCCCCCGCAGCGCGCCCGCTTCCAATTTATTTCCCGTTTATTTGTTTTATTAAAGCGGAAATCCCCGGTTTCCACAGGAGCTGACGAGCCGGGCACTGCGGCATTCGCAGGGTAAGAGCGACCCCCGCTGGCCGCCGCCCGCAGCACGCCCGGCCCCCTCCCCTCTGGCAGCACCTCCCATCAGAACGCGGTGCCGAGGAGGAGGAGGAGGGGGCCGCTGTGGCACATCGGCGTCCCTCTCTGCTCTCTGCATCCTCCCCTGCTCCCCTACAGAAAAGCCGCCGAACTTCTCATCGCTGAGCTTTTCCCAGGGCAGACTCAGTGACTTTTGGCGGCGGGGTGCGCCTCGGAGTTTTACCCTGGGGAAGCACCGGGAGGGGGCTGTTGCCATTGCACCGTCTGCAGAAACACCTCCTCAGCCTCAGCTGTTCCCTGCGGAGCATAAGGAGCCACGCCGCCTGCCAGCAGTGATCGTGGAATGATAGAATGTCCTGAGCTGGAAGGGACCCACAAGGGTCATTGAGTCCAACTCCTGTCCCTGCATATGACAACCCCACAGTTCACACCATGTGTCTGAGGGCGTTGTCCAGTCTCTTCTTGAACACTGTCAGGCTTGGGGCTGTGACACCTCCCTGGGGAGCCTGTTCCAGTGCTCCACCACCCTCTGGGGGAAGAACCTTTTCCTCATGTCCAACCTGAACCTCCCCTGGCACATCTTCCTGACATTCCCTCAGTTCTGTCACTGGTCACCAGAGAGATCAGCACCTGCCCTTCCTACTCCCCTTGTGAGGAAGCTGTAGCCACCATGAGGTCTCCACTCAGTCTCCTCCAGGCTGAATAGACCAAGTGACTACTGTAGCCACTCCTCATATGGCTTCCCCTCCAAACCCTTCACCAGCTTTGTAGCCCTCTTCTGGACACTCTGCAGTAGCTTTATATCCTTTTTACCCTGTGTTGCCCAGAACTGCACGCAGAGCTCCAGGTGAGGCGGCACCAGTGCAGAGCAGAGCGGAACAGTCACCTCCCTGGCCCGGCTGGCAATGCTGTGCTGGATGCACCCAGGACACGGGTGGCTCTCTTGGCTGCCAGGGACACTGTTGGCTCATGTTCAACTTACTGTCAACCAGAACCCCCAGATCCCTCTCCACAGAGCTGCTCTCCAGCATCTCATCCCCCAGTCTGTATGTACAGCCGGGGTTGCCGTGTACCAGGTGCAAAATCCAGCACATGCATTTGTTGAACTTCATGTGGTTGGTGATTGCTCAGTTCTGCAATTTTTCCAGATACCTCTGCAGGGCCCCTCTGCCCTCGAGAGTGTCAACAGCTCCTCTCAATTTTATGTCATCAGCAAACTTACCTAGTATTCCATCAAGCTCTGTGTCCAAGTCATTTATGAATACATGGAAGAGTGATGGCCCTAAGATGCAGAACCCTGCTAGTCACCAGCCCAACATAACCGCATTTACTAGAACCCTTTGAGCCCGGCCTGTCAGGCAGTTACTCACTCACTGCAATGTTGCGCTACCCAGAGGGTAGGGCAGAGAAGTCATCTGGGGCTCTGGTTCCATGTTGAAGCTCAGGTTAGAGCCAATGATGTCCTCCCAGGCAGCCCTGCCCACCACCAACAGACAAGGCTCACGTTGTGGTCATCAGAAGCAAAACTGCTCCAGTCACTCCAGCAAACATGCCACGGGCTCCTGCACAATTGCTGTCTGTCAGCTCAGCTTCTCGCCAGCAGTCCATCACAAAAAAGCTCAGGGCACATCAGGCGTGGCAGAGACATCTGAGTTGAAATACCAGCCTGGAGAACCAGGCAGGTGTGCTGTACTGCATGGTGCCTCGGCTGAGTGCGGCAAATCCTTCAGCACGGCTGGGGAAACCATGCAGGACTGGCCCCATGCAGCTGAAGGGGAGCCTCAAGGCTCACTGGGTCTCCATGAAGGAAACCTGCCCTAGACCAACCCAGCGACGGTACAAAGCAACAGCAATTTTCTCTAGGAATTGAAAGGAATGCTGCTGGAACTACGGCTGTGCAATTAGATTTGAAATGTAGCACCAGAGACCGCTCTGTGGTGCTGTCAATGCTGATCTGGAGCAGTCTGTGTCTGTGCTGTGGAGCTCCCTTAGTCCTTGCAAATGTTTGCCACAGGCAAAGTGTTCCTGCGGCCACGTGCTGCCCTGTGAATTAACATGGACAATCCTAGGGGGCCAGAGAAGCATGAAAGCATCTGGTGCAAGATGGTACCTGGAGCAGTTCTTGTAGATAACATTGAGCACAAAGGTTCATCCAGCACTTTTTCAAAAAACACATAGCTGCATCTTGACTCTGGCTTTTTCCTTGTCATGTTCCAAGCACCCCAGGTGTTGATCTGGAGCTCGCTCTCCTTGTGGAGACACTGTAGCACTTACTTATTATTCTATTCACGCCTCTCTGCAGCTTTATGAATCTCAGTTTCTGGCTTTGATCTGGTTCCTGCAACATTAATTAATTTCAGGCCCTCTTGCTCCCTCTTTTTTTCAATACACTATTTCTAATTATTTCTTATTTCCTCAGGTTACCTATTTCATTTCAAACACTTTTTCCCCAAGAGCAGATTACTTGGTTGTTGCAACGATGTGTGATTGCATACGGGTCATCAGCTAATTGTGTAGATGTGAAATAGGGATCCAGCACACCTATCTGTCTAGCACACAGTCTACTACACTCAGAAACGGTATCGGTGTTAGCCTTTCCAAACCTTGTACAAGTTTGCAGGAGGAACTGTAGGAGGAGGTTTCCCTCTCTCTTCCTCTGTTTCATGCAGAGACGGTTGGCTCATGGCAGCACAGAGTTTTTAAGCCAAAGCAGCGGGAAGGATTTCAGATCTGGTGCAGTGAAGTGCGCAGTGAGCTGGCATACATGAGCCGCTTGTCACCGCTTGTCTGCGTGCTCTTCTAGTCAAGCGCTGCTTTCTGTTTGATGCCCTGACTCTCTTTCTTGATTTCACTACCTCACTGACTTCCTGAAGGTTTTGCATTAGTCTGGTAGTATTACAAGCTGAAAATAATCCTACCTCAAGCAGCAAACATTTATTTGCTACTGCTGTAGGAACTGCTGCATAGATCATACCCTGTATTTTGACACCATTTCCTTTCTGTGCCTTTTATTGTCATTCCCTAGAGAGACATGGAGTTCTGCAAAATTTAACCAAAGAATCCCTGTCAGACTTGCGGGCAACATATTCAAGATGTTTGATTTCTACTGCCTTTCACTGTCATACCTTCATACTTCTAATTATCTTTTTTGGGGAGAAAAACAGTCCCACGGCATCAGTGAGCAGAATTAATGGCTCTTTGACTACCAGAAAGGGCTCAGTCTGGAAAACAAGCTGACTAATGAGAAATATGACAAAGGTTTCTAAAATTATGGATGATGCAGAGAAAGTTAGTAGAGATTGACTCTTCACAGTTTCCTCCAATGTAAAAAGTTGGTGGGTGTCAAATGGAAGTAGTGTGGTCAACATTCAGAATGAGCAGAAGAAGGTGGCACATCCCTGCCTGGGTACCAGACCTCTAAACCTCTTTGCCAAAGGATGTTTGGATGCAAAACGCTTACCTGGATTCAAGGGCACACAGGGCAGCCTCCGGGAGCATAAGTCATTGGGTGGGATTCAGTTGACTTTAATGCCACCTGAGCTGCACCAGGGTTGCCCCCCAGACTCCAGCTGCCCCTCCATAACAGCACAGCTGCCCTGAAGCGCCCGTATCCTCCTGCACTCCCATGCAGATAGATGTCTTGGACCTCTTAGATGCCTAAAGTGTTACTTCTGACTACATGTGGACAGCTAAATTGACCTTGGGATCTTTTGCATTGCCTTAAGCTGCTACACCATAGACAGCACTATCTGCCCGTGTTTAGGAGGTGCGCGTGTAGACATCAAAGAACAAATGTTCTTCTTCTGCAGACATGTCTGTGGGTGCTGTTCGAGGCAGGACACTGGGCAGGTCTGTAGGGGAGCCAGAGGCACATCCAACTCTCCATTGCCCATTGCAGTCAGCCTTTCCCAAGGGCTGCCTCCTTCAGAACAGCCGCATTTTGGGTTGGATGGTGACTTCGAACAACTACCGGACTCTTGGAGGAGGGGCAACCGTACCTTTAACTGTGATGTGCCAAAACAGGGGGTTTAATGGAGATTTTCTCATTTCAAATATTTTCACAGAATCACATAATCGACTGGGTTGGAAAAGACCTCAGAGATCATAGAGTCCAACCCTTGGTCCAACTCTAGTCCGTTTACTAGATCATGGCACTAAGTGCCATGTCCAATCTCAGTTTAAAAACCTCCAGGGATGGCGAGTCCACCACCTCCCTGGGCAGCCATTCCAATGCCTGACCACTCTTTCTGGAAAGAATTTCTTTCTAATATCCAGCCTAAATTTCCCCTGGCAGAGTTTAAGCCCATGCCCCCCGCCTGGCTATAACTTCCCTTCAGGTAGGTATGGAGAGTGCTGAGGTCACCTCTAAGCCTCCTCTTCTCCAGACTACACAACCCCAGCTCCCTCAGCCTCTCCCCACAGGTCTTATGTTCACGTCCCTTCACCAGTCGTGTTGTTCTTCTCTGGACCCGCTCCAGCACTTCAATGTCTTTCCTGAACTTTTGCTTCAACTAGGGGAAGACAAGGAGGTAGAAAACATGATTCTATATATCCAAACACAGTTTTGATAAAAGTCCAGTGATGTTTTTGCAGCAAGGACCCAAGAATTAGTGGCAAACAGGCACATCTGCCATTTACTGTGCGTAGTAGACCTGAGGCATCTCAGGAAATACATTTACACCTGCGCCAAACATTTCTGACTGCGGGTGAGAGGATCAGGAGAAGGTGACTTCGTAGCCTCTTCATTTGTCCTACCCCCACAGTAAATCTGTGCCCCTGCAATTTCCTGTGGAAGAATGTCAGCAAGCTTTATCTCCTTGGAGTTTGTCTGTTTGGTTTCATTTCCATATTTTCATCTTTTGACACAAAATCCAAGACATATTTTGCAGCTTCTTCCTGACAGGAAAAAAATCCAAAACAAAACAACAAAACAAACAAATAAAAGCCCAAAGAAAAAACAACAACGACAATAAAAAAAACCATCACTGAAACAGGTGCTGTGTGACCAGGTGCAGAGGGGTGTGGAGCAGAAGTCACAGCATCAGGGGATAATGCAGGTGGGAAGGCCCCTCAGCAAGGTCTCCAGTGCAAGCCCCTGCCCCGAGCAGGACCAGTTCCAGGATCAGACCAGACCGCTCGGGGCTTTCTCCACATGGTTCCTGACTCCCCCCCAAGGATGGAGCCTGCACAACCATGTTCTCCCTCCAGGCGCACCAAGGTGCATTCATTCCCCTGTGTCTCTGTGCAGTCAGCATCTCCTGTAACATCAGCGCCTTGGGGGAACAGCCACAGAAACCAGGGCTTCATTTTGAAGGTCACATGAGTTCATTGGTTACAATTACTCCCTGACTCATCAGCATCCCTCCCCCTCTTATTAAATTGATTGGAAACACGGACTTGAAAGGAGAAAGCAAACTCAATACCACAGCTGTACGTCATGGACAAACAAACCCCACTGTCCGGGCAGTCCGTGTGATTTTTCTGATCACTTTATTACTTTGCCACATGAAAGGATTCCTTACTACAGCTAATTACTTGTTCACATTAATGAAAAGGAAACATCATCCAGACTAAGGGCTAAACAGCCTTTGGTAAACCTTTCACAGCACCACAGGCCTGCTGCATGACCTTGTGTGTACTTCTCCACCTGCCTTCATTTGTCAGGCTTAAAATGGGAACAATTTACCCAAGCCCTAAGGCTGCTGTAAGATTTCATTATTGCAAAAAGCTACTTGAGCTCATGCCCACGTACAACACAGAGGTACTATGTATTATTAACCGGATGAGGCCAAAGGAAAAGAGAAACAGAGGAAGGAATTTTTCAAAGGGTTTCTTTCCCCAGAAAAAGGCAGAGCTGCAGCAAGCTTCTCCAAAAATACTGGACAGCATGAATTCAGTGATACTGACACAGTGACAGTCTTCAATCAACATGCATGACAGCTCTTGTAATTGAAAAGATTAAAAAAAGTCTAAAGTTCAGCAGAATTACTATAGTAATTGTTGAGAATAAAATTAAGAAAAGGAAAGCAAGTCGCAGAGAAGGTGATGATGCTGGGAGGGGGAACACGAGCTGTGGGAAGTGGCAGCGCTGTTTGGTGTTTCCACAATTATCTGGCCACATTTAAAATAGCTGCACACAAGGAGCGGGGGTTATCTGCCGAGACAATAGCGTCAGAAACAAAATATTTCCTGTGTTGTCTCGAAGCTGGTGCCAGTAAAGCAGGTCTGCTAGAGAACGCAACAACAAAACCACAATTGAGTGGTAAAACTAGAGTTAAACAAAGCACTTCTCAAATCTCAGTGCTCCAGGGTGCCTGTGCTCTTCCCATGAAGACCACTGCTGTTCTGCTGCTGCAGGCAAGCCCAAGGGGCTGTGCAAGGCTCTTCTGTCACCACTGGTGATAGCACCTTGTTTTCTAATAAACCAGCTCCCTAATGTCCACAAGCCCACCTTTTAGGGACAAGCTGCCAGGATCCACACACATAACCAAACTGTCTGTACATGAGTAGTCCTAGTTGCCCTAGAGAAAAAATGGTGGGAGTCAGGGTCTCACCCATGGGGCACCAGAGCTCCCGCCCAAGCTGCACAAAATACCAACCCATGGTGTGCTCCACATTTGGACTAAAATTCAGCACCTCAGAGAGACGAGGTTTGGCTAAACAAATGGTCGTGGACTGGGTGAGCTTTTCCAACTTAATTGAGATTCTTCTGGAACTGGCTACTTTTCTCCTCTTTCTTTTTAAAATACACACTTAATGTTCCTTGTGACCAGCACCAAAACAGAAACAGGCATGACTGGTCATGGACGTAATAAGGAAAATGGCAACTCTCACTTCTGCAAAATATGAGCTGAGCCCTACCCGCAGGCTCTTTCCTAAGCTACAGTGTCTGGTAGGTGAGAATACAAGAACTGCTCCATAGCATTACACTTTCCACCTACCACACCTTCTGTGAAAGGCTTGATATGTGAGAAATGAGCTACATAACATGAATTTCTAAAGCAAGGCATGGTGTTCTTGCAGTAGGACAGGCTCTTTAAGCAGCTTTGTATACAATCTGAAAGCTGAAGTTGGTTGCTGGAAACAGTGCAGTAGCTGGTAAGAACTAATCTGTGAACTGTGGGGTTGTCCCATACAGGGACAAGAGTTGGACTCAATGATCCTTGTGGGTCCCTTCCAACTCAGGACAGTGTATGATTCTATAAACTGCTGGGCAGATGAACACATGAACACATCTAAAGAAAGGTGGCATTTAAAATAGAAACTCACGCTTGTTCACTTTCTTTCTCTGCTGAGCGCGCAAGCAAGGATTAGCATGTTAGCTTTGCACTCATGTTTCAGTGGAGGTTGATGCAGTTCCACAGATTTGGGGAACAGTGTTGCTAGTTACAGACTTGAATATACTGTTTCAAAGTTAGCCATCCCACTAAAGTAAAGCTTCATTTTGTGCCAAGATGCCTGTCAAATGGACGCACTGTGGGCACTTGCACTGAGCATTTGATCTTCCTGTCTGTCTTGTTTTCCATCCTCGAGCAGTCAGGGCTCCAGGCTTGGACCTTCCATTGGGGAAATAAATAAATGAAAAAGAAGTTTCAGTAGGAGAGAAGGGAGGTCAAGCAGCTCGCCCCGGCCTTTCGCGTGGGACAGGTCGTAGCTCAGCATGTGCTGGCCAAAGGAGCTGCTATTTACCCCAGAGCTCAGATGGCACCAAAAAGCAGAGCCAAGGCAGGCTGAACCCGTTCTAAGGGGACATCTGCGCATGACACAGCGCACGCACTGCTCAGGGTGGAAACCTTATTATTAAGCAGACTCGCTCCAGGATATTAAAGCCAGGGGAGTGATGCCAGCAGCTTCATGTGCTGTAAGATGTGCTCCCTTGCTTGCCTCTACTGAGAGAGGCACCTGCCTTGGAGCGCACACACACACACCACTCCCTTGCATTTTTTTTTCCAGTATTTTATTTCTGACAGGCATTTACAACGTTCCATTCATAGAACTAAAAACATAAAAATAGACCTTCTTTCAGCTTATAAAAGAAATATATAAGAACCTTTGACATAGACATGTCATGACATTATGTACAAGAACAACGGTACCTTCCCAGTACCAGCCTTCCAGTATTTCAGCGCTGACTGTGTTCCGCTGGGTACGGCATGGGACAGCTAAAACCTCCGCTTCTCTAACACGCTGGGACACAATTGACAGGTAGATGATATAAAACAACGATGTGATAATACAAAGGGTATAGAAACCTTTCTAAAGCTTTTACGAAAAGAAAATCAGAAGATAGCAAAAAGTTAATAGAGAAAGCTTTCATAAGATCAAGTATAGTGCACCAGAAACCAGAAAGGGGGGTGGCGAGAGGGGAATGCGAGCTGGGACACAAAGACAGTGATGGATTTTTGGGGGGAATAATTTTTGTTATGTTTTAAAATATAGTCAGAGTGGATTTTATAAAATATAATCCTAAAGCTATTATAAAATTTCAGGTTTTCAAAGTACCTACTAATGTCTCAAACATCAATAGATACCAACCAAAAAAAAAAAAAAAGAAAAATTTCATATACTCTTCCTTTTTCCTATAGGTGAAACCGAAATGGGAAAAGCTATATAAATCTTAAAAAAAAGTGCTATTTTGTGTTTCGTATTTGGAAGTCTACTTAAAAACCACAAGATTTTAGTCACATTTTACCCTGTTTTAGATGTTCGAATGAAAGATTTAAAATGTTAAAGAGGTTTGCTTGTGTAGAACTTGTTCATACTCTATTGCAGTGGAAAAGCTTTTATAAAGGAATTAAAATACACTAGTTTCACCCACAGTAGGAGAGTGGATGAGGTCAGTTTTTTGGCCATGAATTCCCTGTCCCCTAAGCCCAAACTCTGCCAGAGAGAGGGGACCAAACGGATCTGTGATGTTGCTACACTGGCTCTAGTGAGGTCACACCATGGATCGGTTTGGTCCGCTACAGTTCAGTCATGTAAGTTTATTTTATTTTATTTTATTTTATTTTATTCTTTTTATTATCTAACTAAACTCCAGTCTCAAACATATACAATAATCCTTTTCCAGAAGAAAGTTATACCTAAATAAGAGTTTCCAGTTCATATTTTAATATAAAACCACCATTCCTAACCCTCTGCAAAAAGCTAGCCTTGTATCCTAGACGTGGAGCTACGCTTACGCCGTAAAACTCTTATCCCTTTGTGCCCCTGCATCTCAGGTAAAGTACAAAAAAATATTTCTTCAAGTGTTAAATTTGGATCTCTTTTAAGAGTTTGGCATCTTTACAATATTATGTAAAACTAGAGCTTCCAATATTGACAGTAAAATTAGACCAGCCACAGACCAAGAGGACTTAACACAACATAAATCCCAAACCTTTCCTCACACATTCCTAAAATACATGTATATTCTCTTACATTTAAAGAGGGAAAAGTAACAAGAATACTGCAACTGTACACGTTAAAAAGGCAGTTTCCTCATGAAGGAGATGAACCTACGACTGACATTTTACGGCTATAAAACCCTCTTTTCGTTGTGCTATTGTTTAAGCTAGTTTGCTGCACGTAGGTTAAGACATCCAGAGTAATTTGTTTTCCAGTGATGATATTCTCCCCATACTTAATTTCAGCCCCTGATTATTTTAGAATAAATAAAATAGTGTGAAAGCCCTTGGTAACGTACGACAGGACCTTAAGCTTATTCTGTTCCAGTTTTGAGCGTTTTACAGTTGCCTGAAGTGAGGCCGCATGGCTTGGGACCGATTCAGCTGCCGAAATGGTGTGTGCAAGTGTGCAATCTATGGGGATCAGCTCCCTGTGGCGTGCGGGGCCACGAGGGAGGGAGGGAGGGAGCCAAGGAGGGAGGGATGGGGAGACCTACACATCCAGGTGGGGAAAGGGACTGGTTCAGAGCTCCGTGTTCAGCTTTCTGCTGGGGACAAAGTCTTCACGCCTGACCCAGATGACCTCCTCGCCGTGGCCCTCCACGTCGCCGTTGATGCCGGAGAAGGCCGCCTGCTTCTTCAGCTGGGTCATCCTGGAGGCGTGCGTGTCCATGGGCGGGCGCGGGCGCTCTCCCCGGCACGGCTGCTGGCTGCTGGTGATGGAGGCCGCCTGCAGCCGCTCCCGAAGGTCTCGGTCGGCCACGGCGCCTCGCATGGCCTCGCAGTACTCATCGTCATCGCTGAGGATGTCCGTTTCCTTGATGTCCTCCTGCTCCTCATACTGAGCAAGGTCAAACTGTTCCTCTACCCAGCGGTCAGTGTCCCCACTGTGGGTGGGCTGCTGGGGCTCTTTTTCGGGGCTGCTCGTGTAGACGGCATCTGAGTCAATGGTAAACCTGTTTCGGGCCAGCCGCCTCCTCCTCCTCCCAAGAGACTTGCTTGGGGCTGACACTGCACACACACAAAGATAAAACCCCACAGGCTTTTTATACACGGTACAACTCTCTTTAAAAACTTAGTCTTCCAGGGGCCCTTTATTTAACACCGCTAGGCACAAAGCAGGCAGACTCCCACAAATGACCTAGTCATTCAGCAACCTCCCTGCGGGCAAGTCACACTTCACTCAGCTCCTCAGCACAGGTCTCTCTCCAGCTGAAAAAGGAGTTTCTGCTACTCAGATCCACAGTTGGGATAATGGCCCACAATTACTGTTCCTCCTCAGCGGTAGGCAGCCAGCCAGCCAGCACAGAGTGCATCTGCTCAGCTCAGCTTCTCACACGCCGTGTCCTGCTGTCAGCACTCTGCAAAAACCAACTAGCCTTACGACTCAGTACGGGGAATTGCGTGGTCTGGGGTAAGAGCAACGCTACAGGCTTCCAAGTAGCTACCGCAGTGCTGAAGATGCTGCAATTGTTGCATTATTTATGGGGAAATAAGTTAGCCATCCAGGCTCTGCTACTCTCTTCTCTGCTCCCTCCCTACTGGAGGGGGGGTGTTGGGGGAAAGCTACACCCCAAAACCTGAAAAGCTTTCTGAAGTTCCTTACTCAGCATCCGCTGGTCTACTAGCTTTTGCAGCTGGCCCAATTAGCAAATTCACATCTCCCATGTTGGAACATCTTCGTAAGAGGCTTGGGAGAGAAAGCAGGAGACAAATCCTGCAGCCAAAGGACCTGCAGGCATTCCAGTGCTTTACGTGCACACACACATAGCTCCATCACAAGCAGGAGAACTCCCAGATTATAGTTTGTCCCCCACTACTAAAGAGCACCTTAGCACTTTCAGTATGTATTTATTAAGCTCTAGCAGCCTGGGGGTGGGGATTACATTTTAATATCCCTGAGCCTCAAAACATGCATTAAGTACAACAGCTCAGCAGTTCCAAATTGTAACTGTAGTGAGAGGTCTGGGCTCTTAGAAGGAGATTTTAATCTCCACAGAATTCATCACACAAATGCACCAACTGAAACTGCAAGAAGGGTTGGCATCTACAGCACATCAGCCCAATAGGCTGATTGAAGAAGCACTGTGGTAAAACAGTCGCATTTTGGCCCTCCTTTGACTCTTCTTCCTTATGATTTTAAGTGTCTCTGAGGCAGATGGCTGGCAACACCCCAAGTGAGAAGACAAGTTGCTTTATTGGCCTGGCCTGCCCATTACAGAAGAGGAACAGAAAGCCTGGTTGTCTACATTGCTGGATCTAAAGAGCAGAAAAAGAAAATAATAACAGACCAGAACAAAACAGGCAGCGGTGCCATGTACTTTTCAGTTGGGAGTGTTTCTTCCCTCCATCATCTAGTGTTCTGAAAATGAAAACCTGCTTTTCCTTGGGATATTCTCATTGCTTTTGCCTGAAGTCAACTGAAAAGGAAAATCCACTGTTTAGGATAGACCATTACAAAAATAATAGTATCAAGTGCACGCCTCTCAAAATGTGAGAAGTAGAAGCATGTGCCCTTTAGCAATAGAGCTGAACAGGCTAAAATGGAGGACAGCCAAAGCTACCTATCTCTTCAAACCAAGTCACTCACTCGGGGGGAGCCGACTTTTCTTGTGCATTTTAGTTTAAAAGTGCTAATGTTAGCTCAAAATTCTGTACATGCTCTAAGAAATATGCAGCGGGTTTCTTCTTTGTTCATCCGAAACCCATTTCCAGATTAAAGTGCACAGCCAATCAGTATTGACAGGAACCCCATTTCTTCCTTCCATGCCAGAAGGACTGCTCTGAAGCTGAGCCTCGAGTGCAAAGCAAGGTAAATAGAGGCAATTTAAGGCTCTCAAGGAGGTGAAGCATGGAAAACCAGCAGTATTTACATACACAAGAGAGAATACTAATCCTAATATACAAGTAACAGACACCACCACATGTCCTACAACGGTGCTGGGGTTACTGGGATCTTGAAAGTCTGTAGCCCTACAGTACCTGCCCTGTTCATGGCTGGCCTTGCACCTTTTAGAGCACACAATCTTTTTCCACCAAAAGGAACATATTGCTGGGATGAGGGCAAACTTTCGGTTTTAAGAAGCTGTCTTCTGTGTTTATCCCGCAGAATCGAGTGCACTGCCTTCAGGAAGTCCTTCCTGTGTTCTGGTGAACTGAAAAACAGGCGAGAATGCAAAAGGCAGTGTTATCTCTCGGGAAATGCTAAAATCTCGCCACAAATGAATTAAATAATGGCCAGTTCTGTAATTTAAGACAGTGCAAACTGACTGGCACAGCCTGCCCCCAGAGAGGACTCAATTTAATACATTATTTTCAAAGCAAAACTACACCTCTAATCATTGCAATGGACATCCAAGGAAACAAATACACTGTTCATTAACAAAACATTTAGCCATTCACCCCTCTTGAGGCTTCCTTTTTCTCCAATAGCAACCACGCGATTCTCTTTGTCTGGTAAACATCAAGTTAACCTACGGTGGCTAATTAAATCGCAGTTTGTCTTCTGCAAACACACACCAAGCATGAGTCCTGCAACTCTCTACTACCTACCCTGCTTCCGCAAAAATAAAACCTACCCTGAAAATAAGCCCTAACATGACTTTTCAGGATTTTTGAGGATGCTCAAAACATAAGCTCTACTCCAAAAGTAAGCCCTAGATAAAGTTCATTGAAAAAGTCAATTTAAATAGTGTCCAGGCAGCTATACATGTAAAAAAGTAAGAAGTTTTGGAGCAAGAATTAATGTAAGACCCTGTCTCATTTTTAGGGAAACAGGGTAGTAGTAGGAACTGGCTTAGTATCAGCTCCATTAGACTCTGGTTAACTTGTGTACCAAGTTCTTGTTTGAACTCTAAAACACATCAGGGCAACCACCACAAGCAGAAGGGACAAGGTTTACTTAGGGAAAGGCAAATGCCCTAAGAGCAGAGGCTGGAACTTGGTGGCATGAAAGGTACCAGTTGAACAAGACTCATGAGCAACTACTTGGCATAAAGATCCAAAGTTTGCATGTAAAATTGTGAAAGACAAATTGTAATAAGGATATTCCCATGAAGGTTCAAGGCTGATCAAATATATGTTTTTATTTTAAGACATTTTCCAAAATTCTGCCTGCCAGAAGTAGGGTTGTAACACCACCTCCCACTTCCCCTACGGGCTTTTCCCAGATTGCCTGAAAAGAAAGGCAATAGGCAAACTGGGACCCAGTGATGCAGGTGCCATTGAAAATATGGAAATGCACTTACCTACAGCAAAGGTGAAACGTTCTTTCTGGCCTGCCTTCAGACTCAGATTTAACATGGACAATCTCACATACAGAATTCGTCTCTGCATCTAAAGTAAAAAGCAAGCACCACTTCATACAACAGCATCTCATATTTAATCTCAGTTAGAGTATACATTCCATAATCCTGAAAAAATGGTTTAAGACCATCTGGGACAACAGACAATACACTGCAAGTAAGATTAACTCATGGCTGAAAGGCAGCAGTGGGCAAGTGACTAATGAAACAACAGACACTTAAACTTGCCCAAATCTAGTAGCATTTTATATGCATTCAGTCCCATAAAAATACAAAAAGAAACAGAGAAACACCTTTTCAGGTATTCCATGGAGTATTGTCATGTTTTACAACTACCTCCTACATTCTTTCCACTTTCATTTATGCATTAGAAAGGAAGCAAATTGTTCAAACTTTGAAATGTTTAATATAATAAGGTTTGCATGAAGCCATCACCCACAAGAACAAAAGTTTACTAGCTCTGTTGTCTCACAGCTGCAAGATTGCTTTCTAGTCTCTAGAAGAGGAACAGAATGAATCAGAGTCAACAACAACTTTGTTTTGTTCTTCCAGAACCCTGGGTGGCTTCATAAAACTACCGACAAGCTGCAGATACACAACTGGAGCTTCTGCCCCTTCATTTCTCTGCAGAGCTATTATGGATGTTGAGGTCGTGTGTTCCTTTTTTGAGACCCAGAAACTGCACACACACATAGTGAGGACAGATACTGGTCAGTGAACGCACCTAGACCAAACGTTAAGAATCCTGCCAAATTCATGCAGCTGCAACATTACCTGCACTTGCCAAGGCTCGGACCTGCAGTGCTTCTAAAGGTATCATGTGGCGGAAGCGGAACGGATCCCAGTCTTCATAAATTGAAGCTCTATGTGATCCTCCCTGGAAGAATTTCAAAACACTGTTAGGAAATGAGACACCTTGGGATAGTCGGACACAAAAGTCTCCTGTGCTTTGCACTGAGAACAGTCGGCTAGAAACCTGTTGCAATGCTTGTTTTCTTATGACAACGTCTTAGCAACCAGAGCCACTAAAGTGCCTGTCTCTAAAGGTCTGGCTAAAATCTAGACAAAAGTAATCATTAGGCCAAACACCTCTTATCCGTGTCTTCAAGTCATTTGGGACCAATGCTGCATTCTCTCCTCCAAGTGCACATACAGTCACAAACATGCATTGGTTTTGCTTTAGCCACTACAAAGTTATTTTGTGGCCAGTTGACTTCAGAAAACAACCATACACGCATTTCAAATCGCACTTTGGTTTACGCCATAAGTGGGAAACAAAAAGCTTTCTGTAATACTATAAACTGTATTGCTTATTGTAGCAAGACATTTGTCTACCATCAAGCTTAGCTTTACCTTTTGATCCCAGATTCCAGCAGGATCCTGAACACATAGTGCAGACACACCTAATTCAGCTGAGAGCAGCCAGCACTTGCTCAGTGTCATGCAACAGCCAGAACTGAAATGAGGGCATTGTGTCCCACTAGGAAAAAGCTGACAGACTTCAGCTCTCATATTTGATTCACATACACTGATCAAAGAGCCAAGAGAAATGTGAAGTGATACCTCATTTCATGAAATGCCACTCCACAGCATGGACTTGATGTGGCAGACAACAGGAATGACTAGTCCAGCAGAGAGCAAAGGATTAACTAAATGAGCACTGGCAGAGCGCTGCCCCCAGGCTGATCATCAGGCCACTCGGAATTACCCGAAACCTCAGTTGTGTGGCCAGGTACAAGGATCATATACGTAAAAGCACACTTGAGCACCACAGCTTTACGGAAAGCAAATCTGGATCGCAACACCACAAATGCACACAGCGTTACCAAAATAGTCCACGGAACTTACAAGTTTCTTCTTCTGTTTGGAACCATCCTTGTATACAAGGACCACAGCAGTTTTGAAAACTAGAAGAGAAAGTTAGAAACAAAAGCCATGTAGTCAATAAGGGTGGGGAACAGGTCTCCTCTACGCCCAAGCACACTGAATTTTCAGTTCCTCAGAGAGCCCTCAGCTGAGTCAGAGAGGGAACACAGGAATAAAACTACCAGCCCTCTTGCATACTCTTCCCAAAAAACCCAAGCTTAACCACTTTTAGCACACAAAACCAGGTTAATTCACAGTCACTTCAAACTTAAGAGTTTAAGTTACTGGTTACTGGCACAACTATTCAAGCAGCAACAGTTCCATACAAAAAAATCAGAAAACTTTATTCCCCCTGTCTAAGTGCACCTCAGACAAATGAGCAGCATCCAGTTACACGCAGCCGGGCAGGAGATGAGGCCACGCTTGGACAGAATCTGAATCCCTCCCGGGTGGGACAGTGGTCTGTGCTAGTTCAACAGCAGGCAGAGGTGTAATCCAATTCCTCTTTTGCCACATAACATCCACATGGAGCTGGAATTTGTCATTCAAGACTCCAGTTTTCCTTGTGATCTCTTTCTTCATGCCCCAAATGTACCCTTTGATTTAGGATTGAATTGCATGGACACTTAATTTTAGACATTTTATGAAACCAATTTAAAGCTCTTTGGAGTAATTAAGAGTTGCTGCACGTTCCTAGCAGCTTTCATGAGGCCTCTCAGCTTCAGGGGGTGACCAGATGCTTTCCCAACTTACAGGAAAGCAGTCAATCTTTACATGCTCTTCCAGAGCAAAGCTGAAAAGAAACTTCATTCATTACCTGTTTAGTATAAAACAAAAATAAAAATCATTGGCTTCCCAACTGGCATTGCTTTCTGGAAACAACAAGGAGAAAGTTTTGTTGCGTGTAAAGAAATTTAGGAACAAATACAGAAAACCCAGCACACTCTGCATTAATTGATATGATTGTGAAAGTAAAAGAGAGAGGATTTAGCCAATATAAGCAATCATGTACCTTTCCAAGGGACTGTACTCTGATGCCTTGAGACCTAGGCCAACAGCAGTCTCAATTTCTAGCTTCACCACCCAAGATACACTACTCAGAGGGAGATAGACCACTCCAAAACAACTCACTGGAAGTCCTGGCTTAGCTTTTAATAACTTTTTAAAGCTTACATATACAAATCCGCTCTGGCAAAAGGCGCAGAGAAGAAAGGCAGAGCCTCTTCAGTATCACAGTATGTATGTATGTATGTTCAAGTCTCCAGCTCCATCCTACAGGATGTGAAGCAGAGTTACTTGGCATCAGTCAGACTACGAAACTGTACCTTTTCAGAGACAAATACCTTTCTACGTAGCCCTCAACTCACAGCCTTGGATATTGGTTTAAGAAACTCTTGCACTATTACAGCAGCCACCGCCAAATTCTTCACCAGATTTAGATCAACACAGAACAGAATTTGACCATGTCAGCAAAAAGATAAATACAGTTTTAGGTTCCAGACAGTATTGCGTAAGACAATGCTCAACTACCTTTAACAAGAATCTGCTAAGGCAAAGTCTACAGTCTTTTAGGCATCCAAAATAAAATTACAAGGATACAAACCAAATGCTGCCAGCTCAGGTTCCTTCTTCCATTTCCCCAGTGAAGCAGGAGGATTCAGCCATATCACTGTATTATGCAAGAGCAAGTCCCCCATTGAAAGGTCTGCAACCTGCCAACACAAACACACACACACAAAGGCACAATGTGTAATCATCAGTTCAAGAAAGCTTCCTTACTTTTCAGTTCAAGAAAACTTGCTTGAACTTCATTCTTCAACAAAGAAACAAACACCCCATTAGCAAACTTCCGGAATATTTAAACAGATGACTGCAAGCATGTGCAAACAGACTGTGACAACTGGCAATACATGTGTGTAAATCCTGAACTGGTTGAGCATAAATTAGGAAAAGTCAAACTCAGAGTCCAGCTCTCGTAATCTGGTGGGAAGTCAGGTCAAAACCCAGATGTTTTCCCTGCATTTTTGTCCATCTTTCTCCCTTCCAGTTTCTTTCTATTTTGTTTGAACATTTCAGCATAGCCGTCATCGCACACATAGAGTTTGGGGTAAAATTTAGAGACAGCACCACCTGAAGCAGTCAAAGCACCTCCTCCCTACAGTTGCCATGGCTCTTGATTTCACCTAAAGGCACATCTGTGGAAACCACAATGCTGGAATAAAGGAGTTCATAGCAGCTGTTGGGAGATGCCTACTACTATTTCAACAGCTGGATATTTTACTTCGACTTACAGTCTCCCAGAGTGACAAATTGAGGGTTATCCCCAATTAGGGGCCTTATCATCCCATTCTTCCACCCTCCTCTCAGTGAAGTCTGACTTTTGCCAAAGGACGCCACGGATACCATCAGCACAGCAACCTGAGGTCTCCCGATAACAAAAGCAATACTAAGATATGTGTCTACTGTTCTCTCCCAAACTAACACCAAAGCACAATTGCAATCCCAGGCGCCCTGACAGGTTCTCTCCACCACTTGTTGCCAAGACCAACCCTTGTCTCTGCCCTCTACTCACCACCTGGTCCTCCATCCCCACTGCTGCTATCCAGCTCTCGTGCCCAAAGCTTCCTCAACACTGCTCAATCCCAGACATCCTTTGCCTTGCAGCCAAAAGCCTCTTATCTTTGTTCTTCATCTTGGCTGTTGGCAAAACCCCATGACCATTACTTTCATATGGCCACCTCTGTCTCCAGCCTTCACCCACATCACCACTCCCATCGGCCCTTCAGCGTGTCTCTACTTCTTCTTGAAGCCCCCCTTGACCTTACTCCATTCCCCCCTTACTGCCTACTGCTCTCCTTCCCGGTGCCGCTGGACTGCAGCCCATGTTATATCAGTAAATGGAGAGTCCGGGTCCCTGTGTGAAATTTCAAGACACCTTCCACAGGTTTATAAGATGCTCAGCCAGGACTGAGCCACACTCGATTTTCACGTGTTTCCACATGACAGATCTAGAATAAAGCCCAAGGCTCTCTCAGGTATCAAGCCCACTAACACACTTTCTAAAAGGGGAACAGCAGTTTCTCACACACTGCACATCGCCCTTGAATTCTTTAAAGTGATTAAAGAGCTAAGCACGGACTCGCCTCAGCACGACAGTCCACTCAGACTGGCAGGGCGAGATTATTTATGTGGAAGCAGGAGAGCCAAGATACGGACATCAAAATAGTAAACTGCAGGTTGGACTAGGATTTTGATCCACACAATGCTCAAGGTGAACTTCTTTATATTTACATTCTTTACACTACTTCTTTACATTGGTCCCACTCAGTGAACCATACATGGAAAAGCAGTTTCTGAACTGGGCTGGGATTTATCTGTTTGCACAAGAATCCACTTAAATGACACAGCATGAAAGGTAAATACTTGATACAATTTAACATTCATGCTACAAGCACAAAAGCCCAGCCTTTTTCTCTTAAATGTGATCATTCGTTACCTCCTTTTTCTCCCCTGTTTGTTCTGCTATGAGTTGGTCAAACACTGCCCCGTATTCTTCATGGATTTTCTGCATTTCATTAATGTGGCTGGCAACTTTGTTCATTGTTTTTATGGCCACTAGAAGAAAGAGAGAAAGACAGGGGAAGAGATAAAAGGTATTTTTAAGCCTCTGAGAGGAAGGGGGAGGAGGAGATCAGAGGTTAAACAGGGAAGAGCAATGTTGCTTAGCTCCTTACCATCAAGGTGATAATGTTCTTCACTGTCTACGTCAGTCAGAGCAAAAAGCTCCTTCAGCAGGAGAGGGTACTTCAGTATCCGCTGGATGGGTTTGATGAGGTAAGACTCCAGCGTGGAGGAGTGCTGCCGTCGGGGATTCTGAGCATCCAGAAATGCCTTAAAAGCAGTGTCTGTCTTGGCTGGAAGATATAAATGAAGTGACTGGATAAACCAAAGATCATTACAGCTGCCCTGATAAAGTGGCTTTTCCAGCTATTAAATTCATTTATCCAGAGACACTTTGCAAGGAAGTGAAGATTTATCAGGTCCACAGTGCTAGATCTATGCACTTCAGGTTTTGAGTTACTGACACTTTGCCGCAGATACACTGTTTGCGATTTAACATTAGGCACCCACCTACTATGCCAACACATGCAGTTTTTAATTTCACTATCCACAGTCTTTTGGGGCTTGCAACTATTTAAGAGCAGCATAAATAGTTTTAATCATCTGTTTCCTTTAAGAAAAGGCTCAAATAGGTTATTTGTAAGAAGCCACTACTCATTAATCTAGTCTGACTGGTACACCTATAATATTGGCGAGTCTGGTTATTGTTACCTCATTAAACCTCAAAATGCAGTACTGAACAACAACAACTAAAATCAAGAGCTAGTTAGGGGATAGGAAGCAGTAAACTTAGGATAGTACACCATATTTTGGGAGCACAAGCAGACTGGACACCTGACTGCTATCATGTTTTCCACCTAACTGCTACTCAATTTATAACAATACAGTTTTCTCTGTTGCTCCCTCTACTATAATATAAATTTGTACAGAGAGGGAAGTATGGAGAAGGTGGCATTTTTAGACATACAAGTTATTCAGTGCAGGAAAAAGTTCACACAATTGCTTTCATTAGAGCCATGTTCCCTGCTGAGGTTGGGTGGGTTTTTTGCAGACAGTCACCTGATTTCAATAAAGCAGCTTCAGTTTCACTTACAAAACCATCTGCATGTCAATTGAGGACACCCAATTACACTTGAAATATGCTCCTAGGCTTTTGAAGAGATTTATCACCGGAATAAAATTTTAAGTTTTGGTTGTGCCATGACTGAAGCACAACCATTTCCCATTTATAAAAGCAGTCAGCAGTGAAAAAGCAAAATGAAACAACCAGATCTATTTAGTCTACAGCCTTAATATTGAGGCCTAACAAAATGCTGCCAAAAGAAAGCATGGATGTGACTAGCAACAAATCATTTACTCATGTATTCCACAGAGCTGCCAAGTATTCTTTGCAGCATGATAAATCAGAGTTTACAAATAGAAATTAAAAAAAATGTGCACAGCCAAAAAAATCCACAACACACACACACCGAAAAAAAAAAACCAACCAAAACTTTTGATTGCCAGACATCCAGATGTTCTTTTAAAAATAAGAGCTCCTCCCTTACAGGCATTGCTCCTACAACTATAACCATTTGTTTATTTAACATCTTGGCCAAAAATGAATTGCATGAAGCACTGCTAACTCCAAGAAATTAACACTTTCACAGAGGGAAAAATATCACTGCAAGGCAAGGAGGCCTACGAGTATTTATAAGCCAGACAACAGTTCATTTATCTACATTTCAGCAAGGCAAGCTCTGATTGAATCCATGCATGGAAACTTCTCAGGCAAATTGGAATGATGGTGAGAGAAGGAAAAGAGGCAAGAGAGAGCACAGTGAAGTTAAACTATTTAGACAGCTTCCATAAAACATTCTCCCAGGCTGATCCCTCCCTAGTGGCTGTCAGCATTCAACCACGTTGGCCACAGCTTCTGTGGGATTGCCACTAGCAAGGATTCAAGGCACCAACTCTAGGAGGATCCAGAGGTCATTACAAGTGTCACTACTCCTTGTTCCAAAGTACACAGTGATCCATTAGCACACACCACATTGCCCGTTTATGAACTCTTTCCACTCTCCACATGACTGAAAAGAAAGTGAACGTGTCAGGGGAAAATAAATGAAGTGTGTGGGGAGAAAACAACATGTGAGGTTAATAACCTCTTGTAACGAGCTACTCAGGTATCATTACACTGAGGGTGGTCCAAGAAAGAACACCCACAGCACAGAGCTCTCTCTGAGCCTCTCAGGCCAGATGGACTGAAGGCTTCTGCAGAGCAACCAGGCGCACGTGTGCCCCCATTCCTCCACCAAGGCTTGGGGCGCAGTGGCCACCTCTCACCATGCACAAGAACTTCTGCCAGCCCAACCTACATGTCGCTGTGACATCTCTCTCTCTGCATGCCCAGGTGTGCTTGACCAGCACATGGTTCTTACCTTTCACCAGGACTTTGGGGACTTTTGTGTGGCTCGCACAGAAGGCACTGTACAGCTTGAACCGGTCAGCGTAGTAAAGAAAGGATCCACCCAAGGAAAACAGCACTTTCTAGGATTTAAAACAAATCAGAACAAAACCAACACGTTAGAGCAAAAAAGCACATGAAAGCCAGTTAGTTATTTTCCCTTCTGCCAGGTGAACAGGTCACATCCACTTAGCTTCTGGATGACAGGACACTGCATTTGTAGAGTGTTTTCACACCATCTAGCAAGAAAGAGGCCTAGACTTGGTGTCTGGATTCAGGCTATGTGATTAACATTATTAGCCAAGTTCCACTTAGGATGATCTGGACAACACCGACTATAGAGGGAACTATGTTCAGAACTGTATTTAAATGCCTGAACTTAAAACCTTATTGATCCAAGTAATGACCAGAGGCCACAGAAAGGCCTGAACGTATCTGACTTTGTAACAGATCAAAACACTAAGGAGCTGCAAGTAAGACACAAACACACCAAGGTCTTCGCTCCCTTGAAGATGCATTTGTGTTAAGGGCCAAACACAATATTTCCCTAAGATGTCTACGCCACAGTCAAGCGTTTACTCCACTACCCGCTTTAGCAACCAGACAACATGGAGTGAGGTGGCTGAGACAAGAGACAGGCAGTTTGCCTCCAGTCAGCAGAAGGAAGCAAACTGCACACCTGAAACCATGAAGCCCTCAAGTGCCATTCTGCACCCTGCTTTCAGACTATGACCATAGAACAGAACTGAAAGTGAAGTTGATGCACTTCTTATGGAAAAAGGTGGAAGCAGCAGCACTCAGAAGACAGGGTTCTCTCCATAAGGAGGTTTCTTCCACACTCCTCTCTTACAACTCGGAGCACACAGTGGTCACAGAGGCTTCCTCTACTAAAAAAAGCATCTCCGTGCTCCCTGTTAAGGGGACATCTCCTACAAAACAAAAGCTGTGTTCTAGTTACACGAGGGCAGTGTTCACAACTGATGCTTATTTTAAACAAGGACCTGATGGCAAAGCCTCACATGCATGAAAAGACAAATTCTTTCAGTAGTTCTTCCAGGGCTGTGTGTTAGCTGAAGAGCAATCCCAGCAGAATTATTATTATTCATCAAGACATCCTGTCCTCTACCAAGGTGAGTGTTCGAAGCAAGAGTAAAATTCCTCAAAGACAAAACATTGTACTAGCTACCTGCCATATATCCAGTACATGACTGCATTAGAAATAAACCAAAATTTCTGTTTCCACATTTTCCTGGTTTTTTTAAATGAAGTTTATATATCTTTAGTTTACATTTCTGCCTTTGATGCACATCTGCTAATAGCTGGAAGTATTTGCAATATAGTTCTGCTATGCATCAAAAGCCCAAATACAGAATTCAATTTACAGTCCTGATCTGTAAGCCTAGCAGGCTTCTGAACTGCTAGGTTAGACTTGTCAGAACAAAGATATTATGTAACTTTCCATTTCTAGCTTTTCCTGACAGCCTGAGACAAGGAATCTGGCAGAAGGGCAAGAATAGCATCTAAAAGCACATGGTGTTACAGATTTCTAGTGCTCTATACAGCTATATGTGGCATAAACTATAGTTGTAGCAGGATGTTTTTCAAACAGCTCCCAGTATTACCTAAAAATGAATCTCAGGTGTAAGTAGATGTAGATTTTTATGTGAACAGTGACAGTAGTTGGACAAATACAATGAAGAAGGTATTACCTTAAATTGCTCAACTTTTTCAAGCTTTTCCAGGTCTGGAACTAGCCTTACTCCATCTTCAAGAGTTTTCAGGAACTCTACCTGGAATGCTACCATCTCAGTCAGATTCCCAAAGAGAACATCCAGCTAATAAGAGAAAATAAAAAAAAGCAGCAAGATGCTGAAAATATCACTTTGCAGCTAAATAACATTTTCTAGAACTTCTCAGTCCAATTGTATAATCAGTGTGACATGAGGTAAAGAAAACCCTACAGACTATACATCACTGAGCCATACCTTTATACTCTACTCAGTTCATTATTTTAAAAGAAATGGAATTTAAGATCTCTTCATAGCCCTTGCTCAGACAAACAAGTCAAGCTGGAGTTTAGGTGGAACAGAGGGGTGTGCGTGAGCTATCTAGCAAAACAATAAGCAACAGTTAACATACCTCATCTGGTGTGAGGAAGGTTTCTTTTTGTAGAGGCTTCAGGTATCTCTCCATTAGACAATTTAAGTCCTGAAAATTCAGAAGAAGATTCCCATGTTGGTTCCTCAAACTGCCTTTGAATATTTATTTAAGTGGCAAAGATCACCGTTTATCTAGTCTATGAATTTTTCCCTTTCATGCATAAGACAAAATAGTTTAATTTCACAGAATTTAAGATAGTAAAAAAGAAACATTTACACCATTTTACTTACAAAATCAATACTGCATCTCATTGAGCACGGTTCCTCTGCACATCAGCTAAGTAATTTCAAAATGACAGCATAAGAATTTGTAAAGCCTACTTATTTCAGATGTTTAAGTTACTATTCTAGGGACAGACTGCAGAATTGAATATAAGTTAGCTACGAGACACATGCATGAAACATAATTTGAAGTATTAGAGAAGAAACGAACAAAATTTTCCAGAAGGAGAAATATTAGTAGACTGAAACAAAACATGGAGACCCCTTACTTTGACATAGGTGCGTTCTGTCTCAAGAAGTTCACAGATAACCTTTCGCAGTTTATCTGCATCTGTGAGTTGTCTCATGGTGGCCAGCTGGGGTCCTATAAATTCCTGAGGATGAGTACTTGAATCAGAAGGGTTCATTTCATGCAGACTGCGACAGAAAGCAGCGACCTGCTCTGTGCTCTTTAAAAAGAAGGAAGAGGAAAGACCAGTGGTAATATTTTAAGTAAGAGCTATAGGAACGATGGAGCTGAGAAGACTTTGCAGTTCAGCAGTTGCAGCCTGAGGGCTTTTTAACAGGCACTGAAGTCTAGAAGTGCACACATCACTTCATATATCTGTCTGTCCTATCTCTCGGTGACTGGGGATAAAGGGGACAAAAAAAAAACCCCAAAATTAACAACAACAACAACAACAAAAAGAGTCGCACAATTCAAGTTAATTGAAGTGCTGTTCAATAACATTCCTGGTTTCAGATAAGCATGGTCTTTAAATAAAATAGGCTTCCAATTGAAAAACAGACCAAAAGACCCAAGAATCGGGAACCAAAAATGCCCATGCAAACAAAACACACACCCCAGCCCTCTGTCAGTTCCCTAATCTAGTTTGCAACACTCCTGTGAATTGCTGTGCCAACAAGAAGACAACAGGGAGACAGAAGCTGTTTAAGCTGTTTTTCAGGGAAGCAGAGCCATCTGGAGAACTAAAGCCTCTCAAGCTTTCAAACACAAGCTCTTTGGGAAGGAAACTGTATATCTGGTCTGCGTCTGGAAACATGCCTTGCAGGGAGAATTTCTTCCCTATAAGTCATTATTTTCAGAGCTGCTACATCTAGCTGGTTTCTTCAATGTTTAATCAGCTGTCTATATATAAAGGCAGTTATCCTCTCTTCACCTCCTCATGTTAGATCATCTTCTCACATCCTTTGTTACACTGAAAAGTTTGGAGCGGGTACAGTCTCTGGTGTCAGTGACAACAGCCCCAGGCTTCTAGGGTTGCCAAAGCAGCAGCGTGCCCCATCTGCATCCCTCCCAGAAACTTGTAGGGGGCACAGGAGGGAAAAGAGCTGCTGCGCTTGATCACACCTCTCCAACCTCCTGCGTCTAATTCTGCCATGGTATCTCAATTCAGATTTAGTGACTTCCCAGCACTGCCTCTATAGTCCTCTAGTCCATACTGAAACAATTCATGCAAAATTCTCAAACAGAGAATATGCAAAGAGAGGACCAAAAAAGGGCAAGCACATCGCCATCTTGCAGTCTGGAGATGGTGCCCTGTCCCCTGGGAGGTCACTTCACTCCCACCAGCCAGTAGCAACAACATCATCCGGAGCCTTCACTACCCCACACCTTTGTGATGAGCCAGTGCTGAAAAATACCGCATTTGTTAAGCTGCACAGTGTGCTCACACACAGCTGTTTTCCCCTCTCAGTGCACCTACAGCACTACACATCCACAAAGCCCAGGAGGAGCATTAACCAGGCTAGTGACAAGCAAGGGATTCCCTTCTATGATACAGACGCTTTTCCTAAAGGTACCTTATAGCTGTAAATGCTCACCTGAGCTTACCGCTGCCAGGCATATTAGTAAAGATGCTTGTTATGCAAAGCATAATTTTCTTCAGGACACAAGCGTAAGCAACAAACTAATTGTAACTGATTGTCTATGCAAAAATGCCTCTTGGACACAGCTTATTACGGGAAAAATGTTCATCTTCAGTATCTGGGGTTTCACTTGGATGAGGAAGAACAGAAAAGTATCGCAAGTTGAGGGCAGGGAGAAGCAGTGGGCTGAACTGCTTCCATTTCCAATGAACTCAGCTTCTGCTAATGGCACGTCACAGAATATCATTTATTAGTCAGAGTAATTCCTGTTATTTCTCGGCAACATTGCACCTGTACTCACTGTACTCTTAAGTATATCCAAAGCATTCCTAAACTTTTAGGTTAAGTTTGCAGTAAATTTCAACAGGTGTGACCTTGATCCCAACAGCCCCAAAGTCCCCTAAGTGTCGTAGGTGAGATCCTGGCTTCAGCGCAGGCAAAAAAACCTGCCTGAGTTACCTGCTCTGCTGGAAAAGGACAAAGAACTGACAATTAACATATCTTAACCTGAGTCTGCACAGTCCCAGGAATGGCAGGGTTTTCCTCAGAAACCTTTAGCTTTACTAAGCCTATTTAGTGAAAGAATACTCGAGGAAGGCATATCCAGGGATATTTTGTTGTAAGAGCCAAATGTACAATTAAATATAGTTACAATGTGTAAATCAAGCATGGAATCAAACTTCAAAAATAAACCAAGTGTTGAAAGCAGCTCGTGTTTGACACTCTGCAGACAGCTCACCATCCTGTTCCTGCACTTGCAATAAGTTGCAGGGAAAGATGGGTCACCCAGAAAGGGAGCGCAAAAATCCACTTACACCGTGAAACGCCAGCTAAACGCTAACAAGTAGCCGAAAATCGGATAACTGTCATACAGGCATGCTGTCTGCCCCAGAAGGAATAGTTACACCCATATACCAAAAAGGAAGCGTAAAAGACTTTTGAAAGCCTTATCTTTGTTTGTGCAGAGTTCTCAAGCTGCTCGCTGACTTCAGGCGCTGAGGTCAAATCCCATGTTTTATGTACTTCCCCAGTATCATTCACCCCACGCTCTTCAGACAGACAAAAAGTCTCAAGCACAATAACATTCACAAACCTGTTTTCTTGCTTGTTCATTGAACAAACTGTCTTGTTTAATTCCTGGATGTAATCTCTTCTACCTTATATTTACTATAAATGAAAATTCTAGACAGACAGTAGATTCACATCGTACCCAGGGAGGTTCAGAACACAGCTATACTGCTGAAAACTCTCAAAGTATTAATGAAAGCCTCTCTGTCCCCATTTTCCTAGAGAAAGTCGATAGACTAGGGAAGGTATGGAACAGAAATACATTCCTTTATCTCTCAACACCAGCTCTGTTTGCCAGCTGCTACAATGATAGCACCAAACCAGGATTTCTCTAGGAGAATTATCGCATCACACTTCAGCCACAATTCTGCAAGAAATCCCATCTAACAACCTTAAAATGAGATGAAGGGCTGTCACAACTGGGCTGTAAAGTGAAGTCCACTTTGCAAGTACATTATCCCCTCCTCTACGGGAGGCATAGCAGAGGAGCTAAGCTCACATCCTTCCCATACAGGAGGAGCAAGTCCTTAAACTCACCAAGCATGTTTATGCTGCCCACAGTGGGGAGTTTTGGCTGCCTGCCCCATAGCTGTGAGAGCAGAGCACCATTTCTTCTTGTGCTCGCTGTAAAAAGACATAGGGGTGCCTGGGCATCAGGCAGACTGCCCCCTTGAATGGCACGCAGCACCTCTGTTCCGCTACAGACAGCAAACTCTAAGCAGTATTGATCTCCCAAACAAAATTCACAGCAATTGCACACTTTCATGCATTGCCAGGACTGCTAATGACACTGCACAACAACAAAAAGCCCCTGCAGGGTGTATACGTTACAGCCCAGCCTCAAATTTATAACCTGAAAATTAAAACAGCATGGAAATTCGTCTAACTGCTAATTACTTAGACTAGTCGCGTTGCACAGTAGATCTGCTCACCAAATACAGCATACGGTACAGAGGGTCGCCGGATCTCCCAGCGCTTTCGTTCTTGAGTTTACGGTTACCTCTCCAAAGAGCCGACATCGCTGCAAAGGCAGTATTGCCAGAGTTGTCACTCAGCTAGGAGAAAAATACCAGTTCTGTACATATTCAGCCAGTCCAAAAGGCTTTCCCGCTCCAGACAGATCCTCCGTGCTGCTTACCCGGCACGCAACACAGAAGGCGGCTGCATTTTAATAAGGAAGGGCAGTGACCATCTTCCCCTAAGCAAAGCCTTTCTGCATGTGTCATTTGCCGCCAGCCTTGTTCACTCACCACATCAGCTGGAATTGAGAGCCGGCTACCAGTCGAAGCTCAGAGCTCAACGCTGCTTTTCATAGACTCGTTAAGGGGAAAACTTCAGCAGCGAGGCTGAAATGCAGCAAAGCAGAGGTGAAGGCAGCCCAGGAATATAAATGTCTGTTGCCTGTGGCTGAGCACAAGCCGATTGGCTGCGAACGGCACGGGCGAAGAATATTAAGCATCTGAAGGGACAGAGGCACAGAATTAAAAGAACTTAAAAAGCCAGTTACGCTACTGAAAACCTACCCCTCAAATCCCTGTTTTAATTCCTTCACGTCTATTGCAACATGTTGAAGGTTTTGAGACTTAATTCTGGTCTTGAATAATGCTGCAGAGGGAAGGTGACCTATTTTCTCTGAAAAAATACCTCTAAATGGTATAAGCATGTACACACACAGCCCATTACAGCACAGTTCCCTAAGCATAAGTGCTGCAAGATAATTAGCTTTCCTTTCAAGAGGCAGATGTTTTTAATTAGTAACATGGAGAAATTAGTGTCCTGCAGTATTTAAACTGATGACAGTTTTTAAAACACATCCTCCATTAAATTCAAAGGACCACTACAGGAAAAAGTATGCACTAAGACTGATCTTGAGGTGCAAGCCTTTGGTCACCTGCAATATTAAGAACTCACACATACGATGAGTTTTCAGGGTACCTCCTTCGAACCTCGATTTATTCCACAATATTTAAAAGGCCAAAACAGTCAGGTCACCAGAGAGGCAAGTAACCATATAAGAAATTACTCTGGTACAAAATGTTCCTGATATTCTGTTGAACTGGAGACTGACTGAGGGGCATCACTTAGATTTCATAAACAGCCTAAAACTTGAATTCACATGCTAGATAAGAACAAGCCTGAAGAGCTGGCAGAGAGCACATTTGCCTTCCCTTTCTCTTCTCCCTCCCAGCTCTCTCCTCCTCTTGGCTCCCACACAAAATGGGGAGAGTAGGGAAAGTCAGGAGCCCACCTCAGAGCAGAAGCAACCGGGAGCACAACTCAGGCCACTGACAACTGCATGGCTTAAAGGAAAAAGAGTTCCACCAAGAAAACGAACCTCCTTGCTACTGTTTGCATAGATTTCAACCTAAGACATACTGTACTTAAGAGGGCTGGTTGACACAGGGGAAGGCATCATGAAATGAAACACGGAGCAAGTCCAGAGAGCAACAGCCATCCCACACCATGGCACTGCCAACACCTCGACCCACCTTGGAAACGGGTTTCTAGTATTTAATCAGAATAATTCTACAGACATCTCATTTTTGTTTATTATTATAATGATTCCTTTGACAATAGCGACGGAGAAGTAAACTCCACATTATCAGGTCTATCTAAATAAGATTTTCAGAAGAGGGAGGAATCCTCAGAACTAGTGGTGTACCCTCCAAATCCTTCACCACCGTCAACAGCTTGGAGGCTTTTGCAGATTAAGAGACAAATGTACCACTACTGAGAAAATATACACCCACATGCACACATGCTGGGCTGGGGGAAGGGAAAGAGACAGCTGGGAGGGAGGAGGAGAGGAAAGGAAGACACACTTGAGTACCTCCCGTGTTATAAATCCACCTATCACCTACATCAGAAATCTACAGGTAAGTCAGAAGGGACCCAAGCCCAGCTTTTGGCAGGATTTAACACAGCTTACCTTCACAAAAAGCCTAGCCAGCCCGTGCCACAAGAGCGGATGAAGGAGAGCTGCGGCGCTGCTTTCCTCTCCTTTTCCCCATGAATTATTAACTCTCCCCTGGGATCGCTTTGCTGGCTGGAGAGCCGGGAAGGTTCCTTAGAGAAGCTGGGCGCTCGCCTCCTCTGCAGTGCGCTGTGGGCATCAGCAGACCACCAGCACCACGGCACGGGGCGGTGGTGTCTGCAGGGCTATGCCTTGCCTCAGGATCATGCTATTGCAAAGCAAAAGGACAACCCAAACGCTATTTTCGGATCTTCAGCTGCTAACGCTGTGTCTGCACTGAAAGAAGGGGAACTCTGCATTTAGCTGGGAGGCTCCAGCAGAGCTAAAATGGATTTCCTCTGCTGCCCAGCGGTTAATGGTTAAGAGTGATCCTGTCCTGCTTTTGCCAAGAAGAGCAGAAAATAAACTCTCCCCGCTCCTCCAGGATGCAAGGAAGACTGGAAGCTGTGGCAATAATGGTGATAAGGGGAACATGCCCCTCCTGGTGGTACAAGGGCAGAGTGTTTCACTTCCCATGTACAAAAATAACCCAGGTAAAACAGCGCTGAGGGCATCAGCTTAATCTTCTGCGCCATAATCCTAGAAGCATGGAAAGGTGTAGCAGTGCATGGGCAGGGAAACACCTTTGCTTTTTTCTTCACCATACCAGCTGGGTAGTGACTTTCCATGGAAAAATATGTGTTGCAGGCTCCTTACTCCCCACGTAAATCAGCTCTCCCAAGAACACAGAAAAGCAAAGGGATTAGGAAAACTCTCCCATTAACTGAGTCTTTTTTCCTCCCCTCTACCATATACTGGAATTCTCTACAGGCATTGCAGAATAATGTGAGGATTGCTGTAGCTTTCGTTACAGAGGAACCACAAAGACAGCCCACCTAGTGTAGAGCTCTTCTACATGAACAGCAATGGCAGCATCCAGAAGTTTGCCAAATTGAGCACACTGAATATATGCGTGTCCTTCCTTTTTTATGGAAGTCCATTTCAAGCAGTTTGTCCCATAACAAACAGAATGCAAAGAAAAATGCCTCACTCTCCTCTGTATCACACAAACAAACCAAGACATATTTCTGAGTTTTAAAATAAAACCTGTACTGATGTCAACATTTCATTTACAGAAAGACAGCTTTTACTCTCGTTGGAAACCAAGGCTTGTTAGTTACTCTTCCAATATATGAATATCAAGCATTAGAGCTGCTAAAGCACATTTCTCAGTTTTAACTAAATCTGCTGAGCCACAGGGTTAATCGTGTAATCCTTATGCCTTCCTTCAGGCAATTACAGCTCTGAAGATCCAAGAGGCAAGATGCAAAATGGAACCCCACAGCCTGTCGCACGGTTCAGAAATAGAAAGCTACGGAAAACACAGCGAGAACGTTTATTCCCCAAGCAGATATGTGTTATGCTCGGAGCTGTTCCATAGCTTCACTGTTTAACAGAAGAGGCTCTTCTCAGAGCATATGAAAATCCCACATATTTACAGTTAAAAATTCTAAAGTATCAACAAACATTTCCACTTACTGAAGAAGAAAGTCTTTGTACTTACAAGAAGAGGTTTCGTAATAAAACCTGGAAACAAACTGTACGAGTAATCACCTTCTCTGCATGCAAGCTCTGCATATATTTCACACATAGGAATGGTTTATCTGACTTCCAGTGTCTGTCTATCACAGACAAAACTACAGGATAGCATGACACAAGAGATCAGGAAACAAGAGGCCAGGGTCTTTTCCTTCCTTTCGCTACAGTGACGAGTAGAGGATCACAGGGACCAGCTCAAAACTAACTATAACGCATTTTAGTTCAAGAGCTGAGAAAAAACACACCTGTATATAAGCACAAACTGAGATCTGATTCTCTTTACATCATTAATTCTGTAGAAAAATAGCTGTAAGCTATCGCCGCCACTTATGCAACAAATACCTAAAAGCAATCAGTGTCTTTAAAATAATCTCACTTGATTCTGCCTCAAAAGCCACTAATCATCACACCTAATGTAGCGTAAACCTCCCCAGCACCAGCACAAGTGCAAACTACCAACCACTGCACACCCATCCCTTAATAGATGGCAATTAGCAATCCCTTTGCACAACCTCTTAGCTATAATTGGAGTTTTGCTTCAATTTAAGGTAGATTGGCTATAATTAGTTTGCATTTAAAAACCAGTATGCACGCTACGCTATTGACTTAGGGAAATACTGTCTAACTTATATTCCTTCTAAGCCTAGAAATCAAGAAAGAATAACAAATCATAATAATCCACCTATCTTTTGGTTTAGCTAACCTGCTCTGGTGAAGGAGGTGATAAACCAGCCCATTTAAAAACTGCGTGGGAATATTCTCACAAAGTACTGAAGATGTGAGTCAACCCTGGAAAAAGGGCACATGTCTTGCTTAAGAGGTAGTGATGTGCCATAATCAGAGCTGTAATTTGTTACATTCAATATCATCCATAAACACCTTGAAAGTAAGATGAACCTTTTCCCAGGAAAGATGCTCTAATAGCGTGCAGCTGTGAAGCCAGCACATCAGCTGTGAGGGTGCTGTGTCTTCACTCCTTGTCATGTGAAAATGAAACTTTCTCACCTTGCTCATCTTATCAGCCTCATCGGATGACTCCAGGTCTTGCGCTTCTGCCTCCTCTGGAGCTGTCTCAACAGAGCTGTCCGGGTCGCCGCAAAGCGAGTGCCCTGCTGAAATTGAGATGTGTGTGAGAACCCAACCATAATTTCCAAAAACCCAAAAAGCTGGCCACAACACACACAGAGTTCTCATGGTAGGCCAGGTCCCATCCTGCACACAAGCACATGCCAACAAGATGTTATGCCAGAGGCGCTCAATGACCTCAAAGGATACCTCTGTTTACAGCAGGGCCCAGGTTTAACTACATGTATAAAAATAAACAGGTTATGACCAGACACACTATTTAGCTGGAAACGATGAAAGTCGATTCAGAGATAAGGCTAAAATACCACATTGAAATTCTTATGTTTAGGATTAATTTCTTGGCTGGTGAGCAATTGCCTACCTTTATACTTCAGTGGTTTCAAATGGAAACTGCAGCATGTGAACGGGCAGGCCGTGCCAACAAGCAAGCCTTGGTCAGCCTCTCCTCCCAGTTAAGTCAAACATGATGGTTTTAAACTGCTTGCAGTTTTGGCCCAACACATCCACTACTTTCAATGTTGATTTTTAAGGAAACAAGCTTGGGATTAGCAGTTTTAGGAGTCTATTACATTAACTGAAAACTAAATTTCGTTTCCATCAGTACGTGGCCACAGCTATGCACCCCTATGCCTGAACACTCTTCCGGAGACTATGTTGTTGATACAGCTAATAACTGCTTTGCGACTTCTTCTAAGTAAATGATGAATTACCTGCAAGCGACAAAAGAAAGAAGAGAACTAATCCCAGCCTGCACAAATAATGTTTTTGGGGATCTCATTCTCCAACTCAAATAGCTGTAGGAAGCAGTATTATTACACCTTAGCCAGTCTTCACAGAAAAACAGATTTCATATACGTTCAGCTTCTAGCTATGGCAAATTACTATGACCAGTGACAGACTGAACTCTGCCAGGAAACACCTGCATGCCTCAATTGACCTTCAAGCCAGCATGAGGAGATACTAACAGCAGCTGATCCAGACACTAATTCCTTTTACCTTTCCCCTATACCCCATAAGGAAGAGTTTTTTCTGTGGTGCCACTTCTGGGGCCGGATGGAGAAGGGTGGTTTCTGAGTACACCCCCCTGCCCACATCCTACCACACGAATAGGACAGTGGATGTGCCACCAGGGATTATACTTTTTATTCCATTTACATTTATTCTTCAGGTAATGCAGAAAAACCTCATCAAAGTTCAATGGATGCCTCAACACAGAAAATCCCTGCTTTTTAAACCCCAAGACTCAACAGACTACATTAATATATTTTTTGGTTGTATTGTTAACACATAGCCTTTAAACGTTTTGGTGGAAAACTGACATTTTTCAGTAGCAGAACGGGATTTTTTCCAAACTGATGTTTGTTTTGTTTGGCTTTTTTTTGCTAGCCCTACAAATAGAAGTAGCCCAACAACACACTATCATGTCAGCATCTGGTAGTCCAGCAGCCATCCCCTCCTATGCACTACTAAGTTGAAACATGGACATTTTACAAACATTAAGAGTGATTAAGCACATCAGATGCAGCACCACTTCTGTGTTGGTCCCGTGCTGCCTCTCTTGTTACTTGCCATTTTTCAACTAGACATTTCAATTTAGGTAAGTCACGTATTTTTGTCTATAAGGAACATTTATCTGGATAGCAATGCTGTGAGTAAAAAGGCCACAGTGATGATAACACACATCTGTTATAATGATGTATTTCAGTTCAACACTGTGTGGTTTGGCCAAAAAGGCTATAATGCATGGATGGCCTTTCTAATTCAGATAAAATGGCAAGCTGCTTTAAAATCAAGATATTTTGGAAAAACAAACGCTGATTACACACATCTAGCATATTTGTTTATATTTATACTGGAATGAAATATAGTTCATGGTATAGAAATGGTAGTCTCTAAGAAATATGTTTCCTAAATGAATAAGAAAAATTCTGCTGCCCCTTTGCTGCAATTGGAAAGCCACTGTTCTTCTTTCAAGGAGTTTTGTGTTAACACAAAATGTTGGTTTGCAAACACATACTAAGCAAGGTTCCCTACATCAAGACTGAGGGCAGAGATCCAGGTCTGGGTTCCTCAGTACCCAGCATGCAGTTGCTATTCTTGCAGGCTTGCAACCACCATTACCAAAACCAATTTGCATGACTGTACAGGATTTCCACTTTGTTGAGTCTGGAAATAACTGGGAAAAATTTGAGTTCAGAAATCTGAAAATAAATTCAGAACATATTCTGCATACTGGCGTGGAGCTAAATTGGATATCAGATGAAATTAGGAGGACATTAAAAGGTAGTTCACAGCTGAGCTTCTGGAAGACATGCATCTCTTCTGAAAAGACAGAGTTTACCTTTTAAAAAGATGTGCCTGTAGGGGTTGTTTGGTAACATAAAAACTATTTGAAGAAGTGGTTTTTCTGTAAGAATTTAGGTTTTCTGAGCCTAGCGCAGATTTTATCAACTTGGGCTATCAGCTTTCTATCTTTCTAATTATTTGTGAAAAAATTCTTAAAACCCTTAAGCTAGCCATTAAAAATTAAGAGAAAAAATGTGTTATGTGTCAATTTGTTTTGGGCAGTCTGTGTTTTTTCACTGCAATTAATTTCCTATTATAAGCTGTGTGAAATACATCATACAGCTGTTTCTCACCCTAAGCCAAGGCAAATAGTGTTTCTTTGGGGGTTTTCATTTTTGCTTTTAAGCTACTACTTTTTCTTTTCCTGTATATTAAAACGCCACTTAATCTGTTTCCTGCAGTATAAACACTTTTACTCAGCAGACAGCAATCTTTCACTTACGCCTTAATGAGCAGTCACACAGCACATGTGCTCAGGGTATTTCTAATGTCTTAAGCTGCCAAAGCCAATGTCAACTTTAGCAGGTTTATCTGCTGGTTGTTAAAGGCAGGCAATCAGTTCAATAACGCTGCACGTTCCTGCCTTTTAATACCTTCCAGTTACCATCCCATTTCTGTCAGGTTCATTACATCACTTTATTTTTGCCTTGTAAATCTGTGTTTAGCTCTGCAAGGAGCTCTGAGGACAATGTGCTCATTTCCTTCCGCAGCACCTGAATGCTGCCCAACCACTACCATGTGCTGGGGACAAGAATGCATGGGCTTCATTTGACCTTAAGGAATTAGAAAGAGAAATCCAAACAGCAGCTGGAAAAGGGTGACAAATCCATGTGGCCACCAGCACAGGTGGAGGTCACGCAAGCTCCCGAGTTGCCTCAGCAGCGTAATATCCGTGACATTATGAGTAATGCCCATTAAATAACTCCTACATATGGCTAGAACTAACAAAATAAAAAGAGGTCCTATATCACTGAAGCAAAGGTGCTGGGGCTTAAAGGCCTGGAGAATCACGTAAAGCTTAAGCACCATGCCAATGCTTGGATAAAATTTTCCGCAGCTGCTGCTTTCAATTTGTAGGGTTGTTGTCACTTGAGATTTTAATGAGACTTCCATGATATTTGGTGCTGCTCTTAAAGCCTGCTTCTTGGTGCCAGATTATTTTTTTTTAATGCAGTAGAAATAAATATTCTCAGCCGAGCGCTGTCAGCTGTGGTGCAAAGCTCAGAAGTGCACACCCTACTAACACAAAAAGCAGCATATAAACCGGGAAACACTGCATCTCGATGCTCTACTCCGAAGTGTGTGGAATGGGCAATAATGAATTTAGCAATACTGAATTTAGTCCTCCCAGTGGCAGCAACAGGGAGGTGCTGGCAAGGGCAGCCATCTGCCAGTATGTTACGTGCTGTGGGGCAGAAGCAACAAAAGGATCATAACCATAGAATCGCAGAATGTCCTGAGTTGGAAGGGGCCCACAAGGATCATCGAGTCCAACTCCTGTCCCTGCATATGACAACCCCACAGTTCACACCATGTGTCTGAGGATGTTGTCCAGTCTCTTCTTGAACACTGTCAGGCTTGGGGCCGTGACACCTCCCTGGGGAGCCTGTTCCAGTGCTCCACCACCCTCTGGGGGAAGAACCTTTTCCTCATGTCCAACCCAAACCTCCCTGGCACATCTTCCTGACATTCCCTCAGTTCTGTCACTGGTCACCAGAGAGAAGAGCTCAGCGCCTGCCCCTCCTGCTCCCCTTGTGAGGAAGCTGTAGCCACCATGAGGTCTCCCCTCAGTCTCCACTTCTCCAGGCTGAACAAACCAAGTGACTTTAGGTGCTCGTCATACGGCTTCCCCTCCAAACCCTTCACCAACTTTATAGCCCTCTTCTGGACACTCTCTAGAAGGTCCAAAGCTTTCTTTGTAACTTTAAGGTGCCTTACTCTGCTAAGCAGGTTGTTTTACACATATCAGCGCCACACACAACACCTTGCCATGCGAGCTATGGGACTGCTGCAGCCAGCCAGCAAGTTTCAGGGACTGAGGAGCTCAGCCCCAAGGAGCTCAGCTCCTTGCCCACCTGCCACCACTCGCTCCCTGCAAAAGTTGTGTCATGCTCCTCCATCCTTTCACCCATAAAACTCAGTGATACTGGAAGTCAAACTCAGCGATTGCTTATTCACTCTGCTTAATAATCCACATGAGAGGGAAATAAGGAGTGATCCCCACCCGAGAAAACCACTGAATAAACAGGGACCAGGCAGAACGTGACTATCCCGGCTGAATCCCTGTGAGAAGGGTTGTGGAGGCTTCTGTGGCCAAGGGCTTCCAGCAGTTCGTGTTTGATCTTGTCTTAAAAGAAAAGCGTGTCACTGATCTGGACTGTCTAACAGCAGCTTCCCGAAACAGAAAGTATACTTTCTAAAGGCTGCTGGCAAATGGCTCTGTTATGACAGAGCACCTTCCAAAAGAGAATCTGTCCTAAATGAAGCAATTTTAATACAAACTGTTAGGGAATTATATCACAGATTATATTTTTGTTTGACACAAAATTCCACCTATAAATCTGCAATCAAAAAGGTAAGTATGCATTTTTTCCCCGTTTCAGAAGAATTCTGGTTAGCTTTGAAATACAAAAGAAAATATCATTTCTACACTGGGGTATTCTGTCCCATTGGGAAGACCCACAGAGTTGATAACCTCTCCAAAGACCTGTAAAACCCAGCTACAACTATCCCAGTTACAGTCAACTGCACAACCAAAGAACAGCACAGGAACGAACTGGGGAATTCTGCCTTTCCCGGAGAGCTGCAAAACAAGCCCCATAAATCTCCTTTCCTTTTGAAAGAACTTTATTGCTTCCCTTTCCATTTCAACTAGGTAATAAATTGCATAAATATAGAAAAATCTATGCTGAATGGCATTCAATTCATTCACTTTTCTAGGGAAAAACACAGATTCAATGAAACCTTCCCTGTACCAACTGCACTGCGGCCACTTCTCACCCTCCCTGGCTCAGGAGGCTGGTCAAGCACCTGTAATATGCTTGAGTAACCCCTTTGGAATAAACGGGAGTTTTTGCAGACGTCAAAATGAAGCTTGTGGTCACAGACCTTGGGAACCGGGGACCTTGGGATCAGATGAAAACAACCTTTTCTTCTGCAAGTGCCGTGCTGGGGCTGCGGAGCCAGCAGGGGGAGCAGCAACACAGCCAGAATGGGAAGATCAGAAATCAGAGAGAGTAAAGGAGCAGGTATGGTTACTGCAGCCAAAATGGGAAGGGTGAGGATCTCAAAGCCGCAGCGACAAAACTCACGTGTTAATGGCCACGCTGCTTATTTCAACAGCAGCGCAGGCAGTCTTTAGAAAAGCCAGGAGCAATGAGACCTCTGAACGCAGCTCTGACTGAAGCAACAATCCCTGAGCCTTGACTTTCAAGCTCTTAGAAAATAGATCTCGTGAACGACAGTTCTGCGTGTGTCTAATTAATTACATGCAAGACCCTCGGATTGCTGCTGCAGTAAATGCCTCTGGAACTGTTAAATCAAGCACTGAATGATAACAATATTTTTTTTAAATGCTGCAAGAGGTATGAAATTAAGTCATCTGCCCCAGGAAAATAACCCTAAAGAAATTAAGGTTACTGTTAGCCTCAGCTTGTTCTGAAATCCAAATTACTTTGCCTAAGGGGACCTGTGACAGGACGAGGATGGAATGAAAAATAATGGCCATTCTTATAGTGCAAGTTTGTTTCGGTTTTATACCATAGCCTTTATAGTGCGTGTTAATTTCATCCTCTGGTCTTCCTGCTTTCTGAATGACAAAATAACAGACTCCTTAAAAATACCTACCTGCTTCACATCTGAAATATTAATATACCCATTCAAAACAGGGGTGTACTTTCTTTTTTATCATTTATACATTCTGCATGGTGATTTATATGGCTCTCAGTTATCCCTGCTGAGTTATCCCTCATGGTAGAGGTTTCTAAAATACAGGAGCACGCAAAGCCTAAACCTTGGAAACTCTATCCCTGAGTAAAAAAAGGTGGTGGATTGTGGAGAGACCACAAAAAAATATGGATACTGCTCCCCACTTCCATTCCCAAATCCCTTTCTAATAACAAAATATCTCCTTTATGATTCTGGGGAGACGTGAGGCTGCATTTTCACCTTTCAAGCTCTTATTCCTTGGACTGAGTGGACCGGGTTGGGGAGACAAAATGCTTCTTGTGGGGAGAGACAAGGAAAACATGCTGCAGAGCTCCAGACAGAATGAGAGCTAGTCTTTCTCAACCAGATTTATGCAGGCTGCATTAGCAGGAGAGAAGACTGAAAGCCAGCAAAAACAATCCTAGATGAAAGGAACAAAAACTTGTGGCTTTGCAAGCTTGATGCAGCGCAGATTCCTAAGGGAAGGCATATATCATACCTAAGATGATATTTTGCACGTCAATTAGGGACATAAAATCCAAGGTCATTTCAAGAATAACCTGTTAAGGAAACACAATGAAGTAACTGCTGCCAAAGAGCTGATTTGCAGCTCTAGCCCCAACTTCAGCATATACAAGGCAGTTCCAGATAATGAAACAGCTGTAAAGAGACGTCGTATTGAACAGGAGCATGGGCAGTCACTTCAGGGAGGTCGACTCCCAGAAACACAGCCCCTGCTTTGCTCCTAGGAGACCTCCCACTGAGTAATAAGGCATTAGGAAAGCTACACAGCATCTTTGTGTTGAAAACACACAACATAATCTGCCTGACACAAAAACTCGACCCTATGCTGCCTTCATAGCCGATGAAGAATTGCCAGTGAAGAAAATAATGATGGGACATCAGCGTGATCAGTCAACCAGACTCTGAATTGCTGGAGAATGGATGTGCCTACAGGTGATTTATACCTGCTGGCATTCTGGCCCAGTCATGTTCCACCCCCCTGCTGAAAGGGGGGCTACACTACTGCAGGACCGAAGAAAAACATCCGCATGCTATAAATAAAGCGTATAACAGAAATCACTGAGCTGATTTGCCTAGCGAGCCAAACTGCCAGTACTCAACAAGGACACAAATAAATGGGTCAGTGGGTATTTCATACTTGACTGCTCTCTACAAGAAGCTGCAGAGCCAAGACCAAAAATCTAAGATACAGCCACAATCTCCCAAATAAATGCATGTATCCCTTTTAAAAATTTCTCATGGATCTCATTTAGGTAACAAATACCTGAAAAAGCACAGGGCCAGAAGAAGAAAGGCTTCAGTAAAACATCATGTTTTACAAACACCTAGATAGAGACAAATTGATGGGGAAGATCAAAACACCTGCCTTCCAATCACACACTTGGGCGCAGATCCTTGATTTCACTCCCACCTCAGGCTAAATCATCCCAAATTAGCGCATCAGCATTGTTTAGCTTGAAACACTGTCTTAGCGTCATTCTTCAGAGGCATATTTCATATGGCAACTACAGGCGCTTTCAGAAGCTGCCAGACACCTGCACATCTGCTGATGTGCTGTTGTGTTGCTTCTGTTGATTAAAGAAGTAATCTTCCCTCTTTGAGGAGGAATGAAGGCGATTCCCAGCTCAAAGTTTGCTGTGTTTTGAAGGAAAGTGGGTGTCAAGAGAGCTCGAGCTCCTGTGTCACCTGTCATGTGAAACAAAGAGCGAAGGATCTGCCTACAACCCACCAAAAGTCATGGGCAGCTGTACCAGGAGAAATCTGATGGGAAAAGGAAGCCCCGAAGCTTAGCCCCAGTCCTGGGGAGCTATTTAAGAAGGAGGGGCTTTGGCCCACCAGACAGTTCACATGCTCACCATAGGACATGGGAAAACAAGCAGCCGTTCCACACCGCTGCGATAAGCACAAAAACCCAGCTCAGGAGAAGCTTACAAAGGAGCACAGACATGACTCAAGTTGGGAGCAGCACAAAGGAAGTTGTGTCCACAAAGCGGCAGAGGTGGGAGGTCTGATTTTAACGTGACATGTCCATCAGCCACATCTTATGTCTTCATTTCACATGGTGGTATTACTGGACAATGTTAAAAGGCAAATGCAAGGCTCTTCAGCCACATTTGCAAACCGTGCACTATTTCACCCTCAGCAAGGAAAAGGACCCCTCAAAAACCATCAAAATAACGACGCAGAGAACTGACATTGGCAAAGAAATTGCTTGTTGAGACCCTGTGTTACAAAATGTGATTGACCTGCCCTAGAAACCACTATGTTGTATAAATACAAAAGTCCCATTTCCCAATTATATGCACCGAGGGCAGACATTCACTCCAGTGAAAAGTTGGGGTATGAGGACTCAGCACTCAGGGTTTCAGTGAAAAAGCCCAAGCAAGTACAAAAGAATGAAGCCTTCGAAGAGCTGGTGTTCAGTAGGAAATGGGGGCATCTTGTGGCCAGCTATAAAAATGTGCAACATGAGCTCGACTTTTCAGCATAAAAGCCTAACAGGGAAAAGTTCAAAGAAAATAAAAATGGGAAAATCTCCTTCTGAAAATGTTTAATTTTAACTGCCTTTGGGGGTTTATCCCATATCTTACATGAGGTTTCTTTTATCAGTCCCCTCAGAGGTATTTGCAATAAACTGTTTTTAAGCATTCATGTTATTCCACTTGCTATGAATATCACACTCCCCAAAGTCAGACTGGGGTCCAGCTTTCCCTTTCCCTGCTACCTGTTCCTGTCACCTGAACATTTTTGCTAGATCACTTTCAGGAAACATTTTAAGCAAAACCAGAGCAGCATCCAGAAATGTTGAAAGGCAGGCTGTACCTCCCTGACCCTTTGCAGGCAGAGATGAGTCAGCTTGGTCCTGAGCCCAAGCAAACTGTCTTTCACTGTGGCTCATTTGCTCCAGCTCAGCATCACGCTAATGCACTCACACTGCTCTTGGGTGAGCTCCAGTTTGCACCCAGATTCATCCCAGGAGTCCCTACACCGAGTGAGGGCTGCAATCGGACAGACACGTTCTGGGAGGAGGCTGACTTCAACCCCAATGAAGTGCACTAAGAGCTCCCCTTCCACTGCTTTTTATTCCAAATGCCCAAATCAAAACCATTTTGTTGTTGTCAAAACAGTTATTTTGACCTTTATGAAACCTTTGGGCAGAAAACAAAGTATTTTGACATATTCAGACACTGTTCACTTTTGACTGGAAGTCAAAATTTAGCTCAGTTCGAAAGAGTTTTGATTATCTAGGAACTACTTCTGTTTGGCCATTCCAGTCCTTTTTCACGTACTTTATTCTAAAAAACTAAGTGAAGCAGGTACAAACAGTATCCTCTTCTGGTTTTGAGTACAGGAGACACTTAAAAGCCTGCAAGTAAGACTTGACTAAGCAGGCAAGTAAGAGAAGACACGGTGCAGGAGCTTTCCTGCTACACCAGTGCAATTCCCAGCACTGCTGTCTTACAGAGGTGGTGGCTACCAGCTGCCAATGAGGTGGTCCTGCTCTTCTGCAGCCATTTATCTTATCCCAGAAGAGGTGCTTGTCCTCAGCTGGTTCAGGATGCTAAACTAGTGGCTAACAACTCCATTTGCTAGGGATTAATTTTCTGCCAGTTCAGCTCTCAGCATGGTGGGCAGGAATGCTCCTTCCCACTGCAGTGAGCTGTGGGACCAGTTAGATATGTTCAGCTGTAAGGTCAATCTCTACCTTTAGGTGTTTTGAACTGCCCTTGTGAATTATTTACGCATCTCATCAAACACACAGGACTCCTCCGCTCCTGGCTAATCCAAGTGGGTGAATGCTTATCCCCTCGCCCCTCCCTGCTGTAAGTTTATCCTATGGGCAAACCCAGAGGTAGAAGCACCTCCTGAACAGCCCAGAAGGGAGCAAATAGTTCTGTGATTCACTGTAGGCATAGCCAGATGATGTGACATGCGTTTGGCGATGACACACATTTCGCAGCCTAACCGTGCGCACAGGCCTCCTTCATTGCTACTGCAGACGATACTTTACAGCTTCTGGAGCTCCCACTTATTACCTGCCCAGCACATTGAGACTGTAATTCCTCTTACTTCCACCATAGAAGTTACATGCAAGTATCAACGGCAATACACCAGCATATTCTAAGTGTGAATTCCCCTCTTGGTAACTCCTACATTGAACACAATACCTTGGTTACTCCCAGCAAATGCCAGTGTGCTGTCACTCAAGTCAGATGGGTTTTCCAAGCGACGTGGTGGTGGCTGCATTAGTTTCTGCCCTTCCTCTATCTCTGGATAGGTGCGCACGGTAAGACACAGTGAAGACTGAACAAGGGCATCTTTCAGCGAAGCTGAGTCCAGATCTTCAGCAGCTTTCTTGTTAATCTCCACAATTTCATCGCCAGCTTTCAGGCCTGCAACACAGACAGGAACGGGTAAGACTTGCACAGTGGCGTTTCTGTTACATACAGACATCAAGGAGCTTAGCTTGGTATTTATGAAGTGCCAGACAGTGTCATGTCTAGACATAAAGTAAACATTTATGACTGCAAATGACACTGAAATTTGATGGACTTCTGTTGTCAGACTGGTACTCCAGTGCCATCCCTAAGAGTGCAGTGCCCAGGAAGTACCTCATGATGTACCAGCAACAAATATTCCTTTTCTCCACATCACTCTGCAAAGGAATAGCTGCTGTACAGCTCACCGCCCTGCACAACATATTGCTCATAAATAAATATATACTGAAGGACAATGTCAGACTTCTGAGGTACTGCACACAGGACAGGGAAAGGGTGGCATAACTGGGCAGGGCTGATTCTTGCTTTTAATTTTCCATACAAGTGAAGGCTTTTATTGGAAGTGGTCATCTACCCAAACCCCTAGGAGGAGAGAAAACATTTCCCACTCAGCTGGGGCATATGGTATAGGACTTCAGATCTCTGGCCCTCCTCTCTGGCCCTGTCTGAACTGATGTCAATGCAAGTAGATCTTCAAAAGGCGAATTTTGGCACTTGGTAAGTTAGTCATGCTTTTTTTAAAATCTGATTTCAGAAGCTATTTATAGCAGCAGCGCCCAAGGGAAAAGGGGATCTGCAGAGGAAACAGCTGACTCCTGCTTGCTTCAGGGGTGACACAGAGATGCTGACAGAGGACGTGCAGCCCTCTGAGATGCTGCAGGAAACCTGACATTCCCCTTGGCTCTCTGACTGACAACAGCAAGATGGGCCAGGGTTTAGTCCCAAATAACCTTTAGGGTCAGACAGGCAGCAGCGCACCAGGGCACACCAGTGCTGACAGCCCTGATTGTCAGGGGCTTTTTCTGCACTTGCGGGTGATGCTGGTGGTCCTCTGCAAGCATCCCCCCAAGCGCTGGCCCGCTGGGCACAGCTGGTGGGAAAGCATACTCTGCAATGGCCATCAGCCCACCAATGAGACCACTGTGGCATCCCAGTCACCCTCCTGGCATTTATAGGGGTGAAAGCTGGAATTTCCCGTGTCGAAAGAGCTGTTTCCCTCTGTGGGAGTGACCTGCCTCAGTGCTGTGCACTCCTCTGGCTGGGCGGTCATGCAGAGGATAAGTCTTGCCACACTTAAGCCTGGGTGAAAGGCCTGACTCGATGAGCCTGAGTTGCAAGCAGAGCTCAGCTGCACCCTCCAGGAAAGAGATTACCTACCCACATTCAAGAAAGAAATGCACAAGGGAGGAGGCTAGAGAGCTTCAGTCATCTTTGGGAAAACTGAGATCTTCCTAAATTCATGTAATTGCGCCCAGAAACTACAGTGTGGCGTGCAGTTTCAGAGAGAATAAAATGAACTAGATAGAATAGCTACAAAGTAAATGGACCATAAAATCATATTTGAAACAAGGACAAGACAAAGCAAATCAAGCATTTCACATTATTTCATTTATTCTACTTAGTGATGCCATGTCACAATAGTAACACATTAATATGCCTGTAACCACAAATATCACATCTGGGGCTCCATTTAGTCTTTGTAATCCTTGTTTTGAATCATTTGGGAATGAAGCATCATGTCTATCTCAGTACAATCACTTGCCTCAAATTCGAAGAGTGGTCTAGTTAATGTGGACGAACAGAAAAGAATAAAAATATAACAATAAACATTATTAGGAAAAAAATAAAGTTTTATAATTGGAGAAAAGATTGACAATGAAATACTGTAGATCTTCTGGTTAGACTTACTATAGGAAGTGCAGTTAAATGCAAACATGAATGTAAATAATGGGAGGAAGAGTTTTCTTCCCTGCTTTCTGGTAACTATGGGTATCTTGTCATAATATCCTGCTAAATACACTTCATACACAAATGGCTTTTAATCTCAATTATGAAGAGAAATATATCACTGGAAGCGTGTTTTAACATTGCAGCCCCACAGGAGGCAGTCTGTGTTCATGCATTCATTAAAACTGTCTCTCAGTCATTTTCTAAAAGCAAAATAAGGAAACTCTGCTGTAGCCCATCCCCACCAATATTCTCTTGGCACTCCACAAGAAGCCTGCAGAATTTTATTTCTCTGTGGCAGGCTGGCAGAGAGCAGCCCCCGTTCAGGGCTTTTAGTAGAAACCCTATCCTCTCTGTCAGGGAATAATATGGGGCTGAGGTGGGATAAGAAGAGAAGGATGGTCTTTTCAAGCCCAATAAATATATGCAGCAGCCTCCAGAAACACCTTATGGGGGTTTTCTTAAGTTAGGGTTCGAGGTTACAGGTGAGCAAAACTCCAGGCTCCCCGCAGCCAGGCCTGCTCCCCCTCCTCTGCCCTCTGTTTCTTCCTTCGCAGTTTCTGCTCTGCACAGTTCTGCCCCTCCACCGTGCCACTTCTGCCACTTGCTTCACTGCAACACAAGTCAACTCCATTTGCTAGCGGGTCAGAAAACCAGCCATACATTTCTGCCACGGTAGTTTTCTATCAAGACGATGAGCCGAATCAGCTCAGCTAAGAGTGCCAGAGTCAGCACAAGGCAAAGGGCTGGAGCAGTTTTGGGGACACCAGCCCCCATTTCTTTTGGCAACAGCCGAGTAAGCTCTACATGACCATGTAACCACTCACCAATAAAATTCTGCATACACTGAAAGGTTATGACGAGATGAGAGTCTTGTCACTCTTCATGCTCCCCATGTTAGACTTTAAAATTCTCTTAGGTTTCAGCTGCCCAGCTCCCTGACCAGCCCATCATGTGCCTGTGTGAGCAGCAGTGCCAGCACATTGGAAAGGGCAACAGCTGGGAAAAGTAGCAAGGGCAGTGTCAGGGTTGACCTCAGCCTGGGCAAGCTGCAGTTAAACCATCTCCTGCTCTGCCCTTGGCTGAGCCCAGCAGCCCGGTTATCTCTGCTGGTTTCTGGTCCAAGTGCTCTCATGCTTCCTGCAAAGTCTGGAAGCAAAACTAGAGGCAGTAATCCCAGCCACAGAGAGCATTGTGATGACTTCTCCTGGACCCGTTTATCTTGCAGTGACTGATTTGAGAAGGCCCCTGCTCCTCTTTCTAGCTGCAAGGGACACGCTGACCCTGCTACATATATAGCAAATCAAAATTTAAAGAGGTTGACTATATAGCATAGCTGATCCCAAGAGCAGAACAGCCACGTATTCAGTACCTCAGGTTCTTCCCTAAAGACCATGCTCTTTTTTGGACTTGGACCCTGGTTTGATGTGTTTGTAAAGCTCTCAACCCAACAAGCTCATGGTCTAGACCAAGATTAAACAAACAATAAGAAAAGCACTTTAAAAAGTCTTTTACCTTTCTTGAAAGCTAGGCCTGTCTCTTTGACGCCATTCACATACAGCCGACGAATCCCTTCTTCTTCCACAGAGGACAGAGAGAAACCTAGGGGGATACCCAGTGAGATGGTTAGAAAAAGCCAACCACTTCCAGCGTGTCCTAACAGCCGTCCTAAGCCTGTGCTGTTTCTGCAGTGAGCAGTATGGAATTCCTCCCTTCCTTCCCATGCACCTTTATAAATGTAAAGGCAAAGTTAAAAAATGAAAGTGGCTTTAACAAACACCTGAACTGAATTTCTAAGTTTATACATAAATCATCTACAGCTTTATTTGAGGATACCACAGCTGCAAAATGTTGGAACAGACTTCCATTCCTCTTGCCACAAAAGGTCACTTCAAGAAGCTTTGGTGCAGACAAAAGCTGCACAGAGCTGTGGTTTGTGACCCAAACCCATAGACAAAAGCCAGGAAACAGAGACCTCTGGCTGACATGCCATCCTGAACTCAGACAAGCCTTAACAGCTCTTGCTAAAGCACAATGCCAACTTTTATTTTTTGAAATTCCTGGACTGGATGAGTTTGTAAAAACGCTACTTTCCCTTTTCCCCTTTCTTTTCTCAGCTGCTCCTGGCACAACTTGTTATTTGCCAAGTCTCAGCTCAGAGCACACTTCGTAGTTGCATTACAAGGCCCACAGAATATCTTTACAGTGGAAGTACTGACATAGCCTTAATTTAAACAGTGCAAATGGTATCATTAGGTCTGGTTTTGGTGATTTTCTTGCCATTTGTGTTTGACACTGTGTAAGATAACAATGTGTAAAGGAAATACAATGTGGTTGGTTAAATAGGGTTTGTTTATTTACTGTTGAGCAGAACATTTGCCTTTCTGAAACATCATTACTCCCTAAATGGGTGTAGGCAACCATTTGCTCTCTCTTTTCCCAACTAGAAAAACATTTACAAACCTCTGGGGGGGAGACGCTTTTTTGACATGGAATCAGCCACCAGCCAAGAGGAAGCAGATGTGCAGGGAGCCTATTTTGACTTTAGGACTCCCTTTGAGTTGATTCTTATGGATGAGAAGTTATTTTTTCATCCATCATTAAAAAAAAAAAGGAAAGGGAAGAAAGTGGCAGTAAGCGAGGAGCATAGGGCCCTTCATGACTTACTGAGCTACTTAGAATCCATATGTGAGCTCCTCAGCCTGAATAAGATGAAATTCGTCAAGCTCATTCAACACACCAACTTTGGCAAAGAGAAAACTCTCAACTAAACAAAAGAGCAGTTGTAAAATATAGTAGTTATTGGTTGTCATCACCACAAACCCTACCTGGAAAACCCTTAACCAGAAGCACAGTGGAACATGCCCAAGGCTGCGGTCTGAGTCAGCACAAATCATTAGTTCCTAATACCATCACCCTTTTGCAAACAAAATGCTGCTTTGTAGCCAACTACCATACAGTTAAAACAAGGCTGAGTTGCATCTCAAGTTTTCCCTGTGGCTAACTGTGAAGAGATTAGCACACCCAAGCAGTCCCATGCTCCCATTCTCCTCCGTGAGAAGATCTCTGCCTCCTCCAACCTGTCAGGGCTAAGTGCCTATGCAGTTGCTTTTTAATTATCTTTCAGTCAAAAAAACAAACTCATAAAACCTAAGCAATAATTGCCAGCAGAACGGGTGTAAGGACCAATTATACATTGTCATCAGCTTTAAGAGATGAGAGATGGGCAACTGGCAACAGCCTCGAACTGGTCATCTCACAAACACATTAACCTCTCTGCAGACAGGGTATGTGACCATACCCCAAACATAAATAAATGGTTTTATTTCCATAGTTGTGATCGTGTGTGGATCTCATAAACAATTTGAAGCAGCATGCCTGTCCCACTGCAGTGCCAGCGCCAGTGCTTTCACTGCCGTGCAATGAAGCAGAGCAAGGAACTCACCCAGATGAGAAATACCTTAGTGAAGAGTGTGTGTATATGTACGTACGTGCAGTTTGTATATACACGTGTATAGTACAAATGTACAGTTTCCATCTGGCTAAATGCTGCAGGTGTTTCACACAAACACGTGTACTAGCATCGCATGAGAGGGAGGGCAGGAGTGGGTGGAAGCGACAGCGATTGCATAAGCTGGCATCACTGCCAAAAAGATTATTATCAAACTGTGCCTGGACTCTGAAATACAGGTGTGAAGAGATGGGTGGTGACCCAGACAGAGCCTTTTCTTCACTGCAAAGTTTTGATGACAGGAGAACAGAAGTCTGCATTTATGAGTGCACATGGCCTCACCGAACTGGCACAACACCTGAACAAATCCACCTCCATAAAATTACCACAGCCCCCTGTGATAGAGAGTTGCTAACAAAAATACCAGCACGTTCCCAGTACATGACAGAGCTGGAAGCAATAGGTTGTTACTGCTGGTGTGCCCTGATTTCTGCCCACACAACCTTCGCAAAGAGGCTGGTATCAGTGATAAAGCAAGAATGTATGTGCCCAGACATCACCGACAGCATCACACTGACAGATCTAATGCTGGGAAGGTCCACCGCGCTGGCCAGACAGTCCAGGAGTGTCTCTTACCACAGGCACACTGGTGGGAGTAGAAACACTGCAAAATGTTCCCAGGTGAGCTTTCCCTGAAACATGCAGCTTCAGCCTCTTTATGTCACTGGAACTCAGGCACGATGGCGAAGATGCTCCAAGGGCCTCCTAACACCACATCCCTGGCACCAGGATCCCATACTTGGCCCAAAAGAGCTTGCAAAGCGAGCAGACAGCTATTAACTCCTCTTATTATCATCCTGTCAAGCTAGTGAGCTGAACTGGCCTGTCTTAATTGCACCATCAATGAAAGCATTTCACCTCCCTACCTTTGATACCATGTCTGTTAAATGGAGATAACAGCACTATGTCTACATTGTTGGGATTAATGAATAGCTGCTTGTGAAAATTTAAGGTGATTTACAAGTCTTATTATCGCTATAGCTGGGATGCTAGCAACAGCAACAGGTAATGTCACTAATGATTCTCATAATCTCATTTATTTTCAAAATGAAGACTTTTCTAGTTCTTTTGAAGGAATCCAGGCACAGGGAATTTGGACATATGTTTTTTAAACAGGTGGGAAGTATGAGAAGGCTTGAACAAAGCTGCACAGAAAAAACAAGTAATCATCAGAGTAAAATGTCCCTTAGGACCCTAGACATCAGTTGCAGTGATCCCCCACACACATGTATTTCAGTACATGCTTGTCACTGTATGGACACATTGTACTGTTTCTCTAAGACATACGCAGACTACAGAAATTCTGCTGCCATTTAGAGTCAAAGTAGCATTCACTCCCTGCAGGGCTGGAGCCACTGAACAGATGCAGCCCATGTCTCACATAGCTGATCTAATTTCACAGGCCACAACAGTGCATTTCACGGTCTTTCCCATCTATCACTTAAAAGAAAAAAAAAAAAAAAAAGAAAAAAAGAGAGAGAGAAGGAAAAGAAATAAACAGGAAATGCCACAATACCCCTCACTGTTAGAATCATAGAATCGTTTCAGTTGGAAGAGATCCTCAGGATCATGGAGTCTAACCATAACCTAACTCTAGCACTAAACCCTGTCCCTAAGAACCTCATCTAAACGTCTTTTAAACACCTCCAGGGATGGTGTCTCCACCGCCTCCCCAGGCAGCCTGTTCCAATGCCTGACAACCCTTTCCATGAAGAATTTTTTCCATCTTTTTCCATCTTTTCTTGCAGTGGCTTCAGGCAGAGCATAATTGTCAAACCCAGGATCATCGCTGTGCTAGTTAATATTTCTTTCTTAGGTCTTCAATATTCAAACCACAGTCAGTACCAATGCTTTGTAGCAGAGCTCAATATTCAAGTGGCCTGCAGCTGTATAATAAGCAGTTTGGGGATTCACAATTATTCTAGTCATTAAAAGAGAATATTTAGATAAATAGTAAAAAGATGCAGATTGTCTTCCCGCAGGGCAGGTTGCATAAATAACTTTAAAATATACTATTGAACTGTAATTGCCAGACGAAAGGGTAAACTTGCCAGGCTGGAGGTCTGTAACTTGAAATACTTGAAAGCTAAGAAATATGACCACCCCCATGTAAAGATTAGAGATTGTGCTGAAATTACACATACTTCCCCTGCCCTGTGTTTTACGCACAGACCTGTACGACACATCACATTCTGGCTCCAGCAGCCTGTGGGGCATCCTCAAGGGCTGGGCGAGCAGTAGGGCCAGGCTCCCCCAGCCTCCAGAATGATGAGGTGAGACAGGGACCTGCCTTGTGTGCCCCCGGCAGGTGGGGAAAGGGGCCAAACAGCCTCTCCTGGGACAGCTGCCCAGCCGCAGACCTCGAGGTGCCTCCCACCCACAGCGATGCTCCCAGCTGCATCCCTGCCATCACGCTTGGTGGAAGCAGTAAGGAGGGGGAAGACTTTCCAGTCCACAGCAGCCCCCTCACAAGCCCCACAAGCACCGCGATACAGGCATTCCTACACGATGTGACAACCGGCAAAGGGTGCTGTTTTCCGCCAGTGTTCAGTCGCACCACCTCTGTAGGTGGTGTTTTGAGAAACTACAAAAACAAAGAAACATTTGTCCTTTCTGCCACCATAGCTCTTGTCAAAGAGCTGCACAACCACATCCCACAGCTCGAGCACCGGGAAAGGCAGCGTTCAGTGCACTACAAATAAAATGCCTCCTGCTTCAGGGCAGGAGAGCGAGCTTTCTGCAGATGGCACAAGAATCAGATGTGCTTTTCTTATTGTGTTCAACAGGCCTTTTGGGTATATTGACGCATAGCAAGCAAGAACCCGCTCACACTAGGATTGACTTAGTAAAAAAGTAAAAAAAAAATCAAGGAAAACTCACCGTAAATATCAGAGGATGTATCAGACTTCTCTATTTGAATGTGCTGTGTAATTTTCTGACATATTTCTATTTCTTTGTACAGCTGAAGAGAAAAACAAAACAAAAAAACCACAAAAATATAATATGTTACAGTGGAGGACACATCAACTGTAATAATTTTGAACATTTTTTTTTCAATTACACATGGAAGAAATAGACTGTGGTCTTTATTTATCAAACAGCTTTTCTCTGCATGTGTGAGACGTATTAGGAGTGTCCTTAAGCTTTAGTGTTAGCACACAATTAAAGAGGAGGAAGCAGTGTTTTACCACCATCATCATAAAAGCAAGGATACATCTATTTCACTTGGTCAAAATGATTTTGAGTGCACAAGAAACAGAACTTCTATTCCTGTTTTTGTATTTTATAGGTGGTCATCACTTAATGTTTTTATGTTATTTTGATTAAGGCATTACAGGAATTCAATTATTTGAGAGTACTAAAATCACAATAAGTTATTTTGTTTCAAAATACCTTTCTTAATTGTCAGAAGACTACCAGATTTGATATGCAGTTTGCTCTGAGCATGAAATTTCACCTTTAACACATTTATGTTTATTTGTGCTGGGAAAAGTCCCTAAGTCTTTGAAATGGTCATTAACATCCTTCCTGGGAGACCAGCACAAATTCACACCTAGGTAATAACCCAGAAGCAGGAGCAGTTCACCCTGCCTTTCAGGAGCCAAGCAAGCCCCCCACAGGCTTACACCCCTCCACCACAGCTCACATATTTTGTGCTTTTAAATCACTTAGGTTCTCCTTCTGTCTTGTGTGGCTCACTATTGTACCCGAACGAAGGGCTCCTCATGCCACGCGAGGCAGGGAAATCCCACTTTTCCAGACTAAGTCACCAGGACTAGATATTTTGAGGCTCTGAGCTGACATCTTTAGGAGTCAGTCCTGACTTATTTCTTGTAAGACAGCCTTGACAGACTGGAAACCTCTGGCTCAGAACAGGTTTGAAGCTGTTTGTTTTTTTTTTTATAGCACAGGCTAGCACTTAACTAACAAACCATCCTTTTGTATTTTGGAAAAATCATGCCCACAGGTGAATAAGAGTCAGCAGGTAAATATGAATTTTGTTTACATGCTGGTATGAGTGTGTAAAAAAGCAATTCACAATAATTAACAGTTTGAAACTAAGTGGCATCAGTGTTTGGACTGAAGTATTTAAACCATTTCTTTAAAAAAAGAAGACTAACTCATTAGTGAAAGGTTTCTTTAATAAAAACATCATTTTATCTCCTGCATATATCAGCACTTACACATCTGTTTAATTGCGAGTATTAGGTATTACAGAACAGTTCTATGGCCATCTAAATGATGGAATATAGTAAAATAAAATGTAAAACTAAATAAGTATGCCACACTAACAATAGTTTTTAAGTGCACTTTTCAAATATAGTAACAAATTATTCAGAACCTGAAAAAGAGTCAAATGACATTTACAAAAATCTCAGCTAGATTTAAGCAAGGGTTTGAAAAAGAAAAGAAAGAAAACAGGGGTGAAAACTGCAGTATTTTCAGAACGAAACTTGTGTCTGATCCCTGCAGTCATCTAAACTGAGTATGCAAGACTAAAATCAAGGAGGATGGCTGATGTGCTCTCACAGGGATACAGGAAACACGTTCTGCCTGCATCTCAAAATGCTGTTTTCAAGCAAAAAAAACCCTCTATTGAATGGGAGGCAAGTAACTGGGAAGCACAGATTGCAGCTGAGTTGCCCAAACCAGAGTGCCAGTCGGACATGAGCCCTGAGGTGCCGCTCACGTCTGTGCCCCACACCAGAGGCAGGCAGTGTATTTGGGCCATGGGGGCTCACACCATGAAGATGCTGGCACCACAGGCACTGTGGGGCCATAAAATCATAGAATAGTTTTGGCTGGAAGGGACGTTCAAAGGTCATCTAGTCCAACTCCCTGCAGTGAGCAGGGACATCTTCAACTAGATCAGGTTGCTCAGAGCCCCATCCAGCCTGGCCTGGAATGTCTCCAGGGATGGGGCATCTACCACCTCTCTGGGCAACTTGTGCCACTGTTTCACCATCCTCAGTGGAAAAAATTTCTTCCTCATGTCTGGCCTGAATCTTGACTTCTTTAGTTTAAAATCGTTACCCCTTGTTCTGTCACAACAGGCCCTGCTAAAAATCTGTCCCCATCTTTCTTATAGACCCCTTTTAAGTACTGAAAGGCCGCAATAAGGTCTCCCCGGAGCCTTCTCTTCTCCAGGCTGAACAACCCCAGCTCTCTCAGCCTGTGCTCACAGGAGACATGCTCCAGCCCTCTCATCATTTTCCATGGGGAGCTCCCTCTCCAGACCCAGCGCAGGGCCTGGGCTCTGCATGCAGGGGTTTGACAGCAATACCAGGAGCATTCCAGGGAGTTCACTGGGCAACGGGAGTGCCTGGGGATGGGATTTCTTCCTGACAGCAGCAGCGTTTCCCCTTTGAACCACTCCAGTTCCTCACAATGTTTCTCATAGCACCTTGGGGACATTATTATCTGAAGATTTTCTCTTCCTTGCCATTTTTTCCTCTATCACTTTTGGTCCTGTCCAAGCACCCTTTCCCAGGGTTACCTTTTCCAGCAGTCCTCATGCCTCCACCCCAGCCTCATCCTACCTGCAAGATTTTCAGGGAGGCCTCTGGTCTCATGCTTCCATCTGTAAGTGCCACCTTACCAAAGGAAAAAGTTGGGCATGCCAAGCTTCAGCCAACACTTAGTTCAGAATAAAAGATGCTTAAAAGTATAACTGCCTGGTACAGCTCCTAATGCTAAATACTCTCTCCTGAGCCCTTAGTAGCATTTTCAAAACATAATAAACTGAGCTTGTGAATTTTTGAAAGACTATGTCAGAGCACAAAGAATCACCATTAAAGTTTTGGAGAGGAATTAAATATGGATATTTAATCTCCATTTCCTATTTAAATACTTCTGATAAATTCTGCAAGAAAAAGGAATATCATCCTAAGAATTTATGTTTACCTTTTCTGCAGCATTGTTATGTCTGTAAAAGCATTTTAGTAGATGGAAGATACCCCTAGCAAGGTGACAGCAACATTAGACAATATTACAAACAGCTATTCAGGAGACTACAAAAACAGAGGCATTAGTTTTATCATATTGTACCAGAATAATTTAATTAAACACTTAAATAAAGTAACTCAAATTTTCTCATGAAACAAACACATACACACACAAGCAAACATACAAATGGGTGTTCTTTTAATGTTACTACATTAGATATAACCCTGCAGCACCTTTCTATATTATAATCTTTCAGCATGTACATAGCTGCACCAACTGTAAAGTTTTGGTTTAATTTCAGTTTTCCAGAATAAACAATAACTAATGACTACGTGAATCCTAGCTGCTTTCAAGAAAAGTCCCCAAAGTCCTGCCAGGCAATGAAAGCTAAAACCTGTTTCCTCTGAGTTTTATTTTTTTACAACTGTATTCTACTTCCCAGTCTTAATACTTCGCTAGCACTTTCTTAAGTCTTTTTTTGTTGTTGATGGTGTTAATGGCAAGCACCAGAACTTATTTTCTAAATGAACAAAAGCACCTATAATTGGCAAAGTTTTACTTCTTATAAATAAAACAGCCACCAATGTAAAGGGCTTTAAAAAGCTTTACAGTGTGCATGTATAAAATCATAAAGTATGACGCTAATTCTGTTTGGTCTTTTTTTTTAATCTCTCTTTTCAAAATTCCTTTGAAGTCTGCTTTTGAGATGAATGATATGAAAACATCCAACTGAAGCAATTAGGAGACTATCTTCTCACACATAACTCTTTGTAACTTCAACATTTACCTTCCCATTTAGGAAAAAAAAACCCAGCCAGCCAAACAACAAACAAATAAAGTACTTGTGCATTCCCTCCCTGCTCCTTGCACATGAGGCAAAGTGATCCAAACAAGAAATACTCAGGCCTTAACACTATGTCTTTAAAACCACCAGGGATGATATGAACAACAGGAAAAGGCAATCTTAAGAGAAGTTAAGCTTAAATGTATGTTACAGTGGCTTTCGCACATTACCTATGGTTGTTCCTTCTCTCCCTCTTCCACACAGACACATGCATGCACAAACATAAGCTAAACACTAACTCTCTCCTCGAGATGAAAAGTTTAGAGAGATTACTTTACTATAGGCCAATTTGCTATGGTCTGCAAAGCACTGTAATTGCAAGTTAAAAAGCATAACTCTGCATATTACAAATGTCAGATAAACACTAATTAATAGTGTCCTACCAAGTAACATTTAATTTTACTCAGTAGGTAGCATTACCAGTTCATAGATATCCTCTTCTGGCTTTGGTACATAAAATTGCATCTGGTTTTCAATCAGGAATTTAAGACGCAAGTAGTGAGCAGAGTGATCCAGCTGGTGTGTCTGCAAGAAACAGAGAAGAGGCTTTGGAAGTGAAAAGCAATGGTTAACATCATCTATACTTAGAGAATGGCCCAATCCTCAGAGGGAGAAACAGGTGGGGATGCCCCAGCACCACCTTCTACAAGAGGCCCAAAATCTCCTAACCTGAATGAGAACCTGAACCTCCTCTTCTTCCCCAGGAATAAGTGTTCATTTACCCACTGACCAAGATGTCAAGGGCAGCGCGAGTGCTCTAAGCAGCCTCTTCGGTTCTGCTTATCTGGCAATTTTGCTCCACCCCATGCTATTGCAGAAATAAGCAAAGACTACTAGAGCAGAAGACTGAGAGCATCCCTTTGTATACCAAGGGCATTTAAAATCACAAGGAAGAAAACAAGCATTCTGGTAACAGAGAAAAATGTAACAAAGTTTTTTCGGTTTGTTTTGGGGTTTTTAGCATCTTCGTCATTTAGCGAGTAAGATGTGGTAAATTTCAAGCAAGGTTATACAAAGGAGAAAATCTGTATGTCCTCTAAATTCAAAACATCTCAGGATAGGCTGGCTTTATAAAGCTAAAAGAAGTTAAGAGTTGCATACTGGACTACATCCCAGTGGAAACAGGTCACACCATTTTAATGAATTAGTAATAATTAGCTGAGGATGCGGCATTTGGTCTGGAAGATGTTAATGACCTTTTCTCAGCACAATTAATAAGCTTGATTTAAGTAGAGGTTAATGCAGTGTGTAATCAAAACACATTAGAATGATGATAAACACAAAGGATGTCATTCAGAAGCTACTTTCAAAGTTTGTAAACTGTTGACTAAAGCTAATGAAAAACCCCAAAGTGATTCACAGATACAGGAGGCAAATTCTCCTCACTGTCACTTTTGAAATCCCATTATTATATGCTTTTATACATTGGCCTTTTCATTTTATACAAGCAAATTACCACAGTTTCCTAGGCTGCACCAAAAACAATGGCTCATCTGAAAATTCATGCAAGAACATCATTGCTGCCTGTTTATTTTGTTTCTTTAAAGGCTCGCTTATCCTGTTCAAGACAAGATGATGATACATGGGGACTCAGCTGACAGATCACGCAGCACAGATTATGAGTAACGTACACCGAGTGACCTGTGGAAAAGATCACACACTGACCTGGCCAAATTCAGCAAATACTCAGAGAACAGTGAACATTTTTGAAAGTCTAGGTTAGCCCACGAATAAAAAAGAGCTATCAAGAAGAAGAAGAAGAAGAAGATATCTATTGCTGCACTGTACATAGCGCTATGTTCAAATATGTCCAATTCAAAGACCAAATTATCCTTACATGAAATTGAATATCTGAAATGGGATAACCTCCATAATCCGGACAAATACTTTGTTAATTAAATAAGGAATTTGAAATCTACCAAAGGCCAAAATAAAAAAAGCTGAACATAGGAGATCATCACCCTCTCCCCTCTTTTTTCTTTTTTGATAAACATTTTGCACACTTTGCTCATTGTTTCCTGACAGTTTTCACTAGTTTTCTCTGTTACATGCACACACAAACAAACACCCTAGAAATTAAAGGGAAGCAAAATTGGTTTTAATTGTTCAGAAATGATACCTAGGAGTCCTAGATTACTTTCTGGTCAGGTTAGTTTACTATCCCTAGACACCAATTGAAGGGTGCCTTTGCACAGCTATTGAACAATTTAACAAACATACAGAGAAGACATAAACCCCCAGACTGTGCACACCATGTCCGCAGGGAGAGGCCCATTATAAGTCTCTCTGAAAGTCTGGAAAACGTTTGAGCCATTTACAGCAAAGCCAGTGGGGAAAAAAATTCTATGTGTAAAAACAATACTAGAGAGAGCCAGGCAACCTGGCAGCCTCCTCCTGTCACCATGGTGCACCTTCCCGTGGTCTCCTGCGCTGAAGCTCTTGTACGCACCCTGCATTTCATGCAGCCTCAGGCAGAGCTGCTGTGCTAACCTCAGTCAGCCACGGCTCTGGTGACAAGCTCCACGTCACCCACTAAAGCTCAGGGCTTGGAGAGAGCCCCTGACCACAGCCAGGTATTCATGTCATTTCCAACACTGATTCTGAACACCTTGCCCTTGCAGAGGAGACCCAAAGGGCCACTTTCCAGTCTGCCCCAGTCCAGCACAAACCACAGCCTGCTGCAGAGGGACGCAAATTTACCCAGTCCAAGCCTCCAGCCCTTGGGCACAGGCCGGGAGCTGCCTCAGCCACACTGGTGGGGCAGGGAGCCCACGCTCAGCGCCCCGGGCTCCCCACAGGGCCGGGGATGCCCCAGCTCTGCCAGTTCAGAGCCACCACCCGCCCTGGGCAGGGGTTGGGTGTGCTCACGCCTGCCTGCAACCCTGCCTGCAACCTGCCCGCCCTGACAGCATCTTAAAAGAGCGACCTTGCCCGCAGGCAGCAGCTCGATCTACTGTGCCGGCCGTCAATGACAGGGCTTCTAACTCGCTTTGATACAGGCATTGCATGGGGCGTGGAAGTGACGGGCAACGCTTCCATTTTCACACTTGTCTTCACAGAGAGATTTGCTTACAAGAAAATCAGGTGTGCTGGCTATTTCAGAGAGCAGGAGGGAGCCAAACACAAGCTGGCCAATGCTGCTTTGTAGTCCCGAGCTATGCCAGAGCCCAGCATTGTCTGAAGAGCTCAGTGAATAAAACTCACATATATTTTGGAGCCACCAAGTTCTTTCAAGAAACACAATCAGCTGAGGTGGATACCATTCATCCACTACCTTGTCATCCCATCTAAGGCAGAGTCATCACCACTGAAGATGTGACGGTGCAGCCACACCATTTCGTTAATTAACATTTGTATGGCTGCAGCAAGGCTTTGTCTACCTCAAAATTTTGCATTAAATTGTTTCAAATAGGGGTGTGATTATCTACTGAAGGGAAAGGAAAAGGCCCATTTAAAGTGGACATAGCCAGTCTGCCCTAAAATCCATATCATTAACCCACTTGTTGTTGATGGTCTATCTGCATCCATACACAGGAAGGTGGGAGGAGAAACAGTACAGCTTTAATGATATTAATACTCTTTTGAGACCACCCAAAATAGCTTTTAGCAGTCCAAATAAGCTGCTTGGTTTGTTTATTTCTCTTCTAATAATTTTGGCTATGTCTAACCCAATTTAAAGGACAAACCAACAGCTTAACCAACATGCTCCTGGAGAAAAATTGACAGTCTGGGGTGTGATTTGATTCAACAGACTCCATGTGGTATAGCAGGTCAGCACACAACCCAAACTATCTATCCATTTCAGCTCCTTTCTAGTTAAAACGAGGGACAGGCACCTCCAGAGGACAATTCAGCCTGATCCAAGACCCAATTGAGACAGCTGGGCTCGTCATTCCCCCAAGTGCCACCTGCCTTTGTAGTGGACCAAGAGATAGAAGAAAATGCATATTCTTTCAGGTAGGTGGGAAACACCTTCACTAGCTCTGAAATGGCAGCATCATGGAAACATATTAGCCATCCCACTGTGCTACTCTGGCTTTGCACTTTAGTGTCCCAAGCTTTTTCAGTAGGAAAACATCAGCTCAAAATCAAAGTAAGCCCACAGAGCTTCAGGCTTAAGTAACTTCTCAGAGACTTGGAGCACAGATCCAGAGACCTAAGGGAAATCTGCTTCTTGCCCCTCGTGCAGGTCTGTTTGAAAAATGTAAGTTCTGAGAAAACAGAACCCTTCTTCCTTCTCGCTTTTTAGCCAGTTCAGTTAAAAGACTAAATGCCATGTAGTCTTCTAGGCTTGATTTCTGCTGTTATTCACTTCATACTGGCTCTGCCTAAATCCATATACAGTGTGTTTTTCTACTCAATTTGAAGACATACCATTATGCAAATGTTAATAATACATACACACTTTCACACTGATTGGTCTTACCCATAGAAAACAATTTAATGCATATACACTGACTTTTCCTGACTTCCAAGTGATGCTATTAGTTAAATCTTAGGAGAAATCGAGAAACCACTTTAAAACATGCTTTAAACTCTCCTCCCACCAATCCTGAATCACAGAAGTGTCACAAAGTAGTCTCCAAAACCTAACTTGCTGTATAATAACAAGCAGCAGTGTTAGTGTAAGAACATATTTTCTACAATTACTTGAGTGCACTTGTAATGTTCTCCAGCAGAATAATCAAGCTCAGATTAATAGCACAAATAGATTTAACCACATCTACAAACATGAAGAGGTTTATATGAAATGTAGATCTTGAAATGTTTACTATACCAGAACTTGACTGGTTCTCAGATGGCAGATGGCAAACTGATGTGAAATGATGTGGATCAGATATTAAAGGGGAAAAAATGAGCTGAATGCAAGAGACAGAAGAAAGAGATTGATTATTAAATGCTACAGCAAAGAAGGCATCCATCAGTGTTTTCCAGACCGAAAACTCTTACAGAAAGAAAAGAAACAGATAACAGCTCTACAAAAACAAATACTCACCCACCTCCCCTTCTCTTTTTACAGCACCACCCCCAACAATCAAACACACAGTGAGAAGCCAGATTCTCAGCAGAAACCTACTGGAACTGGTGGAGCTACACCAGTTAACTCCAGCTAAAGATTTGGCCCTCTGAGTTTATCACTCTTACCCAAAGGAAAATATAAATCCTAGAAATAAATAATTACTAATAATGTGTCATCCAGATTCCCTATTATGTGTCTCTCCAAAAATGTCATCTTTTTTTTGTGAATACAATGAAGAGCTTTCACAAGCTGTAGCACTCTTTAATAGTGCACCTGGCAGCGAGACAAGCGCACTGTATAATTATCGCAAACAAATGCCTTTCTCTCACCTTGCCTCTCTTTGGAAGCACATGCAACACGTTCTAAAAGTCCCCAAAGTTAAGCTCTTAATAGTAATAAATGTTTTCTTTTGCTGTTGCTGGTGTACAAAAGAGGACTCACTTTTCAGAACGGCACATGACACAAGTTGGGTCTAGCTTGCAATCAGCCGGTTAGTGGAAAACACACATTATATAGCTGCCAGAACTCAAAGCTTATATTTAATTTGTCAAAGCTTTCAGCTTCTCAGTTGAGATATAACTCTTATTAACGGCCAAATGTCTCTGATAATATATCTTGAAAAGAAATCCAGGTGGTTTTTCTCCCACTCCCCCTAAATGCAGATGAAAGCTTTCTTCCCTCTTCCCTCCTGCCACCTACACGAGGCCAACCTGACTCTGCAGTGCAGACAACAAACACAGGCACCTTCTCCTGCTGCTGCTGTTGTCTCCATGCCCTCCTCCCCCACGCCAGCCGGAGAGGAGGAAGCAGCAGGGGGAAGGAAGGAGGAACAGCACCTGGAAACAGGAAGATCTGAACCAGGGTGGTCGGGTGAGGACAGGGCCACTGCAACACCAGGCAATGAGGCATCCAGTGAAAGGAAGCGGGGTGAGGGCCAGGATGTTGTGGGGCAGATGGGGAGAGGAGACGGGTCCTGCACACAGCTTGGTCTCCAGTGGAAGAGGGCTGGGTGGGTGGGAAGAGACAGCAGAGGCAGAGTCAAGGTACGAAGACACTTCAGAAGCTCATGCACAGCGGCCCAAGCAGAAAAGGCAAAAAACAGTCTGCCTTCCTCTCCCCACAGCATGCCAAGTTTAGCTCCAGCTGTAGGAATTTTTCTTGTGTGGTGCTAGCGTGAAAATTTCAGTTATAACTCATGTGTTTCATCTCACATACAACAGATCCCCCAACACAATGCAGTCTGAACACTGGCATATGAGAAAAGTCCCTATGAGGTTCAACTGAAAGGGCTCAGGGTTGTAGACACTTCACCCCGCGCCAGGTCATGCTCGCAGCCTTTACCTTGCAAATCATTTCCAGCACGTCTCGTGTGGTGTCCCCGGGACGGATGACTGTCAGCGCAGGCTGGTTGTTCGGCAGACAGAACCAAGACGGCGTAAAATACTCGTGGACCCAAATATCACAGTCGGGATTGTGCTGATGGACACTGCTCAGTGCCACCTCTTTTTCCCTCTAAACAGACAAAATCTATTATGAATCTACCAGCCAAATACAATCTCCCTCTTCATCAGTAATAAGTGTAAGGAACCTCATATCTGTAGCAAAAAGCCCTCTTACTGTGAAGACGTTTTATTCATAAGCCCAGACTGAAGGCTTGTCTGGACAGGAAGCTTTGCAGTTTTACCTGAGCAGTATAAAGTGTGCCTTCCCATGCCACCCACACAGCTACACTGGCGCAATGCGCTTTTCCTGGGATTTCACCCTATGGCTACTGGGAATGCTAGGAATGCAACAAAAAATAACAGTGATAAAAAGAGATTTAAAATTAAATGCACTGTGTTTCCTGGTAAACCAATGCAAGGCAAACAAAACTGTTGTAGGAGCTACAGTACTTAATACCTAGAAATAGCAAAATAGCAAATGTCAGTATTTGTTTTGAATTTACTGTATTTTATACATCCAAGTTACACTCCAAGCTATAAAGCCCCAGGAAGTGATGGAGCTGCAGAATTCCTGTTTGCTGCAAGTGGGCTCACGCAGCTAAACCCATATTCACCACATGAAGAATGTGCCTCTTAGCACTGTCTTAATGCTGGTTTATAGCTGACTTTGGGGAAAGAAAAAGCAGTTGTAATTGTGGCTGCAAATGCAGAAGCTCACAGAAGCACACAAGAACAAAACAACAGAACCCCCTGCGCGCCATAGTTTTGCTAAACCCTAAATTATGAAAACCCCATACGGCCATCACGAGCAGCCATTTTCCAAAAACAGCAGCATTCAGGTCCTCCTGTGGGCAGGCACTGCCTTGGCACGCAGTGCTAATACCCCTCTGGGACTGGCACCTCCAGCTGTGCTTGGGATGCCCCACACAGTAATAAGCTCTTTTGAGTGTGGGCAACCAGCTCAAACCCTTCCAGAGCCCTACAGCCCTACAGTCCTCTCCTCTCCTCTCCTCTCCTCTCCTCTCCTCTCCTCTCCTCTCCTCTCCTCTCCTCTCCTCTCCTCTCCTCTCCTGTCCTCTCTCTCCCTCTTTCTCTCCTCCCAGTATTTTACCTTGCCATCTGGGACTGTATCGTCAAAGATTCCTTCGAGAGATTTCTTTACTGAATCCACTCCTTCGCCAAACACCTGAGGAACAACAGAGTAACTGCTTTAAAACACAAATGTGCCTCCGCACCGTCTGCAGCACATGCTAAGGAGGGAACCATGTATCTAACATCTGGCATGGAAATCAAATGAAAAATGAAAACACTCATCTCAAAACGCAGAAAAGGAAAATAGTAGCTTGTAAAAAGGGAAGGCGGGGTGAAGGACAAGCTGGTGATAGGGCACCATGCTCAAAGATTAGAGGCCAGTTCTGCTTAGTGGTCTGTCACTGACTTACTTGACAGAGCTGGACATATTTTATCTCCTGTTGTGTTTGGTTTCCTCACTTGTAAAGTGGGGGAAAGGAAGGCTTCTCCACCTCTGCTAAGGCTGAGAAATCAGAAGAAGGGCTCCACTTCTGGCTGTTTTTGTAATAAACCACCTTCCAAAAAACACTTAGCAAACACTGAAGTACCGCAAGTCAGCATAACCCTTCTCTAATGAAATAAGAGCTGGTAACCCAACACAAACCAGAGAGCCAAAATCAACAGAACTCTGTGCAGCAGGAACGACAGAATGGGAATATTTACAGAATCCACTCCAAATCATCCCGAGACTGCATCAGACTGGCAAATGGGTCTGTTAATGCAGCTCATAATTAAATGCATAATGAAGCTCATAATTAAAACTGAAAAGTTATGTTTTATAGCTCCACACCAGCATAGGTTTATGATAGAGTTGCTGGGTTTGGCTTTTAACTGTTCTATACCTAATCTGAAGCAGAGACCATGCAGGATGGGAGAAGGTCACTGCCCTTTAGGGATTTACAGTTTACTGCTTCAGCTTGGCACTACACAGGAGCAGGGGAAATGTGTTTCAGACACAACATTCAGACACCCTGCTACTTGCTCAAAACTTTACTTGTTCTTTGACCCTCTCCAGTATGACTTTTCTTTAACCTGGAAGAAAATCCCTTGTCATGCCTATTCTTATTGAACAGTGAGGAGAGTAGGGGTAGGGACAGGGGGAGTTAGTGTCAAGAATGCATTTATCCCCACTGAAAGAAAGAAAAAAGGGTGAGTTCAGGAAAAAAAGAAGTCTGAAGACACAGTGTGGGCAGGATCCTACCTCAGGACAAGGGAAAGTGCTTGATTTGGGGAAAATAGGTACCAAGCAACAGAGGTGCCGCAGCACCAGAGCAAAAAATTGAGATTGTGCTCATGGAGGCATCTGCTGCTTCCCAGCAAAACCGTGAGCTTTTGCTCAGCCACTAAATATTAGATGAACTTCTAATGTTTCACTAAAAACAAGCTAAACAATTCTGCAGTATTCATCCTCTGCTAAACAAAACAAACACCCACTACTGATTCAACAGAAGGAAGAAATCACAGGGCACAGAACAACACTTGTCCCAAGCCTTTCTCCCTTCAAAAAGTGAAAGAAGAGAAAGAAGAACAAAGATAACATTTCCTGCAATTAGATGAGGTATGGCTCTCAAAAATTGAAGCTATAATTAGGGATGTTTGGAAAGAATAACAAGGAAGTACCTTCCTACCACACTGAAACACGTTTTCTAGACAAAGATCTGGGCAGTGACTGTGCAGAAATGTTTCAGCTTTTGGCTTTTTATAAAATCTGACGCAAAACAGGGACTGTCCCTACTAAGTACAAAGCTTTATGTTACTTTAGGAAGATTTCCCTAAACTCAGCTACATTTAAAGTATTCTACAAACTCATAATTTTAATGTAAAGAAACAAAAAAGTCTGCACTTTTTCTTTTCCTTCCAAAGTTGTATGTGTTTTACACTGCTGCTTTGTTACTCCTGAGTTTAGGGAAAGTACCTCCAGCAAAAGCAGAAGGAGCAGAAAAGCAACAACAGTAGAAATGTGACCAATCCAGCTAAAGAAGGTGCAAACCCCAACTCTCATTTGAACAGGAACTGCTGTATAGTTATCTCTAATTACAGTCACTGATTTTTGAGGAGGATGTGGAATACAGTGACTATACACCATGAAAGGTTATAAATGGGCAAGTTTAGGGTTGCATGTGTAAGTGCTTGATGACTCTCTGCATGAGCTGCATTCTGCACTGTAACAAATAAGCCTTGAAAATAACAGTATCTCAAGCTCCCACATACTTACCTGATTAATGCTTGGCCTCCCTTGCTTTTTCTTCGAGGTAGTATCCAGGCCCCAAAGAGAAGAAAACCTGCTTCTCCGTTTACTGGCAGATCTGGACATGGCCTGTGTCCTTCTCCTCACTCCAGACTCCCCTGTGCGAGCCGCCACCTGTCAATGCCACATGGTTTCATAATCAAAGGTTGCAGCATCCCACCACACTGTGGCTTACATAATCTAACAGAGAGTGGAATCAGGTTTTAAAAAAACGAGGCAAATCTTATGGCAACATGTGTACTCACAACAGGGACAATGGTGATGCTGCCAGACTGCTTGCTTCTCACTGCAATTTAACTCGCTTCTTCCAACATCAAACATCAAAGATTAAAAGGGACAGTACCCTCCCCTTTCATTTGTTGGCATTTAATCAGAGATATTTTGAAGCAGCCTCATTGTCACAGAGCAAAGCAGTGAAAGGTTTGGGTATTTTTCTTTTGTTTGTTTGTTTTTTTTAAACAAAGTTTTAAAGCTGGACACACAAAACCTGAGATGTCCAAACTTATCTGGCACTCCTGAGAAGCCTGGTCTTTCTCTTTGCTCTTTCCTGTGGAAGCACTCTGGGCATCCTGGAACTGACTCATCGCTGTTACAAGGCCAGATAAAGGCTTGCAAATATGTCAAGGTATTTAAAACCTGCACTTCCTTAAAGATAGCAACATTTGAAGGAGTGAGTAAAACACAGGAAGAAAAAAAGTGAGCTGAAATGACCCTTTTGATCAGAGCAGTAATAACTGCTTGAAAAATGGCCTGTGGGAACCCCTTTGAAGCGAAAAGAAATATGCCTTTATTGAGACCAAATATTTGGGGAGCATTTCCCAGAGGGGGAAGCTCTGGTAGAATCTGGTATGACATTAGTCAGAGGTGAAGCGTTTAGGCCAAAGTTTAAGCAGATTTCCCACATGGAGGTGGCCTCAGTAGAGCGAGCTCCTCTCTTGCAAAAAAAGGGAGTGGTAGGAGATGGCAGGTATGAACGGGAGCGCATGGTGAAGCTAGACAGACAGACAGACAGACCCACCCTGCCAGGTTGGCCGTATGCTTCCTGGAGCACTTTTGTACTGGATTCCCACAGCCGAAACTAGCAAAATGTGATTGTCGTTTGGCAACCCCAGCGGGAACACCCAAATCTCTGAGTGACGCCCCAAGCTACGGAGCTGAGAAACTGGTTGTTTGGGTGCAGCAGAAAGAAAAAAACAATATAAAGAGAGGAGGAACAGCAGGCTGGCTTGTGTACCCAGGGAACCGTCACTGTGTGAGTAATGGTGGTTCTCCGTGGGAAATGTGGAGAGATCAAGGAAAAGGAGAACTTAAACACGACTGCGAGCGTCTCCATTTCCACAGCCTGGACTTGTGAGATGTTTCGTAGCTGTACCTGTGACGTTTGTGCAGAGGCACATCCTTTGGCTAACCTGCTGAGGAACATCTTCAGGAAGAGTTAGGGATGCCACACTATCACCATGCAGCACCCAGCTCGAGTCTGAGACTCACTGCACAATTTCCACAGTATCGAGGGCAAAGGAGGACACAAGAGTTTGCTTAAAGGAGAAGAAAGCACGTGTCTTTTCCAGCACAACATATTCAAAACATTTTTTTTTTTCACTTGGCTCTCAAGAGACACCAGCATGAAGAGGCAGACTGTTTTTCAGGCTAACACTCAGTGCCTTGCTAGATGCAAAAAAATAAGCATAAATGCAAATTACAGACCGACACTTAAAAAAAAAAATAAATCCACCAGCAATTATCAGGATGATGACGCTAATCTTTTCATACATAAAAGAATAAAACCGCCCCTGACTGAATTACAGCTCTGGATTCAACTGAAGAGTACAGCTGACATCTACAAGACAACAGTGGAGCTCTGCTATTTCTGTGAAGCTTCAGGAGTCCAAGCTGAAACTACAGGAACTTGATTTAACTTCATTAAAAAGCCACCACTTTCCAATACATTTCCCTGTATTATTAAGAGCTGGGTTGTTACATTATTTAAACAACCATTTTAAACATTACTTCCTGCACCATAAGTAGCAGAGCAGAACATTTCCCTTCCATTGTGGAGCATCAGGTGTTGATCACTGGAGACCGGGTATTAGACTAATTGGTCAGTAGATTCATCCATATGGTAGAAAGCAAGCCATGCCCAAGAAGGTCTAAGCCAACACGTGCTGAGGGCCTCGGAAAGACCCCTATTGACTTCACCGGAGTTTTGGATCAAGCCCATGTGCACAAACATTAGAGATGAGCCTGCCATTGTAACAGGAAGATCTGTTTACGAAAAACATGTTTATACTACAGATCTAGAAATTCAAAATCACATATTTAGGAAAAACATGGTTCTTCCATTTCCATAAGGCCACGGCTGGCAAGCATCTGCTTTTTAATCTATATCCAGGACACACACCCCTTCCAGGAAGCAGAATCTTCTGCACGCTGACTAAGGGCTCACCCCCCAGGTACAAACTGTTGGTTGTCGATGTGATCACTGCATTGGACACGTGAAACCATTTGCAGGTTGGTCAAGATGACCTCTGGCCTCTGGCCAAACTTACCAGCGCATGAAACGACGAGACTGAAAAGATTCCAAGACGGCCCATCGCAACTTTTGTTGGACGGCTGGCAAAAGCAAGCAGTCTTTTAGGGTTTGGGAGCTCCCCTCCCTGGAGACTAGCCAAGTAACAGCGGTACCGAAATAGGTCCATCTGGAACTGTTCAAGGTTTTGTTCCCAAACGAAGATCTGTGTGCAGCGAAGATTGAAGAGTGAAATGCACGAGAAGAAAAGGGGAGAGGAGGAAGAACAGAGTGGTAAATACCTTAAGAAAATTCTACTGTTCCCAGTAAGATGCCTCTTTCACCAATGCTGATCTCATTCAAGAAACTTTGATTACCCTTCTTTGCCGCTCTCCCCTACCCTCCCAAACCCAAACAGGATACAAATAATAAAAAAGTTTTCATTAGATAGAAAACAACTTTTTTTATGTTTATGGTAGAAGTCTTCTCCTGGGACAAGCACTCCTTTGATACAATGTTAATTAATAGGATTAAAATTCCAATTTTAATTTTCTTTTCATTCTAGGATTCTCTTCTGAGCAGTCCCTTAAGAGGCTTTTTTTCATGTATCAAGGGCATCTGAGAAACAAGAAGACCAAACCCCACCAAATTCCACATACAGAGCACACGGAATCAGCAGCCGCAGCAGCAGCATTGCTGTAAGCATCAACAGAGCTCACAATACTTGAAAAAGTGTAGTACACTGGGGATAATTAATCTTATCAGTGGAAGAGCACTATAATCAGCCTATGCAAGGACTTATTTAAATAATTCAAATTGCTGATAGGAAACAGTTTCAAAGCGTTTAGAAAAACTCAGTTACATAAAGAGAGAGATTGCTCTGCCCTCTCACTGTGACTGACAGCCTTTCAGTGAAGCCCTTTCAACAGAGGCGAGCATCTCCCCCCCATCCCTCCCCCTTCTCAGGGGCTTCCAGGGGGTACGAAATCTCTTTAGCTTAGCGCATTAGGGCCCTGGCTGCTCCCTACGGTTTGCATTACAGGCGTGTTTGGCAGCCGTGGTAAAAGAGCTACAAACTAATGAAGCAGGAACCATATGTTAGCTTCCCAAAATAAGGTGCCACTGCAGCAGCAGGAGAGACATCTGCTCCCTGCTCTCCGCTTCTGAAACACAACTACGTTGTCCACTTGAAGTCAGAAGGAGCGGTCCCTGAACTCATGCAGCCATGAGCTCAAGGCAGGCCCTTCTAACAAACAGAAAGCAGGGATGGCTTCTTCATCCCATCTGCCAGCGGAAGAACCAGCCTCTTCTCCACTTAAGACAACAGCAACAGCAGTATTTGCCGGTCTATGACCAGCTCTTCCCTAAGGCACCCTGCCGACATAGTCTGGTGGCCTCTTCACTCCCCTAATGCTCTGACTCAACCTCCAAGCAGACATCCAAATGTCTTGCATGAAGGCCAGGAGAGGACAGCCCATGCTGTACCTTAGTACACATTGTTTGGAAAAAGGGTGCAACTAGGGCAACCAGCACAGCCGTCTTCTCTTTAGTGACCAATAACAGAACCTGAGGGAATGGCAGGAAGATGTGCCAGGGGAGGTTTGGGTTGGACATGAGGAAAAGGTTCTTCCCTCAGAGGGTGGTGGAGCACTGGAACAGGCTCCCCAGGGAGGTGTCACGGCCCCAAGCCTGACAGTGTTCAAGAAGAGACTGGACAACGCCCTCAGACACATGGTGTGAACTGTGGAGTTGTTATATCCAGGGACAGGAGTTGGACTCGATGATCTTTGTGGGTCCCTTCCAGCTCAGGACATTCTATGATTTTGTGACCTCTGCTGCCAACACACATCCCACGTGCTCTGGGGAGCTCTGCCAGCACACACGCAGTGGGAGCAGACAGAGGTACTGCTAATCTGAAGGTGGCCTTAAATATTTGCTAGGGCCTTATTTCACATAAGCAAGCAAGATTACTTGATCCAATATGGTCTTCTTCTTTTTGGAGTCTGTTACTGAGGACAGTTGCATTTCACCCATTTTCTTCATCTTCTCATCCATATCAATCTTCTGCTCCAGCTTTTTTATCTCTGTTTTCAGGAGCTTGACAGTGTCCTCTTTGTGATGCTGCCTTGCCACTGCAGTTGCACAAGCTGAATGGATTGCGGTGATCCAGTTCTCCAGTTCAGTCTGGCTAGAGGTCTGAAGAGAGGGAAAGGGGAAAAAGAAGTCAGGATCCTCTTTAAAATTGATTGGAGATTAACAAATGCAATTCCAAGCAGTTCCTTTCCTTTTGATCTTAAGATTCAAAGCTTTAAATCCACTTAGAAGAGAAGTAATAAAAACCCCATCAGGCCATTTTTAACTCAGCACTAGGCACTGAGCACTTAGAATTACACCTATATCTGTGCTTTGCAGCTGTACAGTGTTTCCCAGTAAGGTTTTAGGAATTACCTTCCTTGTTCAATGCAATACTGCCCGAATTTGTAGCTCAACACTTAAAGATATTTTCTGAACTCCTATTTCCTTTGGACAGGGAACGTGCCAGCCTGTGTGCTCTTCACAGTATGGAGAGCTTTTTTGGCATACAATAGTTAGTAATAAATTAATGGCATAAAGCTACTTGTAGATATCATGGTCACATTTTATTATGATGTATAGACAAACAAGCTCTCCATTTCTAAAGGTCCTAAAGCGCTCTGAAGACTGTTACCATTAAAGGCAAGTTCATTGCAATTTCTACAGCTCTGGTACTGTCCCTTCCCAAGCACGTGTGTGGCAGCTTGGGAAAAGGGAACATTTCCCATCCCTGGAAGTGTTCAAGGCCAGGTTGGATGGGGCTTTGAGCAACCTGGTCTAGTGGAAGGTGTCCCTGCCCATGGCAGGGGAATTGGACTAGATGATCTTTGAAGTCCCTTCCAACCCAAACCATTCTATGATTCAAAATATTAGGCTGAGGCATGGGACACTTTTCTGGTACATTTTTCTGGAAAAGCACTATTCTGATTAGAGGCTTTGACACAGAAAGAACAATATCTCAAAGCGTCCCTTTTCCAGACTTTCAAAATAAAAAGTAAATCTTCTTAGCCTTCTTACTAAACTTCATTCCCTTTACAGTACGTTATAAAACAAAATTTACAGCCAACTCAGGGTTGCAGCGGACTTTCCCTCAGTCTCAGCCTTTAGCAGTAATCACACTGGTATTTGGCTCATGCCTGAAAAAGTAGCAAGGTGCCAAAACACCTTGTTCTAATTAAACTTTCTGATGATACCCGATCTATTAATAGACAGCACAGTATGACTTCTCCAGTTGCTAGCATAGATGAAGAAGGTCATTCTCACTGTTGTCCTGGCGGTCACAACTAACAGTAAAGGATGTGGCTAACTGAAGTGAAGGAGAGATGCCCACAGAATCCCAGTTCTGGAAATCATGTATGCACAGGCAGGACTTCAGCCTGATACTCCCAAAAATTCTATGGTGCTGCAGCAGGTCAGTCCCCACATGTCCCATTGCTTTCCTTAGCTCAGGTTAGAAGTCCTAAGGAGAAGACAGGGTCTGCACCGCAAAGACCGATCTCTTACTAGCAATTTTCTTGTCTTCAGTTGGCACTGTACAAAGTACATTGCTTAAACTGGCCAGGTTCCCTGCCCAGGTAATAATACTAACAAGCTCTCATTCATAGACAGGGGCTTTCAATGTCATATTGCCACTGCTGAAGACAAGTTGAGCCTCCCTTGCTGAGGAATTTCTGCCAAAATAATCACTTGCAAAACGGGAGACACTTTGCGTACAGTCAGGTGGTGAAATCTAGCCCCCAGTAGAGAGTAGCACTGGACTTAAAATGAGATGGCATGTTTTGTTAATTCCTAGAAAAATTGTAACGGCAAGAAGTCATCTTTTTATCTTATTCAATTATAAAATATCCGTATACCATTAGATTGAGTTTGTTTTTTGGTTTCCTGGGGAGAGGAAGGGCAAAAAAAGAATCTCGAATGGATTGGAGGAGCTGAAGACTTCGGGTAGATGAGTAGGCAAGGGAAATCACTCCACTTCTAAACGAAAAGACCACATAAACAAGCTGCAAACATCTGATGCATAAGTATGTGGTGTCACAAGTTGCTCTGAGCTCCCAGAAAACGCATGTGACATCTGCAAGTACTGGATTTGTGTAGGCACGATAAGAACTGACTGAGCAAGGAATCATTGTGTAGGAGGTATGTGATGTCTCTAGGTGCAACGCAGTGGGAAGGCTTGTTACAAGATGTCCAACCCTATTTTTCTCCCTAAGTACACAGTCTCCATAGGACACAAATAGTCTCCTGCGGGTCTGTGGTTTCTTCTCATCAAAGCCGCTACTACTGCACTGTGCTACGTGTGGACGGACGTGTGTGACACGAGCAGTTAAGTCATGCTGCTGAACAGCCGTACACGTGCGTCAGCTGCTCTGAGGGCAGCAGAACAAGCCCTACAGCGCAGTCACTCACACATTCCTTTCACCACTGCAGCTGGTCTCCTTCCCTTCGCCCCAAACCTATCCCCTTCTTTCTCTTCTGCTTCACTAGCGATGCCTGGGTTCTATGGCAGGAGAGACACATCAAGGAAAAAATTCTGCAAGGCAGTATAAATTATTGTCTTTCATTTGAAAAGGCTCATTTTGCTTTTTCCCCCAAAGTTACATGAAAATCTACCCGTGGCATAATGACGCAGGGCTTTTAATGACTAAGGCCCTGTGTTGCCATGAAAAGAAATGTACTGAATGTGACCTTTTCAGTATTTAGCATCCACTGGCATTAATTTTATGAGAATGAAGGATTTTCCTTAGAAAACTGCATGGAAAAGATTTTACAGCTCCACAACCTTTCAAGCACACACTGAGACCATAAGCACCACACTTACCTCCTGGATGAAGCTCTCCAGGTGGCAAAATACATGTACCCTGCCCAGGAAAGGCATAAAGTAGAAAGGGGCAGGCAGTATTACATATGAGCTAGGGAAAAATGAGGCTGAGGTGGCAGAGAAGATAGTCCACAAAAAAAGGTCGGGTTTGGTTTTTTTTTTGGTTTGGTTTGGTTTGGTTTTTTTTCAGTATGCAATCAGATATTCAGTCGCTTCAAGATGTAAGCCAACACTACTTTCTTTGAGTCAATAAAGCTTTTTTATTTTGCACTCGTTTGAGAATCTAGCCCCTCACCTAGGAGAGCTGCAAGGACCTATGAGACACTGTAATTTTAAAGATTTGTTCTGGAGTACAGGGGAGTGATGATGTTGGGCATTTCCTACCACAGAGTAGCTTCTGGTTTAAGAAGGCAAGAAACTCTGAATACATTGTCACTGGAAAGTGAAATAAATAAGGGATTCCTCTGGTGAGGAAAACTGAATCAACAGAGGAGGAAATGGCACCACCTTAGCACAGGCTGGCAATTACGAATAAAAGAGTGTCACGCCTTGATTAGTGACAACGTACAATAAGAAAGTGGAATGTCCACCTAAAAATAAGTCAGGGAAGCAGTAGCTGCCAAACCACAGAGATCTTTTTCAGTGAAACAAATCAACTTGGATATAAGTACTGAATTTTTATTAAATATAACTTGTGAAATTCAGACACTTCTATTTTCTGCTTAGAAAAACTAAACATGCACTTTCAGCCGCCTCCCAGGCAACAGCAAGATGTTGGCTCAGGTCTGTATGAACAAGGGGCAACTGGATTCTGCAGCACCATTGGGGAGAGCACCTGCAGGCCAAAGCACCCCCTTGCAATTCAAGTTCCTCTTGATCTTGTAAACCCCTTAAGCGTCTCCACAAGGTGCCATCTTTCATATATGTCCCTTATGAAAGGCAGATAGTGTTACAGCACATTTAATGCACTACTGTATGTCCTATACATAACTGGCCTGGTCTGTGTGTTATAAGCACACTGTCAAATCACACAAAATTCCCAGTTTTTACAGGGATGTAAGAATATTTCTTAATTTTTACTTTGTTCCAACCACCTATGCAAAGAGGGCCCGCTGAGTCAATAAAAACACTGACAGTGACACAGATGTGACAGTGATTCACATGTGCTGGTGGGTCTCTTGAGTGGCATTTACCAAATATATCGTGTCCTTCCTCTAGCATTGCCAGAGGAAAAACCCAGATCTTCTGGAGTCAGCAGGATTTTCCTTGGTTGGAGACAGAAAAAGAGAATGACTCGGTAAAACCTTTGAACCGGACCAACCTGAAAGAGGAAAGCATCCCCAAGGGAGTTGCTGAGACAGAAGACAAAGTCCTTCTTGGGGTGTTCGGGCACCGCTTGCACTATGCTGTTTTCCACCCAGACAGCGTGCTTTGGGATGCTGTTGTGGTCAATGCCCGATCTGCCATCGGTCTCGTAAAAAAACAACGTGCATCCTAAAAGAGACGATTGTACATTAGCAAGCAACACATTTAAATGCAACTGCCGCCCTGCATCTATTCAGCGCTAACACTTGGGACTATAAATCATACGTAAAACTGTCAGAGGGATGAGAGAGGATTTGTCAGGGATTGTTGAGGTTTTCAGCCCCACAGCAGAAAGCACCAGCAGCTGCCCAGGTTTAGCCTGACGAGGTGGTGGTTTCCATGCTATGGGGGCACACCACAAGCTGTATGGCACACCAAGCCGTGCCCCAGCACTCCGTTTCACCCCAGGATTACTATAACAGAGCGACAGACATGAGCTGAGAAAGTCACAGGAAGTGAAATAGAATCCCAGGTGAGAAACACCACTGTGAGTGCCAAAGTGGGGATCCTCCACAGCCACCCCATCCCACCAAGGGGACCAAAAGGAAGATGCAGGTGTAAGGGTGTCTCCCCTGGTAGTGCCAGGCAGCTGCCGAGCACACGGACCCCCAGGCAAACCTCCCCAGCCCTGCCTCAGCCTCCTGCAGCTGTAGCTGCCGCAGTCCCTGCGAGGCAAAGATCAAGCGATCTAATTTCTGGATGCAGATGAGTAACTGGAAGAAAAATGGACCGGAATGAACTGTGCTTGCTGAAAGACTGACATACGAAAAAACTCAACAAACAAACGAAAAGCATAAACCAAATTTTTGTTCCACTATTACATTTCAGTGCTGACTCATGTCAAGACAGACAAATATTTAAAAAAAAAAAAAAATTAAAAAGGGCATTTTAGCTGGGGACAGTAACCAACCTGCATGGTTTTACAAAATAATCTTTACAATTCTCTACGGGAAAAAGGAAAAGGTATAACGAGTCTGCAATTTGGGAGACACCAAAAAAAGGATCTCCTTCTCTTCCACCTTCCCGCATTATCTACAGTTTATTTAAATTAAAACTGGCACATTGTTTATCTGCCGCTGGAACTAGCTTTCTCGGTGCAAAGAGACGCCCCGTTACCCAGCCTCTCAGAAAACTATTTGCAGCCAAACAATAGCAGCTGTTAACTTCAAAGCCTCACTTAAACACTAACATTATTAAGGCACAGCAATCTAAGGAGCAAACACTCCACTTGAGTCAAAACACTTCAAAATAACATTGCCTCTGTGCTCATCCTTCCCTTTTTTCCTCCCAGATGGCCCTTTGTTTGCCTGCTCCTCACAGCAAGACCTTCCTGCCACAGGACCCCCCTCCCAGGAGATTAGGGCTCCCCCCTGCCCCCTGGCCCTGAGCCCTCCCTCTCTCCTCTTGCATTTCCCCAATTTCTCCCCAAGGAAGAGCTGGCACCTAACTTTGCTGTTGGTTTTAAAATAGTGCTGCAAATTAAAAAAAAAATAAATATATATATATATACATGTATATATATATATAGCTATAAAAATAGTGCTCTGTAGGCAGAACAGGACTTTAATTGTTCTGAGCTTTTTGGTAAACCCACCAACAGCAGGAGATGCAGCTCTGCCTCCCCTGGCTCACAGATGAGGCCGGTTGCAGCGGAGGAGAGCAAGGCCAGTCCCAAAACCCTGCAAGCGTCACTTTCCGCTTTGCTGCTGATGCAACTGCATGAAGATTAATTCGAGGTCATTCAAGGAGGCCAGCTCGTGAGTTTCACCGCTCTGTTAACATTTATGTGCATTTATAAGCACTCAGACCCCGAACGGGGATGGAGCATGCACCTAGTGGGACCTGCAAAAATTCAGAGGCCAAAGGGCAGCTGGGTGCCGAGGGCTGCCCACCACAAGGCGAGTGACACGGACAGAGCCAACATCTCCCACGTCACAAGCCAGCCTCGATGTGCAGACCACATCTCCCTGTCTACGCCGCGAACGTGTGGCAACTCACTGAGCGTTTTTGCTTTTGAAGCACATCCCAAAGGAGAGGCCAATGGCACTAAGCACAAGAGGAATGCACACAAAGATGGAGCCCCTGCTTGAACGCACGCCAGCTACCAGCAGCATCTCTAGCAAACTCCCACTGCCGCATACCTGTGGCTACACACAGGTATTTATTTTGTCAGTAAGCCATAGACATGCTGTTTAAAGGAAACACCCAGTGCTCAGAGAAGCCACCCCAGATAATGCCAGCAGGACTCCAAGCAGGGTATGAACCCCACATTGCTGCAGCACAGTCATGTGTCTGATGTACACCATGATGTGAGCACATCAACAGCCATCAGATAAAAGCCTCCTCTGAAAATCATCAAGAGTACTTCCTCACATTTGAGGTTAATTAGACTGAGGTTCACAGCAGCTTTTATTAAGTCTAGGGTATTGGTTTCTTCACCTGCAGCAGTACCCAGCCCGCAGCACACCATGGACACACATCTGGACAAACCCTTGCACGCTCGCTCTGTACCTTTCAAGGAAACCCAGTAATGCTTCCACTTCCTGCGGGTGGCTGACTCCACTTTCTTGTTCTTTTTGTGCACCAGGAAGTTTTTCACTGCCAGAGCGCCGGCTTTCCGTACCGTGCCCTGAGCGGCCGTCAGGAGGATGTCGGACTGCCCCGGGGAGCTGAGGGTGCCGCTGCTCTGCTCATCGCTGAGGGCAGAGCCGGCCTCCTCCAGGTTCTCGCTGTTGGCAGTGCTCATCTCCAGCTCCCGGCGAAAGTTCTCGTACACCCCTTGGCGAAGCCCGTCGCCCGTCGAGCTGCTCCCGCTGTCGCTGCCAATGAAAGCCCGACTGGCCGTCGGGGAGTAACTTGAGTTGGTCGCATTGGAGCGTCTAGAAAGGAGGTCGGTGTCGGTGGCAGCTCCCTCGATCCCACTGTCGGTGAATTCGCTCCCTTCGCCTGCGTTGACGTCCTAGGTGGAAGAGAGACACAGCGTGAGATAAAGAGCCTGGCCAAGCTTGGCCTTCTGGAGACAACAACAGAACCCGAAACATCCAGGTGACACCACATTTCTTCACACCTCCATTTTGCCTCACATTGGAAATCCCCCATCTCTTCCTCTTCTGAAGACAAACAACTGGAAGAAAAGCTGGGGTAGGCAGAACTTCCAGTACAGCTTAGGAAAGACCGGTCATACACACACAACAATTTCAGGTGGTGCCTCTACAGCCTTAATGTTTTGGAATATAAGACGCGGCATCATCTGTTTACATTAAGCTAAGTTAACAGTGCTAAAGGTTTTGCAAAAGGAGAACATATGGTCGCAAAAACTGGCAGTTTCAAGAAAAGTACCAATCAACCTACGCATTTTGAAAAGAAAACATAGATATTGTACATTCACACCTACAGCTGAAGATAGATTTTAGACATCCCAAGACTGTAATTTGCAAATTATATAACTAAAAGGGTACCTTTTTTTTTTCTCCTAAGCACTGAATGTATTTGAGATTGTTTTCTGTCACTTCTACATCACAAATGCTAACGATGGGCCATGTGATACCCTCTGCCAAATCCCACGGTGACAGACCCTGCCAAAATATTGCAACAGCAGAAGACCCTCCCTGGTGCCCAGGAACTTGCAGCTGAAGAAGAGACAAGAATACAGCCAGCTTGAGCAAGACAGGAAACAACGCGACCGAATTCAGGTTTTGAAGGCTTAATGGCTCAGCTTGCCCCCTGCAACAAGGCTAGTGCCCAAAGATGGCTAACCAAAGGCATCTGCGGCAGCTCTTGAAGGAAGACAGATAAAGGCCAAACCCTGTCAGCAGATAAAAATATGTTAAATATTCGGGAGATGAGGGGGTCAAGCAAGAAGATGCAAAGAGGTGAAAAATATGGCCAAAACAACAGGAATGTCAGCCGTTACCTCTCCTGCAAGAGCAGCTGGTGCTTGATTTACAAGTTTAAAAAAATAGGGGGATTCTGAGAAGAGGTGGCAGAATGCAGTATTTATTTTGAGAGAAAACAAGCTGCTAGGTGTTGGTTCAAGCACCAGATTTCTATGCATCCAAGAGCAGCTCTGCAAAAACCGAGAAACCCTCCACTGAGCTCTGTTTGAAACCTCCCTCCTGTGGAGCAAGAGCTGGATGAGGAAACCTGAGGGGTAGGGGAGGGTGTTGCTGAATTTGACTAACTTTTAAGGCATTAATTCATAATGGATGGGCTCGTTCTTTATAAACACTACCTCTCAAGGGAGATTTGGAGTCCAGCTGGAAGAATAAGCACTTCCTTCCCCGCTCAGTGAGCACAGTTATCCTAGTCAGTCTGGTTATTTAATGCAACACACAGTGATAGACAAGCTGTTCTGGACAGGCCAACATTCCTCCCACCACATGTGAATGAGCTGAGCCGGGCTTCCTGTAAGTGCAGTCATCTACCCCTGCAGAGCGGTTTTCTCAACCGCACATTTTTTCCTGCTGCTCCAATACACTTGTTTTTTTGGAAGCCAATTATCTCCCCATTTCTTCCAGCACTGAAAGGAGGGATTTCTGGACAGGGGAACTGCTGCTGCTCAGAAACCGGTGTTTACAAAACACTGCCCCATACCAGTTTTTGTGCTGCATCACGAAAAGCTGAATGGTGTGAGTTCTGATGACAGCTCTCCATTCGAGACCCCTCGAATGCGTCAGGGAGCCAGGACGGGCACAGAGCTGCTCAATGCTCACACACCTGAGACGCTGTGTCTCCACTGGCACCGCTATGTTGTCGTGAAACCGGAGCACCAAAGAACCGAACCGCATCCCTGTGTTCACTGAGATAGTCATTCCTGTAGGATGACCGGGGTTTGCATTTGTTTTCTGGGGCCTTCTTCCTCCATGTTTGTTTTAAAGCAAAAAAGTGTGTCACTCATGAAGCATAAACAAATCTGGATTCTGCAGTGAACATTATATAATGGTGGCAACAGAAATTACTTAAGGGTTTGAGATTTTTATTTTAGGTTAGTGATTTAATAAATATACAATCTGTCTTGTAATTATTTTATCCATGCAGTACAAAAAATACAGGGCAAATTCCAAAATTTTAGCTGATATAACTTTTAGGAAGCATATCTCGTGCTTTAACTAGAATTACATATTTAAAAAAAAATAAAGAGCTACTAGAACAGACCACCAACCTGAGGGAGATCAGATTTGTAATTTTGCCAGCCAGTATACACACAAAACTTTCTTGGTGCTTTTTAGCAGATGGAGTATGTTTTCAAAAACAGGAGCGCACCCAGAGATGTACAAGCACAAGCGCTGCAATGTAGGCTCTCAAGGTTCCTCATGCCCAGCGTGACGCAGCCTTATTGTGTAACCTTGATTAGACACGGCATTAATTGTCTCAGTTTCCCCATCCATAAATGGGGATTATACTCCATAACTGATACATAGGCAAAATGGCTAACTATTTATGAAAAAATTAAAGGATTGAAAATGTGAGTGAATGTTATATACGCTCATGAGGTAAAACCGTAGCACTCATCTTTATAATCTTTACCTCAATGCAAGTGATAGACTGGATGGGTCAAAAGATCTTTTCAGCATAATGCTGCAGCCCTGCCCCTAATCACCCTCTGCTCCCTGCCCTCCCTTTTCCTCTCTTAAATATCCCGTATCAAAGACTTCTTGCCAACTGATGCAAGCCCTTTGGTAGGAGGAGGGTCTGAGCACACGAAGGTCAGAACGGTTCAAAACCTACAGCCTGCTAATATTGTTCACACTCATGAATTATGAAACGTAGCATTGAGTACGTTGAGCACTTTCGGAAGTCTGCTGTATGGGAAGCTCGGTCTCGGGGTTAGCAGGGTTAAGAGCCTTCATTGCACAGGTCTCTGACTTCTGAGTTCCTGCTGCAATGTCAGCTCGTTCTCATCGGAGGGTATGAAAAGCTCTCAAGAAGTAACCGGCATCTGCTCTGGCCGTCTCACAGTGCTATAATCTGTACACTGAAGGGCATTCAATTAAGAGTTCAGCAGAAAGTGCAGAGGTTTAGTATTGTGCTTCAGCGGAAACATGCCAAGGCTGAAGGGGTAATACACCCAAGCCAAGCAACTAACAAGCAGAGCTCGATGAACACATCACTAGGGGCACAGAAAAACTCCCACAAACTTTCAAATCAGGATGCTGAAAATTAAGCACCATGACCAGCATGGCTCCCCACTGATGAGATCCATGTGGATACACAGGCCTCTGGCTTTGGCATTCAGCTTCAAAGTACCCACTGACATGGCCACCAGGGGCGACTGCCCAGACGCAAAGCGAACATTGCATAACCTCGATGAGAGCTATTTAAAGTTATTCACATTTCCTGCTCAGTTTCTCAAAGAGCCCCATGGGCAACAGCAACGTCCTCTTCCTCTGAGGCTCAGCCTTCACTGCTCATCCCTCTGACTCCAGCCCGGCATCCCTGCGGCTCTCTGTCAAGACGCCGATGGCATGTGCCATATCGTGGAAGCTGGGAGACAGCTGAAGGCTGCAGAATGCATGTTTCTGAAGCCCGTGGTTTGGGACATTATACACACATTATAATAAATCACCAGCACATTACTCTGGACTTGTAATTGCTGTCATCAAGGGGCTTTGTTTTATTTCACTGGTTAAAAAACCCAAAAGTTTTATTCAGCTCTGTGCAACGTTTAGGACACTGCACCTGATATTTTGTGCCTTGCCAGAGATCTTGTGTTTTGTATTTTCAGGCTGGCAAACAGCTGCCTCCACACAGAAGAATATTTTTGCCCAGACAGACCATCTCAGGAAGCAAATGCAAGACTGGAACTAAAATCTGTGCTGCCACACTTAGCCTTCCCACTGGTGTTTACCTAGCTTCAGGGCTGGGAGGATAAGAAGGCAAAGCGAGAGGGAGGTGGAAATCATTAAATTGGTCACACTAAGTACAAAGCACATGGCAAAGAAAATAAAGCCTATTTTCTCCAAGACAGAGAGATGGTGGAAGTTGTAGGAATAGCAGTTCCTGGCATTTTGCAAATACAACAGGTCTTAGTCCACAGAGACAACAAACTGAATAAACAGGGGGCTTTGTCCCTTTGATTTAAGATTGCTCTGTGGAAAGCAGGAGAAAGTCACACAAAGCCCACTGCCTGAAGAAGGGAACTAAACAGACTATGCTGCACCGTGTGCCTCGATGGGGAGGCAGTGAGGAGTGGCACAGATCCCACTGGGATCTGGGATCCCTGCTGCTGCTAAGGAGGACAGAGAAGTGGCACTGGTTCTTACCCTGGCAGTGCTACCATATTGGTTCTAAAAGGCCAGGATTTACGAAAGGAGGTTCAGCAGACAGTAATGAATCATAGAATCACAGAACCATTTCAGTTTGAAGAAAGCCTCCAGATCATCAAGTCCAACCACACTTAACTCTAGCACTAAACCATGTCCACAAGAACAGTGTCTAAATGCCTTTTAAACACCTCCAGGGATGGTGACTCCACCACTTCCCTGGGCAGCCTGTTCCAATGCCTGACAACCCTTTCCATGAAGAATTTTTTCCTAATATCCAATCTAAATGTACTCTGGCACAACTTGAGGCCAAATGGAGGAAAAGAGCGGGGGGGGGGAAGTGGAATGTCCGACACCAGAGAGATAAGCCACGGAATGAGAAGCCAGAGACAGACTGAACGGTGCTGCTGTTACCAACAAGAATGCAGTGAGGCTCAGCAAGCAGGCTGCAGGCCGGGACAGCCCCAAAAGCACTGATAGCGCTAGGATGTAATGAAATGGAATTCTCACAGCCCCACCGAATGCAGACAACAATTTAACTGATGAACCAATTGGGCAAAATACTAGTGAAAGTACCAAAAACCCACTTAAATATATGTTCTTTCCTCATGTGAACACTGGGTTTCATGCAAAGCAAGCCAGTGGGGAATAAAGCTGTAATGCAAGCTACATCAATCTAGTGTATTTGGTCCTGTAGCTTTTGCATACTCACATGGTACGCATACCTCTGTATGTCCACTATAGACACATTTGTTACAAAATTCTTGCTAGATTTAGAAGATATACAGAAAAAAACTTTTTGCTTTAGAAAAAAACATCTACTTTTAGCTCACAAGGATCAGAAAAAGTTTTGGGGTGTGTTCCAAGTGTCTTTGTCCCCATGTTGAAACATTTGGTACTGGCCTCTGCTAGCAAGAGACCACCAGATGGGATAAGCCTTGCCCAACTCTCAGGCTCACAACTGGACACAATCAGAGCACTTACAATAATGATGTGCTTACCAAACTTCCCACCAACAGCCCTGTTTACTGACACTAATAAAATGGCTTAGTGAATCACTTTCTCCTGCTTGACTGACAGCAGTGATTCATGGGCACTTTAGGCACATGGGACTCATTTAGTAGGAAAACTCTGACTTCCCTAATATGAATGGTTCCTTATGTGGTTAATACTTCTTTCTAAAATAGCTATTAGATTAAAAGTATTCTTTAGTAAAAGACAAATGAGTGGGGTATTTTTCTTGGAAGGGGCTCCCTCCAAGAGAATGCAAATCCTCTGTTCCCCATCCTGTTTAGCAACAGAGCAATAAGGTGTTCACATTCAGCATCAGCCTGAAATTGTGCATAACCTGTCTGGTTGCTAGTTAGGCAAGCACCACACAATACATTTAAAATAGATGGGTAAGCAGCCTGATAGTTTGCATGCTTTTATGTGCCTGGTGTCTCTTTGAAGCTCATGTGTAGAAAAAGATTGGCCTGATAAGTGTTTTCCCTTTCTTTTCAGTACTGACTCTGCCATCTCTTGATGGTCGAGGTGGTCTGTTAAGGTATGACTTGCTCCAAATCAAAATGAAATCCTTTCTCCAGAGTAACCTGAACACCTGGTAATGAATGCATTAGAAGATTTAACTGTCTCAAAAAGAATCAAAACATTCCAAGAAGCAAAGATAAATCATATATTGCATTTGAAACCAGAGTGGGAGAAATGGTTTTAAACCTGCAATGAAGAAACACAAAAGCAACTATGGAGTTGCCCATTCTGACCAGGAGTACTACAGTTTTGAAGACTGTTATACTGAATCATGTCCACTGTAAAGTCAGATATAATAATGACACGAAGGAGATCTGCCACCGTAGCAAGGAAAAAAGCCCCTCAAGCAGATGCTTGGAGTTGATAGGAAAGAAGGTTTTGAAGATTCCTACAGGACTGTGTACAACAGGACAGCACTATATGAAACGAGCCAGAATGCCCTGGATTGACAGCAGGCTTTGGACAACCAAACCAACAACTACAAACCAACACAGGCCAACTGTAGTATTCTGTTGGATTGTCTGGGGCTTGTTTACACCTCATAGGAGTGCTCCCAAGTCCAGTGAGGCACAGTTACACGCCAACTGCAATTTGTATGTGCATACTAGACTGAGTTGCTGGGAATTCAAAGAGATCGGCTACTGATATGTACAAGCAGCTTCGGTTCCTACTTCTGTGCACTCACCGCACTGGTGCAACAGTTCTTCAGATGTCTGAAAGAGTCAAAATAAAAAAATTAAAATAAAAAATAATAATAAAAAACAACAATGACAACAACAAAAACAAAACAAAACAAAACAAAAAAAAACAAACAACCAAACAAACAAAAAACCAAAATCACACAAAACAAAAACCATCAAACACCTTATATGTGTTGTTAAAGCTGCTCGAAGTGGTTTAACAAGCAACTAGGTTTTGGCCATGGTTCTCTGAAATCAAATTTACTCTCAAGAAAAATGGTGGTACTAGTCTAGATTTCCAGGTACTTCTGCTAGCAGCAAGCTTCACTCTTATGAAAGGATGAATCACAGTCACAGGTTTCTGGGCATCGACCCGGGGAAAGTCTTAAGGCATGGATTTCAATGGATGTGGGTTCCAAAATTCCTCTGTGAACCTGTCTTGGTGAATGCTATACAGTATAATTTGGCATCTTGGAAAGACAGACAAGGTGCCAGGCACCCAGAAGATGCTCGAATGTAGGAAGGAGATGTGCATCGACTTTGCTCCATTGGGACAAGCAGGTAGCAAAAACCAATGTATCAAGTACCCATCAACCTCATTTCCTCTGCAGGCAACTCTGACTGATATATGTGGCTGTTATCTCAGTATTACACATGGCTCCTTCACTCCATATCGAGCTATCACATTAGCTTGGTGTCTCTAACACAGGGGTTGGGAACATTTCTGGTTCACTCACTGCACAGACATTTTCCAGCTAGTATTTTGGCCCTTCCAGAAAGATCATCTCTGTAGACCACCATGCTTCCCCAAGGAGCCTCGTTTTCTTAGCTTAGATGCCTTAAAGGCAAATTATGGACCCACAGGGACTCCTGCAGTAGTCAGGAAAGTACAGCCCTGGAGGACTTGTCAGCTATGAGACTAAAAGAAGCTGAAAATGAAACTGTCCCCATAAAGCTGCAGGGAAATGCATGGGACAGCTTTACCCTTCTTGTCAAGCTACTGTGCAGATTTTCACTGACTCAGGATGGTTGTAGCAACAGTTTGCAACCTGTTCATATTCAGAGAGCTAGTTTTGCATCCCTAAAATCTAAAATATTGGGTAAAGGGAAGTGGGTGGGATATTTTGATTTTGCTTTTTATTAATGTGAGAGAAATCCAAGCCTGTGAGAGAATGCACAAAGGGCAACAGGGCCCTTTGCAGGAAACAGCATGAAGCACCACCTTGGGACCTGAGCACACCCGCTTTTCCCTGGCTTTAGTACTAATGTCTGAGGGGTGCTAAAGGATATAATACCATGAATGAGAATTAACCCATAGTCCAGAAAAGCCTCTTGCAGTGTGGTCCCTGCACACAGCTATGGACAACCATGCAGATCTGGGGTGGATGCCCACTTTCCATTCCCAGCAGTGGGAGGAAGTCTCAGTTCTTGGGCCCTGCAGTGTTTAATCTCTGTGTTCCCAAATGATATGCTGAGGACCCGCCAAAACTTACCTTACTTTCATCCCAATGGACCACCCAGATGAAGAAAGTTTCTAGAGGGACTGAGCTAACCATAAACTAACGCAAGCAGCCTCACCGTGCTCAAGTTAAACAAATGGCAACATGCCCAAATCCTCAAAGTAAAATACAGGGTTCGGTTACTTTTTGTTCACTTGGTGCCAAGAAGAGGCAGTTCTTCCTGAGAAATATAACAGAGGGGATGGAAGTGGGGAAGGAGGAAAGCTGCTACAACAGCAGCTTGAAATCAAAACATATTATCTGGGAGGTGTTCACCTGAATGATCACCTAACTTGGAAACATCTCCCATCTGGGATGACAACTAGTCACAGGATCACACACTAAAGCTCTCTGAAAAGAAATGTTTCAATTGAGCACTTCACTGGAAAGGATCACTACTGCAAATTGCATCCATCTAAGTAAGCACAGTCCAGCAAACAAGCAGCTGGGGCAACCTGTCTGTGATTTTTAAGCGGAAAGTACTTGAAACTAAGAAGATGTAGTATATATAGCTTTACAGAGAATACAATTATTGCCAATGGTACAAACATTTGAGATGTATAAATGACAAAGTCCTACTGTTTAAAAAAAATATGCCTGAATGGAGCTAGATCAGATATCAGGACTGCTGATTTGCTTTCCATTGGCTTCAGACCAAGAGCAAAGGAAGAAAAACAAATTAAGATCTTTTAAGAGTATCAAAATATTTGCCAGCAGAGACCAAAACACACATTTTCACATGCTCCTTTCCCTGACAATATTGGGGTAGAGTTGTGTGCTCTGAATGGAGTGACTACTATTTGCTTTGTGAATATCCTGAATGGGCAATACCTGACCTAATCTCATCCACTGGGGAAGGGCAGCCTTGTGGCAGACGAGGGAAGCCCTGTGAGCTCAGGTCTCAAGTCCTCTGTTCAGGCTTTCCTCCAGGCTCCCCCTGAATCCGCTTCCAGTCAGCCAGGCTATAAACAGCCCATTTGGCCCAGGCATTAAATGGGTCTGGTCATTCAGACCCACTGAGATGTGGATTCACAAGCAGTTCACAGTGTTGCAAGCTTGGGCTGCCACCAAAATGAGTGGTTACCCCTTCCTCCCCGAGCTCATTTCCACCCCTTCCTTTAACTTGGTGCACTGTGGCTAGTAGCTGAAAACAGAGAAGTTTGGGTTTAATGCGGTTGTTTGCCTGGAGGCTCAGCAAACTTACCGGCTCTCCAGTGGGATTCAGCCCCTTGAGTCAGCCCAGACAAGCCACTCAACTCAAGAATCTCCAGGTTTTGGAGATTTAGAGCACAGCTTGGGCTACATCCGAGACCTTGGGAACAGCCTCTGTCTGAAAGGCACTACGGGACTGTGTGAACAGGGGCCTGAATCAGTGAGATGTGCTCTACAGCTGGAAAGCAGTAACATATTACTTTTAGGCACTTACTAAACTATGTGTCATTAATTATAATTTAATGATACATGACTTTGTCTTTGTCTTTCCTCTATTCCATCTCGAGTCAAACAGCTAAGATTAAAGGTCTGGATCAATATGATTAAGAATCATTTTTAGGCTGAAAATAGCTATGTTTTCCAGACTACAAACTGAGATGTACACAATTACTTTAATAGAGGTAGAGCTTCAGCTGCTGATGATTCTCTTGTCTGGAAAAGTGATGACCGAGGAGGGCTATAAGAACAGGCTGGGAGGTCACAAGTGTAATGTAGAGAGTGAACAGGATGCAGTGGAAGCCAGAAGCAGAAAATGATTTCAGAAAAGAGAATTCATGGGGGACAGGTCAACTCAGCATTCTTGGATGAACTCCTCGCTCAGGAAGCCTCAAATTGCCAATTTTCTGGGATCGGGAAGAATGCCCTAAAGGCAAGTTCACCTCATACTCTCCCTGTTCCTTTCTTTTGCCTGAGCACTTGGTATGTGAGGAACAAGGTACTGGGCTGGATGGTGCTTTCATGTGACTGACCCAGTGTGGTCCTGTTACATTTTGAGGCTATATCCTCTATACCACAAAACCATTTGTGAATAAGTTTTACGCAACTTAAAAACAAGCATCAGCTCTCTGGAGTTTAGACATCCTACAGAGCATAATGAAACAATATAACCTGTTTTAAAATCCCCTGAGATGTTAAAAAAAAATATTGACTGGAAAGACATTCTATTTTTAGGCTTTTTTGTGTATGTCCTGATCCACAAAAACCTTGGTTTCATCCCCTGCATATTCTGCAAAATTTATTTATAAGAATTTTTTTTTTAAGGCTTGAGATCCCAAATTCCTTCAGGCTACCTACAGAGGCCTAAAAGTAATAATAAACTTGAAAATCAGACAAAAGGGGATTTAGCGCGCCAAGGACATAGTCCGGCGCTGGCGCTGAAGGAGGAGCAGTTTCCAAGTCAGTTGGGCAGGAAGCTTGTTCACTCTCCTCCTCCTCAGTTTCACAACAAATGCTGGAGTGAAGATGCTGTAAAAAGCCTTTGCTTTCCCTGCAGAGTTGAGGAACATCTTCTTGATGCTCCTTCTCAAAAGTTATGTTAAAAACCTGGACTGCACCATTGTAACACCAATGCTGAAACTGAGTTTTCCGGAGGAAGTCACAAATTGGGCAATAAAGCTTGGAGAGGAATGAGCCACCTTTCTCATATGTGAGTGGACGACCATGCAGAAATGCTTTGGCCACCATGTCACCTTGGATTTTAATGCACACAGGAGTCACACCATGCTCTAAATACTGCTTGTAAAACACCATCGCTTCCCTAGAAAGACAGTCCACCCATAGCTTCACATCTACAAGGAACTACTCCTTATGTCTTCCCCTACAATGCAAACCCCAGCACTGGAAGCCCATGGAGGTCTCTGGTGTTGATGGTAATGACCACCTCAACCATCACAAAAAGCAGAGGGGAGGAGTGAGACCTGCAGGGCTATGGCAGCATCAGGCATGGCTGGCTCACGGTGATCTGCAGCAGACACCCATGGACAGACGAACTGCCAGCACCACAGCCTAGCAAGCAGATTTTGCCATGTGACCAAAAAGTCTTCTGTACATTCAGGATGTCTTCAGATGACTGCCTCTGTAGTGCCCTTTGAAATGTCAAAAGAGGTCCATGCCCTACGGTCCATGCTATATCCCCTCATTTGATGGTCCAAAGAAAAGAGCAGCCAGAAACTATCCACAGAGGAGGAACAGGGAATAAGGTGGTGGCAAGATGGGCTTGTGGGTGGCACAGAACCACATCTCAAGGTTTCAATTCCCTAATTCCCCCCTCTGAGATTTCAGTTAGGACACTTAAGAGCCGGAGAGCATGAGGTGACATTTGTCTCTGAACATTAACCAGGAGGAGGAGGAGGAGGAGGAGGGAGTCTCCTGCAGGCAGATGTTTGGCTACAAGCAGGACACAACAGGGCCCTTTCAGAAAATCTGGATCTCAACAAGCAGGTTGTAGGATCCTGGGGATCTCACAACCCACGGCCAGAACAAGCTGTATCAAACCGGAGCTTGACTCCCTTCAAGCAAAACTGGGTGAAAATGTCAGCCAATTAAGCTTTTTCCACCTACATCAAATCAGCTCCAAAAGCCAAACAGGATCCCAGCAGAGCTCTCCGGGAAGTCTCACTTCAGCAGATCTGAACCCTTCATGTTAAAATGTTACGAAAAACAGAACTGCTACGTGGGTGCCCCAGAGTCACCCTGTGAATATTAATCGCTTGTGCATATTGAAAGTAATTGTCTCTCCAGTATTAAAAAGCTCTCCCTCTCAATTAGTGGAAAGTGACTCCCACAGTTCAATTTGAGGTTTAAATTTGGAAAGGAGAGATTTTATTCTTTCCTTTCACGTAAACCATGTACTTGTAAAGAACCCATGGATAAGGCATCAGAACAAAACAGGTACAGCTGTGATAGTGGCACCTGCTTTCTGTGATACATTCAAGGATGCACTTTTCCAGTACAAGTGGTCAACACATCACAAAAATTACAGCTGCTGACAACTTCTAATAAATTTAGCCCACATGGGAAATATGATGATGTATGTAGATGTAGTTGAACATGCATGTAACAGTGGCTGGATTCAGGAATCAAACAGAAGGGCACAAGCCCATTGCTATGGTCTCAAGACTTAGCCTGCACTTGATGTCTTCTGTTTCCAGGGACCTCTTTAGGAACTAGACTAGCCAAAAGATGATATCTACCAGTGACCATTAGGACCTTCCAGCACTTCTAGCACCAGGGCAGGTGAGACTAAAAAAATCATGCAAATACCCCAGCTACAACTTTCCAAAAACTGAAAAAAAGCCACTGGCAAATATAAACCCAAATTCTTCTGCAGATGGGCAACAGTGATCTGGGCAGAAACCTCACTCCTGGCTGTGAGGCTCACTTAGGTGACTTTGAACAGGGGAGCTACTTCTGCACTGTTAAATAACACAGAGGCAATGACAGGCCACTGGCCTGGAGGCCAACAAGGAAAATTGTGTCCAAACCATATTATTCTTGGCCCTGGGTCACCTTTATGTGGTGCGCCTAAGACATATAACTATTATTTTGTGAGGTTGGGATGGGGGGGGGCAGTTCAAAAGGCTGGAAAAACCATGAAAGTTTTGCCTCTAGTCCACTAAATTGTTTTTATAGCATGGAATGTTTTACAGCCTGATGACACATACAGCAGACTCTAGGGCAATGCTCAAGGTAGTCATCAAGAGTGTGAAGCCCATTGAGAAAGTGTTGACAGACCTGGAAGGGCAGAGGGAAACAAAATTCTCCAAACTGTGTCCAAGTACCAGCTGGCACAGACCAAAGCAGCGCTGAGGAACACACGAACAGCAAAGCAGTAAGGCCATCAGCTCTACATCTCGGCGTCCACCATCTCAGGTAGGGTAACCATCACATTCAACTTCACACCAGGGGTGTCAAGTAAAGATGAGTAAAGTCCTGAGACAGACTGGGCACCTGGTGCAGAGACAGACTGGCACCTTCTCTCCTCTCACTCCATCCAAAGCCACCTAATCAAGGTTCACCAAGGAACTAGTCCTTTGTGTGCAAATTTGGTGTTCCTTTTCACTCTATCTGTCAAAGACATAATGACAGTAATTTCTCTAAGCTTGCTAAAGGTAGGCTTGGGTTAACATGTCTTCATTGCTGACAAGTATCTTATACTTACTGTGTGGTGCTAGGATTAAAGGCTTGGAAGGAATTTTGACCTTTCCAAAGCTTTAATTCTGTTGAATTTGTACATGGTAATAATCACTGCTGAGACTCCTCAGAGCCATCATCTCCACACTCAGGAGATGTACCTAGTGTAACCAGTCCCACAAAGTGATTCCTCTGGGTATGGCTGAGGCTTTGCAAAATGCTACGCAAATGCATGACTTTCACTAAGTGCGTCAGAGGAATCTTCTTAATGCCAAGATAGGCAGCAAGAAGAAAAACAAATGCTTCGCTTTTCACCAGTGACGCTGTTCTCTTTTTCTTAAATACGCTTGAAAGGGGGCTAGAGGCAGCAGTTGCACCTAACAATCTCCATGAAAGCTGTTACGTTCAAGGCTGCCAAATATCATCTTTTATTTTCTTGTTGTTGTTCTCTTCCTTTTTATCCTGCACTGCCTTGATGGAGCACTAAAGCGTTTTTTGCACTTGCACCGTAAAAACACCTCCAAAAATAAAGAGCTGATTTTGAAGTACAAAGCTGCTGTTGTGGGACGCCGCAGCATCTGTTTTAACATGTCATTTTTATATTTAGAAGCAGCGTTATCTCCACAGATCAAGCACAGACAGGAAGTCACTCAGCAGCCCCTTTCCATCAGCCCAAGTCAGTGCCAGCTGATGGGGGGGGACACAGGCTCCTCTTGCCCTCCAGCAGCCCTCCGCAGCTCCTCCGTGGTGGAGCTGCATCCTGCCTGACTCAGCTGCCTAGCCTGGTATGTCCAGCGCTGGTGTCCTGACAGCAGCTCAGCGCGGCAGCTTCCAAGGCTTCCAACCTTGATGCAGCGCGCCGCTTTTTTCCTTTTCTGGGTCACACGACACGGTGTGCATATGCTGCATGGCACATGTAGTTAGAAACGATGCTATAAAATCAGGGGAGCCGCTGAAGCGTGCACAGCTCTGACCTGCGCCGTCAGACGGTTCTGTCTGTGTCCCCCCAGCCATGTTTCCAAAGACTGTGCCCACAGCTAGAAAATAGTGCATGCAAAAAAATGCCACAGCCAGCACCTTCCATTAGGCAGCTGGACCACCACTCTGAGAAGGTCCAGCAAGCCAGGTGAATGAACTGCCCACAACACGTGTGCCACACGTGGCTTGTACAGGTGGGCAGGATTTGTAGCTCCTTTATCCCACCTGCAACATACTGTATGCAGAATTGCTGTTTGCAGCACAAGGCAGCGATGTGTAACCTGATCAGACAGAACATGGCGAAGAAAAGCAAGGCAAAACAAAATAAAGACCAAACAGCAGCCGTCAGAGCAAAGATCACAGGACTGGTGTTCAGAAGTGGGGAGAGGCACTAGATAGAAAAGCTCATCTTGGCTCTGTGCTGCCTGTTAAAAGATGAAGGATGAGGGTATGATGTCCTCCCTGGCTAGAAGCAGCATCTTCTCATTACATCCCCCATAATTTTTCAGTTTACAGCAGGTGAGCACTGCAGCTTGCAGGACTAGGTGATGATCAAGGTGATGTTTTGCATAAATGTGAATGCTGGGCAATTAAAAGAGTGAAATTGCAGCCCAGCAAGTGTTTACCATGGAGAGGAGGGAAAACACTTGCAGGTTTCTTCTTTGCTTCCAGCCACTAGAGTCGAGGAGTGCTTGCACATGTGCAGGCAGGGGAGGGCAACGGGGCAGGGAGGGCAGAGAGGGGAGACACAACCAATGCACGTGAGCCCCTCAAGCGGAGTGATTGGTTTTGGCAGCTACCCTGCAAAAAACGGCACTGTCAGCACTGCAAAACACACAGGAAAATCTTTAGCTGGCAAATGCAGACTTATCTTTCCCAGAGGCACTGAAGAGTGGAAAAGGCCCAGAGATGCAGATAACGAAGGGAGCAGTGATGGGATCAAGCCAGCTCTGGAGACCGATTAGTTCAGCTTTCTACTGGATACAGACCCCTCATTAAAAAGGGGGTATTAAAGGAAAACAGAGTCTGGAAGAACCTAGAATATCTTTATCTACAGACATAGCTTAGCAAATGCACACGAGCTTCTGTTTTACATAGAATAAAACTGCCTTACCTGAGTAGTTTTCGCCCTTCTGCCTTGCATGCTGTTACTATGGCTAATTTGTGGGTTGGTGGCTCCTTCGGAAAGGCAGTGGGATTTCCTACAGGGCAGCGTATTGTAATTACTGTAGGAAGGCGGATCCTCAGCAGTAACCGATGCCATCTTATGGCTCCCGAGATCTGGGATGTCAGACACTAAATTCCGGCAGTACCCTCCAAAGGCATTTCGTGGACCTCCATTGACAGCAGCTCTCGGGGTTTTGGGGGAATACAAGTCGCTCATAGAGTTTGCCCGTTGGCAGGCAACTAGCGTCTGCGGGCTGCCACTGGCCTCCATCCCACGGGTGGCCTCAGCATCCTTCTCCTCGGCCAAGCCCAGGATTTCCTCGTTGCTCGTCAAATGCTCCTGGCTGAGGTCAGAAAGCGAAAACTCCAAGCTGTCCTCACGCCAGATGTCGGCCGATTTGGAGCGCTTCTTCTTGAAGCTGGCTGTCTCCATGAAGTTCGTGCCATTGGCCGCGTACCGATGTGACCTCCCATCGCCCTCCGCCAGGAAGGGCGGCTCGTCCCCATAGAGCCTGCTCTCCTCCGAGTCGGGCATGCTCTGCACGGAGGCGGCGGTGAGGACGGTGCTGCTGTCCACGCTGGGGGTGACAGAGGAGTCCGTGTGGTAGGAAACAGGCCGCAGGCCCATGTCCACGCGGTCCACCCAGATGGGGCTACCGAAGTCCTCAAGGTTGGCCTCCTGGGCAAAGGGCTCCAGGCCGTTCTCCGCCAGGGACTGGGGGATGCTGGGGGTGCTGCTGGAGCGGGTGCTCACTTCTGAGTTGCGGTGGATAATTTTTCCTGAAGAAGCATGCCGCGTCCGGCGAGAGGCTTTGTTGGAGAGACGAAGGGAGCGGGAGGTGTGCTTGCGGCCCAGGGCGGCGTGTTTGTCTCCGTAGAAGGCGTGCTCCACGCTCTGGCTCTCTGCGTTCCCCATGGCGTCACAGTCTGCAAGGGGACAGAGCAGGAAACCTTAACCGTAGCAACCAAACGCGCAGGCAAGAAGACACACAGACACCCCAGTACACCCCAAATAGCTTTTTTTCTTTTTTTGACCTACACCACACCTTTCATTGGGTCTTGCAGGACGTGCCTGAACAGCAGCTACTAATCCCACAGAATTAATTAAGGGAGACAGCAACCATTCCAGCAAACTTATAAATACAACTCAGTTAAATCAGTAAGTAGGAAAAAGCCAGGTGACAGTTTTGCTGGTGTGAATGAAGAGTGTAGAAAAGGGAAGGAGTGAACCTTGAAGCTTGGTTTGAACTGAAGCCAGTTTATCACCAAAGTGTGCTGGCAATCTCAGCTCTGCACACATTCACTTGACTATTCATATTAGCTTCGCAATTCCAACTCGAAAAATCAACAGCTATCATTTATCTGCATGGAACAAGATGCCAAAAAGTAGATGTACATATGCCTTTACCTGAGATTTCAGTTTGTTGTTTGTTTGGTTTTTTTTCTAGGAACTGCGAATTGAAGCAGCAAAAGTACAATAGCAAAGTACAAATTCACCTGTTTGGCAGCAAGCTAATGATAGGTTTGATTCCTGGAACAAAAAAACAGTGCAACATTAAGCAGGTACAGGGCGCCCCACACAAGAAAGCCACATTATGAAAAATAAATTAGCATGAGTGACTCAGACTATACAAAAATAACCTTTCCCATCCTACTCACTCTGAGGCAGATAGCTACATCTAAGTGCTTAGATCTAGCAAAGAGAAAACTGAGCTGGAACACAGGGACTGGGTTTCTGTCCCCATCTCTGTACCTAGCTTCCTCTATTATTCAGTTGTGCACGTCCTGCCATGAAATAGGTTTCCCATCCAGAAGATGGGAGTGATGATCTGGATTCAACCTTGGAAAACACTTTGAGGTCTATGATCTCACTCAACAAATGTCAGAAATATTTTATCAGTAGTATGGGTTCCTACTGGCCAAAGAAGAACAAGTAAATGTTAAAAGTACATGGCCATTCAAAATTAAATAGGAGATTCAGAATTAAACACACACAAGACAATTATATTCAGATAAATAGTCCATAAACCTTGAACAGAAATTCCGAGGTAAAACATCCTCATTTTGAGGTATTTCTGTTAGTCTTGGCTGAAAAAAAAAAAGCTGCCTAGACAGTAAAGCAATCTGGTTTTTTTCATTTCTTGGGGTAATTTCCTCTCTCTTATGCACCGATGGGTATTTGAGCCAGACGCTAGCAGAATGAATGTGATTGTGTATTTTTCCCTCGCTATCTAAATACACACTATTGCTGCTGCACGGAACTGAGTTAGCCCTACATAAATTACCTAGAAAGTGAGGAATCGATTGTGCTAAATACAGGCACAGCACTTCTGCCGTAGGCTGCCCTGGGCGCATACAGTAGAATGGAACTACTGCAATGATACTTCTGACCACAGAGGACTGCGCGTCTCTGTTCTTCTACCCACCTAAGTAGATTGTGTCTGAGGCTAAAAATCTGTTCAGTGCTGGAGCAACAGAGGCACCCCCATAAATATCTGGACATTTCTGTATCTAAAAGAGATACAATCGCATATGAAGTTAAGTATACCAGGAAATACCCTACATCTCCTGAAACTAATGGCTGAATTCCAATTGACTGTCACGAGACTTGGTTATCGTACATCATTTAGCAAAATAAATGCGCTGAAGAGAGGGCAGGTTTTAATCTCTAAAATATGACAGCATTATAAATCCCTAGACAGGGTTTATTATTCCTTAAAAGCTATGGCCCTTTGATAAGTACCGGACAATAAATTACAGCTAGCTTTTGCTTTTAAAACATTTTAAAGCACAAAAATTGCATTTTGTCTTCCACACTGATGTCTAAAACCACACCTCAGTACTCCCCATCATGCAAAAGAAACCCTCTCGGACTAATGCTTTTAGCTGCTTTGATTCTGAGATTCCTGCTAACCACACTTTCATTCAACAGGATTTCCACCGGCTGCAAAGCCCATCGGAGCATGCAGCCATTTATCCCCAGTCTCCAGACATGCAGCCATCACTTCAGTACCTATCTAAGGTGAAAGAACAGTTTTAAAGTCCTCTTGAAACTATGAATGATTGAAGAGAGCTCTTTACCTGCAGAAACAGAGCTGCCGAAGGGCAGGAGCATCCCCCATACACCACTTGGCGAGGCACACTTGCTGATGGAAATGCCAGGCAGCGTGGCTACGGAGAGCAGTCCCGTGCCACCACCTCCATGTAGTCTCCACGCACACCAGGAAAAATTTCATCCAGCCAAAAAGTAACAGAACCGCAAATGAATTGGCAAGCAAAGGAGCAGCAGCTCAGGCTGCATCCCGTGAGGAAATAACACTGCTAGAAACACTCTCAAGAAAAGAGGAACGTCTCTTTCCTCCTTCTCCTCAGACCTCGCAGGAATGTTTACTGAGTGATTTCACACAATGAGAAGTATCTGCTAGATACTGGCAAGAAGTGTCAGACTTCAAAGTAAAGAGCTGTCCCTTTTTAATTCCGTGGATTGGCGCTTTAGGTGAGGAGGGGTTTGCAAATCCCTCAGACAGCTATCTATCTCACAGATGGCAATCTATCCTTTCCATTAGCCCACACCTCGCTCCTGCACCTGGACTGAAGAGGCCTCACCCTCATCCCACTGATTTCCCCAGCATCACGCTGCAGAGGTTTGCAGGTTCTGCACAGTGGGAGCGATGGGGCCGCAGGCAGGTACGGCACAGCTGATTCTGCTGCAGCAACGTGAGACGGCACAGTTTGTCACCATCCCTTGTCAGAAGCCATCTCCTGGGGGAGACGCAGGGCACAACAGGCTGAGCCCACCCCAAGTGGGGACAGTCAGCGCCAGTGGGTAAAGCTGGGGGTGGCCACTTGTGGGGTGCCTGAGACAAATGGCTCCCCCAGGAAGGGACCCTCCCTCCTACCTTCCCACCCCCACTTTTGCCTCCCCTCTGCATTTCTGGCTGAGCATTTCCACCAACCAATTCATGTGCTCATGCAGCTGAGTCCACTAAAACAGCAGAAAATAAACCCCAGGGGGAAAACCAAAACCAACTATTTATTAGTTTATTTCTGCTGGGATAACGAATTCAACTGGCACGTCCCAGAGGCAGCAGAAGGGTGCCCGTCTGGGGACAGAGCGTGACGAGGACAGGGCAGCACGGCTGGAAGGTGACGCACAGGAGCTGGAGAGGAAGGGACAGCGAGGGGCACCTCCCCCATTTTTTAGCAGCAGTGAGCTGTTAGGTCAGCACAGGCAGACGTGGAAAGGCAGCCCTGAAAGCTGTGAATTCGCACTGAAGCAGATGCTGGCATCCTTAGCTAGCAGGAGCATTGGGCAGGGGAGGGGAGCCCCAGCCACCCCCTCCCAGGGGCAGCAGCAGACACCCTGGGGCAGAAATGTCTTAAACTGCTCCAGCTCCGGCTGCCAGATGCTGCCCGTCTACAGCTTAACTGAATTTAGCACACTCAATGAAAAAAATCTGTATCAAATTAAGAAAATGAGTAATGTTGATGGGAATTGCACGCAAATGCTGGTAGGACAAAGGCTCCCCTTGTTAGCTCACCCGCCAAATCCAAAGGTGACCATTAAAGACCTATCAAGGTACCACCAAGATACAACATAAATCAAGTGTGACATATCTTGATGCTTTAAACAGGTCCGTCGCGCTCAGCCAAGGATTGCGACGTGTCAAAAATCTGTTCTGAATTATTCTCTGAAGCTAGCAGAGATCAGCGCACACAGACCACGCACTGTAAGCATAACTAGTTGGAAGTTTTTCAGCAGAAAACGTCGATTCATCAAAACCCAAACTTTTCATGGGAATAGGCTGCTTTTGATGAAAGGCTCCTCTGCTCCAAGAGGCAGAGATTTGAAAACTTAAGTGGCGAGACAGGCACGTCTCCTGAGAGAGGCACCAGCTTGGTGACTCAATGGTTTGCCGAGGACGCGGAAGATCAAGATTCATATCTGCAGCCCAAGTCAGGTAAACCAAGGGGTGGCAACTTGTTCCTCCACATCCTCAAGAGGCAGCGTGGCCATCAAGCTATCACTGCTCTGGGAAAGGGCTCTCTGTCCCAGAAGATCTGTTTTTTACTGGTTCAGAGCAGGTAAAACGTCAAAATTGTGGAAGTCTTTGAAGGGGCCAGGAAAGACACCTTTTAGCCAGCTATCATGTCAAGAGACACTATAGAAGTTTGCATTGGGTTTTGTTGTTGTTGTTGTTTTTAAACAAGATTAATCTCAACATTAGGTTATCATCAGGAACAACACAATTTCTGCAAGATAACTTTGGAAAAAATAGTGGTCCCTATATCAGCTACACCAGACAAGCAGACTGACCTCTACCTGAACAGCTGAGTTTTTGCTGGATGAATCTTACATGATGCGGTTACACATAAAGACGATCATATTCTAGATGACCACTGATGATGACTCTCTCAAAGAATATAACTTTCCTTTCTCTTCCCTTGCCCCTGATATTAAATATTTATTAAAACAACTACAAAACCAGAATGCCCATTTCAACTAAACATAAGTTATCAACTCTCAAACTTGCAAAAAGTTGGGCCATTAGATTCCAGAAGAAAATGTGAAATAAATATAACTTTGCAACCAAATTTGAAACACCTCACAAGACAACAGATTGCAAATTTAAAATTAGATTCTAGTGGGAGGCCCTGGTGGTGACAAATCTGTATTTTTCTCCTGGAGCGAAGCTTGAAGGCTGTGAGAATCAGAACAATTATTAAATCCACAGCGAGCAATAAGCCTACAGAAATAAACTTTTGCTAAAATCTGCCAGCCAACAACAAAGATTTTTACAGAACTCACAAGAACCACATAGAAAAATGTACAAGACTAATAACCAAGTGCGAACATACACATTTTATTGTAATTAAAATGTGCTTTTTCAAAAGGGCAAGGGAGAGGCTGAAATTCCACAGTAAGCCTTTGAGTTTCTCGGAAACTCCAGCAGCATATTTAATTGTTTTCACATCAGAACCTCTTAACCAGCCATTTCTTTTTTGTAAGCCGCTCTCGCATATGTTAAAGCATGGGATGGACTCCAAAAAGGCCCTGCAGGCAATTCAAACAAGAGGAGGAGAGAGAGAGGAAGGGATGTCATCTGTAGCTGCTTGATAGCCATTCAAATGCCTTTGTGTTGCTAAACGGGTGTAACCATAAACCACATGCAGCTTATCCAGTTTTTCCCCTCCCGCAAACTACTATACAGCACAGCAAACTCCTAAGGAAAAATATATGGACACACATGTACCTTCCGAGGCAGTACTGGTATCCAGCGCAACCTTCCCCAAGAGAGCTGTGGCATTTAGAGGTATAGAATTGCAAATGACAGCAAAATGAACAGTTACGGGGACTGCAGAAGCTGTCAGCACCTGCCACTCAGCGACTCCGTTACTCTCACGTCAGAGCCTATGACTATATGCCAAAAACCTGGGGAGAAAGAGGGGAGAAAAAAAAAATCAGACAAAGGGTTAGCAGGAACGACCACACAGGAGGGCATCTTCTGCCAGGTCCTGTTATCATCACTTACCTAAGAAACACTGTGCAATACAGTATGCGAATGTTGTGCTTAAATTCAAATGATGAAATCTGATGATGGCAAAGTAAATGAAAAACCCAGTCAAGCACCGTCAGCCCAAACTACAGATTGTGGAGAGTTCTTCTTCCCACCACGCTGTACAACAAAAATCCCCACAGACATTAACATGTCCCTACTGAGAACAGTCTGTCCCAGGCAGCCCTTGAAAACCTCAGGTCCAAAAACACGCCTGCATCCAAAGACGACCACCAAGGAAGGCACCTTCCAATAAACCACGGTTTAACTTCTGGCAGCAAAAGGGGACCCAGCTGCTCAGGGAACAGGCCCGAAACTGGAAGATCTCAGACGCAATTTGTCTGCTCAGACTGTCTAATTCACAAAAAGGGCGGTTATCCAAGCAGGGATTTCATTAACATTTTTCAAGGGCGAATCAGACGTGTAGAGCAGAGCATTTACATGATTTTTTTTGTGCATGGTGAAAGGATCGTTTTGTTAATTGCATTCACTAAGAGGGGGATACAAGAGACCATTCCACGCTTATTTAGACCTAAGACAAGTCATAAGAATAGTCCTCAAGTTACACACGAGTGCACTCGTGTGGGTACCGAGTCCCGGCTCTTTCTTGGCCTGATACCACTGGCAAGCTCCCTTGCAAGTACAGCAGCTCAAGGTCCAGTCCCATCCACCAAGAACCACAAGCTCACTGAAGTGCTGGGTGCGCTGCCTACGCCAGCTCTCAAGTCACCCAGCTCCCCCTTCTCCCAGCCAAACACCAGCAGCGAAACATCAACTCAACACTGCGTGCTGAGTTCTGAGAGTTATAAACTTTTCCAAAATTCTCAAGGAACAAAAACCTTGGAAGAGATTACTGATGCCCTTCATTTTATGAGAGCTGCTTGGTAGTGAAATTGTAATCCTCACTCTTGGCTGGATTCTCAGAGAGATGAGAGTCACTGGCTCCTTTCTAAATTAAAAACATACTCATTTTCTTTCTCCTCCTTCATGTTCCCCTCTCCACTCCTCACCTCCCCTTCTTCCCCCAAGCTGTTGCATGAGATCTGAAAAGCAGTTCATGAATTGCTCAGGAGCTGGCAGAAATTAATAAAATGAAGCTCATTTATATTGAAATGGACTCATTACCATGCCAGCTGCCAATAATTTCCAAGATGAGAATCTTGCTGACAAACAAGGTCCTACAGGCAAGAGGCTTCCCACCTGCATCCACCGCATGACTAGCAACCCTGCGATGCGCTTTCCTCATCTCCAAAGAAAAAGGAATTGCAATCATCTTTTTTCAGATCTTTCTGCTGCTACCCCAGAAAACTTGTCCAAAAAAATAAGGAAAAAAAAAAAAAAAAAAAGGCAGCCGAGAATTTTATCAAATTTTCCATCCTGAAGTGGCTTTTGAGGAGTTTGTAACTCAGAAAAATCTGCTCCACAGTGAAGCGAACTCTGGTCACTTCTGTGAGAAAGCAACTATAACGCTGCCTGCTCTACATATCACCTGTGCTTCTCCAACAAAAATCATTCTCTCCTTGCATTCTTTTGTTAAAAGGCCGGGAAGATCCAAAGCGGATGGTTACAACCGGATACTACATCATCCAAAGCCTCACTTCACTCTCGTACATTTGAAGGGCTGGCAGTATCCTTTGCCACAAATAGTTGAGCACCATGCTCACACAGCTCATCAGAAGAGAACGATTTATCATTACCCATGGATTCTTTCCTGAAAAGCTTTGTTTCTATTAACTTTTACAACTTGGAGAGTCTTTCCCAAATGAAACCGAGTCACACTTTTCAGAAGAACATGAGTTTTTCATATTGCTCTTTGTCTGCCACTAATAGGCACTGGAATGGTCCTTGTTCCCAGGCTTCTCAGTTCACCCCAACAGCCCAGGCTCTGCTGCAGCAGAAGTTCTGAAGGTCTGCAGTGCTGAAGCAGCCTCAGACAAGGACAAGGTCTTGGCAAAAGGCCCATGCTCCTCTGTCAGGGGGCCACAAAAATGAGCAGAGGACTAGAACACCTCTGCTAGGAGGACAGGCTGAGAGAGTTGGGGTTGATCAGCTTGGAGAAGAGAAGGCTCTGGGGAGACCTTATAGTGGTATTTGAGTACTTAAAAGGGGTCTATAAGAAAGATGAGGACAGACTTTTTAGCAGGGCCTGTTGTGATAGGAAAAGGATAATGGTTTTAAACTATAGGAAGGGAGATTCAGGCTAGACATGAAGAAGAAATTTTTTCCATTAAGGGTGGTGAAACAGTGGCACAAGTTGCCCAGAGAGGTGGTAGATGTCCCATCCCTGGAGACATTCCAGGCCAGGCTGGACGGGGCTCTGAGCAACCTGATCTAGTTGAAGATGTCCCTGCTCAGTGCAGGGGGTTAGACTAGATGACCTTTGAAGATTCCTTCCAGCCCAAACTACTCAATGATTCTAAAGGCAGAAGCAAACCCGAGCACAGCCCCATGGTTTGCTTCCCAGCACAGAGCCCTTCCCAGCATGGGAGGCATTTGCTCTGCCAGTGCTGCCTGACCGAGGGGGAAGCAGACCGTGCATTCAGACCACCAGTAACTCACCAGTAACTGTCCTCAGGGCAGATGCACAGTTGTAAACACTCAGGCCTGGAACAGTTCATCTCATTAAAAAAGAAATGTCAAAAAAGATTTTCAAACTGCTATGCTCTAAGACAAAATATTCAGTCTCAGAGCTGACTCCTGCAACACACATGCACGCACATGCATATATATCTATGATGCATGTATGCATGCAAGTATGCCAATACCTACATATGTCAACGCAACTCCTCTTGCTCTTTGAAGGTTTGAAAGTAGCACAGCTGTATTTATTTCATAGCCACAAAGCGCCTTCAAAAATAAAGCTGAAGAGTTCCCACAGGGCTCACCACACAACAACTTAAGTTAATCCAAACTGAGGAAGCCCCCAGCAAACCACCACGAACAGATTAAATGGATGCATAGTAGTGAGGCAGAATATATTAAAGGAGGACCTTGTTACTCACCACATCTGCTACCTGTGATTCTAGGTACAGCAAAGAGAGGTTTGACTTTCACATGCTGGGAGCAGTTTGCAATGCCAAGAGATTAGAAAAAAAACAACAGAACACCTGTTTTCTTTTTGCTTGTGGACACTTGACATGAACATTAATGGATGAAAAATATGAAAGCTGTAGTTTTCTGAAAGCAGAATCCCTTCCTTTCCAGCAAGGAAAAATTACTATGCAAGTATATCACCTTGTCCAGTGAACATGAAAAGTTGGCTAGAAGGATGACAGCTCTCCTTTAATTGTATTTTTACTTCTTGGTTTTATGATGCCTCGCTTTTGTCAGATTCCAAATGCTATTGCAGATGCAAGATCAGTTGGTCATTAAGCAAATCTTCATCCAGCTTTGAGAAGCCCTCAGCAATTTTACCATAAACCATTATAGACAGAAAGCAATAGTCATCTCATACAGAAACTATTTAATATTAATCACTCGCTCTGAGCTGTGGTCCCCACCCAGGATCCCAGTTCCACACCACTGTAACTTCAGCCTTCGATCCTGTCTCGTGAAATGGAGAAGCAGGCATTGTATTTGTAACTGGAGGCCACATTTTGTTAGCCTTTATTATCTCCAGATAAGATGAATTGCTGCCAAAATCAATCTATCAAATCACCTAGCCAGAGAAAAAGGTAAATGCTCCAGTATGCCCCAGGGTCCTGGTGCTCTGACAACTCTGGCTCTCCCCACCCCGTATCCCCGGGCTTGCCCTCCACAAAATAGAACACTGCAGCCCACAAGAGGTGGACAGGTGGGTGGATGGACGGGTGGATGGAAGAAGAGAGGCTGCTCTATGCCCAGCTCTTTGTCTGAGAGGGCTTTCCATGTCAGGGCTGGGTGTATGCCTGGGTTCAGAAATGCTCGAAGCTTCTCCATTCTCAATATAGTCATGCAAGCTAAGTACAACACTGAGCTCCAACACCAGCTCTAGTGGATTGCAGAAGCTGTTTGACTTTTAAACCAATGAAAATATATAACAAACATGTTCCTTCTCGTGCTTTCTTTCGGTGACCTACAAAATATATAAGCCTTTTTGAGAAAAATTAATTTGAAACCAACAGTGGCGTATACTATCTGTCAAAGAGAACGGCTGCTGCTGAAACAAGTGTGATGAGGATCACCATCCAGAAAAGGCTGAGGGGACCATCCGCCAACCCACAAGAATTGGCCAGCAAAGCTGGAATTGCAAAACTTCTTTGCAATTGTCTCACCAGCACACAACCTTCATGTCTGTCATGATTAGGAGAACAATGCTGGGTGATCGCTCCAGATGAAGAGGAGGGGAAAGAAAAATAAACCCATGTTCTCTTTGTGGAGAACTCATAAAGGAAAGATGTGGGAAGCCTTGTTCCTTCCAGCTGTAGCACCACAACTATGAGAACTTCTAAGGGAAGGAAGAAAAGGCAAAAAGAGAGAGAAGAAGGAAGGTCCATCAGGAGACCTAAAACCAACAGTCAACCATTCCCAAATCACAGCTAAAGAAAACAAAAGCAGAAACATGGCACTGACAAAGCACCACGGGGCCTTGGTAATGAATTAATGGAAGAGAAGGGCAGGTAGCCCAAGGGAAAGCCCCCTCTTCAAGGTTTCTATATTTATACAAGTGGATGTGAATAATTGACACAGTTGTGGGTTTGTTTGGTTTTTAATCATTTTTACAAGCACCTGAACATGTTTTAAGCCTTTCTCCTTCCCTTCCCTTTTATTTTTAATGGTGGGAAAATCCCCTTTTCTTCCCTAGGGGAAATCTGCAAGGTTTTACACGTCGACGGAAAAGGGCAAAGCAGGGAAAGGATTCTAATTTCAGATCATCAGACATAAGCAAATCTATGGGAAGCCACGAGGGCAATTCCCTGGAGCCAGTGGGGCAGACGAACAGCAGCTTGTGCGCTGCGTCCTGCGAAGCAGAGGCTGTTTATAACCCGCTCTGGGGGGCTGCAGCCAGAGCCAAGCCAGGAGGGAGCTGCAGGGAAGAAGGAGCCCACTTGCTCTCCATGGAGGATGAGAATGTGAAAGGTAGCTACAAGGACTGGGTGTGCATTTATATGTTACTTAAAAAAAATAAATAAAAAAGAATGCCTAAACTGAAGCTGAAATAAAAATAAGGTGCGGTTTGTTTATTTACCTTTAGCTTATACATCATTGTTATTACACTTTGCTTGAAAAGGGCTTTCTGCTTGTGCCAAATGAGTAGAGAACTGCTGATACACAATGTGGATGCGATGTGCCAAATGCATTTAAAAAAAACAACAAAATGTTCAGACCAGGAGACAGATCCCCGAAAGGATATATCAGAGCACTCACCGTGCAGCTGAGGACGAGCAGCTGGAGGCGGGAGAAGCACGGCAGAACACGGTGGGCTGTGCATAGACAGGAGAACCACCCAGCACCATCTTCTCCAGCAATGAAAATGGAAATCCTTGGCCTGAGTGAGTGGGGAGCCACTGCAGGCAGGATGTGAAGGATTGAAATGTTGTGGAAAAGAATCAAGGCTGATAATTGGGGGAGGGGGAATTGGAGAGGAAGCATTTAGTGTGTATCCATCCTCCTTTAAGCACAGAGGTAAGTAATCTGATTTTCAAGCAATGCCAAAGACCTCACACAGATCATTAAGATGGTGCCTGAGATATGAAGACAAGTATCTAATTTTAGATACCCCAGACTTAAGTACTGGAGAGGCATTCCAAAGGTCTACAAAAAAACAGGCGGCAAACTAAACTTGAGCAAATGCACGATCAAGAGTAGCTTTCACATTTTGCCCACCCTCTGGCAGAGAATGAGGTAACTCACTGAGGTACAAAAGCAGTATAATGTATGCTATATTATTAGTAAAAAAAATGTGAAGCAACAACTTCCACAATGAGGCCACAGGGGAAGCATAATAGAGAAAAGCATTGAAGCAGAGGATGTCCTCTTCAGTTTGTAGAATGCCTTGCGGAAGTTTTAGTACCAGTGACTCTCTCCTTGAGCGAGATTCAGCCTTCACTAAAATTGTTTGCCAGAGCCATCATGTCGGTCTGGGATAGAGAGGCCAGCTGCTGCAGCACTGCAGAGAATTCCTGCTTGTCAGCCTGCTCCTGTGCCACCCTGGGCAGGCTGGGAAGACTCCCCACAGCTCCTTTCCTCTCTGCAAAGTGTGACTATGGCACTCTTATCAACAGCAGAAAGGCCTGAGATGGCCATATCTCAAATTTAAAAGGGCACTGGCAGACACCAAGGAGGGAAGCCACATTTAAACAGCAGGAAGCATACATTAAACATCCCACGCTTTCTGAAAATAAGATGTGTTGGCAATGCCACAGCCAGGTGGAGGGACATGGCCAGGTGGAGATTAATGAATCACAGAACAGTTTGGGTTGGAAGGGACCTGCAAAGCTCATCTAGTCCAATCCCCTGCAATGAGCAGGGACATCTTCAACTAGATCAGGTTGCTCAGAGCCCCGTCCAGCCTGGCCTGGAATGTCTCCAGGGATGGGGCGTCTACCACCTCTCTGGGCAACTTGTGCCAGTGTTTCCTCACCCAATGCAAAAAAATCTTCCTCATGTCTAGCCTGAATCTCCCTTCCTTTAGTTTAAAATCATTAACCTATATGCTATAGCAACAGACCCTGCTTAAAAAGTCTGTCCCCATCTTTCTTGTAACACCCTTTTAAGTACTCAAATACCACAATAAGGTCTCCCTGGAGCCTTCTCTTCTCCAGGCTGAACAACCCCAGCTCTCTCAGCCTGTCCTCACAGCAGAGTAGTTCCAGTCCTCTGATCATCTTGGTGGTCTCCTCTGGCCCCTCTCCAACAGCTCCATGTCTTTCCTGTGCTGAGGGCTCCAGAGCTGGACACAGGACTGCAGGCGGGGTCTCAAAAGAGAAGAGGGGCAGAATCACCTCCCTCAACCTCCTGTTCACACTTCTTCTGATGCAGCCCAAGATACGGTTGGTCTCTGGGCTGCAAGCACACATCACCAGCTTACGTCCAATCTTTCATCCGCCAGTATGAAAGTCTTACTCGGCAGGTCTGCTCTCAATCCTTTCGTTCCCCAGACTGTATTGATACCGGGGATGTTAGTGGTACAGGGTATGGTGGAGACACATGGGACAGCAGTTCGCCCAGGCCAAAGAATAGGACTGCCAACAGGATCACCAGCCTCAGCCTGCACTGAGCGCTCCCGCTGGGGCTGCCGGAGAGGATGGGAGGAGCAGAAAAGAGCCCCAGGTTTACAGGCAGCCCTGCTTCACAAAAGCCGACACCAGGAATTATACCTACTGTTTACGTAGAGGCTGGGAGGAGAGGCAAGAGAGCATGTGACCAAATGGCTGCTGTTTTCACCCAGTGTGATGATAATCAACCACAACAGAGCAGGTTTTTCAGCCTGGCATTACCATAGTATAAACCATCACCATTTCTCCAGCAGGCAGAAAAAAAAGAAAACATTCATGCAAAACTCAGCTGGTCTGTACCAGTTTGGTAATGTCAAAGTTAGATTAATCATTCAGATTTTATCTTGCAGGTCCTGACAGCATCTGATCACTCAAACGCCGTCGCAGAGACGTATCCGCACCGCAGTGAAGTTTATCTGGGTTTACCGGTTTCAGTCCCAGCACGTACATCGCATCTCCTGACACAGCTCCTGCTGATAGCTCTTCCCCATGGGAGGAACACACAACACCCAAGGCTGCACCACATGCTGGGTGTTGCTTCTTTAATTAGAAGGGGGCAAAACCTATGAGGGATGCTAATTGTGAGGGAAGACACCCTCAGGTCTCAGGGGGTGAGCCCCCACCCCAGGAAGAGGCAGGCAAGGAGCACAGAGCTCTGCCACGGAGCAAGGAAAAGGACTGATCAGCAAAAGCTTTTGAGAGGAAAAGCCAACACTACCAAAAGTCAGGCTAACATAGCTTTGTGATGGAAAGCTGAAACCCATCAGATCTGAGCGTGGCCTCAAAATAAAATAAATGCTTTGCCTTCATTTTCTGTAAGGGCATGGGGGAGCAAGGCATGTGAATCACCACGTCTGAGGTATCAGAGGAGCAAAATCAAAGAGTTTAAAATGCGCCAGTCAGCAAGACTTTTGAATCTGCATCCCAAAACTATGAGATAAGCGGTGCAAGCAACCACAGGGATATGGACAAGAATTTTTATATTAAAATCTGTGGATCAGGATCCTGCCTGGGACTGGAGAATAAGTGATCCCAGCAATGGCATAGCCATCTGTCTGGCCTCAATGGCATGCAAGGCTGCAGAGCACATCTGAGAGATGGAACAGGGAATGACATGGGAAAACAAATATAATGCAATATAGATTGTGGCACACTACTCTGATCGCTTTCTCCAACAAGATGACCTCTTTTCCAGGGGAGGAAAGGGCAGAAGATGTCTTTCCAGGACACTACTAGTTAAGCTCAAGATGACGTAAACTGGCGTAAGAATTATGATATGCATAAGAAGCTTTGCAAAGAGGTTGTGCTGAAAGGAGAATTATCTGGCTCAAGGGACCAGGTTTTTAATGTTTTCAATGATGTCATGCAAAGAAAAAAATGTACCAGTGACTTGTGCTGATGACATAAAACTAGAAAAAGTCACAATACAGAAGAGACCTTTTGTCTCGTATCGATCCCAAAGGACCATAGGCTCCCGATGAGATAAAAATGACAAAAAAAGCAAACGTAATCAGAAGATGCACCAAGCAAGACTTGCCCAGCACAAAAAGGATTGAATGCCACAGAAGACATTGACCTCATCTGGAATAACACGCGCAATCTTTGCCACCCATGGCAAAGGTTAATACAGGCCAGACTACCTTCAAGAAAAGCAAGGCAGACACAATGAAGCACAGGGCTTCACTCTGAGAGGCAAAAACAACAGGGCTGTCTCATGTGGCAAAACAAGAGGCTGCAAAATGACATGATTTATGATCACAGGCAGAAAAGGGTAGGTTAAAAAAAAAAAAATCATAAATTCAAATAGCTGTATCCGTAGTAATTTCATCCTGACAAAACAAGCATGGCAAGGTTAAAATAGACTGTGCCTTCCTCCCGCTCCCTCTACCCCTTTGCAAATGGCCTCAAGTCAGGCAGCGTTTCCTGGTTCTCGACTGGAGCAGAGAGACTTGCCTAAAAGCAGGCAGCCCCTGGCACCAGCCTGGGATCTACCAGGACAAGAGAGACACGCAGCAGGCAGGTCCCTGCCATCCCATCCTGACTGGGGCTGCCCCTGGGAGCTGTAGGAGCAAGCCAGGGTGACCCCTCACTTAAGACGCATTTCAATAGTCAGGGCTTGAAGACTATGCAAGTTTTGCACAATAATTTCTCTTAGATTAAACTTTGCCTCTAGAATAACAAAAGTGTAGTCAAATGGGACACAAGAGTGTAGCAAAGAGGCAGCTTTGACCACCAACTGACAACGCCCTCAGACACATGGTGTGAACTGTGGGGTTGTCATATGCAGGGACAGGAGTTGGACTCGATGATCCTTGTGGGTCCCTTCCAACTCAGGACATTCTATATATATCTCAGTGGACCCAGTTGGCTTATTCAGGTGAAGATTTTCTGTCTTGGATTTAACGAACTAACCAGCCTTGGTGGGATCCATGGGCTGCAGTTGCATCAAAGGAGAGAGTTCATCCTTTCAAAAGATGTGTAACTCAAGCTGTTCCTGAGCAATATGAAAAAAAGCAACATATTGATGCTGCTGGACTAATCCTCTATAGTTTGGCAGGCACAGTAGTTGGTTCAAGTTCTCCTCTGGCTTTGCAAACGATGGTCAATAAAGGTAAAATGCTGTTGCTGGCACACATACACTAACTGTAATTAGTGCAGAGCCAGCACTGCCAGATGATCAGCTGTGGGCCTTGTACCTTGGAGCTCCTGACAACCTACAGAGCAGACTGCCAAGAAGAGCTTCAGTTTTCTTCTTCTTTTGAAAACAATTCAAAAAATATCACCAGAGAAGGGGCAAGGAGAGCTGTTCCAGATCCTAGGTGGGAATTTTCCAGCACCATGCTCTCTCTTTCTCTTAGTGCTTAAATATTTAAATATTATATAAAAAGCATAAGCAACTAATTGCAAGACAAACTGAGAACAACTCTTCCAGGAACATCAGATAACGTAGTAAGTCAAGAAAGTCTCTGAGAAGGTGTCTCCCATAGGAGAGATGGAAAATGGAGATTTTCGGCTCACCAGACAGAAGACTTTCATCTGGACCTCTCTGGTTTTGGAGAAGTAATATCCTCTTGGGTATATGATGGAAAGTAGCTCACTGAGTGAGTTTAAGTCAAATTCACAGTTGTAGCAATTGGTCAGAGTCACAGATCCTGCCATGTGCCTTCCTAATCCTGCCTGGGAGCTCCAATGACGCCGTATCACTTGCCTGTGGCCCTCCGCAGCTTATACCTGGCTCCACAGTCTCCAAGCCGTCCCAGACTCACAAACCACATTTCAGTGAATAAACCATTCACCAGAAAAGAAAAATGAGTTGCCTAGCCCGAAGTGAAACATTACTGGAAAGCCACCCGGTAAAGCTATTTATTAGAGAGTGTGCTACAGATGCCGCCTGACTGAAGCACAACCAGAGCGGTGGTGGAAAACTGCTTACTGTCAGCTCTGGTTCAATGTCTTTTTTATAAAAGAAGGTCTCTAATAAAATGTTCTGCCTTACTATTTATAAGAAGAATATTTTTCTTACCTGTAGCAGTTACTGTAGGGTATAGTCCCATACACGAAACGTTATAGGGTGCTAAAGTATTAAGTGGGAATTTTTTAGGAATTCTCAGGTATACATTAGAAATGCAGACTTCTCACGAAACAATAGCTGTACCTCTTCAAAAATGACGGTTTGGTGAAACATCAGACATGCCATCAAACGAGGACACAGTAAATCTACACAGCATGTGTAGTAAGTGTCATTTCATCGTTTCAATGCTTCGTGTTGGTATGTGCCCCAAAATAGTCCTAAAAAAAATAACCAGTTTCCTCTTTAAATTTAAAGAGTGGTAGATGATTTTAGTAGCTGAGAAAGCTACTGATATTTTCTGTGGCATCATTCCCAGCCCAAATGAAAATAAAAATTGTAGTAAAAGTACACATAGTGTATTTGCGGACACACTGACCATATTCACCTATGTCTGCAACACAAGTGAATTATTCAGCCCACCTGAGCTCACAACAGTTCCCGAATTCACGTGAATGGCATCTGCTCGACAAATGGAGTGATCTCCAAGCTGCAAGAAAGACCACCCTTTCCCAATAATTTCTCAGAACTGTTCTTGTCCATATGCACACAGCCCCCACTGTGTTACCAGATAAAGTAATTTTTACTCAAATGGGTGTTAAAAGTAATATTAAGAAGGCCGAATTTTAGTCTTCTTGAAAGCCATGTTTCCTCCCTCCTATGTCAAAGCCACCAGGAGAGGTGACTCTCCCGTGCTTTCTACCCCACTAGCAGCCACAGCCTCACTGTATCTCCACACTGATCCTACAGACCTAGGGCAAAAAGAGTAACTAATTTTTTGAAGCGAGTGGATATACCTCAAAGACAAAAAAGAAACTACTGCCATTTTAAAGGAAATTTTGAAAGAGAAGACTTTTAAAGAGGGGACAAAAGAGAGAAGCAAAGCAAGTACAAGTGAGCTAAACCAAGGACTCCCTGGTTTTGCTGTGCTGCACCAGTTTTTGTACCGCTTTTTGGAAGACAATATGCTTTGTGCTGGTTCAGAGGTCTCTACCGTTGATGTCCTCAGATTGCTAGTACAGGGTCTGCCCTACAGATGTTCTGGCAACTTCTGGATGTTTTGCCATCAGAAACAGTCTTCCCATCTTAAAAGATCACCTCATCCTTCAGCAGTGATGGGCTGCACATCCCTTCAAGTCAACCAAGAGGGAAAACAAAGTATTTCAAATGCTGTTTCCCACTCCACTTGTTTACTTGTTTTTTTCTGTCATCTTCCAGAATCAACATACCTACATGAAAAGAGGAGGGGGGGGGGGGGGGAAGCCAGTATTTTGCACTTTATCATTTACTGTTTTTAACTGATACAAGCTCTTCCTCAAAAAGTTATTCTCCGTACATTAAAGAAGGAAAGACAACTCTGTGCAGTGTGGCGGCAATTTAAGCACAGTCTCAAAATTGAGGCCAGATCTATGTTACAAATATTTGACAGCACAGCTATGTCAGTCAGAAATCTGACGGAGCATAACCTCTGATTATGCCTGCAGAGGCCACTGCAATACAGTTACAGGAGCAAAACTGTGACATGACTTCTAGTAACACTTTTTTTTTCTTCCCTCCAAGCAGAAACAAGCTTAGAATAAGCTCTTCCATCAAAAAGTGCTCTTTTGCTGGTGTGAGCGACAGCCGCAAGAAGAAGGCTTTGTACTGCTGCAAGGAGGCAGTACTGGTGCACCACACCAGCGCTGTGTTGTATGTGGCCTTGCTGCACCGCGCTCCCATGCCCATTCTCAGACACACGCTGCCTTTCTTCACTCCCCCACAGCCCGGCTGCTCTCAGCCTGCTAGGAAGGGGAAGTCACTCCTTTCTCCGGTGGTTGCACAAAACCTGGGCTGCTCCAAGCAGCCTCCAGTTGTTGCAACACACAGCAACACAAACAACTCTCCTCCTTGCGATGCTGCAGCCGATTGCTTCCCGCCTGCGAGGCTGCCAGCTCCTGGCTGCGCCGAGGGTGGGGAGAAGCCTCAGGTCTGTCAGGGGATGAAAAAGCATCTCCCTCCACAGTGCTGACACCATCCTTTTCTTCAAAAGGAAGCTGTCGAGCTTATGCATATCGGTCTCACTGGGAACAAGCCGCCACACGAGCGACCCAGCAACCCTCCCGCCTGCGGAAAGCAGCGGCTCTCTTAAACACCCCGTTTTGGGCCCGGCCCAAAAGCCTTAGCGAAATCAGTAGAAAATTAATTCAATGAGCTTTGGATCAGGTCCCCGAAGAAGTAATGAGGTTTGAAGAGTCACTCACAAAACGAAAAAGCTTAGACCGGCTTCTGCTGTTTCTGAATTGTAACTGGAAATTCTTCTTTGCCTCGTTCACACACTTTCGCATGAAAAAAAAGAAAAGGCATAATTGAACGAAAAACAGAGAAAATCAATCTCAGAAGAACAAGATGTTATTTCTCTGGTATTTCCAAAACTATTTCCTTAGCGGTCATTTTTAACATCCTTTTTTTTGGCCCACAGAACCCTCACCAGCCAGGCTGCACCTCTAAAGCTGGCTCCACTCGCCCCTCTCCCAGGGGCTGTCCCAAGAGGGTCTGGCTGTGGGGAAGGCTTCTCCTCCTCCTCATCTTCTCTCTGCTCTGACCCAGGAGACTCCACAGCCACAGTGAGGAGGAGGAGGAGGAGGAGGAGGAAGCAAAGGCAGTGGCAAGCAGTGCTGCTGCTCTCCCCAGCTGCTGGCTCCCAGCATTGCCCCAGGTAGCAGACCCAGGGCAGCACATCTCACCTTCCCACATAAAACAAACAAACAAACAAGGTAACTCACAGTAAGCATTTTGAAAACACCCCTGTTAACATCTTATATATATATGTTTTATTTTAATACCTGAAATTCCCACAGCAGCTACACTCAGGCAGGGTACCCAAAAAGCAACCCAACTCTCTTGTTCCTCTGCAAAAAGTGTCCATTGCTTTAAACTTCTGAGAGCTAAATGGAGACAGCACAGGCTGGAGAAAAATCATCCCTTCTTTCAGGCCATCTCACAGGCTGTAGCATCCACTATATCATCCTCCTGGTGACATCTGCAAGGTTGCAATTAGCTACCAGTATTTCTGTAATCTTGTAGAGTGTAGCAAATAGTAAGTCCATTAACTAATGACATTTTTGTGGGATTTCTGTCAGTTTGTTTGTTCTGGAGGCTTATATTTATAAAAGATATAGACACCTGAGGGGCTTCTTTGTTCACAGTGTTTCAGACAGATCCACCAACTTTCAGAGTCCATTTCACGTTTAATTATTAGATTAATCATTATGTACACAGGCAGTAAATGCCTTTTAAAGAAAACAAAAGCATTTGAAGAGGAAGTTACTGTTAAAAACAAGAACGACACTCCTCCAAGCATCACTCGAAACCCCACTGTACCGATTAATATGCTGTATATTTTTTAGCCTGACCACCTATCAGCACAGCTGGTTGCAAAGGGGAAGTAATTCAAACCAGCCGTGTCTGCAACAGTTTTGAAATGAAACAAATAAACTACTACGGCAACAGCTGGAAGCGTGGTTTGGGGCCAGTTTCTACCATCCTCATTCACTGTGAGCTCTGCTTTACTCTGCAAAGTCTTACTTCTTTCACCAGATGGAGGAACAGGGGGAACAAGGTGGGTTTTGGTGAAGACCTCATTCCCTGGGATGGCACGATGGGGCAGGGTAAGGGCCCTGTGCACCGCTGGCTTAGAAATTTAGGGGTCAACAGGCAGCACCGTGGTGAGAGGGGGCACTGACCCTCAAGATGGGGAGAGGGATGGGCACCAGGCACTGCTCATGGGTACCAGCACAGCTTGTGTGTCACAGGCTGAGGAGGAGAGACAAACTGCCCCCTCGACCACCCTACCCCCTCAAAACAAAGGGCATGCAGCAGCCCCCGCAGGAGAGGGCTGAGAACAAAAGAAGCCAGCCATGAGGTTTGGCGCGTCTTATCTACACCCAGCTGTGGGAAAGGAGGGAGGCACTTGATTATCGTGTCTCACACAGGTTTTAACATGCCTGAACGTATTCTCTGCCTCCTAAAAATAAAAAAAAAACCAGCCAACTATGGAAAGGAATGTATAATCACTTTTGCAGGGTACCTTTCCGCTCCAGCTTGCAGAGTCTGCCCTGCTATGTACTTTTCCCAGCACAATGTGACTTGCGAAACATTTTAACACAATGGGCACCTTGAACTTTTCTAGGGAAACTTCCTTTTCTAGGGAAACTTTCTTTTTTCTAGGGAAACAACTTCCCCTGGCCCCACCAACAAATTGCTCCCATACGGATGAGGAAAAACACCCCAGTGAAATCTGAACATGGAAGTGAAATTTTGAAAAGTGTTTGTTTACACAGGAGATGCAGGAAGCTCCAGCCAAACGTGCATCCAAGTGCATGCCAGGCTGCTGGGTTCTGGCTTTTGGTCAAACAACTCTTGTGGTGCCCAGAGGAAGCAGCACATAACACTCTGCAACCAGTTTTTAGCATCTACTGAATCAGCAAGAAAAACCCACCTGGATGGCTCAAACCAAACTGCAACATGGAGGTGCGTACGCTGCTAGGGAAAAATCATCATCTCAAGACCAGTTTAGTTGCAGGCAGAAAGCCATGCCAGCTCTCCGCCGAGTAATATAAGTGCATCTCTTGGAGTCATTCACAAAAGCTGGTGCTTACCTTGAGGCACAAAGCACTGAGAAAAACGCAGACCATGAGGCAGTTAATGAGATCTGTAATATTGGAATGGGAGGGGAAAGGAAAGGGATTGCAGGTAATCTTCCTAACAAGCAAAAAGGGTGGGAAAACTCTAGTGCTAGAGAAGTTCTTTTTCCCTAGCTTTCCTGTAGCTATTCTGTGACATCTAGGATGGTTTTGTGCAGGGATTTATATGCACTCGCAGGAGCTCAGCAAGGTTAATAACCTGCTCTTCTTACAACACCACATGTAAATATGCAATTTTAGGGCACAGGGCCAACTTCATAAGTTTATGCTCAATAGTTCCATTTTGATCTTTCTCCTTAAAGCCTGACTTCCAACCGCACTTTGAAAAGGAAACGAGTCCTATACTTGTCTTAACAAGTGGGCAACACCTGCTCCGGCACTTCGGGTTTGACCGTATTGTTTGGGGCTTGGGTTTTGTTTTTTAAAGCCCAATCTAATAGGCTTAGGGAAAAAAATTAGGCCCATAACCAGTTTCAGGAATAAGAGAGAGAAGACTTAAATCATTCACTCCTTTGTTTTCAGGAAATTTATCCTGATATTTCTCTGTCAAAACATCATACAAGATGCAGAAAATGTGAACATAGGCAGGATGGTGCTTCAAAAGGAAAAGTTACGGGCCCGCTTTGGCTCCCAGTTTCTTCTGACTAAGCCTATATTCTGGGACATTTCTGTATCATAGAGAGACCTTTTCACTGGAATTTTTAACAAGTAGGGAAAACACAGCAGCATCCCGCTTGCCAAATGTAATTTGTTTATGCAAGATTGCCACAATCCATCTTCTTTCCCACCCCCAGAAATCTGCTGTCCACTCACAAGGAAGATATTTAGATGCTATAATACAAGACCTGAGCAAAGCTCAGCACTGCTGTAATGGAAGTTGGCTCCCACCGGACCAAAGGGATGTTTTTATATGAACACTCACGTGACTGAAGTATTGTCCTGCAGTGCTACACTGAGGTCGTTACTACAGATAGCACCCTGACAGGTAACTTTATTAGAAGAAACAAGATTAAAAAATTATGCAGAATTCCAGACAGAATTAGCCCATAATTCTAGTAAGCAGCCTGAAGCGCGGATCAATGCGAAGCAAGGATTGCTAGCACGCCTGTCGGCAGCAAAGTCATCCCCAGGCTAGCATTTTTCCCAGAGACCTTTCAGATGAAGATTAATGGAGACATGAGGACAGCTCTCAGTTTAACCTGTCAGCAGTGACTTCGGACTAAATTGAATTATGAATTGTTGATCCCATAAGAACACAACTTCGATGTTTGCTTGCAGGGCACATCGTTTAAGATGCTATCCATCAAAATGAAACGGAAAATATTTTTTTGTCTGCTGTGGGTGATTTTGCCCAATTAATTCATTAATGGAATTGGAGGGAAATTTTCAGAAGAATGCCACATGGTGTGAACACATAAATAAGATGTCCCACTGCACGTATTTTCTAACTTAACCTGTATTTAAGTTAAGCATTAAATAACAAAACCGAACAACAGTGAAGGCAGTTCTTAGCGCTAACACAATATTTAAAAAGCAAAATGTTGTTAATTTAGTTGATTCCTTTGCTGTGCCTAGTGCAACAGGTTGCTAAATTCCTACAGAAAGAATATAATTCAGAAGGACTATTCTTGCCCTACCTGGAGCTATGCAAGCAACAATCTGAAACACTAAAGCCGGCCTAGCCCCAGGCACGGGAGGGACATCTCCAGCTTGTGTGTTCAAACACCCCAGCAGCCTGACATGATACCAGACACAACATCCTGGACTAGACTGACACACCGAAGTTGTGACTGATGTCACGCAAACTGACTTGACGCTTCAGCATCAGGTTTAAATACATTAACATGTTGTGAGTTAGACCAGCCTTAAGTGAAACCTCAAAATTCTGCCAATGTTTTCCAAATATATTTAGATGAAGAAACATTGATGCAAAAGCCATCCAGTTTTCCGAAGGAGATTATAGTGCCTTTCATGAAAGAAGCTAGGAAGCAATTCTACACGCCAAGGTGATAAACAGATTTAGATTTAGAGTCAGAAGTGTAATAACTCCATTTTTAATCAGGGAAAATGGCAGAAATAATTAAAAACTAATAATTGTTATGGAAATGCAGCTGAAACATTTGTTGGTTTTAAATTAAAATTACCTTGTACTGGACTAACAAAGAGTTGTATTTAGAATATTTCAGTGCTCTCTTGCTAAAAAAAGCACCTACATTTACTGCATTTTTAATTAAAAGAATTACCTACAGGACTTGGAAGAGAAACTTGGTACAGCTTTATGGATTACTGTGCTGCAAAGGAAAACATTGTAGTGTTAGCTCCATCAAGAACATCTAAAAGAAATTCTTCACACCATTCAAGTGAAGTTCAAAATACTACAAATATAAAATTTACTAATCCAAATTTCAAATAATACAGAATTTTCTCTTTTCTCCTCGCTCTTAAATTTTGTGATTTCATTGCATTGTCTTGATCTTTTCACCTACAAGCAAGGGATCATAAACATCAACAGCAGGGCTGCTTAGGGTGCGGTGGCTAAAACCATCCCCATGGGCGTTCCCAAGTGCCCTGCTGTGATTTTTAACTCAGGCATACAGGCTTAATGCCGTGTTTCGCCATTGCTGTGGTAACTTCCAATCGAGGACCGGTAGGGACAGCTGCGGGCACTCAGTGACTCAGTGCCCAGTTTACTTTATTATTACAGAAGACAACACCCTTAGCTACCTTTTCTCCTCTGCATTCAGGGCCGAGGGCTCCACGCACGGCTGCTGCCCCAGCCGGATCCTCTGGCTACTCCGGTGCACACCTGTGCACCAGTCTGCAACAAGCTGGAAGCATAAATGGTCATTTAGTTAAAAAAACCCCTCAATTTCTGTATGAAATCGTGATAACCCGGCCCAGGCACGCAATTTTGCCTCACTCTCTTAGGGATCAAGCCTTTCACATGTATTTACGTTTAATCCTCTGAGCACTATTACAATGTCATAATGAAAATAAAATAACGGCTTTCAAGTGTAGCTATTGAGATAATCACATTCAGCCAGAAACAACCAGAAAGCCCAAGTCTTCAAATCCATGATTTACAGTGAAACAGCTAATGCTAACAGGTAAAATTCCAGATCACATTCTGTACTGCTGAATAAATTCAACATTACACAATTCTGTCCCATCGGGTAGACCTATTTTCTGTTATTAGCCTGATGAAATAACCTGCAGTACTTACATTGGGCATGTTCATGTTCCTGTTGTTTTCTCTACACTTACCACTGTTGCTTATTTTCATGTATTCAACGAGATCTTGGGAGGGCAGTCAGATCAGACACACAGGGGATGTTTTTTCAAAGAAAGGTATGTGCCTTTAATGCCGAGACCCCTTTTTTCTATATTTTTTAATTCTAGAGGATTCTGTTCGATTGCAAGACAAGAATTTCAATGTGCAGCACCCAGGTTTTCCAGCAGGTTTATTAGTTTATTCAGTTGTGAAGTTTAAGTGAAGGCTGGCTCTTATAGCAAAGGTACTAGATTAGGGCACCACTCTCAAACTTAATTCCACAGATTCACAGACACGTATCTTAAATCTCCCCGCATCTCAAATCTCCTTTTACAGACAGAGAAATTAGTTTCCTATATCACTGAAATAAAGACAGAATAAATTAATTTATATAGATGAGGTGTTCAAGCAGGTGACATGGTAGTAACAAATATCTAGTTAGGCTAAAGGGACCATGCTCAACACCACATAATTTCATCAGAGCCTCAAAAAACACGTCACTTTGCCTCACATAAAAGGCCTTTCTAAAATGAAAAAAAAAAAACCAAAATATATGCCACTCCGTAAGAGACAAGCAGAATTAGTCCAATATACAGACTTGTAGGACCCACTCAATTACTCTGAGATAATATTGCAATAAATTGTAGGTCGGGCATGGTGGAATATGAATCCCCAGCATCCGGCATTCACCTATTACAGGAGCGTCAAACTCATTTTCACCGGGGGACACGTCAACCTCACGGTCGCCTTCAAAGGGCCAAATGTAATTTTAGGACCGGATAAATGTAGGACTAGTTACATTTATCCAGTCCTAAAATTACATTCACCCCTTTGAAGGCCACCGCGAGGCCGACGTATCCCCTGGTGAAAATGAGTTTGACACCCCTGACCCATTAGGTTTAAAAAGAGAGGCCGGACAAAGGCTCTGTCAATTACACTAACAGAGACTCCAAACGTGAAATTTGGTCCAGCTTTAGCAAAAAAACCAGCCATTATTTTCATTTGCCTAGAGTCCAAACCTCTGCTGGCAGCCTGGCGAGCTCCAGGAGCTCCCACAGCATCATGGAGGCAGCGGTGGGGCAGCTCCAGCCCTGACCACCCACCAGCCCAACCCAGCCAACCCTCCCAGCTTTTGAAAGCCCTTTGAGTGGGGGTCTGAGAAAGCTGTTGAGCAGAGAGGCTGGACAGGCCTCCGCACAGATGTATTCATTTCTGAGACCTCTGGAGAATTTGGCTAAAATACTCACGGCTACAAGTTTTGGTACCTTCTGGTGCGAAGACGGTAGCGAAAAAACAAGTGCTGCCAGGAAGGCGTGAAGTTGCTGTCTCTCCCTTCTGTACCAAATTCTGAGTAACATTAAGACATGACTAACATCTTTTTGCAGATTGCAGCGAGGCAAGGAATTTTATTGCCATTTAGAGAATGAATCAGTAGCTCCGAGAGGAATAAAACCTTCTAAAAGCTTTTACCTTCCCATATTCAAAAACATATTTTTTAATATAATTTGATAAAAGCATAACTTTAAATACATGCTGAAAATGCTTTAAACATTTATTCCTTCTCATCAGTACTACATGCTGCCAAAAACTGTCCTCTCTTGGATCTGTTTTGCTTCTTTCTCTGAATTAACAAGGACCAAAGCGTGTTACAGAAAAGTCAGTGGGAGCAACAGGTGGGCAGAGGTTTTGAAAATCTGATGCCGCTCCCTTAAGTGACTCATTTTGGGCTTCAATGAGCAAGAAGTGCATTAAACTTTAAAGGGATTCCTGTGCAGAAATAGCTCTCCACAGCTGGCTGACCTCAGTAAGTTTAAAATGAGATGTACACTCTGATGAGCAGGTTCAAGATTGCTCTTAAAAAGCTGGCTATCTGCAGCTTGCCTGTAATCTTGTCTAAATTACAGGCAAGCTAAAGATGGCCAGCTGTGCTTCTCCTAAACCCCCTGTGCGGGGGAAAATCCCAGTCGGATGGGGGGAACCAGACATATCAGGCAATGTGGGCTGAGGAACCATTTAAAAAATAAGATGATCGACCCATAGGCTTGTGATAAGCATGGAAAAGTTGGAGCAGGTTCTGGTGGCAAGCAGTATCTGGCCCAAATGACCCTGGGAAACCCCGCAGCTCAGACTAAGACCCCATCCCAGTGCAAGAGTGCACGTATTAACAGGGGCTGGCAGGCAGGTCTGCATATTGGAAATGAGGTCAGCTGAACACAAAACTGACTCCAAAAGCAATTCCTCAGACTTTTTGTTCCTGTTGTAGACAACAGCTCTAGGCTAAAACAACATAAGGTAAAATGCATGGGAAATATGTGAAGTATATTCAATAAATATCAGAAAAACTTTGTAAATGTTCCTTAGTCCTCAAAATCTGTGTGTACGGAGCCACCTTCCTTTACAGAGGCACTGAGACACCAAACAATCAGGCCTGAACTTTGGCCAAGTCAGCAGCAGCAGAACCCAATCTCTTAGTTCAACCACCAGACTACACTCCCTGCTAAAAGCAGCCTCCTTTCATCTCTTCAGAAAATTAATGCTGAAACCAACTTGTAAGTAAAGTTTTTGGTAGGGGAGAGGAGGGGCAAGGAACTCAGCAAAGTCCTGAATGCAGATCAAGAACCTGAAGGTTTACTTGCAGAACCTCACTCAGTACATTCAAGTTAGTGTTACATGCTTGTCTCACAAGCACGAGGCTCCCCAGAAAACACTACAGGTGAAAAGCAACACCCCAAAATTTGACCTAACAACAGTCTTCACTGGCACCTCCAGAAGGAAAGCTGGTCTCTGAGGAACAGGATGCCATCCCTGGATAGCAACTTCATAGCTCTTTGCTACTCTACGTCAACCACACACTTCAGCCTTGTACTATCATACCATCTCTATAGCTCTGCACATTTTAGTATAGAGGATGTTATTTTTTTCCCTTAATAGGTTTATTTGCAATTTTGCCTGCCTGACCACTCACTGTCTGGGAGCTCTGGTTTTACTGGGCTCCTGCAATTAACCTCCAAAGACGTCAGCCTTTTTTCCTCTGCACATTTGTACTCGGCACCAAACAAACATTTGTTAGAGCGCTTCACTGCTTACTTTCAGAAGACATATTTCTCTGATGTTCTGTGTTGTTGAATTATGCAAAAATAGCATACTCCACTGACATACTTCCTATAGGTTTGCAAGTTGTTATATCTGCATTTTATACACACAAGGGCCATGTACTCTGGAAACATTTTTCTTCTGAGACACCATCCACTGCAATCACCTCCTGAGAAGTGCTTATGAACCTTGCTGCATTTATATTGCAGTTGCATCTGAAAGCTCCCGTGAGGACTGAAACCAGAGCTCCCAGCTGCTTTACAGTCACACGGGGATATGTGATCCTTGGTCCAGGAGCTCACATAAAGCTGTAGCTGTTTTCCTTATCATTCCAGACTCTGGCTTGTCAATTATTTCATTGCCATTTACTTGGTGCTGGCAGGGGAAGCTAAGCCATGCTTTGTGCAATGGTGCAGTCCCAGCTCCCATTTCACATGGCACCTAGCACTTTTGGGGAGCCAGCTCACACCATTCAGCAATGGAGACCAGGTTTTCAGCAGGCATAAAGTGTCTCAGCCTCCTGTTTTCTAGGAGAACTAACCGGCACACATCCAATAAGACTCCAGCCCTTGCAGTGTTGGCCAACACATCCAATTCAGAGAGACCAACCCCTGTTTCTCTCTCTCCTACAGCCTCATCCCACCCCAGATCCTTGCCCTTCCCCACAGTCTGTTCACTGCCAGCCTTACCAAAGACCTTTCGCTGGAAAAGGAGATCCCAATGAGGACAGCTGTAAGGTCCTCAGAAACATGAGGCTTCTTCATTAGCTGTGAAGCCACATGGGCCCAAAGGAGGCTGCAGGTAGACCCTCCCCACAAAGCTTCTATTTCCAAATAATCCTGCCCCCTTCCACCAAAGACACAGCTTCAGCATCCCCAGCCCTGCAAATGTTTTTACTCTCAAAGCCATGCTCCTGAATAAACCTCAATTTCTTTCTTCTCACTTGTCCAGAAGCACGAATCAAAAGCCGACTGTGATAGGTACCACGGTTTTCTCATGCTCCTGGACAGCCGTGTTCTGCTTATTTCCCACATTCCTTAATGTTCTGTCAAAATACAGACTCCAGCTCTCTGAGTACTGAGGCAGATGTGCAGTTTTGCCCACCGCCGGCCTCAACCCCCTGCTGCAAAAAGGCTGGAGTCCACACATCAGCAGAGGCACCAGCCGTCTACCAGTGAGGAAGGGTAAGGGGCTCACAGGGACACTGCCAGTGGGCCCAAAATCTTCATGTCACTCTGGTTATCTGTACAGGTTTACACAGTCCTTTACTTCCTCCTCCAAAAGAATCTCCTGTTCCTTTTAATTTTCCGTAAAAAAAAAACCTCCAAACTTGAAGGTATGCTCAGGTAAACACGTCAAGCATAAATACTTGTTTTAAACAGTAAACAGAAGCTGAAATGTCATGCATTCATTCATATGCCTCCAGGAATGACAGCTTGAAGTAACAACTCAAACAATATGACTTTCTACATTATTTTTTAAAAAAAGGTTGGTAAATTACGGTGATTTTTCATTCCATAACAAAGTACACACACACAAAAGTGCTTCCCAGAAAAGAATTACCAATAAATCATCCAGATGTTACTAAAGTATTACAACTGATTTGCTTAAAAAAAAATAAATAAAAGCAGCACAGAATGACTCCCACTGGCTTTTCTGTCTTAAGTTTCACCCTGGAACTTCTAACTAAATTGACTTCTGTATTCTGCCTCAGGTCTTACACCAAGGCTACGGGCATTTCTGGTGCCTGCTGCCTACGCTTGCATCTCATACAGCAGCATCTCGCTAACTCCACTCTGGGATGCCACAAGAGTCAACAAAAATGCAATTTTCCTCTCACTATAAGGGAAAAAAAATAAAAACAAAAAAGCGTTTTCGTTGTTGCAGTTGTGCAGAGAGAAAAAAAAAAAAAAGCTCCTTTGTTACTGTTAAAAAACATCACATTAGTCATTTTTAACCAAAACAACCTTTGGCATGTATTATACATCACTTACAGTCAAAGTCATCAGATGCTTGGCAAAGGTTTTCAGTAACCACTTTAATTCACTGCATCAACCTGCAGCCATCACTTAATAATCCCCCTCCCCCAAGAAAACCTGGAGTAGTTAATGCTGCGAGTCCCGTGGCGCCTGGTGGGCAGGTTTCCTCCCGCAGCCCCAGGCTGCAGCCGCGCCAGGTCCTGCTGCACCCCTCGGGCTGCAGAGGGGCCCACGCGTGGGTCCCCCCGCACCAGGAGAGGTGGGAAGCCACCCGCCAAGGGGGACGAGCAGCCTCCCGGCAGCCGAGGAGCAGCAGACAGCCTCTGGTTTGGGTCTTTCCAGGTTTTGCCAGTGTTCATGCAAAACCTGGGTGTGGGCGAGGAGGCGTCTGATCCCTTTGGAGACGAGACTTCGGCGTTGAGATGCAGCTTTCCCATGACTAGGATAAGCCAAAAATCATCTTCTCAGACACTTGCCATGGGCACCGAGCACCAGCCATAGAGCTGCATCTTTCTTAAACTCAAACTGATCACTTGTCTTCACTAATTTCAGGTTGGGAAGATTATACCACACAGTTAATGACCTTTGACGCAGTGGATTTGGGGGTTTGGGCAACATTTAGCATAATTCCATGCAGGTCCTTAAAATCATTTTAGCTTCTTCAGCTAGGTGTAGCAGTTAGCATGCAAGAAATACGCCTATCAAGCAGTGCTGTTCATGTGAATTTTGTTTCGTACTTAACTATTCAATAGTCCCTGTCCTGCACATCCCTGAACTTTACCAAAACTCCTTCTGCCCCAACCAGGATTTGGTCCCGGTTCCTGCCCAGGCACAGGGAGAAGGCTGCACCCGGCAGCTTCCCACCTCCCATCCCGGTGTTGGCTTTGCGCAACCAGGAGTCTTTGTCTCCATTTCAATGTCTACGAGCCTGGAGCACACTCTGAATGTACCTTCTCCATCCAGATTAATGCAAATTAATAACAAAGCAATTTTCAGCTGGGAAGCAGACAGCAGAAGGCTTATTTGTTTTCCCTATGAGTTGAGAATTAGAGAGACTCGGCGCAGGATCACAGAGGGCTGTTTGCTCACCTGGGAAAGCCACAACATTAGGTTTTCAGAGTTTGCTAACAGCAGTTTCTAATACGAGCCATGAAGCCCCCTCTCTCCAAAAGCCCATCTGCTGCCAAGATATTTTCAGCAGCCACACAACAACGTAGTGTACGGAAGGAGAGACTGGCACAAGAGGCTCTGTGCATCCTCCAAAAATGGTGGAGGCAGATATTAATGCAAAACCTACACACTTTCCCTTTTCCCTCCCACCTCTGCTATTTTATAGTCTTCCAAGCACCGCTTTCTGGCTTCAAACAAAGTGCTACAGACAAGGTCTGGCAACTTCCTGGCTGACCCATCTGCAGCTGTGTCTTGCTGGTGCCCTACGCTGCCTGTTTCAGAGAGCCTTATATTCAGAGAGGTCACCCTCGGCACTCAGGACGACTGCCCCCATAGCTCAAACCCAACAGGGAAGAGACTTTTCTGTATACATGCAGGAGGCTTTGGTCTGCAGAGAAAAAGACCAGAGCAGCCAAACGACTCATCTCTTCCAGGCAGCTGCCATGGCCCTCCAGTGCCTGCTTGCCCTACAGCAGTTCCCTATAGCCATCCCCATTAGCTAAACTGCATTTGGGCAACGACATCAGCACTGCAAGTATTGAAATAGAGGAAAAAAGAAGGAAAAATAAAGACTGTTGCATAAAGACAACACTATTCAAGTGCTGTTTCTGTGCTTATTATCCAATATAAAATTCCCTCAACAAGTGAAGCATTTTCTTGTGCTAGTCATACGAAACCGAGCCTACCAGCTCCAAATTGTTTGGAAGGGAAAATAAAAATTCAGAGCAACTTTCAAAAGAAAAAATGGTTTTGCCTCTTCAGAAACAAACACAACTGTTTCCACCACCACGGCCACCCACTATCACTGCCTCTATCCCCTTACCTCTCCAGAAGAGCACATTTATAGTGACTTTCACACATTCCTATGTCCACAAGTAATCCATATGCCTGCTCTTCTGACAGACCCAAACTGTTCCTGAAATGTCCCTGCTTGCAAACACTCATGTCATCAGAGCTGCATGTACGTATGCAAGGTGACTTACAGTCAGACCCAGTCAGCTTACAGAGGTACTGCTCACCAGCTGTAACTCAGGTACACCTACGGCAATGCAAGGTAATGCAATTTATCTGATACCATACATGGTAAAGTTGCACCAGGGCCCATTTGCTGTGCTCCTCTTAACAGCACACACACAGTTCCTGCCGCCCAGCTAGTGCTTGGCAATTTGTTCAACTTTGCCAGCATTACTGTGAGTTTGAGCTCGTAAACACGTCATAATCTAGACCAACTCTAGATAATACTAGAAAATGCAACAGTTAAATCACTGCTGATCTACCACACGCTAAAGTCACTTGGCTTGTTCAGTCTGGAGAAGTGGAGACTGAGAGGAGACCTCATGGCGGCTACAGCTTCCTCACAAGGGGAGGAGAAGGGGCAGGCGCCGATCTCTTCTCTCTGGTCACCAATGACAGAACCCAAGGGAATGTCAGAAGATGTGCCAGGGAGGTTTAGGTTGGACATGAGGAAAAGGTTCTTCCCCCAGAGGGTGGTGGGGCACTGGAACAGGCTCCCCAGGGAGGTGTCACAGCCCCAAGCCTGACAGTGTTCAAGAAGAGACTGGACAACACCCTCAGACACATGGTGTGAACTGTGGGGTTGTCATATGCAGGGACAGGAGTTGGACTCGATGATCCTTGTGGGTCCCTTCCAACTCAGGACATTCTGCGATTCTATAACCTCCAACCAGCCACCCCACACCTTGCTGCTGGGAAGACCACCAAAGGCAGTGAGGGAGAGGGGGAACTGCTGTAGGCGCTGGTAGTGGTGAGACCAGAGACCCTCCTGTGTGGGCTGTGTTTGAGCCACGGCAAGGGCTGGGCACAGAAACCCTTCACAGGACTGCAGCTAGACAAGTCTTACGGAGAACAAGTTTGATGGGGAGCAGCTGAGGGAACTGGGCCTGTTCAGCCTGGAGAAAAGGAGGCTGAGGGGAGACCGTATTGCTCTCTACAACTACCTGAAAGGAGGTTGTAGCATGGAGGGGGTTGGTCTCTTCTCCCAAGTAGAAAGTGATGAGAGGAAATGGCCTCAAGTTGCATCAGGGGAGGTTTAGATTGGAGATTAAGAAAAATTTGTTAATGGAAAGGGTTGTGAAGCACTGGAACAGGCTGCCCAGGAAGTGGTGGAGTCACCATCCCTGGAGGTGTTTAAAAGATGCATAGACAAGGTTCTTAGGGACATGGTTTAGTGCTAGAGTTAGGTTATGGTTGGACTCAATCTTGAAACTGAAATGGTTCTGATTCTACACAGGACCCCTCATCCCAATGCCTGCACTGCCTTGCGTCCACCCCACTACATCGCTGGGATCCCTCATTTGCTTCGCTTTACCAGGGCTTTTTGAGCTGCCTGAGAACATCGCATTCCAGTCCTTATTGGAAGCGTAATTGGAAGTCTCAAAAAGCAATTACATTCAAAGTACTCCACAGTGAATCAACTAACTACCCCTTTGCCCAGAAGCCTCTCGCAGCAGCCACAGCACCAGCTGATGGGGCTGCACCGCCAGGATGGAGCGAGGCTGCAGGCACGGGAGTGACACAACAGCTTACCCCTGGAAAGAAGAGGAGCTTCTGAGTTACTACAAATACTCTCCCTTCCTCAAGCTCTTTGACATCACCCCACTGAGAAAGCAAGCAAGCAGCAGAGAGCAAGCCTGCTGAGCCAGGGAAAAAAAAGACATCCACGTTTGTTTACAATTAAATTAAATTTTGAGACGTTGCAACCAATACAGAGAAAAACTACATTCTGGTTCTAGAAACCCCTAAATCTTATGTGATCTATGCCTTGCAAGGCACAATAAAAATATAAATATTTACATGATAACTTCCCTTTTTCCCCCAGCTTCTGCACTGTTTGCAGCACAGCTGGGCTAATCCCATTTCCACTGCACTGTATTCTGACCTCCTTAAACAACCCCGTGCTAGGATGTTAAAACACTCTGATCTATAAATAATGTATTCCTCTCATCCAGCAATGGATTACTGAGCCATAAAACTCACTGGAACATACTGCACAATCGCCAGTTTTGTAAAATAATACTGAGAAAGACTTATCAGTAGGGAGTTATCCTCATTCTTGTCAAATTCTTTTAAAGATTTGAAAACGGCATTACTTTTACATTGGATTTTTTTTTTTTTTAATAAATTGCTTAGGAGCTGTTTGTTTAATAAATTGTTTAGGATCTCCTTTTTGCCTCCCACTTTAGACCCTTTTTTTTTTTTCCAGCTATTAATCCTTGCAGTGTGGCAAAAGACCAGCACTGGCTAACTAATCAGAGCCAATGCGAAGGAGGAGCGAGGAAGGGCTCGCTGCTGCCATACACCACAGGGTCTCAATGCACACAATGAGGCCATGCTTTAGACCTGAGTCAATTTGTTGCCTCAAGGGGGGAGCTCCCATTTCTGCCCCCCGTCCTCGCACCCCGGCTTTTGGCAGGAGGATGCCTGGGCACTCACTAGATCCTTTGCTGGGCCAGTCCAGGTCACTGATCCTGCAGGAAACTCTCGGTATCTACTTCAGGGTTTATTTTGAGACAGCCATTACCTTCAAGTCAAGCCATAATGTGTAACTTCACTTAAAGATAAATGAGTCTGCTCTGAAGACCAATGTCTGACAGGTTCGCTTCAACCACTGCGATGGTACGAAACCAGTGCCTCCCCTACACCGCAGACGCCAGCAGGAATCCTAGTACTTATTTCCCAGAGCAAAAGCACAGAACTCAAGCAAATGCTTCAATGATGCAAATTTGCAGTTTTTCAGGGTTTGTTTGTTTGTTTTTTTGTTTGTTTTTCATGAGAGGCATTCTGGAAAAATAAAGTGTTTCTGCCTCAAAACAAGTCAGAACCCTCTTAAAAACAGAAGTGCACCCTTTAAAGAGCAAGTTCCCCTAGGAAGCATAACCAGGCACGGCACACTTGGGGCACCTGATTCCTTAGCTCCATTTGCCATGATTAACACAGCAATTTTCCACACATTTTTCATAATGCACAGATCACTTTTAACTCCAAAAGGACTGGGGAAAAACAAGCAACCCATCGACACCCACAAAACCTGCTTCCTTCGTTTCACTGCACCAATCACATGTGAAGATTTAAATGAGTCCCGCAATATGAAAACAACGTCAAAGGAATTAATAGCCGCTTTGACAATGGGTTTCAGGTATATTAAACGAAACAATTAAAGCACTAACATTTCCAACAGCTACAGCGTGACTTAATTCCCCCTAAAAGGTACACATTATACTTTGCCTCCGCATGAGAGGATTACTCATGGCCGATGGGTCTGCAGCACAACTCTGAATCAGGTCTGAACGCTGCCCATCCAAAAGCAAACCCGTGCCCCTCAGAGGAAGCAGAAGCCACACCGAGGTGTCTACAGCAGCTCTGAGGACAGCGGGGTCAGGATGGTGAGCTGAGAGAGGGTGGTGAGCCAGCCCCTTGACAGCAACCAGCTGCTGGGGGATGAGCAGGGCTGGGAGACAAGGCTGCCCACTTGGTTATTAGCCCGAATGCTTAGTCACAGTAATTGCAGGGCCAGAGCTCTGTACTCACATTTCCTGTCACCAACCCAAGAATTAGGCAATTTAGATTTAAAGATAGTAACCTGTGTATAATACAACTTGGTAAGCGATCGCAGAAGTAACTAGGAGAAACACGAGCAACCTGATACAGAAAAGCTTCCCCCAGCCCCTGCTTCTGGAGCATTATTAGATCTTCAGCGAGCACAAGACCCCACCAAACCCAGCCTTCCCACCGTTATTGAAAAGCATGGCAGCATCGCCCTTTGCAATGTTTCAGCTTTCCCCACCTTGCAGAAACACCTAACAGAGCTCAATTCAAGTTGAAACCTTTCGCAGGGCTCATTTTCAACAATTAAAGAGCACGGCAACCTGTAATTACTGAAAATAAAGCCAGACAGCTGGAGAAGGGAAGCATCTTTAATAAGTAACACAATACTACATTTTCTTTCTTAGGGAATTTAGCTACTAAGTCCCCAGCTCCCATGCAGTCTGACTGAGCACTCAGTGTCTGCAATGAACGCTGTGTGTTCCCGCCACCTGGGAACAGTGTAAACCCTGGAAAAGCAAATAACTCTTGAAGATCTGATTAAATGCAACTCAGAGAAAGCAACACCTCCATCCATGCTGGGGAAAGACAGAAGTTAGGAGAGGAAAGCTTGACATACGGTGTCTTAGACAACCTGACAATGCTACACCCCGCAAACATGTTTTCCCGGCTTTACCTGAGTTTCAGCTGCTCTCACTCCCCCCGCCCAGCACACACAACGCAAGCAAAAGTTAATGATGTCGTTGGCGAAGTATCTTACCGCTCATCATCAACAGCACAAACATCTCTGCTTCTTGTATTTCCCAAACCCCAGCTGCCTGCAACAGAAAGGAGGAAGCGCCAGCGTTTCATTCCCCTTCTGCTTTGGAGTGGGTGTAACTCGTCAAGTTTCAAGCTAAGATGAGATGGGTCAACTGGGTGTGTTTGAAGGTTTGGGTTTGTGCCATCTCTCCCTCCCTCCCTCCTTTCTTCCCTCCCTCTCCTGATTAATTCCTCCCGTCGCAGACGTCAGACGAGCTGCCACTCAGCCCTGCTGGCTCCCGAAATCTGAATTCCTAAGGACACCCCTCCAGGGTGACTTTAACTCACCAGTGAGAGAAGCCAAGAACTAAAATACACCATCAGCCCACAGAGGTGACGTACACATCAGCTACCTGTGAGCCAGCTGCGTGGCCCCCTTCCTCACACTGCTAAAATGCATCGTCCTTGGCATTTCATTGCATTTTCAGAGAGCAATTTACCAGCAAGACATAAAATAAAAAACTTCTGACCTACTCTGCACCTTTTGTCACAGCCCTCAACTCCCTTGTGTCCCAGAGGATTTCTCCCTGGATGGTGCTTCTGTAGAGGACACGTGTTCAAAACACGGAGGCAATTCCCTCCCACTGAACTGTCCACAGGTGCAAAAGTGTTTGCAGGATCCGGAACTACAGGGATTTAAAAATTACTCATGGGTCTGGTTTTACTTCCACCTAACTGTCTCTGGATTAGGATTTGAGCAACTTCGTCCTCAAGACCAGAGTTGGTTAATGGTTGCTATAAATAAGAAATACCAATACAAAATCTAAACCATCTGTGTTTATCCCCCAACATCCCCCACCTTGACTCTGCACCAGTTACATGGGAGAAGAAAAACAGATATCAAACTATTCTCAGAATGAAGTACACCAACACATTAAATATTTTTTACAAACAGAAATCATATTAATTAACAAATTAACATATACACCTCTGTATGAAACTTCAAAAATACAGAGTAGTGAAGAATAACCATATCTTTGAAGTTCTGCCCTCTGCAACCCAGCAATGACCACAAACTGGGAAAAGGACAAAACCATTAGGAAAAGAAAAAAATAAAATGGCAAAAGGTATGTGCAGGAGCCCAGTTCTCCCATAGGGTTATACCCAACATTGTGCAACTGCAAGGATTAAATAGCTGGCAGCGAGGCCGTGGGGCTCCACATGCCCAGGTGCTGTGGATGCTGGAGAGGATGGGAGGAAATGAGTATATTTTGGGCCAGCCAGAGATGAGATAGTTAGAGAAGTGATTTGATGCAGCACAATCATTCTTACATACCCCATTATCAGAAACAGGCATGCAAGCTGAGTTTCCTGGTACAGCAGTCAGTTTTAGCCCACTTCAAACAGCAGGTTTGGTTTAACTTTATGTTCAAGTACTTGCAGCATCAGATGTTTCTGATATATCTGCCCACGCTTAGAAAGCACCAGGTCCCCCCGTGACCGCAGGCACTCCCGATAAGCACTGGAGTCCTCCACCTAGACAGCAGGGAAGGGCTGAAGGAGGGATGACACCAGACACACCATTTGGACTACAAAGCACTGAAACGATCGATCCTTAGCCTTACAGTTAATTCAAACACCAAATGAGCACAGCCAACAGCTCCTGTTTGCGGGCCAGGCAGGAGAAACAAACGGGAGAAAGCCCAGAAGAGCAGCAGGCTGCTTCCTCCAGAAGTTTCGGTTTTACCGGTGCCGGTAACTAGCAAACCCCGAGCAAGCGAGCAGGTTTGGCGAGCCACGAGTGACTCAGAAGGTGATGGGGGCTGCTGCTACCTGCCTTGGGGTTCACTCGGGCACAGCCGGCACTCGCCACCTTCAGCCCATCCGAACAGCCCGACAGGCAAAGCCGCGTTCAGAGCTCCAACACCACCCACCCTTAATCGTTCCCATCAGAACAGCTTCGCCATTACACGGAAACCAATGTGTACGTATACACAGGCGTGAGTACACACAAGCTCCCATAGATACAAAGCAATTATGCTCCAGTCCTAAAGGAGGAACACATATGCTTACTACAACAGATTGCAAGTGATTGTCTGAAGCATTTTTCAGCTTAAGAGGACGAAAGGAGGCACACCCTTTTGCTGCCAGCATTAGGTCGATCTGCATTTTGTCACGACAGCTTAGGGCATCTTTTCCTGCTGGTTACCTATAGCAAATGCATGGCATGGCCAGGACTCTCAGCAAAACGTGAACTACATGTGCTCCCTTCCCTGTAAGAACTGCTTTCAGAAAGCTTCAGACAACCAAGTCATAAGGCAGTAAGTCCCACGTGAGTCTGACCAGGGCTGCATTTTAAATCAGTGCAAATGGATAAAAGAAAAAGCCTTGATTTCTCCTTCCCATCGTGACCCATAGCACTTGAAATAAGAAACAGCAAGCAATAAATAGCAAGACTGATGTATGGAGAGAGATGCACAGAAGAACTACAGGTGCCATCACCTAGCTAAGATCTGAGGGTTTTGTGGATACATCACTTGATTTGGTTGATCCGGTCGTTGCTGCAGTCCTCAGGAGAGGCTGGAGGGTGAGGCAAGGGAAACCTTCTCCCTGGCTGTCTACCAGCCAACCCACCCTCTTCCAAAGTTTTGCTGACAAACAAGACAACAGGGCCTTAGGGAAGCCCGTTTAGGGCAAGCAGGCCGCCACGGTCTGGGCCACAGAGCAGGTGTCCCCAGCCGCTTGGGCAAGGTGCAGAGCGACCAGCTGACACCATCCTTGCCGAGAGCCCTCCCGGGCAGTGCCGTGGCTTGTCAGCTCACGCCTGCCCGCTGCGGGAGAACTGGCATTTCCAGGCCCCAGCCCCGTCACCCCGGCTCGGCTGACGCGTTTGGATACACGCCTTTTGATGTGGGCTTCCTCCAAAGGTGCGTGAGCCAACTTATATAATTCTTAATGCTCTCCTACACAAAGTGATTTGCGAAGACCTACCGAAACCTGTTTTCAAGCAACCAAGCATATTTTGCCCAAAATGGGCTGGAGATAAGCAGGCCAGACACTGAGCTGGCCAACTGGAGGGTACATCACCTCCAGGAACTTGAAGAAGAGGTCATCGGCTAACTCCTGTGGCTGGAAGAGGGTGCACACTGACCCTCCCCTTCTCAGCTAAATAAAGATGACACCACTAGGAAAAGCCCCTTTTTCTTCCAGCATCTGCAAGACAAATGCCAGCAACCCTCCAGGGAGTCCACAGGCTCTCCCAAATACCCAGCCAAGACGCGGAGACCCCTTCTCAGAGCCTAGAGGAGAAAGGTTCCCCCAGCATGGCATCATTCACTGCAGGACAGTACCTCCTTGGCTGTGAAAGGAGAGGAGAGGGACTCCCATCAGGCACAACCTAAGTCTGTATTCTGTGCAAAGGTGTATTTATCAACCCTAATTAACACCCCAGGCTTCTCACACCCTGGCGCACCTGCTGATTAGCACACATGAGTTAATATAATTTTAACAATGGATTATCACTTTGGGCAGAAAAATGGTTGGGATTCACTTCAGCGCAGTGACTCACCCCAAGCACAGCAGCAAGGTAAGATACAAAGAGCATCCATCGGTAATGCTTGCAGAGGGCTACGCAGACCGTATCTCTTTAACTACAGCTTACTTTACAAAGCCAAGGTGCTTCAAAAATTCATGATTCTATCTGTCTTATTTTCCACCTGCGCAAACAGGTGGCCTTGAAGAAGCGTCCTGTCTCCATCTTCCAGACAAATGGAGCCACTCAGGTGTTTCTTTAAGTCCTTATAGCCATAGTGGAGTTTATAATGGTTCCAGCCCACGTTTGAGAATACTGCTAAAGCAAAGGGATGTCTCTGGGTAGGTGAGGGATGTAGCTTGGCCCCAGTCATCAGTGATAAATGGAAGGAGAAAGGTGACTGAGTGGAGGAAGAAAGTTGACTGAGCCCGCTTGTATTTCTTCGTTTTTAAAGCCCCAGCTTTCAAACTCTGTGATGCACAAGCTCACAAGAGGGCACTGGTGGAAAACCATCACACTGCCATCAGAATCACTTCTACCCCCTCAAACTGATGTTTAACACTGCCTACCTTCACTTTGTCCAACAAAAACCTGCAAACCGACCCCTGACAATTAAAGAATGTTAACAACATGAAAAATTATACTAGACTGAATGTATCCATACTCCCTGTTATCAGAAAGATTTTCTCAGCCTCATGTTTCTGTTTGGGATTAGGAAGGGAGCTGTGAAAGGCAAGTATTGTTCAGCTGCAAATAGTTCCCTTTCAGCTTCTACAAAAGTAAGGTAATGAACTACAGAGGGGTTTTTTTACCTTTGGAGCAGTCAGTAGATATATCGACTCACAGGAAAACTGATCCCCGTTGTTACACTGCAAGGGTAGTTGAAAAAAGGCTTCTAATGAGCTACAGGGAGTGGATGTTGGCAATGAGCCAGCACCCTGGCCTGCGAAACTAAGACAAATGACAAGACGCATGAACCACCTTTGGGAGCAAGTGTAAGTTAAAATTCAAGGTTTGCATTTCATCGTGCTGCTTGTGGCTGGTAGTTCTCACACTGACTTTGCAGCACAGATGTGGGCACGCTGCTTGCAGACACTCGATGCACCTAACTTCACCTGCAAAGGTAGGATCCTTTTCTCTTTACTGGGACCATCTGGGTGTGTGCAGGTAAAACACACATATCTCTGTCTACAGAATTAATATCTATAGAAGCAGTCTACTTCTAGACATCTAGCCCCAAGAAAATACCCACCGTGGTGAAGCTCTTCAGGACACACTCACAAATACCTGAAGTTGCTACAAGCTTCTGCACCTCTTAAGCATCAGGACGGTTTTATAGGTCTGTCTGGCTCCAAACCAGTCCCCCCTGGCCGGGGAAGCGGGTACAGCTGCAACACCCTACATTGCGCAAGCCTTGCAGCAGCACCCAGGAGCCCATTCGGTCCTCAACGCAACTGCCACATGGTGCAGTGATGAGCCAGAGCTTACAAAACAGGGACTGTTTCCTTTTGCTATGAGAAGGCTCAGGGAGGAACATTTTATTCAAGACCTCTAATCCAAACACCTCCTCTCGTTTCTTTGAAAGAAACTAGGCGGTAGCTGCTGTCGTTTTCATGCTGCGTTCCGACACGCTTCCACCGCATCCCTGCCAATAGCTTTAATTTCATTGCAAAAATCAGCTCAAAATGAGAGTGACAAGCTGTATGCTGGTGATGGATGCTGTCAAATGATGGGTAACATGGGCTTACATTAGTTGTCAAAATTTTTCAACACTAAAAATAGGTATCACAAGCTTTTGGATTCACCACATTGAAGTATTAAACATACAGTATATTCATAACTTTAAAAAAGCCCAAAGCTTCTCAAAGCCAGGCAGAACCAGCAATGTGCGACTTACAAAGATCTCTGAGCATTATTTATTTTGAGAAGAAAAATCAACACACTCCTGTATGAAAACTCACAACAACACTGGCCAAAGCAAAGACAACATGTAGCATGCAACATGAAATACAACAAGCCAACATGGGATGAAAGAAAAAAAGGGAAAAAAAAAAAGAAAAAAATGGAAAAGGGAAAAGAGAAAAGGAAAAGGGAAAAGGGGAGAAGAGAGAAAATCCTGTATCCTGTTACCCCAGCTCTTGGTCCAGATCCCCCTGAAAGGAAGGGCAGAGATCTTCCCACAGCAGCTCCTCCTTTCCCTCCTGCCATCCCTTGCCTGCTCCAGCCCAGCAAGAAAGGGCCCAGAGTCAGGAGGCTGGGAGAGGATGGGAAAGCCCAGGAAAAGCAAGGAGGTTGCCTGAGGGCTGAGATTTCCATTTGAGGGATGACTTCTGATCCACTCATGGACACTGGCCAGGCAGCAGGTCGCCAAAGGGGATATTGTTTTTATAGGTAAGATGGCAGAGGAGGAGGAGGCAGGGGGAAGAGGGACCATTTACAAACCAAATCCAGCTTGTTTATTCCCTCTGAGTCACCAAGATGACTAGCGCAGGCAGAGTTGTCCCTATATTAGGCCAATATTTATAGCAGAAAGAAAATGAAGCATCATAAGGAATTACTAATTAGATGTTATCATAACACTGTGTAGAACTGAAGCAGCATTCCAATGTGCTGTAAAAATAATTAGCAAATTAACCTTCTCAACACCTCTGTGAGGCAAGTATTATCCCCATCTTCCACATGTCTAAGTAGAGAGTGAGTGGTTTGCTCACGGTCATAGTCCTTGAGCAGAGGCAGGATTATAACCAATGCCCTGGTCCCCTGTCACTAACACCTGATCCAGGCATGGCCTGCTCACCCAGGGGGAAAACCTGACTCAGAACACACTTGTGTTGAGTTCACCAGAGCACCCAACCTGCCATCTGTGCTTTTATGCCAACAGTGAGAGGACAGAAGATACTTGTTACAGTCAACAGTACCAAAAAAACCATGGTGGCACAGTTGACTTAAACCTACCAAACTCCACGATGTCGCCTTAATGAAAGAACTCACCCTACAGCCACACACTCCCCTCCTCGCACATGTACCAGTGCTCACAGCAGGCCAGTGGCTTGATGGTTCAGGGGATAGCTTGGGGTGAAAACTGGCCAAAAAGGCAGAGTTCGGGCAGATGGGTTCCCTGATCCATCCAAGCGCACAACTGGCTGAGCACAAGGATGGGATATCAAAGAGGAAGAGAGAACCGGGAATCCTCTGGTTACATCTCCTGTACCATCAGACCATGAGCTGCGCTGCTCCTCCCTCCTAGGCTTCTGCTTGGTCCAGCAAGCTAGGGCTCCTTGATTGTCATCCCAGCCTCACACATCTCTACACACTGGCCCATGCTGTGTTTTTCCAACTCCTTGCCACTGGGATGAAATGCACTTGCAGCCATGGACTCAGGGCCTGAATTCAGGGCTGACTGATGAGCTGACCCCATGTTACTTGGCATGGGTGCAACTCCTTTCACTCCAGAGATAAATTCCAGCTTCCACCAGTGCCAGACCAAGATGCAGCCTCTTCCCTTGCTCTCAGGAGGTGCATGACAGACAATGCACGGAAGTCCAAAGTTTGTTCAGTGGCTCAGTCCCTCCCACTCTTCCCAGAGGAATCATCTTCTCACAGCTCATGGAGAAACCTCTTCATGGCCACAGAGCTGGGGCAGGCCAGGTCGCAGAGACCACCCCAGTCACAGACAGACCCCCATCCATCCCTCCCACCCTGCCCAACGAGACTGCCATGGCAACAAAGATGATTAAGGGAGTGGAGCATCTCCCTTATGAGGAAAGGCTGAGGGAGCTGGGGCTTTTTAGTTTGGAGGAGACTGAGGGGTGACCTTATTAATGTTTATAAATATATAAAGGGTGAGTGTCACGAGGATGGAGCCAGGATCTTCTCAGTGACAACCAATAGTAGGATGAGGGGTAATGGGTTCAAACTGGAACACAAGAGGTTCCACTTAAATTTGAGAAGAAACTTCTTCTCAGTGAGGGTGACAGACACTGGAACAGGCTGCCCAGGGGGGTTGTGGAGTCTCCTTCTCTGGAGACATTCAAAACCCTCCTGGACACCTTCCTGTGTAACCTCATCTAGGTGTTCCTGCTCCAGCAGGGGGATTGGACTAGATGATCTTTCGAGGTCCCTTCCAATCCCTAACATTCTGTGATTCTGTGATCCTTCCTCCAGAGATGGAGGGGCACCACCAGCTTCAAGCCTGGACTATAAAGATCTGCAAACTCAACCAGCAAAACAGAAGCACCCTCCCAGCATTTCCTCTGTCTGTGCAGTGCTTCCCTGTGCATTCAGCTTTCATCAGAGCAAGGGGGCTACCACAAGTGTCCTGGTTCCCTTCCTTGCACACTGAGCTTTCTATTGAAGGAGAAGTCCACAGCAGCATCAATGCCATCCGCACACAGCCCCCTCTTGTCACTGCCACCTCCACCGTCACGGTGCGGAGCTGACTGGCACATCCAAAGCCGAGTCACTTTCTCAACAGCTCACTGTCAAGCTGCGGGAGCAGGCAAGTCAGGGACAGGAGCAATCTGGCTGACAGGACGGGCAGGAGAATGAAGAGTTGCACAGGTGGATGCACGCACTCTGCTTCTCTGAACTCCTCACATACAGCGAAAACAAGGATGCTCTTGCACAGCTGCCTGCACAGCCCAAAGGGGGCTTTGGGAGTGAGACCAACTCAGGAACCTCTTGTCACAAGCCCTCACGCTGCCTTCCCGCTGCCAGCCACGCTGGAGATCAGACCACCAGGCTCATCCAAGATGAAGACATGGCTTCCCATCAGCTGGTCCTCCCCATGAAGTACTCTGAAATCCTCACAGAAATAAACAGTACAGAAGCATAAACTGCTGCTATTACTTTCTGCCAAATGCATGTTAAGAAAATAGGCAGATCTGCATCTATTTTAGGTGTAGTGCATAAAAATAAAAGATGCAGGTTGACTGCATGTGTTCTGGTTCTTAGTAAACAAGCTCAAATTCTTCTCTTTCTTTTATTTCTAATCTTTACAGCCAGATGTTAAAAAACTTCGCGTCAATGAAAAGAAGCGCCGACCTGGTTTCAACCTCCCCTGACCAGAGCATAACATAGGAACCACACTGTTCAGTGAACACCTGTCTCCTGGGGGCCTCTGACCTGACACCCGTCACTCGCTGCCTGACCCAAAGCCCTCCATCATGAGCAGAGATCTTGACTTCAGATTCTGCCCAGAGGGCTACCACTGCTGACTTTTGCACGATGACTCAATGTTATAAACACTATAGCAGGCATACAGAGCTGGCACAACTGGACTTGCCATCAGAGACTTAAGGAGATATGGCTCTCTGTTCTCCATCTTAGAGCCTTCCCTTTTTTTTTTTGCTTTTCCATTAATTTGTTCTAGCTACTTTAGAGGTCCCTTCGCCTCTTACACACCCACTTCAACTTATTTAATTGAAAGATAAACACAATTTTAAAGGAAGCATATGCTGTTTTTCTACTTTTCCTATTTATACTCCTCTCATTTGCTGCCATGACACAATATCTCATATAACAATATTTCTAGCTACTTGTTTGCCAGTGCAGTGCTCCTCCCAATGAACAAACCTTTACCTTTGAGGCAAAGTTTGCGCCCATCTATGGTCTCTGTCAAGCATCTATATTGATGGTGCCCATGCCAAGTCTCCATACACTGTGTTACAGTGGTCGTAAGGTGAATCACTGCCAGTTCTGTTGGGTTCTACAGAGATCTTCACCATGAAGATGCACAAGATGAAAAGTGAAGGGGGATCATGTCTTCCAGGGAGGTTGTGCAGGCTTCATCCTTGGAGGTCTTCAAGATCTGCCTGGAGAAAAGCCCTGAGCAGACTGGTCTGGTCCCAGAACTGGCCCTGCTTTGGGCAGGGGGTTGGCCTGGAGACCCCCATACATCCTTTCCCACCTGAGCGACTCTGACACATTGACCCCAGGCTCAGGGGCACCTTTCCAAACAATTATCAACCAAATGCCCAGGACCATGCCTGGCACAGAGAGCAAAACTCCACATCAAGAGGAGATGAGCCTTTTATTGGTGTTGGGTCCACCCAGCTACACCACCTTGAAGCCTCCTCACAGTTCATGGAAGAGTTTGATCCAGTCAAACCATACCTACAACCACAACAGCTGGATCCTGCCTCCTTCCACACCAGCTGCCAAACATGCCCACCAACCTAGCTCTAGGGCCAGCCACAGCACCCTCAACCCATTTTAGTCCAACGGAGCAGAGGACACACTTGAGCAAACTGGTCTCTACTAAACTGGAGTATACTGTGTGCCAAAACAGCAGGAGAACTCAGGAAAATGGTTTCATCACCAAACCTGAAAGTCACTGACTTGCAACAGAGGTGGCAGCAGGACGGCAACCTCCTGTGAGTCCACAGCAGCCTGCAGAGCACATCTCTGTCTACTCCCTCATTCCCAACCCACAGCTGAACAAATCTGGGGGTTTATATACATAGGTTGGAGGCCAATAGCAAAGCATAGCAGAGGCATGCTAAGATAGGATAGTACTGAGAAATGCCACTGGTGCATTTTGCTTTGAAAAGCATAGAAATTACAGGAAATTATTCAGACTCCCTTTATTAAGGAAACAAGAAACTGAGAAGCATGACCAGGAAACGCTGTTTAAAAGCTGGCTCTTTTTCATGGTTAGCAGGCAAGGAAAGGAGGTGCAGAACAAGAGCAGGAAGAAAGCATGCAGCAACTGGAAGTATCTTCTCCAAATTACAGTCTGAAGTGTTGGGCTTTCTTTTGATACAAGTAAACTTAAAAGAAAACAAAGAATTTCCAAATCTTGTTCCAAACTGCTGTTTGGAAGAAGGCCATAGCGCTTTATAGACAAAGCAGGCAAAGAATGAATGGTTTGTGACACTCAAACAACAGCCCTGCTCCCAAGTACTTGCAAACAGCGGCAACACTGACAGTCCATACATAGGTATACACAGGTATAAATTAAGGGTGTTAAACACTCACCTTTGTAAGACCTGCATTAAGGTCTGATCTGAGCCTGCAGCTTCTAACCCCACTGCCACTTGACCTTGCCTTTCTACTTGCATAAATGTGCTTTTGAATGCTCAGAGATGCGTAATTTTTCTGAGTGATCCCTAAGATACACAGATCAACTGCTGAAGCAAGCTCAAGGGCAGAGACCTGGTCTCTTTCACCACCAAAGCCTCATACTCTGAAAATCACCATCTTTCTAAAATTGTTGATTGTTTTTCCTCATTTGTATTTTTTTCTCCTCTAAAGTCCTGCCTGCTCCTCTTCTTCCTTATGAGGCTTTTCAGTATTTGTTACTTGAATAGTAAAGCCTGATTTGTGATTAAACACATTTCGGAGGCAGACTACAATGCTGCCTGCTGTCACTGTTCCAACTGTAAGAAGCTCTGGGAGATATTATTGTATAAGGGCAGATCCTTCTCTGCATAAGTCTGTGTGACCAAAGTTATTTCTCCCCCTCTTCTATCTCCATGCTCTCAAAAATAACCCTAATTAATACACAGTGGGATAGCTGCAGGATATTAATAGTGGTGTGTATGTATTAAAGTGGCAATAAATAGGACAACAGAAGGGAGAACACAGAAATACAATGCAGAGCAATAAAATAGTTCCGTTTCATCTGCTGCATTAATTGCACAAAAGCAGTAATCAGAGATTGTACACTTAAGTATGCCAAGAATGCTGCAATCAGTAACTTGAAGACATTACTTGTATAACTTGGCCCTCTTCTCCCACTGTAGCCGCACTCACCAGATAAGGGAACTCTTCAAACTTAAATGACCACGTTCTACATTTTGAGGCTTTGCAAAAACTAGCTGAGCTATCTGGAGGCCAGCCAAGATCAGGCCAGCTGAATTCGGGCCAGCACAGAGGGTTTGATCATAGATCTTATCGCCCATTCTACTGGCACAGGCAGTCAAAGGACAGGGGAGCCTCCTATTACATCCATGGATGAAAGTCCTGGAGAGACCCCTGCAAAAGCAGAATAAAAAGGACAGAAGGCCTCAGTTCTCCTGTACTCTTCCCATTAGATGATCCTGCAGCATGAGTGATCCAGAGCCTCTCCAGGGAGATACATCCTCTTCTTCACTCGCCACCTCGCTCCCAGCATAGACCTCTGGCTGGTCCCTAAAGCAGATACCTCCCGGGACATCACCTTGCAGGTCACAAGTGAAGAAGGGGATTGAGTGCATCCACCACAAATCCACAGCAAAAAAGCACAACCCTGTAGCTGGCAAGGAGGGGTTAAGCAAGGATGTCCATCTATCACTAGGGTTTGGAATGAAGGGTCCTAATGACACAGATTGCTGGGCCATGAGAGGGCTAAACAGGTTCCAAGACACCTCCTTTCTCCTCAAATCTCCTCAAAAATGACACAGTCATATGATGCAGAAGGGCAGAGTCCAAACCGTACATGCCCTAGAACAGGGAAATGGAGGGACAAACCTTCAAGTGCTTGCATATTTATGCAGTAACACCACCACTTGAAAAATTATTCATTGTAGGCAGCATACAGATGCACAGTTCAGAAGCAGGGTGCACCAAAGCCCTTGGAGAGACACCCATGTCGGAACTGTAGTGCTGTGAGCAGACAATGTGAGTGCTATACAACAAGTAGGAACCCTCTCCGCAGCAGCTCAGTGCCTGAGACCTTCATGCAATACCAGGAGAAACAGGAAGGACTGGTCTCAAGTACACTGTGGAGAGGTCCAAGCTTTGCAGAATGTTTCATTAAACCCTCTCTTCAGTCAGCTTTCAGCAAAGTCCAGAAGTGCTGGGAAGTTGCTGGCTTCCCAGCACTGAGGTAGATTGTCCCAATGCATTGGAGCAAGGAGAGATTGCAGATGGTGGTGGGAAACACCAGGCTGCAAGAGAAGTTTTCCTCCCTATGTCAAAGCCTCTGAGGGGCATCACTGAGGAACTAAGGAAAAAGTGGCTCTGCACAAGAGGAAATCCTCTTGAAGCTGTGCTCCATGGACTGCCAGAGACTCTACTGCTGTTTGCTCTTGCTAAGCAAGGTGAAGCAAAGCCTTTCAGGCAGCCTCAGAAACTGCCCGTCATTCCTCAGCAAAAGACTTAGCCACAGGACTGACTTTAGATGCATTAAAAAACACCCTTGATTTTAAACAGAGTTCCAGTACCTCCTTAAAGCTGATCATCGTGCTTATAGCTTTTGCTTCACAGGAGTCAATGGTGACACATCTTTACTCAACAAGCACCAAAGGCTATAGAGGCTGCTGCTAACTAGCACTCCAGTGCAGGTGAGCAGTCAGAGGTCCTGAGATATCATAAAGAAACGTGCCCAAGAAAATGTAGGTGGCTGTATCCACCATAGCACCTTTCAATTCATCACACCCAAACTTCATTAATTAGCGTAAGGATGTGCACAAGCCACAGCACACCTTCACTGATGAACTCAAAGTAAAGCAGAGCTTACCATAAGTAAAGGACTGCAAGACCTCTGACGCAGTTTTATTAAATCCAGTGTCTCCAGACTGGGCTTTTAGTTCAAATCTGTGCATTCAGATGCTGCTATGGCTTTGGCTGTAATTTCCCATGTCTCTTCCCCACCAAGATGGAAGGGATGTGCGTTGTTAGCCAATGGAACCTTCAGGCAGCCACTTGCTCCTCATCCCTGCCCCTGCTCACCCCATTGAAATTACTCCGCATCAGGGCTGCCACATCCTGCCCATGCATTCCCACCTCCAGACAGCCACCAGCCCTCTTCTGGTCCCCCAGATCACAAAACATAGCTGGGCAAGACACCACATTTTTATTTTCTGGATCAGTACCTTGGTCTGATTCACGACCACCCTGGCAATGCAGCTGTGTGATGGGGCAGGATGCTCCAAGCTGGAAGCATTGAATACTTGGTCTTACAAAATCCAAGGCAGGCACAAGCATGAAAACATCACACGCTATATCTGTCACACATTATACCCTCCTCCCCCATCCCGGAAAAAACAAACAAACAAACAACAACTTTGGGGTTTGTTTTGAAAGACGCAACAGCCTTCAGAGCAGAAGCCACTTTGACATTAGTCAATATTTGATACAATGGAATAGGAGAGAAGGGAAGAAAGAATGAAGAAGAGACCTTTCACTTTTTTTTTTTAACAACACACTGTCTATATCCTCAATAAGTGTCTGTGCACCTCTTTATAACATAAATGTCAGCCTTGCAGTGGATTGGAACCTGGGGATTACTACCCTGGCAGAATTAACATATTAGACATAAAAACCATAACATTTCATTATCCATTGTAAACCGCATGCACTTTCACTCTAGGGAAACTGGAAATATCACCCAATTTCATTATCATTTTCTGCTAAACGACTGTTCTGCCATGTATTTGAACATTGGCACATTCAGTTTGATGATATATCAGTCTTCCAGTTCCATTCTTCTTTGTCTACAATGCTGACTTTTTTTTTTTTAATCAATTTTTTGTTCTGTTTTTGTATGTGTGAAGGTACCATACTGCAAAACCACTCAGTTCTAAAAAAAACTTACCCTGGAAGAAACAAAAAGAATAATATTTGTTAAGCTGAACACACACCAGAAAGAACCTATCCTGACATCTGAAATAAGGGTAGAAGGAGGTAAGAAAACCTCAGACACAACAGGCAAGGCTTCGACTCATTTATAGGCACGCTAGGGTCTATGGTCAATAGCGAGGCACTAAAGAAAATAAAATGTTCCCTTCTGCAGTTTCAACTCCCTCTATTTTTCCTTCCCACTATTAGGCTGGCTGCAAATTCAAAGCTTTGCATAAGCCACAGATTTTGTCTGTCTCTTTGAAAGGTCAAAAATTAGAAGCAGCACAAACACACATGACAAATAAGCCAGCTGGCAGCAATTTGGAGTGACCACATAGAGGAAGTGTGGAGAAGAATGAGGGCAGGAGAGGAGCCTTTAAAAGCCTGGGTCATACATATATTGCAAGTTACAAGCTGCCTCAGGGGCATTTTTTTTATTTAATCAGTTTTGTATCTTCGCAAAGATTAGTGATCAACTCTCCAGTTTTAGTGCTGTCATGTTTCTATAAACACTTCTGAATATACTTTCTTTGATAAAACATGCAGCTGCTGACATGATTTTTTTTTTTTTTGTATAAACATTTCACTATGTACTACACTGTATATTTCAAAGAAGCCTTAACATTCTTTTTTTCTAAGAGACCACTCATTCTCTTCTGCAGGCTGTGCAGTACTGTCCTAGGGCAGAGAAACAAAGGGACAAGTTAACGGAGCAGAAGTGGGGTGGGCAGGAGCTGCGAACAGACACAGCAGTAAAAGGCTTTACCAAAACCACTCTGGTTGTTACTCACATGAGGGTGTTACCAAAGTAAGCAGGGAGGCAGAGAAACATTTGTTGTCTCGCGTAGCTTCTGGAATGGAAGAGAAAGATCAACAGGTCAACTTCAAACATCAAGTCAGATGCACACAGCTGGTGTTAATCTGCATGACTCTCATTACCTGCAACAGACCTCTGCCAAACTACGGCAGTCAAAGAGCTGGCCAGACTTTTATTACTAACATCACCTCAACCTATTAATGCAAGGAGGGAAATAATTCAAATCCAAATTTTCTCACTATTTGTTGCTGTTTATATTCTGCCAGAGCCACAAAACCCAATTAAGTTGCTTTCCCTTTAGTTTGCAGTCAGTCAGCTCCAGGTGCTTGGGGTTGCAGTCTCCGGGGCTGCCATTCCTGCAGGGAACATTCACTTGTTTAAAAGCAGCTCTTTCCACTGGAATTGTGTTTTGTTAATTGTACTATTTCTATTGATCTTAAGCTTTATAAAAAGCTTGGCTCCTGATTGCATGCTGTCAGCAAAATTACACTTGGGGGCTAAATTTGGTTTAGTCTGGATCTCATCAAATAATAAATGGACATCACTGACAAAGGCTTAAAGTAGTAAAATGGAATGCATTTAAAAAATAAACTTCTAGAACACCTATCCAACTAAAATAGTAAATGGTAACTTATCCCCAGCAAATATCATCATCGCACACCATTCAGAGATTGGAAATATTAGTTGATTGACAACTCCCGGAGCACCATCCAAGTGAGATTTTCTACTGCCCTTCTTCCTGGCCAGCCCTTTTCACATCACCTCAAAACACAGGTTTGTGGGAGAGAGAGAGCTTGCTGATGGCTCATTATTTAAAATGGTTTGGGTTTTGTTGTGTTTGGGGTTTTTTTGTTGTGCTTGTTTGTTTGTTTGCTTGTTTCCCCACCCCCACAACAAGAAAAGGTGGAGAAGAAAGATTCCTGTGGCCACTCGACCCAGTACAACGTACTGAGCCCTTTCAAAACCATCACAGGCTCTAAGCACTGAAGATGATGTAACGTCATCAGACATCTGCCAAATGAATAAGCAAGCTCCAACATGCCTCCCTCCAACCTGCAGAGCAATTTCCACTCCAGTACAGGAACTTGTACTGGGGTTTAATACTCTCTTCAATATATCCCCTTTCACAAAGAAAATCCGTGCCCACTGCTACAGGAACATGCTTAATCCTTGTAAGCAGATGTCAGCCTCCAAAGCTGAGAAAATGACTTTGTTCTTTAGGATCAGGGAATTTAAAATGCACGAAGTTGAAATGCCCTGATGAATTCGGTAACTTAAACCCGGAGAGGAAGCACCTGCTTTCTGAATAGCCACCCAATTAAAAGCCCGCCGCTGTTTTATGCATCCATAATTCAATGTGAATGGTCTTTTGCTAGTTGACAATATATCAGTTATGGTCAAGGAGCATTGCAGCTGAAAAAGAAGGGAGGGAGCTGCCAAGAGCAAAAGACCCAAATCTCGCAGCATTGCCCCATGCAGCAGTTCTCAGACAAGAACTTCTGAGCCAGGGTTGCTCCGCAAGCATCAACCAAACTCCGCATGAGCTCCACCAGTCACCCTGGAGGGACAACAGTTCAACACAGTGGCAGATTTGGGGCCCAGATCCACATCTCAGATACACAGCTACACCTCCCATCTCCCAGTAACCCACTCACAAATATAAAAGCATCTCCCTTCACTATTCAGCAGGTAAAGTAAGGTTCCAGTAAAGCTGCAGGTTAAGGCATGGCATCTTGCAATTTATTCACACAAGCAATAGCAGGGATGGGGAGGGGAAAAATCAAAACAAAAAACAGAAAGAGGGGATTTTCATCAAAAAGTAAACAAAACCAAAAGCTAAGAACACACCCAAGCGATCAGCCTGCCAGCAGGATTAGCAACTGCAACAACAAAAAACAAGAAACAGTAGCAATCCCCTTAGCTGAACTAGAAATAAAGCCGGCAGTCTTGGCATCGCAGCCACCCAGGGCAAAAGTGGCAAGGCTGGAACAGGGGCCTCATCAGGCATTAGGCAGCATCTTCAAATATTCATAGAATCATAGAATCATTTAAGTTGGAAGAGACCCTCAGGACCATCAAGTCCAACCGTAACCTCACTCTAGCACTAAACCATGTCCCTAAGAACCTCATCTAAATGCCTTTTAAACACCTCCACGGATGGTGACTCCACCACTTCCCTGGGCAGCCTGTTCCAGTGCTTCACAACCCTTTCCATGAAGAATTTTTTCCTAATATCCAATCTGAACCTCCCCTGGCACAACCTGAGGCCATTTTCTCTTGTCCTATCACTTGCTACTTGGGAGAAGAGACCAGCACCCTCCATGCTACAACCTCCTTTCAAGTAGTTGTAGATAGCAACCCAGGTCCTGAACCACCTTCACATAGACTAAGAGAAGCTCCCACCAGTCGCTGCGCGAGGACAAAGCCATTCGGTCATTTACCAAAACATGTTGTTTACTTTCTGTTGGTTGTTGCTTTCTCTCAGTACAGCCAGTTTTTCAAGAAAGAAATGCTTTCCCTGTAAAGAGGCCTAAACTCAGCTAAAAATAGGGTGCCCCCACACACACACCTCATGGAGCGAGGAAGACTGGGCAGCAGAGGCACTGTATCTATAAGGAGCTCAGGCAGGAATGGCAGTAGATTATCAGCCTTTCTGGGAAGTTTTATCTACTACAAGTGCACGAAGGGTATCAGCTTGGAAGCCTTAAAACATGCTGGCGTGAATCCTAATGACGGGCAGAACTGTCGCTCCCCTACGATTAAAATCTGCGTTTATACCCAGGGCCGGGCCAGGCACTTTCCCCATTTCCCACCGCCTCCGGAGGGGTGCGGGGGGCCCTGGGCAGAGGCTGCATTGGCCTCAGGCCAGCGCTTGGGTTGGCAGCAGCTTTGGAGAGCTTCAGTCGCCATGTGCTCGGTGCAGACCATCTCCTCGGGCATGCTCACACCAAACACCAGTAGTTCTCATGGTCTCATGGAGCACCTATGCCAAAACCATTCTCCCGGTCCACAAAAGCCAGCCCCTGCCCTGCTACAGAGGGCTGCCCCAAAATCAGCTCCCTCTGATATGAGGCACCTCTCTCTCTCACCTGGCATGGGGATGAAGAGCATGAGTGACAGACACACAGACCACAAGCCGGAACCAGACCAGACTTCTATCCCCCTAGGCCAGAAAGTCGGCAGGAGAAGCAGAGCCATGGATTCCCACACTAGAGAGCAATAGCAACAAAAAGCCTGCTCCTCTTCTCCATTCTTGAGTCCCTCTAGCAACAAAACCAGGGTTGCAGGCAGCCCTCACTGTGTGCCCGTCACCATCAAGCAAACGTGCTGCAGGCAAGGCAGGAGATGTCCTGTAATTAAACACTGGATCAGAACAGTAAGATTAGGCAGACAACCTCAGTTCTGACATCTTCTAAGTTTAGCTTGCTTAACACTGTAGCTTCAATACAATGTATTTAACATAGAGGTTGGGATGCACACAGTTTTTAATGTGTCTTTTGAAAGGTCCACAGAAAAACAAATGAAAATGTTTTTAAAAGATTTTAAGTTTTTCCATGTGAATTTAACTAAGTGTGGCTAGAAGATCTACAAACAGTTTCCTTACCTTTGCATTTTGTGTAAGAAAAATCTGTGATACCTGACTACACTGAGGTCAGAGCATTCCTGTTTTCTCCCCCCCAGGACTCTCTTCAGTCAGAGCTCCAGCCTTCTGAGGGATACATTTTGTCTTATCCGCAAAGGTCCTGTCCTCTCTTTTGCTATTCCCAAGCTCATAGTGAAACCCCCCCAAGCATCCCCAACAACTACTGTAAATCCCCAGTCCTTTTCTCTTGATTTAAGAATGACTGCCACAGTACGGTATCATCATACAGTACTTATCCTTGAAAACATGTAACTCCAATTCAACAATCCTATTACATATGCTCCCAGCATTTGTACAGAAGAGATTTAGCTCTTAGCTCTCCATTGCTTTATCTCTTTCCGTGTTTGCCAGTGCAGAAATTATCTCAGGCTATAGACAGGTCACATCCAAATGCTTCTCCTATCTTGCTGCAAATCTAGGAAAAAAAAAAGCAGCCGTCACGTAGCTTGCACTACCCTATCAAGCTTCCCAGCTCAGTTTTGAACAGCTGCCCCTCTGAAGTGCAGTGGAAAGAGCCAGTTAAGCTGTCTCCCAAGCATCCCATCTCTAGGCGATGCTATCAAAAAGACAACTTGCACAATCAAAGGGTCTGTTGATTCCCCTCCCGAGAAGCACAGGAAAGATGGAACCTGTGTCACGCTCGTAAGGATCTGGGTGGCTTCAGAAGTGAAGACAGTACGAGTCTAACAAGGGCAAAGAGCCTGTCTACAGCAGAGTAGTTGAAGGGGAGAACAAAATGAGGGGAAAGGACAAGAAACATGGACATGTGCGTGAATAGAAAAACCCACCTTCTACAATTCAGTGACTTGCCCTAAAATTTGGGGCTGGGGTGTTGAGGTAAAACCACACCAGCTGGCAGGGGGAAACCTGCCGTTCTGCTCTCTTCAGGCTCCGATCCCCAAAGCCCTCACATACGTCCTTACCCCGCGGCACTGTCCGCTGCCCATGGCCCTTCCCATGCCCAACATATGCCAACTCACTGCTTCTGTCAGCAAACTGAGCCACCATCGAGCTGCCGCCAGGTCTCAGCAACACGCCCACTTCTTGCATAAAAGCAATTAAGAGCTAAAACACTTCTGTTTCATTCATTCCAAGTGCACTATTCCTACAGGCCAATCCTCCACGATACATACATATACATTTCCTGAATCATCATTTCCTACCTCAAATATCGAATCTCCGTTTTAATGCTGTTTTGCCATTCACCTGCCAGGGATAGCCTTTTTCTTTCACCACAGTACTTGCTTCTGTGGTCTTGCCCAAGACCTGTCTTTTACCTCATCCCATTTTTTTCCTCATATCACGCCTCCAACACATTCTTGACAACTCATAGTTTAGTCACCATTGGCAAGTCTAAACCCCGGCTGCATAGCATTTGCCAGCAAGACGGCCCTATCTCCGTGAGAACATCAGCCCGGCTTTCTAAATACACAGCTCTCAGCAGGTCTGACATTGCAGCCCAGAGACAGCCCACGAAGCAGGCAGTGCTCTCGAGAAACATGCCCTTTATTTACATGTATTAGTGCAATAGTGGCACTTACAGATGCTTTTGACTCATCTTGCAGCAGCTCTGCTAGAGGAGCACTAACTGGAACATAAACTGAGAGGAAAGGAAGTATTAAGACAAATGGGACCTGCAAAGACGCTTTGTCTGTGCTGATCACCTCACCAACTAAATATTAACAGTAATACTAAAACTGAATGGAAGGAGATGTCACTCAGGGTATACTTTCACTATTAGTTCAAACCAAGACCATAAAAGGGACAGCATGACCCAGGGCTGCACATTAGGGGTGGACATGCTGGAAAGCAGCACTGCAGAGAAGGACTTGGAAGTTCTGGTTGACAACAGGTTGACTGTGAGTCAACAATGTGCCCTTGTGGCCAAGAAGGCCAATGGTATCCTGGGGTGCATTAAGAAGAGTGTGACCAGCAGGTTGAAGGAGGTTCTCCTTCCCCTCTACTCTGCCCTAGGGAGGCTGCATCTGGAGAACTGTGTCCAGTCCTGGGCTCCCCAGTTTAAGAAGGACAGGGAATTACTGGAAGGAGTCCAGCAGCAGCTACGGAGATGATTTGAGGCCTGGAGCATCTTTCTTAGGAGGAGAGACTGAGAGAGCTGGGTCTGTTCAGCCTGGAGAAGAGAAGGCTGAGAGGGGATCTCATCAATGTTTACAAATATCTCAAGGGTGGATGTCAAGAGGATGGGACCAGACTCCTTTCAGTGGTGCTTAATGATAGGATGAGGGGCAACAGGCACAGACTGAAGCACAGGAGGTTCCATCTAAACATGAGGAGAAATTTCTTTACTTTGAGGGTGCCAGAGCACTGGAACAGGCTGCCCAGAGAGGTTGTGGAGTCTCCTTCTCTGGAGACATTCAAAACCCGCCTGGACACGTTCCTGTGTGATTTGCTGTGGGTGAACCTGCTTTAGCAGGTGGGTTGGACTAGATGATCTCCAGAGGTCCCTTCCAACCCCAACCATTCTGTGATTCCCACTGACTACTTTATGCCATCCAAGCATGGCTGCCATCTGAGCATGTCAGTCAAATCAAGCTACCCAAAAATACACCTGATGAAACCAGGTAATTTTTCAGCCACGTGGCCTGTCTGGGAGTGCTGGTACTGACACAAGCAAGGCAACAGGAACACAGGGCCCAGCAAAGGAAGACGTGGAATAACACTGTGCTCTTCATGAGCAACTCAGTCTTGGAGCACTAAAAGTAAATAAAAAAAAACCACTCATATGCTCAATAAATTATTTTTTTCCTAAAATGTAAGCTCAGAGACACATGGAGCAAGCTGTAGTCAGCCTGAGCCATGGTCCCTCAAAACCACCAATGCTTCTCCAAACAGTCCCGTGTTCTTCCCAAGGATCTTCTAAGGCAGATTGGATTGCTAGTTTGGCTTCAGCACTTGTGAGGAACATCCAAATCTTGTCCTATGAGCGCAGCATCTCATCCCACAACAAGCCATTTCCATTAACCAAGCCCGAGTTCCACTAACAACATTGCCCTACTGAAACTTTAGTTTAAGTTAAAAAGAAAAAAAAAAGGAAAAATAAAAGCTACAAGGTGCCTAGGAATAATCCCAGCCTGTTCTGCTGAGCTGCATCTTCTCTCCACCCTTGCAGCATCACGAACTCTTTTAACCGCGCTGTCTGCTCTGCCCCATGAGCCGAACCCCGAGGTGCACGTTTCAGAGCCCCTCACCCCTGACCCACTGCTTCCAGCACCCGTTCCTCATCCTCTTCCTCTCTCTCTCTTTTCTGGCTCATTTCCACCAGCCCACAAACCCAGTCTTTGTCTTCTCCTCCGAGCAGCACTGATCCCCATGCCCTCTCCCACCCCTACTCCCCCTGGTCACCCAGGGCTATTAACTGCACCGTGGTATTCAAACACTCTAAAGCTTAGGAACATAAAAAAGCCCCAGAAGGGAAGCAAAAAATAGCCATTGCGTGTGTGCCAAGCGCTTTTATTTAAAACACAGCTTATACCTGAATCCAGACACCGGCGACTGCAGACGCAGCCCTCCTCCCCTCGCCTGGCTGCCGGCCACACGCCACGGCTGTGTCTGCTTTCCTTCTGCCCTCCCCCTGCATCTCCCCAAGGTGACTGTTCTTCACCTTCTCCTTTACCCACGGCCCAGCTCGTCCCTGGTGGCCTCTGTCTCACAGCTCACACCAGCCATGGCCCTTCCCGGCCTCATTCCTCCAGCAGCCACGTGCCTGCACGGCCCCGACTCCGAGAGGGCCTCTGGGCAGCACCCCAGCACAGGCGTTGGGCAATGAGACAGCGACAGCAGCAGCCACAAACCCTTTCATCAGATTCCTGCCTTGTTACCACATCGAAATGGCAGCTCCGGTGTTACCACAGGCACGCCAGACCCAGGACATATTTCCAGCACAGGAGTAATGTGGTGCTGGAGGGTCTCACCTAGGGGCACAGCAGACCCTCATCAAACAGGGCCACGGCAAAAGGAGATGAACAACTGAAGAAACATGCTGCGACTTGAACTGAAGCACTGCAGGCCTGGAGGAGAAGGTATGTGGTGCATCATGATTGCTGACATGCAGAAGACCAGACTGGATCAGGGTCTTTGGCTTTGGTTTCTGTTCTGCAAGCGATTCTCCGGTGCAACAGCAGCCCTTGCAGAAATGCCTCTGGGCTGAACAAGCTTGTCTATGCTCTCAGCAACATGAATTTGCTTTCACAGGTAACTCCAGCAGATCCTCTCTCAAAGGAGATTCCCAAGGATTCCTGGACAGAGAGCTGCAGGTGCACACGATCGTCACCAAGTGCAGATGACAACCACCAGTGATCTGTCCTCATGGTCCTATGAATCTACATATCACATAGATCAAAGAGGGCAACTTCTGCAGCAAATGCTGTTTCCATTTCTAGCTTTGCCTTCAAATCAGCGTCTCTGATAGTACTGCTTCTTTTTCATTACTGCTCCTTTGGTCTCCTGGTTCTGTCCATGGCCCTGGCATTCTACTGCGCTCTTGGCTACATTGCCAATATTATTTTCTCTGTGCCCACCCAGCCCTTCTCTTCCTTCAAACTCACTTTTTGCATCCGTTTCTCCAAAGACACCTTCTTTCAGTTCATGTTATTGCTTTCTCTACCACAGAGATGCAAGATCTGAGTTTGCACAAGACTAAGCACGTCACTTTCAGACCCATGCGGCAAAAATATCCTCTCAGAACACTCGCAACAGCAAACGACAGCAATATGCATGATGCTCCTGCATCAGACTACTGTTTACGCATACATACACAAAAAAATGCTTGTTAATGCTTTTTGAAAGGGAGGTGGGACCAGAGAGCTCTTCTAACCTAAACAATTCTACAATTCTGTCATCTTTTGCAAACAAAATAATGAAGACTAGAACTGGAAACAGCACTGCTCACTTGACAGCATACAGCAGAGCTGTAGTGCCACAGTGTGACCTTTGCTAAGACATTTCGCGTCTCAAAAAATCACCTTTCATTCCCATTAAAGCAGATATGACATCAATGGTCTTCTTTTGCAACGCACCTAGTAATCTACCAATGAGAACTGTGATGTAAATAAGTAGATAACTGTGACTGTGCTTTGGACTGACAAACAACTATAGTACAATGTATAATTATTGTGTCACCAGAAAAAAACTTGTAAATATAAAACAACAGCAAAAGTCCTCAACACTCAGAAAATATTTCATACTTTTCCCTTTCCTCAGTCCTCTTTGATAGGGTAAGTAGGACTGACTTACATAAACATGCTATTTACATGAGGTATTTCTGACAGTCATTAGGTCTCCTGAAGAGACCGGAGCTGCCATGGCCAGGGGTGCACAAACCTGTAGAAAGCAAATTTTACCATGGTAGGGAATGGCAGGCTCTGTCCTGTTTCAGGTACCTGTGCCTTCCACCGGCATTTTCCAAGGGGATAATTTTGCCCCTAGAGAGTGAGGAGTTAGTCAGTTAGCACCAGTAAGAGATGTTTAGTTTGATAATGCGACTGTCAGTGGGATTTTGAAATGTCACTCCCACACCTAGCAGATGCGGTTGGCTCATTCCTCGTTTTAGAAAAATGTACTGAAGTTCCTTTTGTAATTGATGCAAAACGTTTCACAAGGCTGGAGCTTTATTTTGGGAAAAAAAAAAAAGAAGCCCTCATTCCCTTTCAATTGAAAGGCATTTTAATTAATTATCTTGAACATACTTAAATTGTTCTATCCTTTTTAAAGATGCTTTTGCAAGGACAAGCTATCTCCTTAAGTAAAACCCATATGGCACTGAGCTGAACTAAAAATGCCCAAAACCAACATAGAAGAGCAAGCTGATGGTTTGAGAAGGTGGATCCTCCACCTATCATCATTCTTGGCCCTGACTTTGCCAAAGCTTACATCTGTGAATAACTCTGGAAGGATGACCAAGAAAAATGTTTGTATACTGAGAGCCTGAAAATGTAACTTGTTTTCAAACAAGCATGTAAGACAAATCACAACTGGGATAACAGTAATAAAACAATGAGAAGAGACACCAAAAACCTGTGGGAGAAATACGACATGAGTTCCAATTAGTTTTACTGCCGCTCACCTAATAATTTGAGTACCAAAACTAATCTATTAGATGAGCTTTTCTATAGTATCAATTTTCAATCCATATGAAAATTGTCCCAAAAAGCCTTAAACACCACAAACCCACCCACACACTTCACATCCTCTTTACCACTTCAAACGTCTCCTCTTTGGACCAATGCAACTGGGAAGAGGAGGAAAGCCCTAGAAAACAGCCCCAAATTTACAATATCTTGAACCCATGTGGATATGAAAAGCTGAAAGTGAAAATGTGGATATGGAAAGCGAATTTATTCCTGAATTAACATTGCACTTGGAAATAAATGTTTGATTTTTATCTTGTGGCGACTAAATCTCCTTTCCCTGCAAGTCCCAACATTGAACTTCATGGAAATTGGACCACGTTGCTAGGAAAACTGCAGTGACATTTTCTAAGGGCCCAGATCTATATACCCAAATGCTGATCTTTAACTTTATAATCTAAACATATTGGATTATTTTCTTAAGGCTGGAAAAACACTGTTTACCCTCTGTTCCATCATGCAAAGTTTAAAAGTGAACTCAATTGGTTTTGTTATTTGTCCTAAAGCTAAGGCAACAACCACTTTATCATCAGCAATAAATTCAGCTTGTTCTTAAAACTCATCACAGTTCTCCAAATAGCTCTTCTGTTTTCACAGGAGGGTTGGTTGAATTTTCTTCTTTGAGGAAACTGTCTATATACAAATATATCTGCCCATGAAAGGGTTGCCAACATTTGGTAGAGAAAGAAAGACAAGCATACTCTGGTACCAGCTTCTGTGCAGTTGCAAATGCTCCATCACATAGACACTTGGCAGGCTTCCATTATAAAATTTATACAGTAAAATTAGCTCTCACAATTGCAATCAATTGCAACAATCAAGTGTAAGTAATTTTTTTTTAAAAAAAAAAAAAAAAAAAGGTGAGCATGGAAAATAATGTTACAGCACTACAGTGGTTCCTCTGTTTCTTTATAATTATGTCCAATACAGTCTTTCTATCCATAATTTCTAAGTCTGCAAGCACACAACCCATAGGCAGCGTAATTTCTCATCAAGAAGCTTCCTTTTGCAGTGCCCCAGCATGTTTCCTTGTCATTTCATTTTTGAAATGTCATTTCCCATCTTGGGGAAGGAGGCTGGGAGGGGACAGAGAAGGGACCCTACAAACTCTCCAGTGCAGAAGATGCCCACCCTCCATCTCCTCACAGCCCAGCTTTAATCCAGCACCTCTTGGGCTGCTCCACGTAATGCGTGCATGCACCCCCTGTTCCTGCAGAGCGGTGACCGTGGCACCACTACCCTCTCTGCCCTTCTCGCCCAGGACCCGGCCGTGTGGTGCTCAGGGAGGGGACAGTGCAGCTCTGCATGACCTGAGGGACCACCAAGAGGGGTCTATAGATTCTTTCCAGGGCTGAATCCCATCCCCAGCACTGGCTATGGAGCAGCAGAACACAGGGGCTTTTTCCAGGAGGGGTGCTGGGGCCAGGTCCCCAAGGCAGCACCGAAGCTGCCTCTCACCATAACAACTTGCAGAGCAGGGACATGCACATCACCACTTTGAAAACAAGAGCCTCATTTTCTCCCTACAGTATGGAGAGGTGTTAAGGGTTAAAAGCCATCTTACTGACCAACAACAAAGCATCAGGAACACTCCTCAAAAAGATTTTCAGGATTGTAAATGACTTTAAGACAAGTACACAGCAACTTGGTTGATATGCCTTTTTGTTTTAAATCATCCTCTTTGATGCAGATGGTATACGCTGCGTATGGTATGGTGCCAGAGCAGAACTCAAAGTTACAGGCAGCTTTGTACAGATTTTTTCCCCCTTGAAACAACAACTCATGAAACTAGTAATAAATGTTACATTGTTTGGAATGAAAAGCAGATAATGTATATAAACGTCTGGAAATGAAACACATATGGCAAGAATACACTAGGGAATATAGAATACTCTAGAGCATACAAATAATTAAACCCTCTCTGTGTAATTCAGTGTAAATATTACATCTGATTATTGTCTTTTCCTCTCCCACATACATACAAGCAAATCAATGCCTGGCACCCCACTTTAATCTGAGCAGTCCTCCATCTTCTCAACTAACAATCTACATAACTTCTGGCCCCCAGGAACCTACATCTTGCATGTAAACACACATTCAAAATGGATTACCTGCCACTGTTTTAATTGACTTTTGGGGTTGGGTTTTTGTTGTTTTTTGTTTTGCTTTGTATTTTTAAACAGGTTAAAGCTGTATTTTAAAGGAATACAGATCGATTAATAAGCATATGGTATGAAAGGAACATTTTAGTTTTGCAGAGAGGAGTAAGAAAAGATTGCACGGTACAGCTTGATCAAATCAGAAGCAAAGCTCTCATGTACTACGCATTTGTCTCCCTCAATTCCTAACAGCAGATGCTCTTCTGACCCAGACCTATCGCACTGAATAAAAAAATGAGCATAAACTCATCATTCTTTCTATCTTCTAAAAGCTATTTAACAGTGGTAACCGTGAAACAAATTAAGCTCTTTTGGACACAACAGAGACCCACCAACGTAACTTCAAGAATTTTCCATGGATGTCCCTTGGCTTTGGTCCAAGCCCATAATGTCACTTCTCACTGTCATCCTTTTGCACCATGAAATTCACATTCATAATTCATATCAGATAAAGCCGAAGAGGCCTCTCAGCAAAACGTCCAGAGAACCAGCTGACTCTTCAGTGAAGTCTACCATAAAAAAAAAACCAACAAAGCATATGGGCATGATAAAAAATGGATTTGGTATAATACTCATTCATATGACACTAAAAAGAAGCCAGTATTTAGCACATCTTGCCTTTATTTTGTTTTTTTCATTGAACACACCTGTTCTTCTCATTCAAGATGAGGGGTAAGCTGTTTAAAACAGCCATGTTACTTTGTCAGCTATTTACCTTAGCACACAAGCAAGCCCAGGCAAGAGAAACCACTGCTCCAAAACACGGCTGCCCCTCGGAGACAGGGCAGGGGGACATCTGTGGAGTAAATAAGCTCTGTGACTGCAGAACAAGCCTCACACTCCAGCATTTCAGCACAGTGTATTCCATGATTGCTTTTCCTCCCTGCTCTCTGAAATGCACGTTGCAATTGGTTGCACCATTATACTCATCAATTCAGCTTTTTTGCTCACAGACAGAGCCACATGGACTGAACCTGGAGGTTCAAGTTGCTGCGCCCCTCCAGGCAAAGCAGCGGGTGACTGTCAAAAAATGTACCAGAAAACAAGAGGTAGATTTTTTTTTTTATTTTAATATATGAAAAGTCTTTCAATTGAGGGATAGATGTTTCTTTTCAAAGGAGAAGAGAAATCCCAGAAGACCCATCCATCCCATGGCTATTCAACTGGGATGAGACATGTCTTGGGAAGAGCAGGAACCTGAACCTGGGTTCCCACTTTCCAGCCAAGTCCTCTGATTACTGCCAACGCTCCTTATTCGAGTCCATAGTAGCTCCTTTAGTCCTTCTCTAATTCAGATCCAGTTTTAAACCCAAGCATAGCGAGAACACTTCTGATTTCTTCAAGTTTTATAAGAGAGCATTTACATTTTCAATGCAACTTCAATTAAAGTTATGCATAAAACGCAGGGGTGACGTCAAGTTATTTAAAATTCCGCATTTTGAGTTCGCATTAAGAGGAAAAACATCTAGGGAAAGATTTTTCTAAAAAATATATGAGCTGTAAGGGATAGCTTTAAATATAGCAAAAAGGAGATGGCTAGAGGAAAGGATTTGGAGGATAACTGAAGCAGATAATCAGAAAAGGGGAACATAACAACATGCCAGACTGCAGAATGCCCTCCAAAAGCAATGAAAAGATAACCACTGCAAAAAGCACTGCCACAGCAGAAGATGATGGGCAGCTGAACACATCTCTCTAAATTCTCATGCTCCTGCAGTGCTACAGAAATGCAATGGTAACCCAAATACTGGAAATTTCTTAGAATGGAGAGACAGGGAAATGAAAATGGCCACACTCTGAAAAAAAATTCCTTAAAAAATTTCCTGCATCAACTACCACAAAAAACCAAATAGCAGCAGAGCCCTATATACCCATGTTCCCAGCAGGGAAAGATCTCGTTAACCAGCCATCCCACTCTTCAGCCTAGGAGGCTGCTGCCAAGCTGCTCCAGGTACCAGGGGCCAAAGGCCCAAGAGCAGCCACTTAAGTTGATAGCTTCAAACCTGGTATGGCCAACCCAGGCACTGCACGTCTTTCAAGATCAGGTGCTCACTGAGCAGATGACTGTTCAGATAACAAGCTGTAAACAAAATCATACACATGGATACACAGAAGAAATACCTTGGCTTCAAAGGCATTTTTCTTCAGCACGTAAACATTGCAGGAATTTCTCTCATGTCTCAAATAGCATTTACTCGGTGCACAGAGTCAAGTCCACTCACCGCACAGTTTATTTTTGTCCGACCATTAGAAACAAAACAACAGCCTTTAATCTCTCTAAGAGACTGCAGTACAACATCCTGAGGTTCAGAGATACTCTACGACAATGGAATAAGCTATTTTTGGAAATTTATCTGGTTGCTAGGGCAAATTCTTGTAACGATATGCACCATCCACTAAGCAGAATCTGGCTTGCAAGTCAGAAGAGGAGAAAAAATTAAGATGAGAGATGACTAACCAGGGTAACGTGCGAAGCCAAGTGAAATGCCATGCTATACAGAAACATGGTTAGGACTTCTATCAAGACTCAGCTGAACTCCTACATGAAACACGTCTGGTTGTTTTGAGCCAGCGGAGCCTAGATCACAGGCTTGAAAGAAATTTCAAAAGGTTGTAGAAGGCACCTTGCTGCCCCCAAGGCAGAATTAACGATATCTAAACAGTACCTTACGCAGGTCACACCACTGCTGAATCACAAGCGTTTGTTCATACAACTCTCTTGTATCAATATTATTTGTCTTTTACACAAGGGAGTAAATTAGGCAGACAGAAATGAGGCAGTTAGCCCTCAATTGCACACTAAGTCTACTGCAAAATTAGGAAATCATTCCAGATGCTCAAAACCCCACAAAAAACTGATGGATCAGTTTTCTAGGAGCTGCACACATGGATATCTTCTCATTTTCAAAATTACTGGAGCCTCGGTTCACATCAACCTGTTACACATCTGGATAGTCTCACGTATATTATAAAAGACGACAACAGTTTTGTATCGAAATTCTAAGCTTTCAGCTCAATAAATGTCTTTTGAAAGTTAACAGGGCAAAGATGGTAAAGAAAGGACAAAGGGAGGGGGGAAGAAGTTTATAAACTATTTTCCATTCTCTCCACGAACAGTGAAGAACGGAAACTTGCGTGCTAATTCTCAAAAACACCAGCTCTGGATGACGCAAACTGGAAAAGACTGTATAATTTATACCTTACTGCCGTATCTTCTGGTCGGCTTTGCACTGAAACTGAGATCTTAAGAAAGCGTGCAGATCAAGTTTAGAAAACTGCCATACTCTTCTTAGTGGCTGAGTGCTTTGCATGTCAGAAGAAGGCTTCCGTAATTAAAAGAGTATCTCCCTTAGAATAGAGAACATTTAATTAGGTTTCAAACTGCTGAGGAGAGGCTTGTATAATAATCTCACTTAGGCCTCATAGGCAAATGAAAAGTGCCTTTCAGGACTTAGTCGAATTTAAGCATCCCTCGCTGGTAACCGAGAGTACTCCCAACACAGCCAGGCACTGAAAGTGAATTAGCATGCTCTTTTCCTCCATTTTGATTTCTGAAATAAAAAGGTTCAAATCTATGAGAGATCTAAACAGCACAGAGAACACGAATTAAGTGAAATTCACAGAGCCACCAGGCTTAAAGATTACTGCTGTAACCTGTAGGAGTGACACCAAGAGCCAAATGACCACCGAGCCTGAAGAAGAAACTTCTGCCACAGGCCACTGACGGACATCCAGCTGGACAGACGCTTCCACCACAGTTCTGGGCACATTTCACAGGCCTCTGGTCAGCAGGGCTTGCAACTCTCTTTGGTGGAGCAACCACGAACCAGGCAACACGCGAGACACCAGTTTGTTCTTCTGTGCCAATACAGTGCCCAGCTCCCTGCCTTTGTGAAAGAACAGTTTTCAGATGAAGGCCCAGGTCCATCTGACTCATTTACCGCTGGGCTGCAGATTCCTCACGTACGTGTGTGTGACACAGGGACCCCCTGCACAGATCACCCCTGCCCATAGGGTGGCATGGCCCTGGCAGAAGATGTAGACATGGGGCTCCAAGGGACAGGCCAGCATACCAAACCAGGCAGCAAGCTCTTCACATCTCTGCTGAACACACAGAGCTTCAGTGCTGTTCAGAGCTGAAACCCCAGCTCTCCTGTTGCTCCTGTGCTCTGGAAACAAAACAACTCTTACTCGATGAAGCATTTGGGCAAGCAAAAATAAGGACCTAGCTGAACTATTCAGAGCTCCAACTGCAGCTGCCTTAAAAATCTTAACCACAGCACCAAACACAGGGTTTTGTGCTCTGCCAGCTGCCTCCCAAAGACCTCTTCAAGGGGACTGTCTCAGAAGCGGGATTTCCCTGGCCAGTCACAAAAACCTGGCAGTCCTCCATATCCACAGCGTGTTCTGCTGTGTGAGCTCTAGCCGAGTCACCTGCACTACTTGGAGGCAAAGCACAAAGGTGCTCCCAAGCTTCTGCAGCGATACAGAGATGCTCCTTGGGCCCTGTAAGGATGGTACTGTGCACATGGTTATACACATGCAGCAATTTATGAAACAGTCTTGTTCACTTTAGGTAATGTTAAAGAGGCTAATGCTTCTAAATAACTCAATTTTGAAAAATGGAGCTTAAATGCCATTGAAACCTAAGATCATGAAGAGAAAAACACATGTGCACATGCTTCTAAGAAACCAAACAGCTTTTCAAAACAGTATTTCTCTGACATGCTCCTAAAGCAAGGTTTTTTTACTTAAACCATCATCAACTGAAGGGCAGAAAAAAGACTTCAAGAAATTTGTCAGTAAATATTCCATTCTACACAAGTAAAAACATTTGAACAAAGCAATCTAGCAACTTCCTAAGCTGATAAGATGCCATTATACAAAATATAAATTATAATATATATGTATGTGTGATATTCGCATATGAACAGATACATGTATTATAATGCATACCTCCTTAAAAACAACTTCAGGAGAGAGCTTGGCCATAAGATGACCTGCTTCAGGGAAGCAGTACAGAGAAGGCTAAAGGGGAAGTGAAATCCTTAGCAGTCAAGAGACCCATCCTATTGACAAAGATGAGATAGGGAATGAGATGACTCAGCTTTTATTTCCCATAGCATTGCTTCCTTCTGGGAAGCCCTGCTATGTCTTTCCAAGCCCCTGCTGCTCCTGATCTGTGGAAAGGGCTGATGCGTGTGTGTGAGAGCATTCACCTGCACTAAGGTGCCCAGCTCCCTCCAAAGGGCCCTGCAGACAGATAAGCTGGCTTCCCTGCTTCCCGCTGAAGGCAATATAGTTTAGTATCTATTGGGATGGAGGCTGGCTGTAGCTTTACTAGACTGCAGAAATGGTTAAAATTTTCCTAGAGCAGCAGGGAGCTTGTGGGGGGACACAAAATGCACAGCTGCACAAACGTAAAGTTATGGAAGGAAGATGGAAGGTACCAGGAGGTCTGAAATATTTTCAGTGAGATACATACATAGGCCCACCCAGCCTCCAGAAAAGTACTCCAATTTTAAAAGGCGCTTTAATCTGCCATAGATCTGTATAAACAAAGATCATAGAAACAATTGTATATAGCAGCCTGGGAAAGAGGAATACTGGTATCATCTTTCACTTCGTAGCTTTATGCTGGAGAGGAGGGAGGAGAAGAGGGAAGTAAAGTAACCACACTCACCATCACAGCTTGACATGAACAGGCCCGTTTCTTTTGTTACTTTGGGTCATCAGGATAATTAAATTATTTATAATAGCTACCGATCCGCGTCAGACAGCGCGTGTAACTGCGAGCCAACTTCTGTAAGTTGCACAAAAGACCAGCTACCTATTGCAGAAGAGCCTCTGCACCTTGCACAGCACTTTCAGGACAGATTCTAGCACCGCTCCTTCAGCAACGCCGTGCCATGCTGACCGGCCAGACTGAGACAGCCTCAGCCCACCCTGGGGAGGGGCAGTGCCATTTGGGAAGCAAGGTGGTATCTCAGTGCCCGAGGTACAGCCTACCCTGTGCCACCTGGGGATCCCAGGCTTTGACCGTGGCTCGGACGCCACACGTGTTTTTGGAAGCGCGGTGGAGTTGATGGAAAGGTCAGTCTGAGTCGCTGCACTTCTGTTTCCACCCCTCCTCCCACAACTGCAGAGTTTCTAAATTAATCTGGGTCTTTAAGCTTGTGGGCTTTTATTGCTGCTTCTTATAGAAAAGCCCAGCTTTCACGCTACAAACTACAGGGCTGAAATCCCCAGACAAGTTTAGTAAGTGCTTTTTGCAATTTGCCTTTGCCCTTATTCATCCAAGTGTACTCCCTTAAGTGTCTCCTAAAAATCTAAGATAGGAAAAGCGCTTAGTTTCTTCCTTATTTTCCCCTCCCTGTAACGTTTTAATCAAAACGCGCCAGCCAGCTACATCCAGCAGACGATGCAGGGCGGGTGGGGAACAGCACTGCTTTGTACAGATTGCGCTTGACAAGTCACATCAGCGGGATGCCGCCTGAAACAATAACCCCCCCTCCCTCCCCAGATCCTGACCTCTGCTACTCAGAGGTCTCTGACTTTGGGATGCCAGAGGGCAAGAAATCCCACTTCTGTGCAACAACACATTGTTAAAGGGAAAATTCCTCTTCTTTTTTTTTTTTTTTTCGTAAATCCTTGACAAGGAGATCTGTGTGTGTATGGCCTTCAGCAAAAATAATCCTATGCCTACCAAAATCAAACAGGAATTTACTGACCAGCTCTCACGTGCTGCAGAGACCAAGCCAAAACCTAGAAAGTTGCACTGGCTGTCCTGTGACAACATAGCACCTTTTCTATTTTAGTTTTGCTTAAGTATAGAAGGGGGGAAAAAAATAGTAAAAACATGTTTAACTAGTAACTGGAAACTTTCTGTTAAACTAATTAGAGTGGTATATTGGGGTAGGGGTGCACTACAGCTTCCCAGGACATGGTAACCAAACATTACCCACCACTGGCTCCTGGCAGGATCCGCTGCAACAGCACACATCTGTTAGCGCTGGCAATTTACAACTGGAAAGTATTAGGGAGGGCTGATTAATTGCTACAATATGAAATTTCCATGCCTTCATTTTACATTAGTGGCTTCATGGTTAGCAAAAACCTGAGGGAAAAGGAGAAAAAAACAGGGCGGTGGTGGGGAGAAGGAAGCAGCCCCTCTCAGACATGTCCATGGCCAGGAGCATCCTCAGAGGATGCTCCATCTTCAGCAAGGCTTCAGCTTTCATAAGAAGCAAACGAGGCCTCCACGCTTTCAGGCTGTGCAGAAAGCGCCATGGGTGGGAGCTGACACAGCGATGTTGTCCAGAGCCCCCAGACAGCCCCACTGCCCCTCTGCGCTGTGTGGGGAGGCTGGCAGGGCTGCTGCCCAAGGGCATGCGGCACAGTGGATGGAACACAACAGCCATAGGATGGATGAAGGCAACACCATCGATCCTCATTCCCCACCTCCCTCCTCTTCTTCCCCCAAAAAAGGAGAGGGGAGGGTTACACAGTGACTCGAAGGCTGCAAACCCCCTCCCCACCCAGCCCCTGGTGCCACGCATAGGGACCAGTCACCCTAAAGAGCGGGGACCATCAAAAGCCACCTTCACCTTACCAGAGTGCAGTAACGGGCCAAAGCACACGGACCTGAACAGGCATGGGGGCCAGTGACAGCCATGGGAAAACCCCAAATCCTCTCTCAGAGGGCAAGCTCACCACTGGCCCAAAGCACAGAGATGCACAGCACCGAGGCACCAGTGTCGCAGGCTTCCCACCGAGATGCTCATGTCCAGCCCATGAGCATAGGGACAACTTGCACCTACTGCCAAAGTGAGAAGTAAGAAACCCCACCACGTCTTGCTGCCCGGATAGAGCAAAGCAAGATGACGGCTTTGTTGTCACCTTCCCTGCATCCCTTCCTCTTCCCTCCACACGCAGGCAGCGGGCTTATTTCCAATACGAACTCAGACGAACAAAAGAACAAAAACTCTCGCCCCCTCCCTCCGGAGGAGAGAGGAAAATTCAGAACTCGGTCTGCCACCCCGCTGCTAGCTGGCACTGCCGGTGCCACACGGGCCACCAAGCGCCGGGTAATTTCACACACCATATGTGCAGCAATCGGGAAGCATCGAGAGCACAGTGCTGGAGAAGCAGCCACTGCCTGCAAATCAGCGGTGATACAGTGAGGGAGAAGCAGCAAAACAACATCCACAAGTCAGATGTCACATGCAGTTTTTCCAAGGTGACATAAACACCCCTGGACATGGTCTCAGTCCAACGCAAAAGGCGCAGAGACACAGGGAATGCTTCAGCATCACCCACCTGTTTGTGCAGCATTGCTTGACCCAGAACGCAGCATCCACCCCCACCACCACGTGGCCCACAGGCAGGGATTTGGGGGGGCTAGCGTGCCATGCAGTGACAGGAAGGGTCAAGGCAGCAGACTCAAGGCCACTGCACACATGGCTGGTTCCATGTCATGCACCCAGCTGAGCCCTGCAACTCTGCCCTGTCCCAGCAGCCTACAGCCGTACCTCTGCCATCTCTGCCTCCGGCTGGGAAACCCACTGGCACGTTTCTGGCATTGCCACTGACAGGGACACACACCGGGCAGGACAGCAGGGTGCAGGAGAACAGCCCTCAGCAGGGACTCGTGATGCACATACCAAGTGCAAGACATGGGTATCCACTTGCCTGGGAGAAGCCCCCTCCTTGCATGGAGCTTCACCAGTCAAAATACAGCATTGCCAAACTTCAGGCATCAAAACATTGAGGTCTACTTCACACCAAGGGTTTTCCAAGGATTTTTTTGGCGGTGGTGGTGGTTTTTGTTTTTGTTTTTGTTTTTTTTAACTGCTGCTTGGTCCATGTGACAAATTTTAAGCAAGCAAGACTCAAATTGTCATAAATAAAAACACTTGGGAATGGGGAGGGGGATACCACAACATGACAGACACCCACATACTTAGATTGTAAAAACCTAAGAGGTATAACAGCACCAAAGTTCTTGTCTCAGAAGTAGTAAAGCTTTGTTTTTTTCTTTATTGAAAATACCTCAGTCACTGAAGAAAAAAAAGAGGGGGGGAGGGGAATGAAGTTTTAAAAACATTGTCTGACATATCATTTATACTCACCTTAGCAAGATCTCTTGTCTTCCAAAGGTCTAACAGCTTCTAGATGGACGTAGCAGCACTGGAAAGAGCGAGCTTAACAGCACTATCTGCAGAGAGATACCTTTAAAGCAGAGGGTATGAGTTTTTCTCTGTGTAGTCCCATCAACAGATTTTGGTCTTCATGGTTCCTCCAGCTGGCTTCTCCTAAGCAGAAGGGTCTGGAGACAAGTTACACAGTGGCTCTTGGACGAATGCGAGAAGCCTCTCCGGAAAGCTGCGGTCCGGCAATCGAGGTTGCAGGACTGATGCGCCAAACAGCTGTGCCCCGTGTCGAGCCCCGCGGTCAGGTACCAGCACGCTCCCCTGTGCAAAGAGCAAACAGAGAGCTGACAAGTGGAGCCTTCAGCTATGGTGCGGCATTTTGCTTGTGTTTTATGTAACCATTTATGACTGTTATTCAATTATGAAGAAGAGTTTACCATGGAAACTGCAAGGAAGTGTTTTGTTTAAGATACAGAACACACTTTTAAAGTAAGAGCTGTTCATCTCTATGCAAACATCTGAACTGCATTTAAGGTTTCACATTTAGATGTGTTTCTCAGAAGATGGCCAGTCCTACCTGGAGGCTATGCACTGCACAGCACACTTTAAACCAAAGAATTTTTAATTTTTTTCTCCCTAAAGCTAAAAAGCCAGGTGAAACGAAGGAATGGATCCATTCCTTCATGCAGCCACTGCAGGGTGTGGCAGGGAAAGCCATTTTCTGCTGAGGCCCCACAGGACTGTAGCGGCTTAGCAGGCTGCCAGCCTACATGAGCCCCCGAAACTGCTAAGCATCAGGGACCAGACCCAATCCTGTAGGGCCCACAGTCAGCCAGTAAGTGACTTAGTAATCCAATTAGGCAGTAACACAGGCTGCCTGAAGAAATAAAACAAAGGGAAACAGAAGAAAAAAAGTAACAGGAAAGAAATTATGCCTGAAGCAAAGCGTATCCTCATTACACCCCTTAACCTGCAGCTGCAAGCTGGAGCTTAACTGGGTACACCCAGTGCCTGGGAGAAGGGGGCAACAACCTACAGAAAGCCCAGCGTGCACCCCAGCCTGGAAATCCCATCACCAAACACAAGAGCTGCTCACTGGGTCTGTGGAAGACCGAGCAGCAAAGAGTAAAGCTTGGCATATCTCCAACCTGTTTGAGCTATTTCAAGTGCTTTTCACAGAACCATAGAATCATTCTGGTTGGAACAGACTCTTGAGATCATCAAGTCCAACCATAACCTAATCCTAGCACTAAACCATGTCCCTAAAGAACCTCATCCACATGTCTTTTAAACACCTCCAGGGATGGTGACTCCACCACTTCCCTGGGTAGCCTGTTCCAATGCCTGACAACCCTTTACGTGAAAATTCTTTTCCTAATATCTAATCTGAACCTTCCCTGGTGCAACTTGAGGCCATTTTCTCTCATCCTATCACTTGCTACTTGGGAGAAGAGACCAACACCCTCCATGCTACAACCTAATTTTGTCATAACACGTTCAGCCACTGCCAGGTATTCTGAGTGTGTTATCCAGAAAGCCACATAGCTGGAAAGCGACAGGGGAGGGACACCGATAATATTTTTTCTGAACATGGCTAGGAGACAGAGGCTGCTCCCGTGAGCACTCCCTTGGGGCGCCCATCCCCAGTTGCCCAACCTACCAGGTGCCCAACTCCAAAGAGTATCCCCTGCTTTTCAGAGAATGCCCCACGTCTAGCACAAATGCTAACAAGTACACGAGCAACCACCTGTTCAGCTTTAAAGGTCAGAAGCCCTGGGAGAGAAGGGAAACACAATTTTGGGGGGCACTGTGAAAGACAGTCCAACTGCAAAGGGGGAATTGTCTGGTTTAAACAAATGTTTAAATTGCCAGTGGTTTCCACACACCTAAGAAATGAGCACAGCCAAAGTTTTAAATACATTTTTTAAGTAACTTCCTAGTTGAGCTCTAGCTTCTGCTGGGCTGTAAGATAATTACAGACTCAAACACAGAGCAAGAGATCTCAGCCACTGATGGATTTGTTAGGGGATACGAAAACTCAAAAGCACAAAAAATATCACATCAGCTTCCATGCTTGAGGCCCAAGCAAACAGCATTATCTGGGTTTTTGGAAAACAATAAAATTAAACAAAAAAAAAGCCTTATAAATGCCATTGCTCTGGAAAAAAATAGCATTTTTAATAGGAAAATAAACATAAGGCTTGTTTTATGTGATGATAACTATCAGCATGTCTGGGGGTTTTTATGGTTTCTCCATTATCATAACAAAAGCATGCTGAGCATCTTGCTTGAAGTGCAGGAGTTAAAAATGCATAACATCCTGACTTAGACATAATTTTACAAACAAGAAGTGATGAGGATGCACTTCTCCTACCACTGAGTTCTTTTTATGAATAACTTCAACAGCACTTTAAGTCTGCAGAGAGATCCAGTTGTTTTATCAAGATGGACCTGCAATACAAGATGAAAGCTGGAAAGCAAGATAAGTTAAGGAGCTCAGCATTCACCTCTGGCTTTGAAAAATCCTTCTCCTGAGTAGTATCAGAAGAGACTCGCTTTTGCTCTGAGCTCTGTGACACGACACTGCACAGCACCATCAATGAATGACGCGATGCCTCTTGGTAGCCATTCACCATGCTACCAAAACCTTGGCTGAGTGTGGCCAGGCCCCCTTTTAAGACAGAGCGGCTCCTGCACTGCTCCAGCTTCTATGCCAAGGTCTGCTCTGGAGCAGAGGGGCAGCCAAATTGCCCTCCCTGGCCAAGGCCAGACATGGAGCAGCTGAAACCTGGCCTGTCCAGCCACTGACAGGTTTTTCCACCCTGAGGGTGCCCTTGGGGCCTCCTCCGTGCAGCACAGGGGGTTGCCCAGCAGCAGCAAAGGCAGCCCCAGCCTCCCACACATCAGGAAGCACGGGCTCCATCACACGTACACAGAATCACAGAATGGTTGGGGTTGGAAGGGATGTCTGGAGATCAGCTAGTCCAACGCACCTCCTAAAGCAGGTTCACCCAGAGCAGATCACACAGGAATGTGTCCAGGCGGGTTTTGAATGTCTCCAGAGAAGGAGACTCCACAACCTCTCTGGGCAGCCTGTTCCAGTGCTCTGGCACCCTCAAAGTAAAGAAGTTTCTCCTCATGTTTAGATGGAACCTCCTGTGCTTCAGTTTGTGCCCATTGCTCATCATCCTATTGTTGGGCACCACTGAAAGGAGTCTGGTCCCATCCTCTTGACATGCACCCTTGAGATATTTGTAAACACTGATGAGATCCCCTCTCAGCCTTCTCTTCTCCAGGCTGAACAGACCCAGCTCTCTCAGTTTCTCCTCATAACGAAGGTGCTCCAGGCCCCTAATCATCTTCGTAGCCGCTGCTGGACTCCCTCCAGTAATTCCCTGTCCTTCTTAAACTGGGGAGCCCAGAACTGGACACAGTTCTCCAGATGTGGCCTCAGCAGGGCGGAGTAGAGGAAGAGGAGAACCTTCCTCAACCTGCTGGTCATATGGTGACCCCAAAACATGCTCTCACATGTCCCCTGCTGTGGGCAGGGACAGATGAGCAGCTCGGGACCTGACCAAGCAAATCTTGAACAATGCAGGTTCGCTCCGAGCGGCTGGGCGGTGTTCATGCCACTGGCTACACAGGTCTAGGGAGCGACCAGTTTTGCCTTGAAAAAAAATATTTTTCTACCCTCTCCTCAGACAATTAGCAACGCAAGCCTGAAACGTCAAAAAACGATTCTTAATTACCAAAGTCAGCACTTAATGACTCCAATTATATTTCCACTGATTTCTGAAAATTGGATTCTCCACTACACTTGCTGTGTTTAAATTAGTTTCTTACCTCATTCACGGTAATTATACTTTGACAAATCAAATTAAAATAGAGTTGAGATTTCTAAAATCCTCCTTAAAAGTAGTAGGGATTTAAGAACAAAATATGTCTTAAGGCTACCGCCATCCCCATTTTTCATCGCACTCCCTTCAGGGCACAGGAATGCAGGGGGTTAAAAGAGGTGAGAGATGCAAAGGACAGTGGTTTTTTTAAATGGTGTAGAAACAGTGTTTCAGTAGTAGGAAACTATTTTAGTTCTGTGATAGAAACTCACTGTCCATGTATCACACAAATTAGCTTCTCCTTTCATCCTGAAAACCAACAGAAGTTATTCTTCAGGTTCACCACCACCAGTACCACAGAGGACTCCAACAGTGAGGAGATTCAGATGTGCATTATTTGAGAGGGAATACATTTCTCACTTAGAACTAACAGCTCTCTGTATCTACTCTGCATGCTGAGACCCTAATATCTAGACTTATCATCAAAATATGCCTATGGGGTAAGCATGGCTTCTGCAGGATGCAGTTGTACCCATTTGGGGATGCCTACCCTTTATTAGGGAATTATTTTCAAGTTCCTGTTTGTAATGGGTATTAGAAATGGAAAAGGACTGGAGAGTAGACAGCATGTTTCAAGAAACTAAGCAACCAATGGAAAAAAATGCATTAAAACACAGTATTTTAGGGAATGCCTCTACAGGCATTTATTTCATACAATACAGAAAGAACAGTGATTTCTCCACAGAGGATGCCCCCTTCCATAATTTTTTCTCCCAAAAGATGAAGTATTAAACACTACCAGCCCTTAATCTCTTTTCCAGTCTTAAAACCAAATCCTCTGAAGCACATGGGTATGTTTTACATTGCAGCAGCCTGGCAATAGCTACGGGAAGTTGTCAAGTATCCACAGTATCTACAGTGAAGCCAAGGTGCCTGGCAATACAGTCACAGGAGTGTGTCTCAGCACCTGGACAAATTAATCCTAACCCCTGCAGGACCAGAGCTGTTTCAGGAGCCAGATGCCTGGCACTGTACCTCAAAGGACAGGCAGTCAGTACTGTGGCTGGGAGGTTAATACACTGAGCAACCAAGCCAGCACTGAAGTTCACTGATGGTAAATTTAAAAGAGGTTTCAGGTTTCTCAGGGATGACAACTGCCCTAAAGGAGCAATGACAAGTCTGAAACAGTCTGGAGCGACATGGTGTGCCACCCGGCAGCTCCTTACAGCAAAGCACTAAGACACTGCAAAGCCCCCAGCAGCTCACTACAACTAAGAGGAATACAAAGCAAACCATCTGCACATGTTCAATGTGTATATTATTAATTGAAAAGGCAAGAGGATACAGATTTACAGGGTCACATTTTCACTTCAGTATAGGGATATAATATGCTGCTGTCACAGCCACTTCTTGCAGTAATACCTTTTCATTATGTTTTTTTCTGCTTTATTTTTATTCTCGTCTTTCACAGATACTCATTACTCAGCAGTGGTTGTTGGATTTTATGTTCACATATGGTTTAAAGAGGTGGCTGTTTAATGTTCCCTATATGTAAATAACTACATGCTGTTTCAGTCCCTGCTGTGCAAGTGAAAGAATGATTAGATTATAAATCTCAAATACAGAAATATGTCAAGTTGGTTTTCATCTACACATCTATTAGAGCTTACTCTGGGTTACATTTTGTATCTTCCCTTTCGCCCACAAATTCCCACTGCTTTTAATGAGTGCATAAAGCAACCAGCAACGGGCTAAAACAGCCCAAAAATTAGGACTCCTGAGGAGCAGCCCTCTCGTAGGCATCCCTCTGCCTGGAAGCAGGGCTTTCACCATCACTGGTGCAAAGCCCAATCCGAGGTGGCAACACCAAGGATGTCCCCCTGCTGCGGATGCCAGGGGAACCCCCCACAGCACAGTGACCAGGGAAAGGCCACGCGGGACAACATGACAACCCCTGCTGCCACCCATGCTGGTGCGCCAGCGAGCGGGAACCACCACACAGGGAGCTGGTGTCACCACGAGCAAAGCGCAGCCATGGGACAACACATGCAAACAGCAGTGCAGCACAGCATGGCAAGAGCCAGAAGGGGCAAACACCTGCGTTTCAAATGATTCTGCTTTTACTCTGTTTGTGGCATAACCCTAGTGCTGCTACTTGAACACATGTTTTTCAGTGTAATTTATCATCTTTTTAATAAGGCTGACAGCCTTCATTTCAAATCAAAGCTCCTATGTTGAGCACATTAAACCCATTTTTATCTTTCAGAAGTGAATGCCATGAGAGCCAGGAGCAACGTTAACATAACCACTAACATTTCCAGCTTGTTCAGTATCAGAAACCAGCACATAGAATAATCTTTTGAACCTTCCAAGGCAGAGAAGCACTCGTTGAGTAACTAAAGAGATACATAATTTGTTGTTCAGCCAGTCTCCCTTCCTCACCAAGCAATGAGAGACTGCAGGAAATGCTCCTGCTCCCTGCCATCCCCAGCCCTGATGCTCCCAGGCCTGTACAAACAAAACTGGGCCTGTACTGCAGAGGATGCAAAGCCTTCATGAGTATGATGCACCAATGCAAGCAAGCAGGAAGCATGGCAGGCAGCAGCAGCATCCAAATTCTTTCCAATGAAGAGGGAATTTGTTTGGTTAAAACTCCCATCTCATCCTGGGGGGGTGAGCACACAACCAGCTGCTGTGCACGGGTGTGGGGCAGTAAGCAGTGGTCGCTGCCAACTTAATCCAGGAGCAAAATCAAGTGTATCAGTACCACTGTGAACAGGCACAAGCACTCCTCATGGAACCACCTGCCTCAGGTACATGGGTGTAGAAACCAGTCTCTGGTGGCAAACAAAAAAGCAAAACCAGGAAAAGCCTCAGAAGCAGAAATTAAGACACTAATCAAGAAACCAGGAAGGAAGGAAAAATTGTTGGCCTGTGGAAGCAGGCAGTAAATAGCCTGAAACTGGGTATTAATTCAATTTATACAAATGTAGTCCAGACTATCAAGTTTGGGCATAGTCCTTCTGTAGTCAAAAGTCAGAGTGACTGCAAGAGCTACAAGATTCAAAAGATGCTCCAAATCAACACTGCAGTACAAGGACAGGAGGAACACACAGCTGGTCAGGTTTGCCTTCTTCCATCCCCATCCCACCCCCACACTCCTTGAGTATATTAATGAGGAATCCTTGCCCAAATCCAGTTCCAGTAACTGATTTCTGCTGACCTAAAGTTATCCTGCAGCTCTAACAACAGATGATGGATCTCATTTCCTACCCTAGCAGCCTCTTTTCTGTGGCATTGTTCTGCACATTAATGATCCTTAATGAGATCTAAAAGCATCTGCAAAGTCTAAGGTATGGATTTTACCACTTAACTCCCAGCTGACGATGGTAAAGTATGTTTAATGATCAAAACCAAGAAAGGAAAGCATTCATTAAGACATCCTCTTACTCTTCTGGAAAGGGCAATAAGATGCCACCTCAACCAGTGGTGGAAGGTGACTAAGGTGATAAGTAATATCAGTCTGAAAAGAATTTTTTAAAAATAAATATGGGGGGTTTTTTTCAGTTGGCAGGGAATAAGGCTATTCAGTGGAAGCAGGGGGAAAAAAAAAGGTCAAGGGAGTAAAGGAAAAGAGCTGCCCACTTGCCCGTGACACTGTCAGCTTTGGACAATAATGAAAGATTAGGCCTTATGAATACAAACCACCTCCAGTTGGGGTTCCTGGAATTCAGTGCTTCCCCTAACTGCTGAAGAGGTGCTTGTCAGCTGATCCTTATTTCTCAAGTTTCAGATGATGACTAGGGTGGAATAAGGCAGAAAAGAAGGGTTAAACAAACAAAGAAGCAAATAGGCAAGAGCTTTAGAAATTGATTAGACAATGAAAGTAAATGACTTGGCAAAACAACCTTGATTTCACTGCCAGAGTTATAAAACATTTAAGAGATGGAATGCTGTTTTAATGATTGATACTCTCACTGTACATTCCTGCAGAAATGATAAGTACTTATTGGGGACAATGAAATCACAACCAAGCCACCTCCTCTTCTACTCTCTGAAAGGAGAAAAAACTGCCAAGGATCTCTTCATCTAGAAACCAAAGCACCATCAAGGACTCAGGAAAATGATCATGTTGTCAAAATCAAGCTCAGAAAAATAAACTCATCAAGCTTGTGTGGCATTTGTTGTTTCCTTCCTTGGAGGAACAATGCATCAACACTCAGGTAAGTGACCAAAACCAGAAACCCACCTTCCCTCTGCATTCCTGCTCTATAGCTAGACTCTGCATTTTCCACTCTCACATGTAGATCTGTTTCTGTTTGTTTGGGAAGTCATATAGGCTGGGGAAGGTCCACAGCCTTGGGAAAAAAATATGCATAAAACATAGACCATGCCTACGTTACTCATGCAATGGTTATTTAATGCTTTTTTGTAATATACTGGTAAAGAAAAGATACTTCAGACCAATTTCATAACACCGAAGTCTTGAATCATCATGTTCATGAGGTCAGAACTATAACTAGTATAAATTTACTTACCACGACCATAAATCTCAGCATCGTAATGCTGAAATATTCCAGCCGTCAGAGCAGCGATGTTGCAGACTGACCCGCATTTTTAACCTCGACTGTACATAATTGTTAATCACTGACCCATTCTCCGGCAGCCCTTGGCTGGAGCAGGTTGCTAAGCGACCCATTTTTGCTCCAGATATTTTTTAAACCTAGTTTCAAAAGGGCCAAAAGTCAAAGTGAGGACTATTGCAGACAGATCCAAGGTGGAGGTGCAGGCATAAGAAGCGAGACCAACCCACACCTCTATCAAAAGCTTAATAATATTCAGTGCCACTTTGCTACATATGAAAACCCTTTACAGAAGCCTTGCTGCAGCTCTGACACAGCTCACACGCCTCCTGACCTGCAATATGAGTTGCCTCCTGCTTCTGAATAAGTTCTCGTGCAATCGCCAGCACTAGAAGACAGAAATGAGGAGCCAGATCTCCATGTTCCCACGTCTGGGAGGCAGAAGGGCTGCAGCCCAGCAGGGCTGAGAGCAGACACTTGGCTGTGCCCATCTGCCAGCCCCGCAGGGGTGGGAAGCCCAAATGCTCATAGAGCCCAGGGGTGACAGGCAACATCCTCCAGACCAGCACTTGCAGGCACCCAAAGGACTGCGCCGAGTAAGAACAGCCTTCAGAAACACACACAGGGTTTTATTAAAAAATCACACTGCTCTTTGAAAGCTAATGGGAATATAATTACTCACCCAGCAAGGAGTGCAGGGACTTTCTACAGAGTGATGATTAGAAATAATCAGGTAAAATTAATCAAGCAGAGGGTAGAAATTGTCCAGCCTGTGTTTCTGTGCCTGCATTGCCCCACAGCTGTCCCTTCCCACCTCCCATATCAGCAGGGACACGAAGACACAGGCCCTCCTGGCACCCAGACACAGGACCAATGACCAGCACATCAGGCAACCAAATTATTTCTGCATCTCCCTTCAACGCACAGGAGCCTGGGGCTCTTGCACCCATGGGGCTGCCACACTCCTCAGGACTTGCAGGGAGGGACCTCATCACTCCAGGACTTCTATCCTTCTGCCAAACTAGCTTGGGTGGGACATGGATGGCCAGGGAGGGCTGTGAACACTGCCCTACCTCTCAGTCATGCAAGACTCAGGTCTATTTTTTCTCCTTTTTTCTTCTTCTCCCTTTTTTTCTTCACGAAAAAGCATGCTGAAGAAGAGGAGAAACACCACGTTATGTTGTCTCAGAGAAACATCCTTCTCATTCTGGTATTTTACTCATGTATCACCATCTCATTAACAAACACTATGGTACGTCATTAGTTGTAGAAACGTAATTTCTGTTCTGTAGAAACCAGTGGTAGAAATGCTACAGATTTAAACAGAACCAAAACTGAGCAACCACACTACTTGTCAAGAAGGAAGTAGAAAAGTTACAGGATTCAGGAGGAACATGCAGACAGGAAAGCTCTGAAGTTCTGCTTTTTTCTGCTTACTCTCCCCCCTCCCCTTTTTTAAAATATAACCTACTAGTGTAGGTTACAGTAGGAACTATAGTTACTAGTACAACTAGTGTAAATTAGACCTTTATGATCAAGTTTACAAAGCAGCTGAGCAATTCAATTCAGTAAGACAAGCTGTGGCTATACACCAGAGTGGATACTCAAGTAGCTGAACATGTCTTGTTTTCTTATTTTCAGAAGAGTTTGTGTATCAGTACAATACACTTATGTAAACATGCCTTTTTTTTTTCATTTAAAACTTCAAGTAAACTTAAACAGCCTAGCCCAACAAGTACTGGGGTAAATACACACAAAACCAGTAGAGGCTTCCAGCTTGTGTATCTCTTACCATCAGGAATCTTCTTTTCACCAAAAGTAGCCTAGGCTACAATACCAAGGTTTTAGGAGTATCACAGTATGTTTGGGACTGGAAGGGACCTCAAAAGATCATCTAGTCCAATCCCCCTGCTGGAGCAGGAACGCCTACGTGAGGTCGCACGGGAACATGTCCAGGTGGGTTTTGAATGTCTCCAGAGAAGGAGACTCCACAACCCCCCTGGGCAGCCTGTTCCAGTGTCTGTCACCCTCACTGAGAAGTTTTTTCTCAAATTTAAGTGGAACCTCTTGTGTTCCAGCTTGATCCCATTACCCCTTGTCCTATCATTGTTTGCCACCAAGAAGAGCCTGGCTCCATCCTCATGGCACTCACCCTTTATATATTTATAAACATTAATAAGGTCACTCCTCAGTCTCCTCTTCTCCAAACTAAAGAGACCCAGCTCCCTCAGCCTTTCCTCATAAGGGAGATGCTCCACTCCCTTAATCATCTTTGTTGCCCTACACTGGACCCTCTCCAGCAGTTCCCTGTCCTTCTGGAACTGAGAGGCCCAGAACTGGACACAATATTCCAGATGGGGTCTCACCAGGGCGGAGTAGAGGGGAAGGAGAACCTCTCTCGATCTACTAACCACCCCCCTTCTAATACACCCCAGGATGCCATTGGCCTTCCTGGCCACAAGGGCACAGTGCTGGCTCATGGTCATCCTGTTGTCCACCAGGACCCCCAGGTCCCTTTCCCCTACACTGCTCTCTAATATGTAATTTCCCAACCTATACTGGAACCTGGGGTTGTTCCTGCCCAGATGCAGGACTCTACACTTTCCCTTGTTAGATTTCATCAGATTTTCCCCCACCCAACTCTCCAGCCTGTCCAGGTCCCGCTGGATGGCAGCACAGCCTTCTGGCATGTCAGTCACTCCTCCCAGCTTAGTGTCATCAGCAAACTTGCTGATAGTACACTCTATTCCCTTGTCTAAATCGTTAATGAATATATTGAATAATATTGGCCCCAGCACTGACCCCTGAGGCACTCCACTAGATACTGGCCTCCAACTAGACTCTGCACCATTGACTACCACTCTCTGGCTTCTCTCCTTATGCCAGTTTGCAACCCACCTCACTACTCTGTTGTCCAGACCACACCTCCTCAACTTAGCAACTAGGATGCTGTGGGAGACTGTGTCAAAGGCTTTACTGAAGTCAAGGTAGACCACATCCACCACTCTGCCATCATCCATCCACCTTGTTACATTCTCATAAAAGGCTATGAGGTTGGTCAAGCATGACTTACCCTTGGTAAAGCCATGCTGACTGCCCCTAATAACCCTCTTATCCTTGATATGCCTTGAGATGGCACCAAGGACAAGCTGTTCCATTACTTTCCCAGGGACGGAGGTGAGGCTGACCGGTCTATAATTACCCGGGTCCTCCTTCTTGCCCTTTTTGAAGACTGGAGTGACATTTGCTTTCCTCCAGTCCTCGGGCACCTCTCCCGTTTCCCAAGACTTGGCAAAGATGATGGAGATGATGGAGAGCGGTCTAGCAATGACTTCAGCCAGCTCCCTCAGCACCTGAGTAATAGAGATGGGTTAAAAAACAATGTAAGCTGTATTTTGTAAAGAGGCAGAGAAGGATTTAGGCAACCAGATGATAGCTAGGGACAACATGTACAAAAAAGGCAGAGAGCTAAGAGGATGGAGAGGTCAAAGTAAAACAGAGAGGGGCCCTGAGCAGAGCACCCACCCAATGGAGCCAACGGGCATTGCCCAGTGTGGCCCTGGCCAAAGGGACTCCCCATCCCTGAGTCCTCCCCTTGACCAGCATCTCCCCTCCTGCTGGGTGGGCCAGGGTAATGGGGAGACCAATGGCAAAGTCCTATGACTAGGCTCCATCTTCACCATAGGTGAATTTTCAGCCTCCTGAGCAGCAGCTGAGGCCTACAGGCAGGGACGTACAGAACATCAACCTACGCCACCACGTTTACCTACGTGCTCTGCAAACACTTGGCGTTTGTATCGCTTAGTCTCTGTTTTACAACCTTGTGAAAGAAATGCCATGGAATTATTAGCTTGGAAAAGAAATGATTAAGCATGAAGAAATCATACGAATCCAGGGGGCCCCATGAGTAATTTGACTGCATCTGTTTAGACTATTTTTTTGATAGTTTGTTATAAAGGACTTAAAATCTTAACCCAGCTTGCCTTCACTGCTACTCTCAAGGTCTGAGCGAGCTGTTTATCACACTCAGTGATACTAAAATGAGTTATGCAGCATAAAGCTTTGTCACTGCCTTGTCAGTCAGTCCAAGCAACAGGATACCATCACCTCCAGCTGACCCCTGGAAGTTAAGTATTGTTTCATGAAAAAAAATACTGAAGCTTGTTGATGGCAATCTGCCCTCCAGACAGACAGACCTTGCGCAACACCCAACCTGCATCCCAAGCCAAGGCATCGCCCAGCAGGACTGCTAACGGGAGATGAATAACCACGGCACATGGGAAGGTGACGAGACTGAAACACAAAACCAGTGACTTCGGGAAGGCTGTTGGGATTAAACAATGACTTTCCACTGCTTCTGAAGAGGAAGAGCAAGAGATGACCCAGAGTAGGAAACTTGGCCAAATAAAACTGCTAGGAGCTGGATTGCTCACTGTTCCCTTTTGCAAGCAAAGCTTCTAGGAAAAGAAAATAAACCCTTTTCAGTCCTAGAAGCGCCTGGAGTACAAAACCTGGACTCAGCTTTGTACACTGCCTGTCCCTGAGAACAAAAAAGACCAGGAAGAGAGAGAGAAGAAAGGTGCAATATGTGTGTGCACACAGGTATCAAAGAGGCACTGCTACTCGGAAGCCAGGACACAGACGGCAGAAGTAATTCAGGCCCACTCGTCTCTGCAGAACACTAACAAAAGAATAGAGGAACTGTAAAGAGCTCCAAACAACAAAACTCTTCCTGGAGAAAGAGAACTATTCAAGTAGCACCTGATAAATATTGCAAGTGTTAAATGATTGATGCCCACAGGAATCAAGCAACCAGTCTCCTACCAAAGGCACAGGTGACTGCTGAGATCACTGAAAGTTTTGCCTGTACAGAGACCTGAGGACCAAGCCTAAAAGTCTCAGTGAACATCCTGATCCCTAAAGAAAGGAAGCAAATAAATAAATAAATAAATAAATAAAAATATTAAGGGAAAAAAAAGGAGAGAAGAAAAAAAGCACAAGAAGAGACAACCAGAGCTAATCTTCACAGTGGTCTGCTCCCTTGGACAGGAAGCAAATCTGACCATGCATAAAACATGACAACATGGATTTGGAACCAAATTCCTACTTCATCAGGCCTACTAAAACCAGCCATCAAAGGGAGCCTCAACCTGCTTGACACAAGCAAGCACCAGGTGATTGTGTCTGCCTGGGGGCTTGGGGCAGCAGAGAAGGCAGGCAGGAGCACACACGAGAGAACAGAAAACAAAGAGGAGTGCACGAGGCCACTTCCACAGCACGTTGGAGACGGAGATGCATGTTACTCCAGGTGTCTCAGGCAGTCAAAACCCACGCTGTTGCCAGAGATGACAACTCCATCTTCCATCTGTACCCTGCGTGCCTGACCTTGCCTTCTGCAGTCCTGGATGCTCCTGCGCCCACACAATGCAAGGTGTGCAGGTAGAAGTGAACCCTTGGTGAAAATCTACCCTACCAAAAGCGGTTTCAAGTGGACTGGCTCCCTGAACACCTCACCACATGGTCACTAGCATTTTCCTTGTCCTTTCCCTTGTGCCAGCCTCCCCAGGATGCCAGGGGACGGAAATCCACCTCCTCCCACCTGACGGTGCATGGAAGCACATGGGGCAGAACGGGGCAGAGCTGGCACAGCCGCTCCTGTGCTGAATCCTTTCTAGTAAAGCAGCCTCACGTTTCCAGAGAGCCATTAATCTACCACCTTTCAGCTCTAAAATTCATATAAATTATTTTATTCATAATTAATTAAGGTCTCTAAATGTGGAAATTAAATTACCATTTACAGTGTAAAAGGAGATAGCACAGAAAAACCTAGATAGCACCAACAGTTCTCTCCTCTGCATGAATCAGGACATGCGGGGGTGGGGGCTATCAGGTAGTAGCTTTATATTATAATACAGATCTCAGCATCTTTGAAAAGCTGCTCAGGCCCAGTCACAAGAGACCTCTATGTCTACGGTGTCAAATTAATCCCAAAACTCAGATGCCCCTCAACTCTGCTCCCAGTAATCCCCTGAACTCTTGCATTAGAAGCACATTTGCAGGACAGCTAAAAAAGCAGTGTTTCTTCTATCACTTGGCTCCTCTGCTGGAAAACAAACTGAAGCACAAAAGAGCTGCTCCTCATCACATGTATTTAGACTCACCTTTCCATTCAAATCAGGCTGCAGCAAAAGAGAGAACATACAGGGAAACAGATGGCCCTGCACTGAACACAAGGCGTAATTCACTTGAGGGGCTGAGAGACAGGGAGGGAGATGGGATGAACAAGCTGCAGATCAACGCCACCATTGAATTCAGCCTTGTATTTATAGCAGAGCCTAGCTGTAAATACTGTTACACATACTACAGCCATTAACATTTTCTCATTAACTCAGAAGGGAAAGATTCTGGAAAGCTTTTTTGCTGCTTGTTTCAAAGGCAAAGCAGCATCTGAATCAGTGATGGGGATGATGATGACTGTTTCAAAGGCAACTTCCTCCCATCCCTCATAGCCCACCAATGTAGTTTGACCCTTTTACTCTCATAATGGATTCTGATACTTTATCCACTATATTCAGCTACTGGTTTTCCCAATTGCAAAGGGATGTTTAGGCTGAGAGGACAATAGGAAGATAGGAATCTGATGAGGAGCACCTGAGGGAACTGGGGCTGTTTAGCCTGGAGAAAAGGAGGCTGAGGGGAGACCTTATCACTGTCTACAACTGCCTGAAAGGAGGTTGTAGCATGAAGGGCGTTGGTCTCTTCTTCCAAGTAGCAAGTGACAGGACAAGACGGAATGGCCTCAAGTTGTGCCAGGACAGTTGTGTCTGTGTTCAGACTGGGTATTAGAAAAAAATTCTTCATGGAAAGGGTTGTGAAGCACTGGAACAGGCTGCCCAGGGAAGTGGTGGAGTCACCATCCCTGGAGGTGTTTAAAAGGCATTTAGAGGAGGTTCTTAGGGACATGGTTTAGTGCTAGAGTGAGGTTACGGTTGGACTTGTTGGTCCTGAGAGTCTCTTCCAACTGAAATTACTCTAAGATGGCCTGTATACAGTTACCCAAAGAGACCAGGAAACACGTATCCTGAGACATTAGCATACTCAGCCAGGCAGCCAGATTGCAGAAGGGTAATAGCCATGTTGAAATTAAGCAAAGAAGAAAAGGTTAATATATGTGACCTTTCCAGTTCTGTGCAGCCAAAAATAACGATGCACAAACTACAGAAAAGTTTTAAGGCTAGATTTCCTCCCCTCAAGCACCCTCATGTCTCACCAAAGTCAGCGGGGGATGAGTTGATGCCTGCGCAAACAGCATACACAACTTTTCCTTACAGAGGGAACAGGGGAAAGCTCCTTGCAGTACCCCACAGGAGCCTTTCAGGATCAGTTCTTCACTTGGCAAGACAAAAACCACCAAGCCAAGTAACAGCACAGTCATGTTTGTTGCTGAAAAAGCAGGCTCTGAAAAGATTGAGAATGTGGATAGCAGGAACAAGAAGAACCGCTCCGTCTGGTCTCTCTTCCTCATGCGCCCATCTCTGTGAACCCGCTGTCTTTGTGAATCCAACCAACTGGTAAGTCCCCTTCTGCTGCTGACACACAAAGGATGCGAAACCTCAATTAAGGATCCATGTCTCGCAGGCTGTCGTAATTCATGCCTTTAGCTCTGTAGGACCCCAGGTCACTTCCTGATGGGTAGCTGCTCCACAAACACAGTTCAGAGGCTAGTACTTCCAAAATGCCTACAGATACACATGCAGAGGTCTATAATTGAGCGCCAAAGGAAATGCAACTGTTGTTCAATAGCCAGTTTTTAAAACCCATAATTGGTTCCTTGTAACATATCCATTAGATAAAAGAACACATAGTTACTTTTTCCATTTCAGTTCAGGCTATTCTACATTGCATTTGATGGCTTAAGTCTTGCAGAGTCCAAGGCATGTGCTTGGCTTTATACCTCTATGCCCGGTCTATATTTACACAGCACGAGAGTAGAGTTAAGCAGATACTCAGATCTCAGCATGAGTGCAGTTGGTATTTTAGTGCCATACCTGAAGGAGCTCTGTATCTCTGTATTTTCAATGTGACGTGGCTCCAGCTTAATGAAGCTCTTGGTTTTCAGTTGAACTATGTAATTTTACACGAGAGGCGGCTCAAATTGATGCTAGCATCAAGATGCTATCAAATAAGGAGACAGATGTGAAAAGTGAACAACTGAGGTGTACCTCAAAAGGTGTACCACATAGAAACACCACTGCAACAGTGAGGAAAGCAAAAAGCCCCTCCAAAAGGCAGCTCTATTATTACCTGTAGACATAACTCCTCTTGAAGACCCCAACAGTTGCAGCCACGTCCCAGGTGCCCATATTGCACAAACACAGAACCCAGCCCCTGTCTCCAGAAAGCTACATCAGGGCCAAGGCAAGCCTCCCAAGCAGTCTCTTGCAAAGACTGCTTTAGCTCCTTCTTCAGCCTCTTCCTCAGGCAGAGACACCAAATCCACCTGTTTGCTGGGGTATCTGCACACTCCCAGGAGGCAGCAGGGAAGAAAGGAGATGTTTCCACACTCCCTTGCCAACGCAGCTCTTTCTGCAAAATGCTGTTTTGTGAAGCCTGGTTTAAATCAGACCCCACGTCTGCAAAACACATCCTCACCTCCCATTCCCAGTGCACAAACCTCACAACCTAATGGGACTGCTTACAAACACAGCCACACATGGATGTGCCATACCATCTTCAGACCTCGCACGGCACAGCATAAGCCTTTGGGATGTGCAAGTAGTAAGCGACACACAGAAGACCCAGATTTTGTTTGCACAGTTGTCGTTTCATCTAACGCCAGATAACCCCAGCCACGTGGGCTCCCATTTGCTCAGAGACCCACTGAGCTCCTTGTTTGGTCTGAACACAGGAACAGCGCTGCCACCCTCATTTCTGACCCCCAGGGTCAGGTCCTCCAGAAGGAAGGGGGTTGCTGCAGAGCCACGTGCCTTCCAACTTGGAAAGCCAACACCCGAGACAGTCCACCCACTTCCAAGCAGCTTGTACACAAACAGCTCAAGCGTGGTTGACAGGAAAAAAAAAAGGCAATTTCCTCATCAGTACCACTTTTGTTAGCGACACGACCCAAAGCAGCAAAAACACCTTCTGCTAAACCACCCTCACCAAACCAAGAGCACATAACACATCGTAAATACCACTCTTCAGCTGGGGATGAAGTGCTTTTCTTCTTAATGAGCCTTTCCCAACCAGAGCAGACGATGACCACAAAACAATTACAAAGAATAATATTGGAAATTGCCAATTAGGTACAGTATATAAAAAAGCTTCAAAGAAGAAAAAGAGTTTCAAAGGCACTACTTACTTTTACTCAGCTACAGACAGTACTTATTTAAGAGAAAACATTTTGCTGGAAAACATGTTTGTTTTAATTATATAACTCTGACTTCACACACAAACAAATCCAAGCTATGGAAAACACCATGCCTAGGCTTTTAAAACAGCAAGAGTCAAGCCAAATGGAAGAATATGGTACAATAATCAATATTTCTTTGCAATCTAAAAGGTATTTACCATTTGGTTTTGCCCCTGGGAAATAAACGCTGTTGCAAAGTGATATAAAACACTGTTCCAGAGCAAAATCTGCCTTTGACGCGTCCTTGTTATTCACCGGGAAAAAAAGAATAAATAAAATTGTGCGTGCATGTGCACAGAAAGAACTGGGTAACCCCACACAGGCAGAGACACTGCTCCTTCTCCCATTCCCAGGCTGAGCACCACATGTCTCCAGGAGCACCTACAGGGGCCACGCTGGGAGCTCCTTGTGGGAGTGCTGCTGCCTCACTTTGTGCTGGGGCACCCAGTGGGGTGGCTGGGGACAACAGCAGTGCTGCTGGCCAGCCTGTGCTGCCTATCACAGAGGTACCCAGGGCTGCTCTGGATGGCTTTGGGACACCTGGTGTGAGTCCACAGCCCATTCCCACAGGGACCAGCAGCAACACCAACACGGCTGCTCGTGATGTGGCAGCATGCAACCAAAAGTCACACCAACGCACCAGGAAAGACTGGAAATCACTGTTACCTCCAGCGCAGAAAACTGTCTTGAGTATAAAATCTTTTTATTTCGGCTCCATTTCTATATAGTAGAAGCATCCCAAACTGCCCCAGGTTATCAGCACAAACATCAAACGTACAGAGCCATATTAAATGCGTCAGCAGCTGGCCCCACCAGATCTCTAAAAGCAATGCCTGTGCTGGCAGAGTAAGTTACTAACCCAACTACAAGCATCAGGGTCCAAGGGAACTGGATGCAAAGAAGAAAAAAGAAAAATTAGATAGATATATGGATAGTTAAGAAGAAAGCTCACTGCACAATTAAAAAGAAAAGAAGAATATAAAACTTCTTCACATCAGAAGAGAAATCATCATCCAGGCTATTTCATGCCATTAATTTTTTAGCAGTACTACCCATTCAAGTCAAATATCAGATAGAGAATTTATACTTTTAGTCTTTTGAAGCAAACCTTGTTCCATAAAAAGGAAAACTGACCTGATAGCAGTTCATTGGCAGTGGGGGAAAAAAAAAAGGCAATTCCCTCTCAGGCACAGCAAATTCAGCGGCAAAACTCCATAAATATTGCAAAGCAGTTTCAGCAATATATCCAATTTGAAAGGAGCTCAGAAGCCAAGGCTTAAAACAAGCCATTAAAGTAAAACACTTTCCCAGTGAAGTGTTTAGAGGTACGGTTTGGAGGCTTTTACTTTTTTTTTTCTCTCCCCAGTTTGTGACACTGTTGTATTAAAAGCTTGATCTAAACCCCAAAGGGTAAAATACCTGGAAGAGGTCTGTTTAAGCCACAGAAGGAGTCTTTTGGTCCCCTCCATCACGCGGCAGTCCCAGCCACAGAGCCAGGCTGCTTCCCAGTGAAGAAGCCAAAAGCTTCTTTTCTCAGCAAGACGCTCAAACAAGCCCCTCTTGCTTTACGACTTAGGGGTTAGCACTGATCTCCCTGCTCATAGCATTTAACAGTTAAAAGGACAACTTCCTCTCTAGCCCAACCAAGAAGATTTGACAGTTAGGACAGGACCAGCAATTGCTAGGAAGATGAAGCACCGCCTGGGTTCCCCGAGCATCTGCATCATTTCTCCAGGGAATTCCCACGGCCAAGGAAAGGAGAGAAACAGCAACTCCGTAAAGCCACAAGAGAGATCCAAAACAGAGCAACAACCACCACCCGCCGAAGATATGTCCTGCTATTTTTCCACAAACTACTTTTACAAAGAAAAAGGAAAAAAAGGAAACTGCTGCTTAAAATATTCTTTGGAGGTTACATAGGGTGTGCTTAAAAAAATAATCTATTAATTCTTTGCTAAAAGGAAACATCCTGAACGAAGATCCTATGAAGAAAACAAATAAACTCATTACACAATTGCATATCATTTACTTAAGACTGCTGTGAAGAATGCACACAAGCAGTTTTCAGGCAGGGTTTCCCTTGAACTTCCGAGTGTTCAACTCTTCTGCTCTCAACACTGAATAAAACAAATAAATAAAATTTAATACTGCATGCATGAGTAGCTCCTGACTTAAAATATTTATGAAAGACTATTATCATTACCCCCCCGACGCGGGTCATCTGCAGTGCAAAGACATTCAAATCCACAGCACAAGCAGCAAGGACAAGTAAGAATGAGCAACAGAAATGTTCTTTGCTACCTGAGCCATAACTGCTGGCAGGTCCCAAAGCTACCGGCCATGAAAGAAGGGTTCAAATAGTCACAATGGTTTGGTTTGACTGTGGTTTTCAGAGAGAAGTCTGCCCCTAAATGTAACCCTGCATTAAAGTATGCACACAATCAAAGCATCAGCACAATTAAAACGAGCTGGAACAAACCTATTACAGCTAGGCTGGCTAGTTTCTCACACAGACAAGCTTAAATTCATATTTAATTAACTATTTTAAGGAAGCTCAGTAGTCTTTTCCCAAGACCAGCTCTCCAGAACTGAATGGATCACCAGCTGCATTTTAAAAATACAGTGAGGAAAAAAGAACAAAAACCATTTCCTTCTGTAGAAGAAACAGGGAGTCTTGTCTGCAGCAAACCCCCTCAACAGCCATGGGGCATCATGCAAGCCCACACCAAATGCAGGTGAGTCAAGAGGCTGCCTCTGGTCTCCTGCACCCTGGCTGGGGCTGGCTGCAACACCTCCAGCAACAGCCGCATTCCAGGCACCACTAGAAGTTTCACTCACCCTGGCAGATAACAGAAGTACCCAGTGTAAGCAGCTGACTCCCTTATCCTCATTATACAGTACAACAGTGATCTTGCAGCCCTGTCAGAGTCCTCGCCCAGTACCACACGCAGTAAAACTGAACCATGGGGCAGCAGCATGTTGTGATCCTCACAACCTCGTGGTTATGCTTTGATTTATTTTATTTATTGGCGTTTTCTTTATAAGACAGGCTATTTTATGTGAAATGCTGAAGCACACTGTGCCTTTGGGTCATTAGCCTGACACCACTTTAACACAAATAAATACTGAGAGTATGCCAGGTTATATTCACCTCCAAAAAAACAACTGAAGAGAATACTTGAGCAAAAGCAGCAGCAGGTTTACTTTAGGCATCTGGAGTGGAAGCAGGTATTACAACCCAAGTACAAAGAGAGCTGTAAGTGGCCGTAAGACTCTGACAATGAGACAGGGAGACTAAAACAGACCCAAACATCAGAACCTTTGAGGAATCTGAATGGAGAAATACAGGGTCTGACAATCACTTTGACATCAATGCAGCTTTAGCTATATAGATGGATGGATAGGTAACAGTGTTTAAATTCCCTGAAGGATTTCTACAAGTTTTATACTGTAAAAAGAAGTTACACAAGACAACTACGTTTTTGAATGTTTTCTCTGCAACAAAGGCTACAGGTACTTCAGTCTCTTCTGGCAATGCCACACACTTTCAGCCCCACAAATTTAGAATGTCTTTAATTTAAATGACAATGGGAAATTTAACATTTTAATCTCAGCTAGGAGAAATAGTATTTCAAATACATAAAACATTGGCTTGGGTTAACAAAAGACAAATTAATTCAATCTCTTCCAAAGCTTAGAAGGGTAGAAATTATCTTCTTCCACCAAGCACTACAGAAGCAATTTTAAAGGAAAGCATCCACTGATGAGTGGAGTTTTGTTGGCAAGCCTGAGGAACTCCATTGATATCAACTGTCCTACCCTCTTATGTGAAGCCAGGACTTGTTTTATACCATTGCACAATGTGACCTCAGTTTTGAGCTTGTATTACCTAGGAACAGTGTGTCTCACTGAAGCATTAAAGTCTATGGACTCAGCCAAATCTTCCATCTCAATATGCCACTAAGTCAAACCAGCAACAATTATCATCTCGGTCTTGAAATATGCAATAGCGCATGCAAGAAATATGCTCCACTTGATCTGGAAGACAGATCAGATCCCAGCACTTTTTAATTCCTTCAGAAATGCAGTCACCTTTAATGACTCAAAAAAAAGAGGTAATTCCAACAGCATTTAGCTGTTAGTGCTTGGTGAGAGAGAAGAAAAAGTATTAATTTTTTTCAACAACTATCTAATGATAGAGAGGGAAGGGAACACGCACGGTGCTGCACTCATGCTCCTCAGACACCCCTGGGCATCCCCCAGCCTTAACTCATAGGATGGGAGAGTGAGAAGCAAGTGACATTTCTCAACACACATTATCTTCAAATTTCATGTTGGTTAAAATTCCTCAAGGCAAGCATTTAGTGGCCAGATAACTGCCACAGATCAGAGATTCATTCACTTGCCACAGTCAGCTGTGGAAAAGAAGAAAACAACAGTCCCCTCCCATACACAATTGCCTCTCCTTTCCTGTATTTCTGGTGTCTTCCTATTTCGTGTGGCTTGTGACACCACCAAGCAAAGGGAAAGCCTAGCATCCCACAAACAAAAGAAGAAAAGCTGGTCTTTCATGGGGATAGAAGAATTCAGTATAGTACCTGCCCTTGAAGTACAAACAGGTTCAGACAACTTCTCTTAGAAAGATAAAGAGTGTTTCACATACAGTTCCTCCTACCATCCCAAGAAGGCTTTAAAGCACTTGGGGAAGGATGTGCCAAGAGAAGACTGTGCATTTGCATCAGACACTTTGATGGTATAAACACTCCTGCGTACCCACATTTATTAAAGAGATCATTATGGTTGCCATGTATGAGTGAAAACAGTCACCAGGCTTCACCAAACAGAATGTGCAACACGTGTGCGTGTGGTGGAGGAGGACTCAGGACTCCGGAGCTCCTGGGTGAGGGAAGGTCTTCTACAGCTTCACACATGTACCACTCTAACGCCGGCAGGTCCATGACCATGGCAAATCAAGGAGGAAGAAGAAGGAAGCTGGAAATGGAAAGCTGGCACACAGAAATATGGTGAAATATTCCTCTCGGGTATTATTCAGGTTAAGACTACACTTCCGTAAATATCTAGGTAACATGATGAAGTACACAGAGGTACTAGAAATGAAAAAAACTTAAGTTTTTCTTATTTTCTGTCAAACTTGTGACTCAGTGACTTGGCACAATTTGCTCTTTCTGTCCACAATCAGGAGTAATCCAGAGTTGCCAGCCCAAGCTTGGTGAAGACGCTTCTTGTCTCCCCAAGAGCTTATATATATTCGTAATCACTTCAGAAACACTTGTGTTTCTTAACATCTGAGCACCTGACTAACAATATATTTAAAGCTAAGACTAAAGTAAAAGTCACTGAATTATTCCTTTTCATAAAGGCCAAAGCAGGCCTAGAAATAAAACAAGTCGAGCACAGAGTTTCTCCCCACCATAGAAACACGCATACGCTCACATTGAGACCTGCTGATGCTGCCTGATTTCATGCAGTCAGGTCTTACCAACCTTACTCTTCTGTTGTTTTTTGCTTGCCGTAACTGTATGATTAAGGTATCAGTCTTCTCTCGCTATCTCCTACAGATATAGCCAGTCCTCTCTTACTGCAGATTGAGGTCCAAGAGATTTTTGGCACAGCTCTCTGAAGGAAGCAGTTTGAACACTGAGGTACAACTGACAGCAAAGATCAAGAAAACAATTTAGTGACATGAAGAGAGGTGCTTAGCTTAGCAGATCAGCTAATGAGCACACTAGTGCTGGAAAAGCCATATGCAGATTTCAGGCAGGACAGCACTCTGGCATAACTTTCAAAATGTTTGACAACTCTTATTGCTCCCTTGGAAACCCTTGAAAAGTATAAAATATAAAGCAATTTCCAGCTTCTGCTTGAGAAAAGCTATGCACGCTTTTAAAGACAGCCACCAGCCCTAAAGAGACTTCTGTCTGTCACAGATTGAATCCTCATCATTTGCTGAATGCTCAGTTTCCATTTTTTTCTTCCCCTCATATCAACCCAGGGCATGCTCAAAACAGCTACAGTAGATAGCATTCTTGCAGTCAAGAATCATGTCTGTGTACAAATACGGTCAGATAATAACAATGCTTTCAGAGGGTCTCCACTCAGCAACAACACCATGACTCCCCATGTTTGCAGCTGGATGCTGAAATACATCTTCAAATAAGCCTTTCCTGTTCAAGAGAGGAACTGAAACACAGCAGGAGGCTTTCCAGCCCCAAAACCCAAAGATTATCAGTGGCCCAGAGATAAACAGGACCCCCTCTATTGTGTGCATGCAGTGTGTGCTGGAGCAGAGAAGTCATGAGGCAAGAAACCTTCACATTCCTTCTGTCAACAAGGATTTGAGCAGATCTAAGAGAGCAACATTTACTACTATCAGTCACGAGTGAAAACCTCTGAAGATGTTTATGTCAGCAGAGTCCAATAGACAAGTCAGCTCTTGGCCCGCGGGCTGCATCGCTCAGAGACCACGCATCCCTCTGACCTCCCACCCCCCCACCCCAGCTCTGCCTGCACCAGCAGCCCCAGCTTGCTGTCAGCCTCTTTTATCTGCTTGCTTGGCAGGGTTGGGGAACCTTGTCCTAAAGCAGATCTGTGCGCTTCCTCAAGCAGCCTCCTTCCCCCTTGCACATGCTGTTACCCTGCCGGGCGTTACAGGGGTACACCTGCTTCTCGTTGTTGGCTGCAGCTCCCCAGCATCAAACCGAAGCCTCAGGAGCTCCCCCTGGGCTGCTGCTCTTGCTGGCTGTCACAGACCAAGGCTCTTGGGCTGTGCAAGTTACCGAGCAGGATCCCCAGCCCGAGATGCTCATGCTACTGCTACCATCCTGCTAGGGGTCTTCAGCAAAGACAAGACTTGTGGTTCCAGAGGCAAATAAACGGGTTTTGTTTTTAATGTAATACAGAACATGGAGACTTCTCTTACTGATTATAAAGAGTCAGTGGGGAAAATAACCAAAAAGCCTTGCAAGTAATCTCATTATTACTATGAACATTAGTAGTATAGAATTTGTGTTAATTATAGTCTGTTATCCTTAGTAAATATTGTACAATAGATAAGCTTTATATGTCTCCTTCGCTGGAGACATTTAAAACCTGCCTGGACATGTTCCTGTGCAACCTCACCTAGGCATTCCTGCTTCAGCAAGGGGATTGGACTAGATGATCTTTTGAGGTCCCTTCCAATCCCAAACATACTGTGATACTGTGATACTGTGATGATGCTGCTGCTTACTCCTTGCACATGGCAAGAGGCACCCATGATCTCTTCACTCTCCTGTCCATCAAAAGAAGGAATAAATTACCTCACGGTGGACTGAGACTCGGTTATTCACTGAGTCTGGGGACCTCAAGCATATGCAGCAGGCAAATGTCCCGAGGCATTTCGTATGCTGCCATTCCCAATCCTGCCACACGATTATTCCCATTAGGGTGCCCCCAGCTCCTCCACAGACCTCAGTCAGCTGGCATGGATCCTGAGGGCTCTCTCCACCAGCAGCAAAACTATGCTTTCACTGCTGCTGCTGACCCTTACAGCATGCCAACAGGGCACAGCTCAAATCGTCCCAGAAAAACAGCCTTTTCTGTTTCTGGAACAGAGCTCCATCAATATTCTTGGTTTTTTTTTTCCCCCACCCCAAGATGGAGCAACTAACACAGGCAAGACCCACATCCAGGGACAACCTTCCATATTTCCAGCACAAGGTGGGGAACAGAGCAAACTGAAGTATAATTTCTCTTCCTCTCTTCACGTATTTCAAGATGATTTGGGCTGTCCGCAGAACAATTATATGGATTTGCTTCAGCCACACCAAACAGAAAGTTTCGGGTTAGAGCATAGGATTCAGTCATCTTTGCTGCTGCTGCCTCTTCTGCTCACACGGCAGGAGAAAAGGAGGCAACAGGCAAACTGCTGACCAAAAAAAAAAGTCATTAACCTTGTAAGACTACTCCATTTGAATGGAACAAACCTAGGCAAAGAGAGAGTAGATGTTACCCCAGCAAGCCCGTATTTCAAATCTGAGCTCCACAAAAACAGAAGGCCAGATCAAGAAAACAAACTAGAGGGGCCATGGCCAGAAACAGCCACAGGAGCTCAGCAACAATAAACAAGAGCACAAGCTCACCCAGCTGGTCTTTCAGGTGTCTAGCAAGAAGGCAGCATTTGCAGAGGACTTGCTTCTCCTTCCAGCAGTCCTCTGTGCTTGTCCTGACACACCTGCCCTACACAGACCTGTGCAAAGCCGAGGAAGAAAGCAGAAGCCCTCCAGCATTTTGGGATCCCACCTACAGCACCCCCAGCCATATCCATCCACCTGAGAAGGCTTCTTGGGACTTGACCAATTGTTTATTTCTCTCTCAAACTGTCAGTAAAACTAGGAAGCACTGGGGCTCCGATGGGGAATAGGTAAGGGCCTACGTGGGGTAGAGGCTAAGGGAATGAGACCTCTCTTGACCACAAAAATGCAGACAGCTTATCTATCATACCCTGGAGGGTCCCTTCTGAAGGCTGTTTTTCTTCTTCTTTTATGGGAAGGGAAATGATGGGGGAGTGACTTTTGGCACTCTTAGTTTAAAACAAAACAAAACAAAAAGAGAGCTACTCTCTCTTGGTCAAGTTTACAAATGCTTTTTCTGCCCTCTCTCAATCTGTCACATTCTCTAGATGTCTCCTTACAGTCCTCTAGCTTCTTTCACCCCACGGGAGGACATTAGGGCAGCTCTCATCCCACAACGGAGAAAAGGCAAGGGAAGGGGATGACATGTGTGATCCCTCAGTTAAGTCAAGCATTTGGCTTCACGGCACCAAATGGCCACATTTTCTTCTTGGTTTAATTCAATGGCACCCATACTCAGACCTTTTAGTTGTAATAAGGTCTGCTTTGTTAAAAACAGAGTGCTTTCTAATTTAACACAGACAGGAACCAAGGCAGAACAAGTTATGTTTCTGTCATCTCAGAAGACCTTATTTATATAATATACATCCCCAGCTTCCAAGAAACTCACCTACCACATACAGACTGTCCCCAGATGCCACTAACTGCACTTGCTCAGGGCCATTTTTACCAGAGGGCTCCCATGGCAGCTTTCCCATGGTTTTTTTGCTGGATTTTGTGCCCTATCCTTCAATCTCTCCACTTTTCCATAACTGTGCGGGGCCAGGCACATTTGCACGCGAGACAGAATGACTGCCTGCTGCAGATAAATACCGAAAAGATATCAAGTTTCCTCACTAAAACACTTGTCTTTGTCTGAAGTTTTAACACTTCGTAAGCATTTTGCAATTTTTTTTTCATCGCTGGCTTCTTTCTACAAGCTTAGAGCACCCGATGTTTGGAGAATTGTCCCCGCACTTCTCTGTCAGAGGGTGTCTATTTGTAGGGGCCAGGCAGACAGCTGAAGCCCAGCTCGTCTTCTGAGCATTGCTATGGGAGAACTGAGCAACCTCTACAGCCATAAGACCTTAACACAGTGCTGCAGAGCCAGCAGCACATTAATCACAGATGGCCCAAGCAAGCTGAAGTAACCAATGTAATTAGTGAACCACTAAGTACCTCCATGGTTACCTGCTTCAGTGACTGTCTTCAGAAGACTGTCAACAGCCCACTGCAGCTATGCCCAAGCTTTTAACATTGAAATTAATTCGTCCTTGACCCGAGGCACCAAAAAAACCCACCACCACTCACATCATGGATTTGGTCATCAACTAAACTGGTGGCTGCTTGACTGCTGGTCAGTACCATCCAGGCCTTTCAAGCCATTTCAAGCCTCGCACATAACATATACCCAACATGGCTGATGCATACAATGACGATGCTGCCAAATTTCAAGTTCAGATTACTCAGGGAGAAATGCATGCAATCATCCCAAAAACTGGTGCAGACCATCAGAAATTAAGTAAGAGAGGACAATCAGCATTTCAGTATTTCTGAATTGGAGCATGTGGTCTCTGATGTCCTGAAATACGCTCACAAGGATATGAAATCCCTTACACTTGAGTGCCCACAATGAGGTGTATGCCTTGTTGTGGATGCTCCAGCGTAAAGGATTTCATGTCAACGCCGCCACAAGCTGCTATGCAGAAGTCGAACCCAAGCAAGACTTCTCACACAACTAGTTGAAACATTAAAGCCCAAGGTAACACCAAAGTAAACCTTCACTCATTATTAAAACGAGCTTTTTTTTTCCCCATTTTTCAGTTGTAGTTACACTGCAGATGGATAGCAGCAGCCAGGTGGCAACCAGTTGAAGGTCCACCAAGGTGAGTTCCATGGCCATGCCAGTCGGAGCCACCTTTGGGACTTGCACCACCCAAGTCTCACAGTCACTGTCACTCATAAGAAGAGCAAAATAGCACATTGCTTGGTTCCTTCTTGAAAAAGCTGCTAAACAGAGGCTGCTGCCGGCCTGAGAAATCCTCAAATTGCACGGTGCTCAGAGACCACTCCAAAGAAGTGACAGTAGCATCTGCCCTGGGTCTTATACTAATCCCTAGGACAGAAGAGTCTGGCACTATTTAGTAGCCTTCCACAGATGTATTTCATGGAAGAAGGAAAAAAAATTAATACAATGTGAGAATGTGTTCAGAAGGCTCCGTGGGAAAAGAAGGCTGCATGAAGAACAGCCTCATGCATCCAGTTTGAGCCTACCTTCAAGTCATGCCACAGCAGGTACCTCCAGACACAAGTGACCAAAGGAAAACTGTTTCATCATTCTCACAAGCTTCTTAAGCCTTCCTGTGATGCGAAAAGAACATTACCCTGAAATCATATTTTCCAACAAATAATTTTCACATGCAGAAGTAAAATTTCAGACCAGTTCAAAGTTGAAAGCTAAATGGTCTCAATTTGGGAAGCACGGATGAAAATGTGAATTGCCAACAAATAATTCTCCAAAGTAACACAACACACACACCCCCTCGTCAGCAAGCCCCAGACACAACACTTTCAGAGAGGATACATGCCTTATGTCTATGCACATTAGGAGGGTTCTAGTGGAATAATTACAATTAATCCATTACTTAATCCCCTAATCACTTCTGAGCATTCCAGGACATTTGTTAATAACACATTCATTTTCATACCATCCTACTCATGAAAATTTAACCAAGAAAATAAATTGAAAAATGCCTCAGTAACACCAGTTACCAAACTCAAAGCTACAAACCAGAAAGATCTGCAGCCAAGGCTTCATCCACAGCAGCAATTCACCATCGTCACCCGTGTGGGCACAGAGAGCTCCCCGACACAGGGGATCTCATGGGTGACCCCCCCCCCCCCCCACAGCAGCTACCCTCTGCTTCCAGCTGCTCTGACTGGGTTCTAAGTGGCTTGTGGTCCAGGAGCTGCCTCGGTAACTGGATACACAGAGTCCCCCAACAATTCCCCTCTTACTCAATATATTCCACCTAACATGTATATTGCAGGTTTAAACATGCAGTGAACAAGTTTAACCGCCCCACGGGATGCGATAACCAGATGTTATCAGGAAAGTCTGAGAGCAGACAAGAGCAAGAATAGAAATTTAAGCAGTCTTTGCAACACTTCAGTTCTGTGTCTTGCCTGGGAGGTTTAGGAAAGACCTCTAACACTGAGTTGGGTTTTTTTGGTGGGGTTGGTTTTTTTTTTTTGGTTTATTACCAAAGGAAAGAGAATATTCCAGCATGGGAGCCCTGAAGCTAAAATTAAAAACCTATAATTTGGGTTCAGTAGCAGTTGGTATAATTCAGATCCCAGCCACAAGGAGAGGTCTCCAACATCATCAACTGTCAACAATTATTACTGGCTAGGCACACAAAACAGCTTTGTTCTGAACTGGAAGCCACAACTGCAAGCAGCAGTAATTGCTACCAAAGGCAAAACACACAAAAAAAACCCTCACAGCCTTTCCACACAAAATACTCTCCAAAGAGGAATATAGGAATGGACACAAAAGTCTTATTATCTCCACTTACATCTTAAAAAGAAAAAACAGAAAAAAATCCAAGACTATATACCCAGTTAAGGAGGGGGCCAGCAAGGAAAAGGGATCCCAAAAACACACTTGTTAACTATTCTGAGCTGAACACACATTTAATGAAACATCTTGTTCATTAGTTATCGAACTTTCATTAGCAGTTTAAGGGAAAGCTACACATGGAAGAGATGAAATGCAATCAATTTCTCCTGAAATTGCATACATTTCCACACTAATCCTCACCAAGTTCATCCCAACCGATATTAAAAAGCAAATCAATTAATACTAATTGCCCACCTTATTTTCACAGAGGCATCTTCACACTTCAGCAAGCCTCGGAGAAAAAAAAAAAAGAAGAGAAGAAAAAAGGCTATTTGTACAAAAGCAATTTACTTGTCTGGTCTTTTTATATTAATTTAGCTATGCACTTAATTATTTTGGCAGGTAATTCTGTCAGCTCAAGTTTCCTTCTTCACAACTACCCTTCTGCAAACTGACAGCATGAAGCAATCACGTTTTTATAACCCCACAACCTATAGCAACAGAATAAACAATGTCTTCTGAGTCATGGGGCAATATCCCGAATTCAGTGACTTCATTAGCAGATTTGCCACTAGGTTAATATGTATAACTGGTGCAACTTTCCCAGGAGACGATGATCAAGTGAGGAAATGTATTTTGCTAGCAACAAGCAAATGCAGCAGGATTTACGTCCAATTTTTCTTACACACAACACATAAATTTTTAACACATGCCATACAGATAAGCACAGGGTAAATGGAAGCTACATCTGTACTCCTCTGCTGTAGGAGTGCAATAGGTTTTCTCACTATCACATTCTGAGTCTTCAAAGGAGGTTTTTCTCTTCCAGCCCTCCATATAACCACACTGTATTTCAACACCACCCTCCCATTAACATGTCTTGACACATTTTGGTTTGGTTTTTGGTTTTTTTCAAACATAGGTCCATTAATGTCTACAAGCAAAACAAGCCAAATATCTTTAAAAAAAAAAAAAAAAGTCACTTAACGCTGACAGTCTTTCCTCCCACTTAGTGTTAAGGAGGCAGTCCTGCCAAAATGGCTCTCCAAAATGCTAAGTAACTTGGAACTGCATGGCCCCAGTTAAACAGCATGTCCCTAAAGCATCCTGTACCCCTCACTCTGGGTACTAGCGGGTGTTGGTACCTGTCAGGCTCCTGGAGTGGCTTTCCCAGGGACTAAACAACAAGCACAACATCTGCCCAGCCTCGACTTCTCCTGGGGTTTCCTCCTGCCTCCAAAATCATCACAGCTAGCTCACCTGTCCAAGCTCCCACAGACACAGAAGATGCACAATAATATAAGACAGCGCCAGGCTGAAAACCTTTGCTTCATCTGAAAGGAGACAGCTCACAACCAGAGGTAGTAACGGTGGTAGAGATCCTTTTGGGGGTCTTTTTCTTCAGCTGTATCTGAGCAGCCAAGAAGTGACTTAAGCAGATCCAGTAACAAGGTGGGGATACAAAAGCCTCCACTCAAAATGTTTCTTGCATCATCCAGTTTCTGCACTTTCTGCATTGTTTTGCATTTCTCCTCCCTCACTTGGTCTTGGCTAATACTGCAGGGAAGCCAAGTCTCTTTAGGGAAGATGCTGAACCTTTTTTTGCTCCCAAGTTAGCACAAGTTAAGTATCCCTAGCTGTCATGCTGCTTCATCACAACAATGGCTCTCGGTCTCCCAGCACAGCAGATATCAAACCCTCTGGATCAAAACCCACTGTCATCTCTTAAAAGCATGATGATAAATGAACACGATATTAAATGGAAAAATTAACTGGTCACCCCTGTCTGCATTTTTACTGTGGTTTTGTAGATCACCTGTCACAGTCAGTGGAGAATGGTTTTAAAAGTGCCTCTCCAATCATGTCACACAGGCACCTACCCAAACTCTAAGAAAGGTCCATGATGAAGGAACAAGTTGCAAATGGAGACCTCCTACAAGTTATGCAGGTGTGGACAGAAATACAGATAAGGCACGAATTAAGGATTTCACAGAAGTTTTAAACAGCACCAAAACTCTGCAGGAATCTGTTGGGTGGTTAGGAAGCAGTCCTCTTCAGGTTTTAAGACATGCTTTTGATAAGCAAGCTAAGCTGAGGAGCTGATGCAGCTGAACAGAGCCCTACTGGAGTGCTGGCTGGGACATGGAGGGAGATGCCTTTTGCTCAAGGCTTCACTGGTGACCGACGACAGCAAGTCACAGGGAAAGCACCAGCACAGAGGAGAGCAGTGGGGCACAGCACAGATAGCCTGGCCCCTTCACTAGGCCATTCATTGGGAAGGAATGATCTGCAGCAGGACAGTAAATTTTCAAAGCTCAAGGGGTTTCCACAACCCAGGAGATCAAAGCAATGCTGGAGCAAAAGGAGGTGACAAACCAGAGAGAGGACAGGCTTTGAAATCAGGATGGCAAGAGCTCAAGTCAGATGGGAAGCAGTCAGAAAGCCTGCCGGGGGTTAATGAGAAAACCCACATCTCTCCCCAAACCCTGACAAGAGACAAAGGCAAGCATGGCATTTGCTTTAGAAGACGCAAAGGGAACTAACCATGATGGACTAGGGAGAAAAATAATTCGATACAACAAAACCTGCTGGCTGCTACAATAATGGATGGGTCCAACGAACAAGCAATAACTGGATCAAAGCAGGAATTGCCCTGGCTTGCTGAAAGCCTGGTGCCTGCCTGAGCGCTGCTTATCAGGAAGGGTGGAAAGCCAGACGGAGGGCTAATGGCATGACAAATGCAGAGGGTCAGACAAGTTACTGTGCAAAAAAACAGGGGGAGGAAATCAAAATGCAAAGAGAAACTTTCGTAACATCACAAGTTTTCTCCATGTTTTCCTCTGGGAATAAAGACAAGATAGAGGTGATCCAGGTATTCTGTTCTTGCAGAGTAGTGCTGGTACAGCAGCAAATCACAAGCAAAGTATTAGGCCAGAGCTTTCTGGCATGATGTTTTAAATCTCTAGATGTAAGATGTTTTGAGTGAGAGATGAGAGATGTTTTCCAGCTGTGGTTTAACTTTAGCCTAGAGATATGCAGCTGCTCTGTAAAGGTAGTTCCTAAGAGTATTTTTTACAACAAAGGGAAAGGAAACTCCAGTCATCCAAGAGTGCTATTGTCAGCCAGTCTGAGATGAAATGGCACAGCGCTGACTGATAACCATGCAGGATGAGATGGGTCTCACATTAGGAAAAAAGACTCCTTTTCTTAGGTAGTCAGTTTGCAGTTCTCCAGAGGCAGCTATGGAGCACATATGGCTTTACCTGGGGAGAGCAGGAGAGCTGTTCCTCTTTGGAAAGACATTTTGGGGAAAAAAAATAACAGAAAGGACCTTTTTCCAAATAGGGAAGCACTGCTATGGCTCCTCCAGCCTCCCCGGCAATGGGCACATCTGCCCCAACCAGCACAGGGGTTTTGCGTGAGCCCTCAGATGAGCCCAGAGCATCAGGAAAAGCGACAGCAGAGAGGGAACTTGACAGCTCCTTGTTCCTAAACCTCTCTGACAGCTCTCTTCACACGAGCACCGACTGCTGCCACCCCTAAGCAGCTGCTCCTGGCACCACTGAGCCGAGCCCAGACCTTCTGAAGCAGCCCCCACAAGCCCTGCCACCGCTGCTGCAGGGTGGCACCGCACTTGGCCCAAAGGACCCCGGCATCTTCCCATGACACGCCAGGAAAGGGGCACGTTTCAGGTAATACACAATCAAATCCAACCTTGGAGGTTGCCTCAAACCTTCTGCAGTCAACTTGGTCTTCACAAAACACCTTCCAACGGAGCAATGTAGTTACCACACAACACAGACCCACTTTGCATTGACGTCTTTGTCATCATTTTGCACCTTTGCCATCATTCTATGTGTTTGCCCTCCAGTAAGTCATACAATTAAGCAAAGTAAATGAGTTGTCAATAAACCCTTGATTGTTCAATGAGACGTCACTAATGGGAAGGCAAATGTACACTGCCAGAATCCATGACATAACAGCAATAATTTTCAAGTTATGCTTCTTGATGTTTCTGTGATGAAGCTATTTTCAGGTGCTTTGAATCTTCTTCAGAAAAGTCAGTCTTTGAAAAAAAAAAAAAGGTCGTGATTGTTCTGAGCTCAGATGCATGCATTTAATCAGTCCAGGTGTTTAAATTATTTATCCATGAGGAAGAAAACTGTACTAATCTTAGGAACAGACCATATGAAGGGGAAAAACAAGTAGACATAAGGACTTGCTGAATAATGTGAAGCAGTAGAGAATTCTCTCATGCATAAGATAACTGTGACCAAGGGTGTTCCAAGTATTTATGTTATTGTAACCTGGGCTGCAAAACTCAAAATCCAGAGATTTGCTGCTACTATTGAAGAAAAGTTTCCCAAACGTAACGCAAAAATTACTGTTTTCAACAAGCACAAAACCCCAGTCAAAAGCTAGTACTTTATCTAGTTTGAAAGACCAGAACTTTTAAAATGTTTTTCCAAAAATAAAACCAGTATCTGAGGAAAAACAGAATATTTCATGAACTATTCTTCCATAAGTTAGCATGACATCCAATGCTCTGGACCAGAGGGTCTCTCTTCATCAGTTAGGCATAGACAATAACTTCTTGTTTTTCTTCTTTCATATTAACTTTCTCCTCCTCTGTCCCACTTTTCAAAACCACAGGTCTACCCAAGCTGCAAGGGAGACCTCCCAGGTGGAAATAGGGTGGGAACGACTCTCCAGCCCACTGTACCCTTGTTATATTGCTCCCCCCGCAATGGTCACCACAGAAGCAGGTGGTTAGGCATTGCAGCTGCAGGTCTCCAGGTCGATTGAAGGGCTCTGGTGATGCACCAGGATACCTGGTTAAGAACATGAGGCCTTCTCACTACCCTCACATACTGCCTGCTCTTTCAAGGGAAGAAATTCTTAAAACAAGTCCACGTTAATGGATCCAATATCTTGTTCCAATTCTCAAATGCCTTGTTCCTCACAAGACTTGGCCTTATCCACTGAAATTAATGGAGAAGGTCAAGAAAAAGGTGTATTTATACTGCGTGCTGGAGGAAAGTAAAACAAGGTGTCCTGCTGCCAAGAAAGATGCATTTACACAACACTGAGCCACAGCATCGGTACCCTTACCTAGAAAGACTTAGCCAATTAAGTTGACAGCATGACACACACACTGGCACTTTCTGAGCATGCAGGAAAATAAACAGGTGGTTCTTCTTCCAGCAAAGAATGTGGCTCTTCTCCCTGCTTGTTACCAGCTTGCCCTGCCTCACCACCCAACAAGCAACATCGCCTGCCATGGAGGTGGGTTATGGCTACCAAGAAACAGCCTGCTCCTCTGCGAACAAGCTAAAATCCTTTCTTGGTCTGTGCTGTATCACAAAGATTGGGCTGTCTGCAGAGAAAACAAAATCCCTATCTTTGAGCAAAGAGACCCAGTGAGAACTTCAAGGTATTTCAACTCGCTTCAAGCCACTGCCAGCTGCTGTTTCAATCACTTTGTTTCTATAATCTGGGCAGCACACCAAAGATCACAAGGTTTGGGTTTAAATTTCATTTAAAAACCATCTCATAGAAGAAGAATCGTGCCTCCATTTTATTACACAAAAACCATAGGCTGCTGACAATGCTATTATGGGCAGCAACTTCAATGGAACATTATATGTACATAAAATATATAAAAAGAAAAACATTGAGCTGGAAGGTTACTAACAAAAATAGAAAAGAAGACGCCTGAGATATTTTCTTTGTAATTCCTTTATACACAAGCCAACACTTAAAGCCTCCTGGCTGAGATTCCCCAGGTAACCTACAAACATTTTATAGCATCATTGCTCAAACGAATCTGAGTATTCAGTAGGGCAATTTATAAGGGAATGACACGTCTATTATTTACAAAATTCTTCACAGAGCAAGGAGAAAACCTACAATGCAGATACATCAACTTTTTTGAAAGTAATATGGGCCCAAATTGAGTTATAATAGGAAAGTGACCTCTTTTGATGCCAAAGGTCCTTGGCATTACTGCTCAGAGGGAAAGCATCTGTGAAACACTGCAAGAGGGACCCATCTTCACAAGCAGCAGCAGCCAGAGGAGAGGGGAAGAAGGAAAGCAGGGGTAAAAAACAGGGGGAGGGGGAAATCAGAGCAGCCTCCAGCATCACAGCCTGCCCAAACACTCCCAGGTACAAGACATCCTGAGTCCCTTCTTAGGATAGGTTCTCCAGCCATGGGAGTCCTTCATTTGATATTTGCTTTCAGCGAACATCAGCCTTTCTACTGAGTCTTGCCAGATTGCACTTTTGTCATTAGTTCTGGTTAGAGATACAGATGAGATGGCTCTTCCATTTTACTCATTTTTAAATAGCGCTTTATGCGGTAATTCTAAGCATAATTACTTCAGGGGCTGAAATTTCTCGTTCTTGTTCTCTTCACAGAGGTACATATCTGAAGAAGATCTGCTTGGTCATTTAATGTTTTTAAACGTGCTCTCAAATAAGCCCAGCAGCATTTTTAACAGTAGCTGAAATTACAGAATTTAAGAAAGGAAAATTTGATGTGATGTTTCATGTTTTAGTTAATAGTCTTCCAAGATACAAAGCTCCAGTTGCTCTGGAAACTGTAACTTGGACACAACCATGTAGATACCTCAGCTCTCCTGGCTATAAATGAAAACACTTCAGCAACAACGCACATTTGCGTGACAAACATTTTTAAAAACAAGCATTGCGTCCTGATCTTCATATAGGGAGGGCACATCCCACAGCCCTCAGCACAGGGCATAATTCTCTACATTTCCTTTAAGCCTCAAGAGAAATGACTGAGCAGGAGCCAGAAGAGTGTGTCGACCTACCATCGAGACAACAGCCTTCCAGATAACGGAGAGATGGAAAACACAGGTGGGAATTTGAGGGATATGCGAGGGATTCAAAGCAGGGCTGTTTCTCCCTGCATTTGCATGGTGCCTATCACACCGCAGGCACGGCTGGAAGCAAAGGCTGGTACCAAAAGGAGGACTTAGAAGACTTTGACCATGGTGGACGAGCCGGGATCTGGATCTGGTACATAGTGCTCTAACCAGCTGGCCCAGGAGAAGGCAGCGGGAAGGATGGAGCTGGAAATGGAGCAAGATGAAGGCGATCAGGAGGAGGAAAGCCGAGGTGGATGCTCAGCAGAGAAGGAAGAATGGGGACGGGGTGTTTGCAGAGGAGGATTGGACACAGCACAACACCAGAAGCCAGATACTTTTTTTTTTTTTTTTTCAGAAAGGGGGAAATATTACGTATGTAAACGATGGCCTGAGTGCTGGTTGCTGTGGAAACCACAACTTTCAATTCAGTGGCTAAGACCTAGCATTGCTATTTATACCATGCTCCTCACTACAGCACAAGAACTTCATCTGAGAAACAGAGAGCTCTGGTACCAGACAAATGTGCTTTTTCCCCCCATTACAAGCAGTGATCCTTTCAAATGATGCCTCACAAGGTTTTTCCAATGTTCCTGGCCATTGAATGACTACACAGAATAATCACCTCAAAAAAAATAAAAAATAAAAAAACAAACCCACAACAACAACACCAAAACAAAACATCATCACTGTCTTTCCACTTCCAAGCAAGACCAGATGAATCACTGGACATACATCAGGTAGGATTCACCTAATTCTACTTCGATCAAGAGCGACCAGAGCAGCCAAAAAGGCAAATTAAAACAGCAGTATATCTTGTTTCCCTTAAGGCAAGTTACAGTCAGCATAGCATGAGATTATAGAGAGCCAGATCCCAAAGTTAGTTATCATTAAAGATGACGGGCATTTGTTTAAAGGCTCCAGAATATTGCCTTTAATACACTGGAAAACATAACTGGATCATAAATGCAAGAACAACAGAACAAAAAGGTTACAGACTAAACTCCTGCTGGGGAGAATCCCCTTAAAAAAAATGTAATTTTCAAGTTGCTCTGCTGTTTATGAAGGAGACAGCTTCTTCCTCCATGGGAAACATGATTCTGGGGCAGCAAGTGTTCCCACAGCCTAAGGACAGTTCCCACAGGACTAATCTGGCTGTAACCAAAGCAGAGGTGAGCCAAGTCCCCATGGGTATGTCACATTCCTGTTCCACCTCCACCACTCCAGGGCCTGGAAAGGAATAAAAAGTCCCATTCCTCACCCACACCTAAATCATGTTTTTCTTCAAGTATTATGGAGGTGCTAGCACAGCACGTACATTGCCACCACAACACACACACACAGTAACTACCATGGGCTGATGATCAGGTTTTAAGACACTTATCAGGACCTGTGCACACATCAGCCCCCAAATCAAAGAGCCTGTGGTATACAAGGGCAATTAAGGCAAAAGCTGAGAGAGAAAACCACCGTGTTTTCCAAGGTCACTCACACCTTCAAAATCCCACAGGACCGTCCCATCCATGTGGGCTCATCAAGAAGCAGCAAGGACAACCGTTAGTGTAACCCGATAAGCAATACGCTGCCTGAACAAGGCAGCTTTTGCCAGGGGAAGGGCAGCCGGGGATTGCACAGGGTCAGGAGCAAGGATTCAGCAGAGGAGCTCCAACAGCTGCCGAACCAAGAAGGGTAGAAGGATGTTGCTCTCCACGGGATGGGGCCCTTACAGCTAAGGTGCAGGAGGTCTCCTTTGCCCTTGTTCAATAATTTATATCACAGCATTGATGTGCCATTGAAATTGACAGCAGCGTTTCAGTAATAAAGGAAGGGGAAAAGATGCTCTAATCACAGATTAGGCACCCAAGTAATCACTCCATAGATCTCAGCCTCTCCTAATTTATTCCAATACATTTTTAAATCAGAACTTCATACAAAGCAAAATTATTAACAAGTCATGAGTACTAGCTGCTTTCTAGCTCCAGCTCGCTTTCACTAGCCCAGAGTCCTCTGGCTGCCGCAGAGAGGGGAAACTGGGAACGAAAGCCCAGTGAGCCCAAAGTCGATTTCTCCCAGCACTTCCCACCCCAACGAGGTAGTACTGAGCTGTGCGCTGGGATTACGCGCCCATTCCTCCAACTCTGTTTAAAACCACATTTTACCAGGGCTTCCCGTGAAGCAGAGGACGGAGAGCATCACCCAGGAGTCCCCAACTTCAGCAAGGGCAGCGCAGGCCGGCCATGCCCTGCACTCAGTGACCCGCGGCCGAAAACACACGGCCCCGACCCGCTACGGGCACATGAAGTGGCTTCTCCCCAAATGACGCCCCCGGCTACGTTCCCCGCACCGTGGCCGCTACGGCTCCCGCACGGCAGCAGCATCACCCGGCGGGGAAGGGACCCGGCCAGCACCGCGCAGCGCCGGCTGCTGGGGGTCTCCGAAGGGGACCGCAGCCGCCGCACGGACCCCGCGCGGGGGGGCGGCGGTGACATTGTAGGCGCAAGACCGGCGCTCCCGGAGGCCGGCTACCGCAGGGCCGGCTCCCGGAGCAGCGCAGCGGCGGGGAACGGACCCTGGCGAAGCCCCGGGCATCCCGGCGGGGCCGCCCCCGCGCCGCCGCACCGGCGGGGGGAGCGGCACCAGCTGACGGCGGCCCACACCGCGAACAATAAAGCGGGCCACGGTGGGCCGGGAGCCCACCCGCCCGCAGCGAGGCAGCGCGGCCGTGCCCCCCCGCCCCCTTGCCGGGCCGCTCGGTGCGGGCGGCGGCGGAGGGGCTGCGAGCCGGGCCGCGGCCGCGGTGCCGCGCAACGCCCCTGGCACGGGGCGCTCCGCCAGAGCGCATCGGCGTGAGGGAGGATGCTGGGCGCAGGGGACGGGAGCGCGATCCGCCGCCACTCACCTGGCGCGGCGGAGCCGGGCACCGAGGATCGCCACTGCCGCCCGCCCAGGGAGCTGCTCCTCGTCACCGCCGCCGGGCGCCCGCGGCTGCCGCCGCTCAGAGCGCGCCGCCACCAATAGGCGCCGCTGCCATATTGTTACTGCCGGCGCTGCGAGGGGCGGCACTGGCGGCCGCCTTGGAAACCGGCAGCTATTGGCTGCCCCACGAGTCAATCCGGGCCGGGCGAGCCAATGCGTGGCGGCGGCGGCGAACAGCGGGGCGTTCGGAGTTGGAATGTTGTGTGACAATGGCCCACGCGGCTCTCAGGCGGGAGGGGAGGGGCCGCTCCCCGGGGGGCGGCGGGGGCGGGCGACGCCGCGTGCGGACCACCCCTCCACACCCCTCCGCACTGGGGCGGGGGGGGACCCGCAACAAAAGCGGCCAATGGGGCATGCGGACCCCCCGCCGCGCGGGGGAGCCCCGGCCAATCGGGGGCGGAGGGGGGGCGCGCGGGGCGAAGTTGGCGCGTGCGGCGCCGGCGAACGGGATTCGCTGCGAGCGGGGCGAGCTGGACTTCGAAGTCAAGCCGACTTCTGAGGCGGTTACGAGTCGCCCGTCTCCACACGGCTTCTCGGTCCCCCTGCACCCCGTCTCTGCCGCAGCGCCCCGTGTCTCCTGACCGCTGCGAGGGGAGTGTAAGGTGCCCGACCACCTCAGAAGTCCGTTCGACTTGGAGGGGGTCGGGAGCCGTGAGTGCAAAGGTGCCCGACCACCAAAGGCAAGCCCACTCATGGCTCCCGACCCCTTCGAAGTCGTACCCCCCGTGCCAGCCTCCTGCGCTGTTCCTGCAGTTAAACATCTTGAGGGAATTTAAGCCGGCGCTTTAGCACGTCACACATACAGACTCCGTTCAGTGGGACGCAGAGAGCACCTTGTCACAAGCCTGCCAAAACGCTGAGGGTTTTTTTTAAGTCATGACTCAGCTCAAATCCAGGTAAGTACATTTTTAAATGCGTTAATAAATAAACATGAGCTTTGCCTTAACTGAAAGCACTTTACGAACCTACCAAATGATACAAGTTGATTTTTAAGCATGAAAAGGTGAAAGCACCTCCCCATCCACCTTGAAAGTCAAGATGGGGAAATCCACATCAATTGTCATTGTTAAAACTTGGATGTGCATCGAATAAATATTTATTTCCAAATACTGTGTTTTAGTTCTGCCTTCTAAAATCAAATAGAAAATCTCAACTATCTACTCATTAATCACTATGTTACTTGCAAATCAAATCCAAATACAAAACATCAGCTTTCTTAATCAAGCCATTGATTAATTAATGGCAGGTTTTAAACGGTATTACCATGCCAAGCACTTTAGTTAAAGCATTTAAAATCAGCAAGATTAAATGCAGGTCCTTTCCTAACATTGATTTTTAGGTAAAATTCCCCACTCATTCAGCCAAGAGGTCTTATTAAAATTTGATAGTGTGCTACAGCTCTGGATTAGGAAAGTTCAGCTAGTCAAGTGGCCACTCGGAATAATCATACAAACCCAAGTAAGTGATGGCTACCTCAGATGAGCAATTTGTTTTATAGCTCACAGTCAGTGGCATAACTTGCAACCAGATCTTTGAGGTGTCCATCAGCTTATAAACAAATGTATCTCATCAGACTGAGGGCCACACAGGTACAAAGGAGACCAAGAGACCAGGACTAGGAGGACAGCCCTCGCCCTTGGCCACCTCAGCCCTTCAGTCACAACTAGGACCACAAAGGGAAGTCATGCTTGATCAACCTGATAACCTTGTAAAATCATAGAATCAGAGAATCCTTAAGGTTGGAAAAGACCCCTAAGATCATTGAGTTCAACCGTAACAAAATGCCTGGTTTGGTAGATAAAAGGAGACCAATGGGTATTGTCTACTCTGGCCTCATTGTGGCTTTTGACACCATTTCCCATATGATCCTCATAGACAAGATGATGAAGTATGGACTGGATGAGCAGAGAGGTGGAATGAAAACTGGCTGAACAGCCAGGCCCAGAGGGTGGTGATCAGTCGTACAAAGTCTAGTTGGAGGCCAGTAACTAATACTGTTCCCCAGAGGTCAATACTGGGTCCAGTCCTGTTCAACATCTTCATTAATGATCTGGATGATGTGGCAGAGTGTACCCTCAGCAAGTTTGTAGATGACACAAAAATGAGAAGAAGGACACAAAACAGAGCCATGCTGCCATCCAGAGGGACCTACACAGGCTGGAGAAATGGGCTGACAGGAACCTGATGAAGTCCAGCAAGTGGAAGTGCAAAGTCCTGCACCTGGGGAAAAAGAACCCCATGCACCAATATATGCTGGGGGCCACCTAGCTGAAAAGCAGTTTGGCAGAAAAGGACCTTGTGCCCTTGTAGCAAAAGCAGCAAAGGCTATCCTGGGCTGCATTAGGCAAAGCATTGCTAGCAGGCAAATGGAGGTGATCCTTACCCTTTATTCAGCACTCATGAGGCCACACCTGGAGTGTTGTGTCCAGTTCTGGGCTCCCCAGTACAAGAGAGACATGAACACACTGGAGAGAGTCCAGTGACGGGTCATGAAGATTGTGAAGGGACTGAAGTGTGTCTCCTGTGAAATGAAAGTCTGGGAGAGCTGGGACTGTTCAGCCTAGAGAAGGCTCGGGGGGGATCTAATAAATGTGTATAAATACTTGAAGGGGGGTGCAAAGAGGACAGAGCCAGGCTTTTCTCAGTGGTGTCCAGTGACAGGACCAGAGGCACAAACTGAAATACAGGAGGTTCCCTCTGAACATCAGGAAACACTTTTTCTCTGTGAGGGTGACCAAGCACTGGCACAAGTTACCCAGAGAGGCCATGGAGTGCCTCACCTTGGAGAAATTCAAAAGCCACCTGGGCAACCAGCTCTTGGTGGCCCTCCTTGGGCAAGGAGTTGGACCAGATGCCCTCCAAAGCCAAGTGGAAAGAGGCAATGCTGCTGCGTCATCTGGTGACCTGCTGTCCCACCAGGCAGTCATGCCTGGCACAACACTGCTTTATTTCTGCAGGTCCTGCAGCTCAGGATCAACTTTTTCCACATTGCAGGTAGCTCCACACAGCACAGGGAAAATCTGCCCTGCTGGTTAGCACGCTGTGCTTGTCTCCTCAGCCAATGCTTGGGCATACTTAATACATACGTTCCTTTATAACGATGACTTGTGAGTCTTCATAGTCTCACAGCCTGGCTATTAGTTGTATGGTTAATGAGATTGTAACTCTGATCGGATTTGCCATTTTGGAAAACTTGCAGCAAAAGGAAAAGAGATAGTAAAAAAGTGGGGGAAAACATAACTTCAGCTCTCAGCCAAGGCAAAGCTATAAAAGATGGCAGAAGATCCCCCGTGCAGCATGGATGCTCTGCCCACGCAGTGGTTGAGGAAGGTTGTATCACTTCCTGGGTTTGGCCAACACCATCCAACAGGAGAGTGCTTTGACGATGTGCTGTCCTCACAGAGAAAAATCAGGATAAGGAGACAAATGCTCCCCCTTCATGCGATTCCTCAAAGAAAAGCCAGAAGGACTGGATTAAGCCGAGCATGCTGAATTGTCTGTGACCTACAGATGGCACTACCAAGCTGCTACCACCCCACAGGGTAAGCAAAATAATTCAGAGACAGCTTAATTGAAGTGAGTCAGGGGAAGGGAGAGGAGACTTGAGGTATTTTAGGGAGAGCTGAGGAAGTCAATATGGTGCAGAAGATCTTCCTTATTCCATGGAGCACAGGTGGCATCAGTGGGACTGTAAATCACAGGAAAATTAAGTCAGAAGGAACCTCTGGGAGCCTCTGGACCAATTTCCTACTCAAAGCAAGGCAAATTTCAGTCAGGGAAGTTGAGCATGGACTTGCCTCATCAAAGTTTGAGTATTTTCAAGGCTGGAGGTTTCACAGCTCATGGGCAGCCTTTGCTCCTTGCACACCATGAGCTCCAAGCCCTGACTCTATGTCCATCCACACTCCAGCCTTCCAGTGTACCCCTGGTATAGGGGCAAAACTGCTCACGGTGCTCCAGACTTTCATAGGTGTCCAAAGGAGAAACCCCACATCTGTTAGCATGCTTTGAGACAAACACGAGGCAATAAATCAGGTAGTCATCCAGCAGGTCCTGTTGCACCTTGTATCTTCCACTTCATAGCCTATGGCTCCCACAGAACACTGTATAACAGAGCACCATATGGCAGAGCACTGTATAACCACCCAGGCTATCCTCACACCCAGTATCCACTCCCTCCCGTAAGTCCTCTGCAGTATGTGGAGAAGAACCGTAAGGAAGAGCTAAAGGTGAAGAAAGCCCAGGACATTTTCTAGCAGCTTGTAAAGCAAAATGGTAGCAAGACACATTCAGTGGTGCATGAGAGTCCAACGCCAGAGGTCTGAAAGGAGGTTGTAGCATGAATGGTGTTGGTCTCTTCTGCCAAGTAGGAAGTGATAGGACAAGAGAAAATGGCCTAAAGTTGTGCCAGGGAATGTTCAGATTGGATATTAGGAAGCATTTCTTCCCCGAAAGGGTTGTCAGGCACGCGAACAGGCTGCCCAGGGAAGTGGTGGAGTCACCATCCCTGGAGGTGTTTAAAAGGCATTTAGATGAGGTTCTTAGGGACATGGTTTAGTGCCAGAGTTAGGTTATGGTTGGACTTGATGATCTTAAGGGTCTCTTCCAACCAAAATGGTTCTGTGATTCTATGAGTGTTGTCACCTCCTGCCACCACAGTGCACAGCACTGGCATGGTCCTGTTTAAACACTGACGTGCTTTTCAGAAGCCACCCCAGCACGGGGGCAAACCAAAAGGGTCAGGGATATCAACCTGTAGGTGATGTATATCATCAGACCTGATCGGGGAATGTTTTTATTCCTGTGGAAAGCTCCAGGTGTCTGAGGGAGGAGCAGGCTCCCCGCCGCCCAGACCAGCTCCTGCATCCCATCCACCACTACGCTCTACAGATACTCATGTCAGCACAAGGTGGGGAAAAAAAGGGCAAGAGGCTGAAACCCCTGCAGGGATGGTTTTTCTCTGCTTCAGTGCAGGCTTGCGTGCACATCAAACAGCAGCGCAGGAGAAACGTCCCCCCCTTTCTCAGTGCTGCTGCCCTGCTCCCCTGCTGCAGCCCCGCAAACGTCAGACGCAGCTCCCGCAGTCGGACATGTGTGGGCAGGCAGCTGCACCTCAGCAGACCTGACTGCAAAACTGGGGCTTATGCCAGCTAATATAGACATATTTTAAAGTAATCCCACTTCATTAGCCACTTTTTGAGGGCCTTGGCATATAATGAGTGAATTCATTAGTCATCTGACAGTTCCAGTTATTCTGCATATCAAGTCCTATCTCTTCATTTATACATCCAGACTGTTATGGCAAGCTTGTGTGCTAGTTGTACCCTTCCACCTACTCAGTGCTAATTTAAGAGGTGTTATTTTTGGCTCACAGTGTGCATAAAAAGTTCAGTTTCCTCCAAAAAATTTTGAAAGGAAGCAGAATGCGGGACTGAGCAGAAAACTCCCCTCGCTAAACACCATTTGCCCTACATCAGTAAAACTTGTTTTCAGGTAACGTAGCAGAAGTAAAGCATCTTCCTATGGAGATTCTGTCTGACTTTACGAATTATTGAGTTGCAAAAAACATAGTCATTTTTGACAGGATCATGCAGGAGTAGCTCACTTAGAAAAAAAAAACAACTTGGCTATTCACAATGAACACAGTATAACTCATTGCAAGGACAGTCATTCTGTGATTGAAAACATGAAGTAGCATTTGCTTATCAAAAAATATGTATGGATGAGGAAAGGTCAAAAGGAAAGTTCTCTCTCTATTCCAGACATTCCTTGTCTATTTGTAAAATTAATTATCTGTAAATAAAGCATTTTTCTATTTGTAGTGCATGTTTTGACATTTCTCCTCTACACAAAAGTGTGCTCTTATTCCAGAGCAGTGCACTCGTGTACCTGAGATACAGGAATGGCAGAACATATTTCAAGTTGAAAAATTGAAAAAGGGTTTAAAAAAATCAGGGAAATTGTTATTTGAAAAATAGTTGTAGGGTTTTACCAGTACATCCTTTCAAGGATGTGCTGCTGCGTGCATGTAAGCTGACATTTCATGTCCTGCACACAGTTAACAGAAGGATCACTTACCATTGAATTCCTAACCAGGCTGTCGAAATTGGATTGAATTAGGACTTGTTCTGTACCAGTGAACTTCATGCCTTCTAGTTATTTTCCTGTCAGTTTTGCCTGTAGCTTAAAAAAGATGTTCACCACCACCCAGACATTGTTGCCTTCTTTTTAATTTGAAAACAAGAACAACAATGTAATAATTGAGGGTTTTTTTCTGGCTTTTAAGTAAAAGTAACTCAGGCTGGTTCTAAGACCCTGAAGTCCATATCCAGAAAGTAACTATCCCAGATTGGTATCCCTTTTAGTAGGGATGGTTTGCTTCTGTGAGTGTAAAATATCTATTACTCCATCTATTACTCCCTGAAGAAGCACTCCGAGGCCTTTGCCTGCTTCAAAAGTTATAATGCTGCCTTCCCTGTTTTTTTCAGTCAGTATTTGTCTGAATAATTTTCAGGCTGCTGCAAGGCTTACAGTAGGATCGCATCCTTGTGCATCTAGGATTATGTAAAAGAGGAGATGCATTTGATGAATTATTCATAGAATCACAGAATGGTTTGGGTTTGAAGACCTTAAAGATCATCTAGTTCCAACCCCCTGCCATGGGCAGGGACATTTTCCACAAGACCAGGTTTCTCAAATTCCCATCCAGCCTGGTCTTGAACATTTCCAGGGATGGGGCATCCACATCTTCTCTGGGCAACCTGTTCTAGTGCCTCACCACCCTCAGGGTAAATAATTTCTTCTTTATATCTGATCTAAATCCACCCTCTTCCAACTTGAAGCCATTACCACTTGTCCTATCACTACATGCCCTTGTAAAAAGTCCCTCTTCATCTTTCTCATAGGCTCTCTTTAGGTACTGGAAGGCTGCTATAAGGTCTCCCAGGAGCCTTCTCTTCTCCAGGCTGAACAACCTCAACTCTCTCAGCCTGTCTTCAGAGGAAAGTTGCTCCAGCCCTCTGATCATATTCATGGCCTCCTCTGGACTCACTCCAACAAGTCCATGTCCTTCTTAGGTTGGGGGCCCCAGAGCTGAACACAGTACTCCAGGTGGGATCTCATGAGAGCAGAGTAGAAGGGCAGAATCACCTCCCTCAACCTGCTGGTCACGCTTCTTTTGATGCAGCCCAGGATACGATACGGTCGGTGCACATTGCCAGATCATGTGGAGCTTCTCATCAACCAACACCGCCAAGTCCTTTTCCTCTGGGCTGCTCTCAATCCATTCTCCACCCAGCCTGTGTTTGTGCTTGGGATTGCCCCAATCCGTGTGCAGGACCTTGCACTTCACCTTGTGGAACTTCATGCGGTTACACACAGGCCCACCTCTCAAGCCTGTCAGGGTCCCTCAGGATGGCATCCTCTCCCTCCAGTGTGTCAACCGCACCACACAGGTTGATGTTGTTGGCAGACTTGCTGAGAGTGTACTCCGTCCCACTGTCCATGTTGCTGACAAAGATGTCAATGGCCCCAATACCAACCCCTGAGGAATGCCACTTGTCACTGGTCTCCACTTGGACATCGAGTTGCTGACTGCAACTCTTTGAGTGTGACCATTCAGCTGATTCCTTATCCACCAAGTAGTCCATCCACCAAATCCATATCTCTTCAATTTAGAGACTAGAATGTCATGTGGCACAGTGTCAAATGCTGTGCACAAATCCAGGTAGATGACATCAATTGCTCTTCCCTTATCCACCAATGCTGCAACCCTGTTGTAGGTGGCCACCAAGTTTGTTAAGGGACAATTTGCCCTTAGTGAAGTTGCACTGGCTGTCACCAATCACCTCCTTATCTTTCATGTGCCTTAGTGTAGTTTCCAGGAGAATCTGCTCCATGATCTTGCTGTGCACAAGGATGAGACTGACTGGCCTGTAGTTCCCTGGGTCTTTCTTTTATCCCTTTTTAAACATGAGGGCTCTGTTTCCCCTTTTCCAGTCAGTGGGATCTTGAATGAACTGCCACAACTTCTCAAATATGATGGATAGTGGCTTAGCAACATCACTTGCCAGTTCCCTCAGGACCTGTAGATGCATCTCATCAGGTCCCATGGACATGTGAGCCTTCAAGTTCCTTAGATGGTCTCAAACCTGACCTTCTCGTACAGTGGGTGATTCTTCATTCTCCCAGTCCCTTGTTTTGCCTTCTTTGACTTGTGTGGTGTGGCTGCAGCACTTGCCGGTGAAGACTGAGGCAAAAAAAGTCACTGAACACTTCAGCCTTCCCTACACCTCAGGTAACCAGGTCTCCCATTTCCTTCTGGAGAGGACCCTCATTTTCCCTAGTTTTCCTTTTATCACTGACATACCTATAGAAACTTTTATTGTTGCCCTTGATGTCCCTGGCCAGATTTAATTCTATCAGGACTTTAGCTTTTCTAACCTGATACCTGGCTGCTAGGACAATTTCTCTGTATTCCTCCCAGGCTACCTGTCCTTGCTTCCACCCTCTGTAGGTTTCTTTTTCATGTTTGAGTTTGTTCAGGAGTTCCTGGTTTATCCATGCAGGTCTCCTGGCTTTTTTGCCTGGCTTCCTCTTTTTTTGGGATGCATGACTCCTGAGCTTGGAGGAGGTGATCCTTGAATATTAACCGGCTTTATTGGGCCACTCTTCCCTCCAGGGCTTTATCCCATGGTACTCTACCAACCAGATCCCTGAAGAGGCCAAAGTCTGCTCTCCTGAAGTCCAAGGCGGTGAGCTTGCTGTGTGCCCTCCTCACTGCCCTAAGGATCCTGAACTCCACCATTTCATGGTCAATGCAGCCAAGGCTGCCCTTGAGCTTCACATTCCCTACCAGCCCCTCCTTGTTGGTGAGAACTTGGTCCTGCATAGCAGCTCTCCTCTTTGACTGCTGTATCAGTTGGAGAAGTCATCATCAACACATTCCTGAAACCTCCTGCATCTCTTATGCCCTGCTGTGTTTTCCCTCCAACAGATATCGGGGTGGTTGAAGTCCCCCATGAGGACAAGGGCTTGTGAAAGTGAGGCTGCTCCTATCTGTCTACAGAGAGCCTCATCCGTTCAGTTTTCCCGGCTGCATGGCATGTAGGAGACTCCACTATAATGTCAACTGTTCCTGCCCTCCCTTTAATCCTGACCCATAAGCTCTCTGTCAGCTCTTCATCCGTACCCATACAGACCCTCATGCACTCCAGCTGAGCACTGACACAGAGGGCAATACCACCTCCTCATCTTCCCTGCTTGTCCTTCCTAAAGAGCCTGTATCCTTCCATTCCAAAACTCCATTCATAGCAGCCATCCCACCACCTCTCCGTGATGGCAATAAGATCACAGCCATGCAGGTGTGCGCACATCTTTAACTCTTCTTGTTTATTCCCCATGCAACCTGTGTTTTCACAGAGACATCTAAGTTGGGCCCTCAGTGATGCTGACATAGTGGCTGGGGTGGCTGGAATTCCTTTGTGCTGCTCTTCAGGTACTCTCCTGCTGACCCATGATCCTTCTTTGTGATTACTGACCACCTTAGCCTCTCTTTTGAAAAATGCTCTTATCTCTGTTCACTGCCGGTTGCGAGTGAAGTGATATGTAAAATCAGAGTACTTTGGATAATGGCAAAGTCTGAGCTTTCCTGGGGGTATGATTGTTCATGCCAGAAGGACACATATGTGGAAGGCAATAGCTCTTGCTTTCAATCCCCATTTTGTTGTCAGTTTATAGTATTAAAGGGTTTCTTTCAATGTCGTTGCTAATTTATGGATAAAGAATGCATTACTGAAAAGCCCATATGAGGAGTAGAAAAAAAAAAAAGAACCATCATTGAAAATATTTGTCTTTTGCTGGATTAGCTTAACCCACACATGTAAACCTAAGCAAAATCTGTGTTATCTTATTAGCCTTTTACTACTGGAAACCTGGCCTCAGCCCCGATGTAGGTCACAGACAGAAAATTATTTATTGTCCTTAACTAAATCCCAAAGGGAACATTTACCCTTGTGACCACCTCACTAAAACCTCATCAGGCTTTGGTCTGGCTTTTGTCTTTGTGAAAGGAACCACAAGGAACCCACAAAGGTCGGCAGAGGAGAGGACAGGGGTGGCACACTTTGTGGTGGCATTTTCCTCTTACACCCTTCTGTTTGCAAACACATTAACACAGAGGTGTGGGATAAAACAGCAAGAGACTGGTGTGTTGAGTGCATAACAGTTTCATAGGGAACACCAGTGCTCTCTGAAACATCAAGGATGTACTCTAAGAGGATAGAAATAACCACAATTTTGCAAGCTAGATGCGAGGGGAGTGCATACATGAAAAGACCCCCCCCTTATAAATGGCTGAGCAAGACAGACAAGCCTACCAGACAGACAGACAGCTTTGCCATCAGCAGACATAGGCTGAGAACACTGATTTCTGTGGCACCTCTAGGCAGGTTAACCAATCTCACTTCTTTTGGGATGCAGCTTCATATCACATTTAAGCCACACTTGACAGCAAATTACAGTGCAAAGCAGCAGTGTTGGTCCTGCTCCCTCACTGCTTGACTTGTGCAATCTGACCCTGCAACAAGGAAGCTCAGTCACCCAAAAATTAACTCTCCAGCTCCAATACATCGGTTTTCTCTTGGTCTAGCTCCCTGAGCAAGCTGGAAGGATGGAAAGGTGGGTGCTGGTGCCAGAGAAAAGGAAAGCAGGCCCTTCCCTTAGCAGATAGCTATTGTACTGGTTCAGTTATCATGTAAAAAGTACAGCAAGTGGCACCATGAAGGGTGGTGTCAATGCAGAAAAAGGAGACGGTGGAGGTAGGGCTGGGTGGGGAAAGTAGAGAGGAGCCAGAAAACACTCAAGGTGCCATTGCCATTGGGAAAAGCAATGCCTAAGCACGAGATGTTTTAAGAAGAGGCCGTTTGGTTTGGTGTTGGGTGAGTGTTGGGTTTTCTCACTAAATCCATTGATACTGTTGAGAAACAGCAGCTTTCAGGCACACAAATCCTTCTTCCCTTCTGCAATAGAAGCAGCAATTTTCATGTTAAGAATAGATTGAGATGAGTTGTTCTGGGTTTAATTGAATTATGTTAATCAACTGGACAATTTGAGAGCAAGTTTAGTCAGTACTTGTGAAGTGCTCACAAGGGAGAGGTGGTAGGAGAGGTAAGTAGTACTGCTTGTAGTGCTAGTAGGAGAGGAGCACCTATATCTTAAAATGTAGTATCTTCTTTATAGATGAAATGTCTTTTTAGCCAGTAGATTTGTTAATTCCAGATTCACCTTTTGAAGGTGTTTTGTTTCTCCAAGTGTCTGTTTTATGCAAAATGCCCCCCTCCCACATTTTCAGTTTGGGGCATCTTTCTCTGTGGGCTGTTTGTAGGAGTTAATACTGGTGACTAGTAGTTGCCTGGTTCACCCATGTTATTTTTCCAAGGGCACTGGTGCACTGAGTGGTGTGGACAACCTTCTGGTACGTGCATGTGTGTGCTGCTTCCCTGACTGCTTGGGTGGCTGGAGATCCATGATGGCAGGTTTTGCAGCCGGTGCTGTGCAATAAGCCCTTTTACGGCCAGGCCTAGGGAAGAGTTCGGCTGAGTAATTCAGGAGAGGCACTGATGTTCAGCAGAGATTATGTCTAAGAAATACCTGTATGAGTAATAAGAATGGATTTTTAAAAGTCGCTTTATCTCAAAAATGGTATTACTCACCTTGCCAAGTATGTGGGCTCCTACAGAGTTGGCCTTCAGTGCTTCTGATGGCTTGCTCTGCAGCATCATCTGGTGGCAGCAGCAGGGAAAAATGACTCCTCCAGCACCTCTCATTTCTGTGTCCTCTGTTACTGTAGTACCTCATAACCTCCTGGCCTCTTTTTCTTCTCCTCACCACTCCTTTGTCTCCTCTAGGTAAGTTATTCCTCCTACAGTGGTTGGAGTCACAGGAAGACCTCAAGGAGTATGTGGTTCAGGTGGCTCTGAAAGACTGCTGGTCCCACAAGTGGCACCGTGTGCCATTTGCCCCTTGACAGAGGCTCAGCAGGAGCAAACGTTTCATTGAACCCCTTTGGAGAGTCATGTAGGATTTATACAGCCCACAAATTTCACACAGTCCTCAGTGAAGGCCCACACATCACACTATCACTATCTGGAGAGAAGATACAGGGTGTGCAAAATTTAAATGAATGTTGGCTCGATCTACAGAGCTGCATTTCCCTGTACAGCCTGAGCTGAGGTGGATGAGGCGTCTCACCCTCGCTCCCTGGCACAAGGAGAGGGGCAGCTGCTGCCGGCCTGCTGCTCCCACGCCAGCCGAGCACAGTGGGGGGCAAGCAGGCAGCAACCAGCCATGCAGAGTGCCCACCAGCACCTTAGTTGGGCACAAACCCCTGTGCTTTCCCCCAGGGCATGGGGAGATGGGAACTAACATGCGACCCAGGGGCTGTGTTGCCATCAGATGGCTTTCTTGCAGCGGGCGAGCACCACCACGGTTGCATCATCTGGTGAAACTGGATGCTGATAACAGCGGGGACGTGGTGGTCCTGGCTTTGGCATGGGCTGTTACAGGCTTGCTCTGTTACCTGCTCAGGTGGCTCGCAGTGCTGAGGCCTGCGCTGCTGCCTGCCTGGCCTTGCTGCCTTCCCCGGATGGACTCAGGAGAAGCTGGGAAGCCATGGCTGTGCAGAAAGATGATTTTGACCTGCGTGCTCCGCAGCCCATGTGCTGCAACAGCAGACAGCATTCCACACAGCTCTTTGTAACTTGTTTTCCTGATCGCTAAAGCTGAACCTGGGCAGCACGACGATTTGCAGAAACATACTTGCAGAACAACTCTGATGGATATAACTCTGCAGTGCATTGGACTTGCCTGCTGTCCCGTCTCCTGAAAGGGCTGCCTGAGGAAACATGCTTGCAGCTCACAGAATGACAGGGGAAAGGGGCTGGCAGCCCCGTTGCTCGAGGGTGAGCAGGCTGCAGCAAGCCTCACCCAAACCTTTAAGACTTCTGTCCCCAGTAATGTCGAATCAATTTGCTTTTTTGAGGCAAACTCACAACCCAAGCATATTTATGGGGAATTAATAATACTTCACCCTATAATGTGTCAGGACTGTGAGACGTAGAGAAGCACACAGCTGCTTATGAAAGGCACAGGAGAGAGTATCCCTGCCCTTCCTGTCTAAATCATTAGCCTGGAGCTTTTCTTCCTCAAATATTAATGTTTTCCTGATTACCCACTCCTTATGAAAAGGTGATTGTGCCTGCAGACTCTCTGAATAATTCATTTAAAATATTAAAGCCAGAGAGAAGTGAACTTTTACTTAACAGTGGGTTAGTGCATGGCCTGCCCCGGGGAGGAAAGCAATGGGAAGCATTTCCAGCATCCTCGTCCTCTGGAGATGGCGGTACAGAGAGCAAAAACAATGGTCAGAGTTGCTACAGACCATCTTCTCCCACATGCATTTACGTGTGGAGTGGGGAAGGCAGGCAGGAACTGGGAGGGAAGTAGGAGGTAGCTCGAAGAGCTTTCCTTCAATTTGTCTATGTTTTTAAGCCATGCTTAGCATCACTGCTTCTGTAGGTAGTCACTGATGGAGTCACTGCCTTTCCTCAAAATAAGCAAATAAAGCAGACAGTGCAAAGCTGTGTCATTTTTACTCCTTGTGGTGCCACAAGCATCTCGGGTGTAATACCTGTTTGGTGTTTTTTCGTGGCAGTTCCCAAGGTCAACCTAGAATGTGTATTCATCTACTGCAACTTAAGGCACAGCTTAACAAGTGGTTGGGCAGAGAGATACTACAAGCTTTGAGCAGTTGTCTCAGGCATTCACATCTATAGTCCCTTTGGGAGGACATGGTCTTGAAAGGGATGCAAGATACAGTTATGATGTGCTGGAAAGTGAAGCATGTCGGAAGAGACTGTTCCTTGCATACATGTCTCACCTAAATTGTTGACTCTTGGCCACTGTGGGAAAGCACTGGGTTGGATCTCTGTTGCTAACTCAGCTTTTGAACATGTGCTGAGAGGAGGAGAGAAGAGATTATGGTTTACATTGGCTTGGAAGAGGACTGCTGCTCTGACCCTGGGCCAGAGGCTTTGACTGGTGCCATGTCTCAGTGGGAGGAGAGCCCACCACAATCACTGCACGGGTGGTTCCAGCCTAGAAGGGAGGAAGGTCCCAAAGTTTTTGATGTCACGTTGGACAACGTTTGTGCTGCTGGAGGGAAGAAAAGCAAGGAACAAATCCTGGCCTAGCAGCTAAACAGCACATCCCCTGTGCAGGGCTATGGGCTGGCCTGCTCTGCTGGCAGATTTGCCTTGGAAGGGCTGATTGAAATGATCTAAAACATTGACCTAATAACTACTCAGTGCAGATAATCAGGAAACCACTGCTTGAATTCACTCCCTGGCCCTCCTGTACTCAGCAAGTGTAGACATGCCTTCGGTCTTCTTGAGGAGCTAGGGACGAAAGTGCTATGCTGCAGGGATGCTCACAAGCCAGAATATGTGCTGTAAGATTTGGGGGAAAGCAGCAGGTGAAACCAGACTCTGAGTTAGGTTCTCTAGAGATGCATCCTCCAGGATGATGTCAAGGTGGGACGGTTTTAACCCCTTGACTTCTGTGAATTCAGGATTTTTTGAGTTTTCTGCTTGAACTCTAAACCTCTGAGATGGTTTAATGTAGGCAATTTACCAGTGCAGTCATGGGTAGCTCAGGAGTCCAGAACTGGCTGGGCTGAGAGCAGACCCATCCATCTTGCCCTTGCCTGCTGTGATGGATGTTAGATCCCACTTCAGAGGGTACCGGAGGGTGTTAGGTGCTGCTGAACACTTGTGCCTATTGATTTGTGTTTATTAGTTCCATTATTTCTATTTACACACACACTTTTGCTGTCGTCCCATAACTCAACCCTGCCAGACTAATACAGGTAATCAGTCATTCTACTTTCTGATTCCAGCAAATGGCTTCTCCATGATGGACACTTGTTTTCTGCCTACACAGACAAACTACAGCCTGTGTCTGTGCTGGAAACAGAGGGAGCAGAATGGCTCTGTGCCAAGCATAGTGCATATGACCAGCCACAGCACTGCTCCCACAGTGGTCTGGCTGAGCCAAGGCAGAGGGGGAGGCAAAAACCTTGGTGGCTCCGCGTGGAATTCAGCCCCAGCAACATGAAATGTGTGCCAGCCAGCACTGCTCCTGCACCTTTTCATTACTAAATCCTGTTATGGGATCAGCTCGTCCCTGCTTTCATTTTTGAAGCAGGCTTGATTATTTAGTGGTGTGTGTAATGAGGAAATGGTATGTTGGAGGAGCCAGGTGGCGCCTAAATTGGTATTCCCATCTCATGCACACAAGAGGGCTTCTGTTATGTGGCGTTACTATGTTCCCCACTTCCCTCTGTCCTGGTGAGGTTCTATGTGTTGCCAAAGGGCAAGAGGTCGCATCCCGCCATTTTCCTGAAGCTGTTAACAGTACATGATTATCGCAATATTAGAAAACTCACAAAGTACCTCTGTACCATTCAGTTAAAAATCCCCTTTCCACTGACAGACCAGGTGAACATGACAAACTGTGGAACCAGTTCTGCCAAGGATGTTTTTTCCTCATAAGCAAGTCCTCATGCCTCTTGTTTTTATTACAGCCTGATATGAGATGCCATATAAAGATCTCCACTGTGTCCCCAGAGGAATTAGAACAATCATTTGTACGAATGTGAAGGCTTTCTGATCTCTTTTCAGAATAGTTGTTTTCGGCCCTTGTGACGCAGATTCCCTCTTCTAGAAAACTCCCAGAAATTCACCCCAGGCATTGTGGGATAAGGAAGAAGATTTTTTTTTTCCACAGTTTGTATTTTCACACGGCCAAAGATTCATCAAGGTTTCCAAATTACAGACCTCATTTTAAAAGGGCAAATTTATTTTTGTTGAGCTGATAAGCCTACCTCATTTCTTCCCTTTGCTTCCTCAGACCCCTCGCCCACAAATCTTAACATCATCAAGCATATCCAACAAACCATTAGGTCTTAGCCAAGTGCTGCTTTTGGTGGATGGTCTGAAGCTGGAATCTGTATAAAATGGGATTAGACATGAAGCATGTTGGCTGGTTAAAGGGATGTACTGGGAGGAGGGCCATAAGGAGCCTGCCACAACTGTTCTTGTTTAATAGAGCAAGATTGTCTTCTCAAAATGTTCCTTTTAGGTCTCATTTTAACTGAAATGGGAGTGATATATGCACGAACAGAGAATTACGCATTACTTATAAAACCTTGTCTGGCTCAAGTGGGCTTTGGGTTCTCACAGTCCCTAGATCTGACTGCCTAGCAGATAGGTACAGGGGCTCCTCGCAGAGGACTTTCCCTGAAGACCTAAATACTTTCCAGGGCCAGACACCAGCAACTTGCACAGTGCTGCTTCTGCTGAGCAGGACCCACCTGAACCCAACACTGCTAAAAATGAAGTGCCCAAAACTGGGATGAGATGGGCTGCGGAAAGTCAGTGGGCGTTGCAGAAAAGCTGGTGGTTGATCTGCAGGTTTATGAGGTGCAGCTGGAATTTCTTCTCTCACTTGTGCGTATCCTAAAGAAGAATTAAGGTGGTAATATTTACGCAAGAGAGGGCAAGGGCAGTTGTGTGTATGTATAAAATAATCAGTGTGCCTGGTTATCTTGTTTTTCTAGCTACTACAAATTTTCTGGTATTTTAGTAAGTGAAGCATAGAGGAACTGTGGACGGGAGACTCTGTCAAATGAAACCTGGACCGCTAATGCCATCCAGTGGCTGGCACACACTAACACACTTGCCATCACTAATAAACCCTGAATTGACCAAAACAAATATTTACTCTAAATTCTTCCCCCTATGCTGTCTACAGTCATTCATACAGAGGGTTTTTCTTGCGCTTGGTCTTATCAGAGTCCAGGCTTATACTGAAAAAAAGGTAAGGAACAACACATATGTTCTATTCAGCTTGTTTTAAGCACATTTTCCCCTTCCCACCTCTGTTTTCTTTAGAAAGTATCATCTAGAGATTAGTCTCTGTGAAGTAATCCCCATAAATGTTGTACATGCTGCTGAGTTTGTATTTGATCTTTCTCAATGTACCTGAAGCAAAAAGCTGTCCTGCCATTGTACAGTGAGTGCCCTCAGGCAAGAGCCATGAGGGAAACGTATTGACGTGAATTTGGTGCACAGCGCAAAACTGATTTTGTTTTATTTGTTTCTGTGACCGTGTTACACGGTCACACACTGTTGCCTCCATGTAGCCCTTATAAAACAGCCAGGCACAACAGGAACTCTCAGTGTCGGCTGGTAGGAGGAAAGCAGTAGTTGCAATGGCTTGTACTAGAGAGATTAGCCCAGCACCTACTGCTACATCCGCCAAAAACCCAATCGGCCAACCGCCATCGCAGCCAAAGCACGGTCATTGGCATCCTGCCCTGGTGTGCTCCTCTACCATATCTGCTGAGATAGAGAAGGTGGAGCTGCAGGATAACAAAACCTGGCCAGGACATGTTTGTGCAGGGAACTCACAGCGAGTTCCCACTTTGAGGGTGAAGAAAGAAAGCAGGAAGGTGGTTCGTTGCGGGTAATTGTCCTTCTGCTTTCAGACAGAAAACATTTCATATATTTTTCATGCCCTACAGGGGTGAGGAGTCCTGGCCTGGGCAGGCAGGCTGATGCCTGCTCTCATGGGCACAGAGGGCGAGTTTGGTGTGCAGAGGCTGCTGAGGTGAAAGACAGGAGAAAATTCTGTAAAGAAGCAGGATGATGGCTTAAAGGAGAGAGGAGCTGAGGGTCCCACAGTCAAACCAAAGCAGGGCTGGTATCTGGGGAGAAGAAAGGCATGACTCACCAAGGAGCACAGAGATGAGCCTTCTGTGATGGGAGCTCTTGTTAGCTGAGGCTGTGCTCTACACATGGACCTCAAGATGAAGGCTAAAAGGTTCCCCTGCCATCCTCAGGTGTACACCAGGTCCAGCCATCCAGATAACGTCTTCTGTGTTGGCAACAAACCATCTCAGAGGCACCACCCGCAGTTCCTCAGCTCCTCAGTACCAGGCACAACCAAGCTACACGACCCAAAAACCCTGACCGGGTGCTGTCTCTATCAGTTCAGCTGTAACCAGTTTCACAGCAGGGAGGTTGATCTGAAATACAAGTGCATTGTGCACACAGCTGATGTAGCTCAGGTGGCTGTGCATGAATTGCCTGCATTGCGTGTTCCTCCAGTGTAGTGGAGCAAACCCACCATGGTGCCGGTGATCGCTCCTCCCACAGATGGCAGGATGAAACAAGCGTCCCTGCGGTGACCCAGGAATAGCTGCTGCGATTGCTCTTTCTTCAGAATACAGTGACAATGCTCAGGATGGATGTCATGAAAAGCCAATAGCTCTGGGGGAAATTAGGCAGCAGATGGCTTTGCGTGCTTCCTGATGGCAGTCGCTTCAAGCTACTCGCCAGCTCTGAGCTGCTGTGATCCCAGTCAGTGGGTGGGTGCGTGGCACTGCCAGAAAGCAGGGCTGCCAGAGGGCAATGCCCACTCATGACTGAAATGAGAGAGAGGCCCAAAAAGCATGCTGCAGTATTCCATGTCTTGAAGTGAATGGCCTCCTGTTGATCATTACACCTCTGCAGAACAGTGCGTTTCTAAAAGGACCACCTCTGGTGTGTGCCCAGATCCTAGTGCTGTGGCTGGCACTCACTGGTGGCAGCTGGGATTTGCTGTAAAAAAAGCATGAGGATTACTTTGTGGAAACTGGCTGGCTCAGGTGCTCCCCAAAGGGGTGTCAACTGAGGCTGCGGTGAAGACTTGTGGTGGTGAGTTGGGTCAGGAGCAGCATCTGGCACTCCATGGTGGTGACTACATTGCACCCTCCTGTGCCGAGCAGCTTCTTCAGTCTGCCCTGAGCAAAGGTCATCGTTGTCCCTCATACTTCCTGGCACAATTGCATGTGCTCCTTAAGCACATCATGTCAGAGTTATCCCAGCAAGAAAATCCCAGCTATTAAGTGTGCAAATTAGCTTGGATCATGCTGACAGGATGAGATGAGGCAATAACGACACATGAAGTCATGAAGCAGCGCTGCTCTCCAGCAGGGGTGCCAAAACCTCATCTTCCTCCACAGTTGTGGACGGACCGGCATAGCTGAGCTGGCATGTGACGCAGCGGGCTGCCTGCCAGAGACCATCAGGAGGTTTAAATTACTCCAGTTCTGGAAAAGTAAGGGCATTGTCCCGCTGGGCCCGTGTGCCCATGCAGAGTCCCCCGCACCAACAAGCTGAGGAGTGTGCCAACAGGGCTGGATGAGGTTCAGTGCAGATGCAGGTTTCGGTGGATGCTGTAGCCTGTTCCAGAACACTAACAAAGTTTGGCCCTGGGGGAGACCTACAGGCAGGCTCCTAAAATCCCTCAGCACTTACAAGTGAATGTGGAAGGGGACTTTCTATTCTCTCCACCAAATCATAGAATCATTTTGGTTGGAAGACACCCTCAAGATCATCAAGTCCAACTATAACCCTACTCTAGCACTAAACCATGTTCCTAAGAACCTCATCTATACACTTTTTAAACACCTCCAACCAACAATGACGTTGCCCAAGTCCTGACCGGGAGCTTGTGTATCTGACCACATTTTGTGAAGGCATTCCAGATCATACAACCCAGAGGGACGATGGTTCCCGGTGTGCACACTGGGTGCAAAGTCTGCACGCTTGTCTCCTGTGGTGCACTTCGTCCTTTTGGCGAGGCTGGAGAAGTCTGCTCTCCTATGGAAAAAATGTCCTAACAGATGCAAAGTGGTCATATGAATATTAATTACACGGTACTGTGGAAATTGTATTAGAATACCTGACTAATGCCTTTTGCAGCTGCATTCCCAATTATTAATTGCTTGTATTAAAACAACACCCAGAAACCTCATTTCATTGACAGATGTACAAAACCAAGCTGAGTTCTGCTTCTTGCTTGTGAAAGAACGCAGCAACTCCTCAACCAACCAGTGACCCCAGAGAAGAAATAACACGTTTCAAAAATCCAAATTAAAACACTCTTTTTTAAATTCTGGACATCTGCCTACATGTATTCTGTTTTCCCACTGCAGAAATTGAATAGTTTACACTGTTGTACCATTTAGGTATTTTCTAATTGCATATTAATTAACATGTTCACCGTGATTTTGTACTGAATCAAGCAATTGCATCTCTAGGATTACCCAACACAGCTGAGTTAAGGGAAAAGCAAACAAACAAACAACCTCATCCTTTAATGTACTGACACCTGCTGTACTAGTAAAATGTAAATGTGAGAGTGCAGAACAGTTTGTGTCAGCAAGTGCTGAAAAGTATATCCAAATGAAACTTCATGGAAAGTTACCTCTGGCATATTCTTATATGGGTTGCGATTTGCAAAACAACTTATATATCAAGTGACGTTAAGAGTTTAGTTAAAATTATAAGGACTTTTACAAATAAAAACTTAGCTAAAAATCTAAGAATAAGCTTTTCTTTTTCTACACTGTGAATGAAATCCTTAGCAGGTCATCATATATAACATACATATATTGTATGAAAGGGTACTCTTTGGACTTGATTTTTATCCTAGTTAATATTTTAAATATATTTTCCTAATGTATATTTGTACACACACACAAGGCATTGCATCTATTCAGGTGCCTGAATCCTTTCAGTGGACAAAACAACATTCCTGAACGCATAAAGATTTTGACAGTTTCTAATAAAAAAAGAACAAACTTATTTCAGATGAAATTTCTTGGCAATATTCTGTCTTCAACCAGTTTCAAAGGTAATGTTTTCACTTTTTCATGACAAAAACTTTAAACACCAGTAACCTGAAGTGTGCTTTGCGCTGTAGTCCTGTTTCTGCTCCCCTGCAGAAGCAGCCTTGCCAGCCACCACCAAGTACCTTCAAACACACATGTACCCCTTTTCCTCCCGCCGCTGCAAATGCCTGATAAACACTGGCCACCATGCGGGAGCTGGAGCGCCTCCTGCTCTGCTGCTCCTGGGCTTGGCGTGGGGCTGGCCAAGAGCCTGGCCTCACGCCAGGGAGCTCTGCTGGCACAGCCACAAGATCTGCCCGTTTTTGCCAGGAATGGGGTGAAGGGCTCACAGGACTTTGGTCTGCCTTACATTGGCCACACCAGCAGCCCTGTGCTCCCATGATGGCTGAAACCCAAACTCTCCAGGCCTGATTTTTGCTCTGGTGAATCCAGCTGTAGCACACAATCCCGGGCCTTGCCATATCCTTGTGCTCCACTCCATGAGAAGCAACAGGACGTGGGGGCTGCCACAGGAGGGGTACCCAGCGCCTCAGTGGGGTGCACACTGGAGCAGCTGTTTTTTGTGGCTGCACTTCTCTGTCTGTAATCCAAGAGGGCAAATAAACTGCTTGAGGCGGGGACTGCATGCAGTAGAGCAACACTAGTTTAAAACAGGTATATGCAGGAGAATAAGGCCTCAAACTACGGTTTTAATTATCTTAACCAAAATATTCTTTTTAATTTTTTATGAACAATTCAAGCTCATTAAACAAACAACAAAAAAAAAATCTAGTTAATAGTTATAAGCTCTTTTAAACTTCAGCTGTGTTTGTTTCCCCACAATTCCATTTAATTGCAGTTGTCTGTGCTATAGCATGAGTTCCCATAAAGTCCACTGCAAAGTATTTTTTCTGCAAACACCCAGAGAATGCACTGGATTCATGTGTGTATCCATCCTGTCTTGCATGTGACAGTCCTGCCAGTCACTGTTTGCTGCTTCGTGCTCCCAGTTTCAGCCTGTCAGGCTGTTTCGATGGGGAAATTCTCCTGCTGGCTGCCGGGTGCACGGGAGCTCTGGCCCACGAGCTCTGAGCGAGGCGCTGCAGGATCGGCTGTCCTTGGCAGGAGCTCCTCACTTCCTCGGGTTTTCTTTTAGCCAAAGGTCACGCAGCCTTTTGAGCAGAAATAAAGGACTGAGTTTCTCTTATGAGCTACTTCTCCTGTTTCAGGAAGATGGAGGCAAACAATATCACAGCCTTACGAACACCTTTGAAAAATTGTCAGCCTTTCAGTGCAGAGCTGGCGGCTGCCAGGAACCTGTTCTAAAATTCCCCCAGCGGCGGGTACTGTCAGGACCAGCCTCTCCTGCGACTGCTGCAGCCCCACGCAGGCACCTACTGCCCATTTCCTTCAGATATGGGGTGCACGGGCAAGCGGGGATGCTGAGCATCGGGTTTGCGGTGCTGTCACAGACCACCCTCTGTCAGCTTCCACACGTGGTTCAGCAGGGGATCTGTACGATCCACTGAATTCACTAGAAATACACACTGGAATAACATGCACAAGCTCTAGCACTGCATTAAATACTTAAAGTCAGCCCTTGGTGAGTTTTATCAAGAAAAAAAAAAAAAAGAAAGAAAAAATTAAAAAAAAACCCAGTAGACAGACCTTGAATAGCACCAGTGCCCTAGAAGGGTTGTAGTAACTTGGCAGCTGCAAGCCCCATGCTGGGTACAAAGGTCTTCAACAACATTTACGCAACCTCTCCTTTGAGTCTCATGTTTCAAGTTTACTCAGCTTGTCAAGCAATGGAGGACAAGGGACTTTTTAATCTTGTATGTCCCATGTAAAGGTTTTCCAGCAGGCTCTGCGTTAATTACACGAATGCTTCGGTTATCAGCACCACCACCCCTTAATTGGAACGGCAGGCTTTCCACTAGGGAGCCACCATCACAAAAGTTTCTAGTGAAATAACGCTTAATAATTTCCAAAGCACATTTCATCTTCAAAATACTCCGCAAATATAAACTCAGTTAATTACCTCTCCCAGCATCCCTTAGGGGTAGGGAAGTGCCATTACCCACATGTAATCAAATGGGAAGACTTTAATGACACATGATGTCTTATTCAGGACGACAAAAAGACTCAGGGTTTGATTTGTTTCCTCAGTGTATGTACCTAGTGCTCTTTGAGATGCTGTAGAGTGCCTCCAGGAATGTACAGGGGGCTGGCAGGTAGGAAACAGCAGCTCCAGGACCGCTTTTGAAGCAGCTAGAGGCCAGAGGAGACAACCTGGAGTATCTCAGGTGGTGACAGACACTGATGTGTAGACAGCTGGGTCCAGTGACAAAGCATTAGACAGTGAGGTTCCAGCATCTAGACTGTAGGATCCCAAAGGAAAAAACAAACCCCCAAAAACCAAATCAACCCACAAGCCTCTTCCAGACCATTCACAACACAGAATAATAATCTGCATGTGATGCAACACCCTCCTTACTGAGCAAGCCTGAACAAAACAAGCGTATACAGTGTTCTCTGTGCACTAGGCAACTCTCAAATGCAGCAAGTCTTCTAGAGTGCCACAGTGCATGGTCACACCAACATTAGAAATGCAGCTTCCACAGAGAATATCTAGATGACAAGACCATGCACCCTGTCCACTGCAAAGCCGCTGCTCACCACCTTCATGTAACAAGAGTTGCTCAGCCACTGAGCTGGAAAAATGGATTAAAAACAGCCAAAAATTTGCTGCAGGAGCAGGAGGGACTGCTCTGATCCAGCTCCGCTGGGATTCTCAGTTGCTGGAGCACATGGTTGTGGAGAAGAGACAGTTATCTGCTTTCCTCCGTGCTGGGATGAGCACACCCGGACTTATCTTAATGGTGGTGTCTCCTCCAGAGGCATACATCAAAGGATGTAGCAGGCCCTTGCAAAGGACCATTACTCAAAATCCATGCAGTTTCTGTTTACTTTTCTTAATGTAAGAGAATAAACAAAAAAAATTACATTAATGCAGATTTGTGGACAGCAACATCGATGAGCAACCACCTATGCACACAAATTCAGGCAATCTGAAGTGGTATTTACCACTGCAGTTTTATTTTCACCCTGTATTTTTCCAGAAGAGCCATCAGAAGTAGAAAATACTACATATTTGCACAAGGCACCAGAGGTATGGTTGCCACGGGAACCAAAACCTTCAACACTTTCTCCCTCTAACTTTTAAATCCCTAGAAAATTTTGATCAGAAAGCATGATAATGTGCTGCATGGGCTTTATGCTTGATGGGGTTGGGTTGTGGTTGGACTCAATGATCTTGGGGGTCTCTTCAAGCCAAAATGATTCTATATTTTTACAGTACATTTTTTTATTTTGTTACTTTTGCACATTTTGTTTAGAAGTTTATTAGCTTCTGTCTACACAGATTTGACTTCTGTTAACCATTTGCCCTTGAAGTTGGCAAATTAGGAAACAACAAAGACTATCTTGAATCATGTTGGTCTTCAGAGAACCCTGTGCACATACCCTTAGGCAGTGACAGCAACTCATTTGATCAACGTGAAAACCTCTTTCACTCCTCTGCTACAACAGATATGCTTTGCAGGCAGCTGCAGAACAGGGCAAGCAAACTGAGCTGTGCGTCCACCCAGCCCTACGTCTGTCCCTCCTGTGTGCATTTCAACCCTCTGGGCCCCACATCAGTCCAATATATCACCAGTTTGCCTATAAAGGTGCAGCTGGGCCCAAGCTCGATGCTTCTTCTGAGCTGGGATAGCAGAACCAGGGTACAGGACAAAGAGGGATGTCGAATGACATGCCAGAGTTGCAAGAGGTGTCACTCTTACGCCTGCCAGATCCTGCGTCCTAGTGTAGTTCCTGCTATCAAAGTTAGTAATGTACTTTTTCTTCTTTCCTCTCTGCCTCTGCTACTCCAAATAATGAAATAACATGCTGTTCAGCTTATTTGGGGTGGATTTTTCATAAAAAAAAAATGTTCCCTACTGGTGACATTTAAGAAAGCAAATGAGTTAAAAGGAAGTATGCAGGGGGAAACAAAACAAAAACCTCTCCCTAGTTTCTTGTATAACACTTATGTGAAAGAGTACACCTGTTAACTAATACTTGTGTATTTCTATTGTACTTGTAAAAGAAAAGGGTAATAGAAAACACGCTAAAGGGTGAGGCCATGACCTCGATAAGATTCCTGATCTCTTTTTGCATGTGCCATACAAATTTTTGTGTATTAGTCCTCAACATTCATCTCTCTCCTTTAGTCTCCTACTGCCGATCTTTTCACGATGCTGTCTCCTAGCATGTCAGCTTTGTTAGCTGCGTTCTGCCTAAATTCGGCATGGGGCATTTCGGTGTACCTTCACACGTAACATGACATTGATGCCTAATGCAATAAATCTCTGGAATCATTACTTCGGATTATTTCATTTCACATTAAGAAGCCTGACACACCTGGATTTTAGCCATCTGTTTGTCCTACATTCATGTAGAGGCACAAAGAAGGGCAGATCTTGAAAACTTACATCCAGGAAGGAATAAACCTGTCTGATAAAAACATAGGTGTATTTGGAGATAGGCCTAAAAATAAGAGAAAGAACTATAGCACAGCACTCAGGATGCCCCTCTTTATGAAAGGGCACTGACAAATAAAGATAGTGACATGGGAAGCCAAAGATGCCTAAAAATCAAATGAATTAGTACTATCCCTTCGAATTTACAAACCACTTAAAATCAAACAAGATTTGCCTCGAGGGCATTGGAATCTTTCCTCTCGATCTAGCAAGCACTTATAGTGCCGCAGATTGTGCCATGAGCACAGACCTGTTTGCTCAGAAGTCATTTCCAGTCTCTGCTCTCCAGGCACATCAAGAATGAAACTCTAGGGAGTGTAACTCACTAGATGCCAAGATGCTTCCCAGATAAGAAGCTGCCCAGCTCTCCTCTCTCAGCTTCTTTCTACAATTAAACTACAAATCTTTGTCTGTCTCTCAAATAGTCTCCATGGATTTATGTGTTGGGTTTTTTTTCCCAGCTGCCTCAGGCAAACAAACTCCTGTTTGTTTCAGTCATGTCACCTGAGCCATGACTCAGGTGTCATGGTTGAGTCTGATGCGGGAAACAAACCTTGTACATCCTTCACTGACCATATGGCATTTGCAACCAGGTGACATGAAACCATCTGGGCATATACACAGGTTACCTAAATACCCAGGTACTGGAAAATCTGCATTTATGATTTAGCTTCTTCATCAACAACACAGCAGAAAAACAGGCAACATGGGTTTTGCCAAAGGAATTAATTAAATGCATTCCTTCATTCTTAAAAAGCTCAAAGGTTCTATACAGTTGATAAAACTGCAGGGCTGCACGCCCCCCAAGTCTGGTGTTAACCTTCCCTTGGAGTCTAGGGTTTACCAGCATTATCACCATGAAGAGAATCTATTTTGTCATCTCACCCTTACACATCCCTCACACGAGGAGCGGTCCACGGTTGCACCAAGACGCTTTCTATTTTAAGCGGAACTCTTGATCTGCAATACTGCATATCCACCTTGGTACTATGGCCTGCCTATGTGCAAAGGTGCCTCTAAGGAAAGTCAGCAGCTGAGCAACACCAGCTTTGGATTGTAACTTTGATGGTTTCTCTACAAAACATTTGCTGGGCAAGGAGACTATTTTGAAACGCAGCTAACGGGCAACTTCAAAACTGCATATTCATTTCAGATGAGTTCATGATACCACACACCTCAGTCATAACAATAGAGGAAAACAGCCTCCAGGGGAGGGAAAAATATGCGTATACTAGAAGAAAAGTGTTTGCAGAAAAGGAAAAGAAACCTGCTGCTGCTTCTCCCCATGTCACTATTTTAGGACGTGTCTGTAAGAAGATATTTTTCGATGTCTGGATGAAATCACAGCATCAGAAGGTCACAGAACCGAAGCCTGATGGAAGATTTCAAAGTGAGGCCGCCTCAAGCGCCGCGTCTCCTCAGGGCGCAAGCGCCACCACGGATGCGAAACGCAGGAGCGAATCTCCCCTGGCTCTCGAGTGCAAGCGCGGTGCAGGCCAAAGTGCGGAGCCTGGCCACCTGCGGTGCGCGCCCTCGCTGCCCAGCTCGCCCGGGCCCGGGCCCTGCTCGCCCAGCCCCGCTTAACCAGCCCCCAGCAGCGGCGGCCGCCACACAACGCATCCCCCGGCGGGAAGGGCCCGCCCGTTGGCCCGGGGGCGGAGCGCCGCTGATTGGCGCCTACCCGCGCGCTGTCGCAACACGCCCCCCTCCATTGGCCGAACCCCGCGTAATTATTGCGCGGAGAGACCCGCGAGCGCAGCGCGATTGGCCGCGGCGCTGACGGGCCGCCCTATATAAGGGCCGCAGGAGGGGCGGACCCCTAGTCCCTCAGGCGCTGGGTGCTGTGGCGTGTTTTCTGTGCCGCGTTTTCTGTGCCGCGTTCCGGCCGCCGCGGGAACATGGCGACGCTGAAGGCTGTGTGCGTGATGAAGGGGGACGGCCCGGTGCAGGGCGTCATCCACTTCCAGCAGCAGGCAAGGCCGGCGGCAGTGGGCGCGACCCCGTCCCCTTGAGGCTCGCCCGGCCGCGGTGCTGAGTCATGGCGTGGGCCGGGCGGCGCAGCTCTCCCTTCCCCTCCTCCGTGGGGGCTGCGCTGGGCGGGCTGGGCCTGGGCCGCTGCGGGGGGAGGGAGTGGGGCTGCTGCTCTGTCGCCCCTGGGTGTCCCCGGGCGGTTGCGACGCTGGGCCCCCGCTCCCGCGTTTCACATCGGTGGTGGCGCTTGCGCCCTGAGGAGACGCGGCGCTTCAGGCGGCCTCGCTTCAAAAACTTCCATTAGGCTTCTGTTCTGTCATCTTCTGATGTTCCGATTTCTTCCAGCTATAGAAAAAAATCTCTTTACAGACACGTCCTAAAATAGTGACATGGGGAGAAGCACCAGCAGGTTGTTTTTTTTTTTTTTTTTCTTTTCTGCAAACACTTTTCTTCTAGGATCTACATATTTTTCCCTCCCCTGGAGGCTATTTTCCTCCGTTACTGTGGCTGTGCCCTCAGCCCTGCGGCCGGCCTTATGCTGCCGACAGAGCCTGTTTACCGCTGTCGGAGTGCGGCTTAGCAGAGCTTTGGTTGTCCAGTGGCCAGAGACCTTTTGAGCACTCAGTTGTTTATACTTGGTAAGGGAGTTGAGGCTGCGACAGGAAATACTGTGTCTGTGGAGGAGGAATGACCTTAGGGTCACTTGTGCTTCCAGATGGAAGTACATGATCGTTCTCAAAAGCAAGTGATCTAATAAAAGGCATTCCTTTTGCTGTTGATGCATAATAGGAAGAGCATATTTTAGGCTACTAAATAAATGCGAACAATTTGTGCAATAGAGTATTGGCATATAGAATCAGTTAATGTAACGTAATTGTTCACGTCTTAGTAGCTGAACTTGTAGTATAGTCTCTAGTGTATCCTGTTGACTGAGAAGCTTTATTCGACCCAAGGCCATTTAATGTTGTAGTCATTTGGTGATCATAAATTCTCTCCATTAAAGGGCAATGGACCAGTAAAAGTTACTGGAAAAATCAATGGCTTGGCTGATGGAGATCATGGCTTCCATGTCCATGAATTTGGTGACAATACAAATGGTAAGATGTCTGTCTAAGCTTTTTGAGTTATGGCTGTAATGTGATTTCTCACCTTTAAAAAGCTTTGTTTAGTGTTGCAGCAGCAACTAGTACTTGGGTACACTGCACATCTGTGTTAAGAAATTATGACATTTCTGAAGGAATTGATTCCCATTTAATACTTTAAACATGTTTAGGCTTGTGTTCAAGATCTAACATACCAAGCACTGACCTAAATACTCTGTTAACCTAGTATTAAGAAATTAGAAAGCTTTCAACTGAACTCAGAGTGTTACAAAATGAGTAACCTTACTTAATTAAATTTCTAAGTCTGTAGTAGGTTACTTACCTCCAGAGGATTAGTAGAACATCTAACAGGAGACTAGCTATTTCATCATTACTGACTTCACTGCCTCTGGATATAGGAGGACTTGCTTGGTGTGTATTGTATAAGCAACAGATTTAAATTGGCTATTGAAAAAAAAAAAGGAAGTTTTGATGGCTGTGTTCTGTTTCAGGGTGTACCAGTGCAGGTGCTCACTTCAACCCTGAGGGCAAGCAGCATGGTGGACCAAGTGATGCAGAAAGGTGAGTTTAATGTGTGGGGCCTCTTACTGGGTAGCTACTCCATGCAGCAGCTTAGTGCAACTTTGTGCCTGAGAGGCCACTTAATGGATAATATTAGGACAATATCAGAAGAAATCTGGTAATTCCTGCAGCACTTTGAGGGTCACTTGACAAAGACTGTGATAACTGCACAGCAATTTGTTAGGTACTTTGGCTCGAATGGTATGGGTAAAATCTAGTCTTTGGGACATATTCTTGGTTTTGTCATAGCTTGGGGAGAAGAGGAAATAAAGGCACTTACTGAATGAAGTTACCATAGGATGTGCATCTGGGGGATTTGTGTGTTAAAGCCTTCTTTGGTCATTGTTGATTGGTTTCTGTTCTGGGGCCCGCTTTTGACAACAGGGCCCTAAACTGTCAATTGTTGAGCTGCATGCAGCAGGATGGTCTTGTGGCAGATCAGAGTCAGCAGTGGAAGGCACTGAGGCTTCAGGGCAGTCTGCAAGGTGAATACAGAGCTGTGTGTGCCCAGGCATGGTGGCTTTTTATTGGGGCTGCTGGGCTGGTTTTAGCCTGTTAGCTTAGGTGCTGTGCTACCTACAGGATGTACTCCTCAGGTGCTGGGTGTCAGTACACTGTCTGATGCTTATGCTGGATGTCTCTTGGACCTCAGTGGGAGCTGAGACGTAATTCTGTCCCTGGAAGCAGTTTCCATAGTCTGGTTACCTTCGGGGAACCATTGCATGTTTGAGACCTGATGCCTGAGTAACTGGTTTAAGTAGTACGCTGACTGGTTTTGGAGACTTGGGGGGGGCTGCATGAGACCTGAAGGCCAGTGTGGTAGTGAGTGGAGCTAGGAGCAAGTGTAAAAGATGGGCTGGTCATGCAGAGGTAGCATCTGGAGTAGCATTAGGACCAACTTGGCGTTGTCATGAGTCTTTGAACTCTCACATTTGTCTGTAACTGCACCTTCTGTGACTGATTAGTTAGTACCTGAGTGATGAGTTGCAGGCTAGGCCAAGCAAGCTGGCTGTGAGCTAGCTGTCTGGGTCAGGGAGCAGCATGAAATGGTGTGCTTGTGGGCTTCAGGTGCAGCCAACTGTTCCAGTGCTAAAGGTCAAAATTACATGAACATCATGGCTTCTGCTTTTCTGCTTGGTCAGATTCTGCTTCTTGTGTCACCTGCCTGCTCAGGCAGCCATAGCCTGGGGAATTCTTTAGGAGGGTTTAAGAACTAGATTACGCTTTTATCAGTCCAGAGTTGAAACAATTGGACTGAAGCTTAAATCATGCCAATTTCTAAAGAGAAAACTGCCCTTGAGCTGGTTTTATGGGACTTGCTTAAAAGTATGAAGTTGGCACTATGCTGTTTAAGTCAGCATTTGTCTGAGCTGGTCACCCGATGTGCATTGAGAGTTTCAGAAATAAGTTGCTATTCAAGGTTCTGAATCTGGATAGAAGAGTCTTGCAGAACATCATCTTGTTGTTTGATTGAATGTTTGCTTTTGGAGGAGGCAGATGTGAAAGAAACAATCCACTGGAATGTCCAGATGTTAAGTGAAGCTGAACTGCTTGAGGATTAATTCTTAAGGGAAGCCCTAGTGGAGAACTAGCTCTGATAGGGTATAATGCCAAGTGTATGGGGAAAATGCCAAGAAAACTCAAGTAGTCATTCCTGATACTGATTAGAACACAGCTAGTGCTTAATGCACATCCCCTTTGACCTGTCACTTGACAAATGGTTTTTACTAATCCTATTTAAACTGAAAGCCTGTAGCCACTTGTGGAATAGCTGATTCGTGATAGATATTAGAAGCTCTCAAGAGTAGTGGCAGTGCTTACACCAAACCTTTTATGTCATTTCACCTAATCTGAGAGACGTTCTTTCTGAGTAGAGGGAAGTGTAATCGGCATGGAGGAATTCTTAGCTTAAGAGTTGTGTACTGTTAGCTTGGCTTGCTAGGGAATATGGCCTTCCTTTCCCTAAAGGTGATTAACCTTCCAGTTTCCAGTTCTACCTAGGGCTGAATTTTAGTCATCCATTGAACTAAAGGAGTTAAAATAGTGGAATTGTTCAAAATTGACTGGTGGTTATAAATGAGGACATATGTGCTTGTTTAAGCTAAGATGGTGGAATACTTGAGTCTTGTAACTATGGGTATTGTGTTGTTCAGGCCATCACTTAGAAGGGCTTTAAATTTAACCAAGCATTCTCTGAGTTTCTCTGCATCTTTGTGTAGGCATGTGGGAGACCTTGGCAATGTAACTGCTAAAGGAGGTGTGGCAGAAGTGGACATAGAAGATTCCATCATTTCTCTTAGTGGACCACATTGCATCATTGGGCGTACCATGGTGGTAAGTGTCTTGGTGTTACTGGGATGCTTTGAGGAACACCAGAGCAGTCTTTTCAGCAAGTGGTGGCTTCTTGATGCTGGAGATGGGCCCCTGGTGTTTATAGAACTGATAGTGCAAGTTGGTCCAACATGGGGAGTTCTTTGGAGCCCTGTCTTAAAGTCCTGTGTGTCTTCATATGGCACTTCATTGCTGTGAGAGCTTGATTTTCTGCCTGCCTTCTGAAGGTGTTCCTCTCCATTTAACTTCGCTTCTTCCAGCTGTGTGTGACTAAAGCAAACTGATGGAGGGAGCTGGCAGCCTGGCACAAATACTGTCACTGAAAGGCATGGCAATGGGCACTGCAGGATGCTGGCCACTAGCACCAGTCTGGTAGCTGCTCGTGTCACTGGTGCCTTGGTACCCCTGGGAAGGAGGGTGGAAGAGGCTGAGTGGACTTGGCCACAGATGAGCATTGTCAGTCTTGTTTCCCCTGGGACTCCAGTGTATGCTGAGATCAAGGTGCTTCTGCATGAAAGAGGCTTGGACTGATGGCCAAGGAGCTGGGAGATGAGTTGTGCAGCACGTTGGGTGGTGAGGCCAAGGTGCTGCACTTGCCATGTGGCAGTCACCCTCGTGTTGCAAGGGTGAACTTGAATGTCAGCGCCAAGCTAGCTCATGAACTGGTGGTAGCTCTTTGAAATGTGGGCTTTTGGTGACTTCCAGTTCAAATTAATTCTGCTGAAGGCAACTCATCTCTTCATCCAAGTCTAGTCTTAAGTTTTAGCATGAGTATCAATTTAGCATTCAGCATTACCTAATTACAGTAGGTTCTCTGTTGTGTAACAGACCCTGCTGGTAGCTGGCAATACTCCTCATCACTGCTGCTACTACTGACTAGTGAAAAATGTTTAGTTATGCAGTAATATAAATTAAGGTATCTATCTTCAATTCTCTTTTAGGTCCATGAAAGACGTGATGACCTGGGTAGAGGGGGAGATAATGAGAGCAAATTAACTGGAAATGCGGGACCTCGTTTAGCTTGTGGTGTAATTGGAATAGCGAAGAGCTAAGTGTTGTACCTGTAATGCTTAAGATGACAGTGGTAAATGGGCTGTGTTTCATTGCAAGTGCTGTACTTGCCCTTCCTTGTGTAAGCAAAAGATTTATCACTTAATCTCATTACTATTCTGCATTCTGACTATCATTTAAACTGGTGAAGACTGACTTAATTTTGTATGATGTATATTGGAATTAAAAGTGACCCTGATGGAATGTCTCTGTAGTCTTCTGCTAAAGCATCTGCTGTAACCATTAAGTATAACTTCACTAACTGGAACTCCTGTGTAATGAAGATGTGTAACAATGAGCTCTAGCAAGACTACTCACCAAAGAGCAGTAGGCACTGTATGTATCAGGGCTTCCTCCTGGCAAAGTTGCAGCATTTGTAGGTTTCACGTTTGTGTAATAAACTTGCTGGGCAAATATACCTTGGTCTTGCTGTTTGAAAGAAACTCCAAACCCCTACCTGCTGACTTGCTAACATGGAACAGTGAGCCTGGACTTCCTCCTCTCAGTTGTTAATTATCTAGACATCCAACAAGTTGCTTCCAGCTAGTAACCCTGGAAGGACTGAGACCAGAGCTCTGTCAGTGTTTATTTGCTTTTTTGTGTGTTTTTGTGTGACAGAATCCCATGTTCTGTGGAAATAACCTGACCCCTTCTGTGTGTTAGAGGCAGGGATTTGATGTACCCAAGGATAATTACTGCTTTGCAGAAATACCTTCTTGCTGTGAAGTGTAGTGGTGCGTGGCATGTGTGATGCTTGCATGTGGATGCAAGGGATGTGTGTGTGGTGGGGAAGCCTTGAGCATATAAATGATCTGGTTCTAACATGTGTCCTTGTGCCTTGCCTGGAGCTCTGGCTGTGTGGGCTGGGTTGTTTGGCAGGTGCAGGCAGCTCCCAGCAGTGAGAGGTGAGGCCTGGGGGGCAGTGAAAGTCTGGGTGCATTGAAGAGAACTTCTGTCTTCAAGCTGTGTGGAATAGGTCTTTAAGAAGGATATACATAGCTGGAAGTTCTGTATTTAATTTCATAGAGCTTTTTCAGATGTGTAATCACTATATACTAGTGCCAACTTTCATTATTTTCTTGTATGTACCTCTTAAACACAGATTTCCAAGTTTTTTAATTGAGAAAATTATTACTTTTAATGAAGACTTGTATCAACATTCCTTTATCTGGTACATAAGAGATATTCATGGTAGTAATTGGTTGTAGCATGTTACAGATGGAATGGCTTCTGGTAGTATAGTGAGAATATTGCAAAAGCACTTCTGAAATTCATTGCAGGTGGCAAGCAATTGTGTGTACACTTTATACCCACCTGTACCTCTTCCAGGGGATTAGTCTATGTTCTCATTCAGCTGCTGCAGCAGAATTAAGGTAGTAACTGCTCAAGCATCAGGGGATGCAGAAGACCCACAAATACCACCATCATTCTTTGTGTTCCTGCACTTCATGGGACTGTTATGTTATCTCCCCTTTCCCAGAGTGGGGGAAACAAGCAAGTCCTTGACAACTGTAGGAGCTGTTGTGGAATGCAAGTGCCAGCAGCTGTGTTGCCTCCTTTCCAGCCTTTCTCTGTGCTGGGCTTTGTGGCTTTGAAAGCCCAATATGTCTAGATCATTATTTCCAAGCCTGTTTTCTCTTGCTGGGTTACATACCTCATAATACACTAGCCTAGGAGTCAATGCTGTACTGAAGGACGTGCACTTAATGCTCAGTTTATGTATGAACAAATTATTGTAACTGGCAGAGGCTCAGTAACCCAGGTAGTAATTACTAATGCTGTAATACATTATGAGTAATGGATGCTTGCACTAGGCTAGTTAATCTTCCAGTACAAATTGCTGGCTTATCTTTTAAAGCTGGAAGTTTGGTAGTTGTACAAGGGGAGGATGCAGTTACACTGGTGATGCTGTGAAGATGCATCCCCAGCAGGTTCACTATACAATTACTGCTTCAGAAGGCGTTATGAAACTTCTACAAAGCATGTCCAAGGTTTTGATTTCCATTTCCTAGAAAGGGAAACAGTGAGAATGTGAGGTGGCATTTGTGTGAACAGAAAAGTCTTCTGTCTCTTTCAGTCTTGTCTTCAAACCTTTTACTGAAAGTGTATTAATTTTTAAAAAATCCTCTTTCTTTACAGAATTATGGCGGTTTTTACTAAGACAAGTTTTAAACATAAGACATAAATGTCTGACTTTGTATGAGAAGTTAGTTCTGCTAGCCCAGCATGAAACAAACATTAAGGACACAAGTTTTAACACATGGAAGCTGAGTTCACTACAGTATGTAAACAATTTTTTTTTCTCTCTTTATTCTGCTATTGCAAGAACATAAAAATATATGTCCTCTCCCCAGTTCATAACTCCATGTTTGCTTTCCCACCCCTCTCCCTCCCCCAGAAAAAAAAAATCCCTCTGCTGCAGAGCAGCTATGAAAAAGCACTGATGTATGAAATCAGCCGCCCTTCAAGGGGAAGAAAACCAACTTTAAAAGTAGAACACATCTATATCAAGGAAAAAGAAATTAAATATGCACAGGATTCATACAATTTTTCCACTAGGCTTCTCAAGTTTAACATGCTGAAGTGTGGCTGATGGAGGAGCCTGTTTCAGGGCAGAACTGTGAGGGTTTAGGCTCTGCTCACCACGGCACAGCTGCCTTTTAACATTGTTTGTGCCTGAAGGGCCGATTAGTATTTGTCCTCTTAAAATCTGAAGAAATTACTTAAGTGATATGGAGAGGAGATGGTAAAACTTACATAAATACAAGCAAATTCATTCTTTGTCCATCAGTCCCATAGGTACAACAGTAAAAACGTGACACCTACCTCTTGCAGGATTACAGGAGGTAAGACATCAACACAGACAACCGCAGCAGCCTGGGCTTGTGTGGCTGAAGAGGCAGCATTTAAAAATCCTTGCGCATCCTCCCACCTCCCTTTTCACAGCCCCATTAAAAAACAGGTCAGCATTTTACATTGTCTTTTGGTATCTTTGATTTCTCTTTCTCCCCGCTTTCCAAAAAGCATCAAGGAATAACAGGTACAAGAGATGCTGAACTGGTGTGCTCCTGAGCCACCGCACACGGTACTGTTATAACATCACAAGCAGAGCAGACCAATTATGGCTGAAGGTGTCCATTTTTTAAAAAGGCAGTTAGGGCAACGTTGACCGTAGAACCAGTTGGAGAGGGGGAAAAGGAAAAAAACCATAAAGAAAAAAAAGTGGATTGCATTGCAAACACTAAACAGTTAACTCTTCAATTAACATTTTAAACCCACTAACTTTTACCTAGTATGGTCAAGTAGATCATTAAAATGCAGCAATCTAAAAACCAAGATGAGTTACAAATAAAAAATTGCTTCTGTGAATAGCTACACAAACAGATGTTTTTCTCTTTAACAAATATAAACAAAACAGTCTAATTTAGACTCCAGTACAGCATTAACAGTTCCAACTTTAAGATGTTGAACACTCCTTTTCCACTTCAGTGCAGTGTAGGAAGAATAGCACACGTTAAAGTTTGTTACGAAAATAGAGTTTATTAAAAACACATCCCTATTGTTTTGAGGAGCTTTCACCGTTACCTTTTCTTAAATTAAAAAAAAAATAGAAAGCACTTCTACTTCTGATTTGTAAACTTTTTAAAGTCAAAACTTTAAAAAAGTTACAGCAAAAATGAGTAATATTTTAATCATATCTTCAGTATCTCATGTTATGTTGTGGCTATTTTAAATAGAAGGGAAGCAATCAAATTGCTTACAATTCCCCACCAACTACCGCGGGGCTGTGATATAAGCAGAAGCAAATATGATACAGCAGACTGTACAACTCTAAAGCTCTACACTCCAACAAATGTCACTGTCGCCTTTCGACGACGTCCAGTCCCTAGCGAGGAGCCTCCGCCACTGAGCCCAGATCCTTCTCCGCGTGTTCCACAGATGAGGTAGCCTCGGATGGTAACTCTTCCACGGGTTTTGCACCTGTAGGTTCAGATTCTCCCGCAGCAAGTTCAGAAACAATGTCTGCGTCTTCCACTTTGCCGCTATGAGATTCATGGTTTTTGTCGCCATCTGCCCTGTCTGTCACCTCCGATTTCTCCTTTCCTCGGTTTTCTTCCTTGTCTCTACGAGATTCCCTGTCCCGCGAATCTCTCTCTCTGTCTCGGTGGCCACTGGACCGCCTGTTCCTGTCCTCCAAGTCTCTGTGTCTGTCGCGCTCGGGGCTTCTTCGTCCCCAGTCTCGCCTGTCGCGATTACCACCTCGCTCGTGATCTCTTTCCTCGTTGCGGTTACCGTAGCGCTCACGATCGTTTTCTACCCGATTTCCAAAAGATCTCCTTCCAAACCTTTCCTGGTCTCTGTTAGACGTGAACGTCTGCCTGTCGTTCCTAAACTGCCTCCCATCTCTGTTTTCCTCTGGTCCACCTTGCCCCCCGCTTCCCGGCATCCCCCCAGGTCTCACAAAGTGACCCGGCGGTGGGAAGGGGGTTTTCATTCCGTGGGGGGGTGGCATCCCAAAGCCCCCTGGCCCTGGCGGGGGCCCTCTGTGCATCATGTGGGGAGGCATGTGTCGCGGGGGCATCAAGGGGAAGCGCTGCAGAGGAGGGGGCGGCATTCCGGGCGGTCGCTGGAGTGGTATCAAACCAGGCCGGGCACCCAAGAGGCCGGTGGATGGGGTCTGCAACCCAACAACAGGGGCTGGCGGGGGTGGCGCAACCCCTTGAGTGCCTGAAACAGAGAAACACACGCAAAGTAAAATCAGAGGCTGGCGGTAAGGAGAACAAAAAAGCACTTTCATCATTGCAAAAATTCTGAAATTATCTCGTGAAAAGAGTAACACCACAGTTGGGGGGGGGGGGTGCGGGGGAGGGGAGAGCAACCTGCAAAGCCTCCTGTGCTGGTTTACATACTGTAAAGAGAACGTTGTCTTCAAACAGAAGTTTGTGTTGTGATAGAAATAATTAATATTGCGATGGTAGTAACTAATCACTTAACCTATAAGCTTCCTTTTGTGAAGAAGCCATTGCTATTTGGCAGGTCAGCCCTTCCGGATCCCCAGCTCAGTGCTTTGCTTCATCAACTGCTGATGAAACACCTTCCCAATAGGTTATGCTTCCCAGGCTTCTAATTAAAGACAGCTCACCTCCTAGTTACCTTTAAAACATTCTTCCTCCATTAGAAACATCAGCAAAATTATATCTGGCTAAAATGCCTGAGATTTGAACTGGGTCATCAATAAGATTTTTCATGTGCGGAAGAGACTGCAGATACGGTCAGTGATGGAGGGAAAGGGACGGGGCTGGGGCAGGAGATAGCAGAGAATTCAGTTTACCCTTCCAGAGAAAAGGGACATTTCAATGTTTAATTTTAGTTAAACAGACCTCGCAATGTAAACTAAAAGGAAATGCAAGAGGTAACTTCTGGATTTTTTAAAATACGGTTTTCCATCCTTCATAGCACATACCAAATACCAACTATTTCGCATTTCTATTCCTGGACTCTTGTTTTAGTATGGTCTCCGTAAAAGATTAAAAAACCCTTACTCTCCAAACACATTCTGAGAAAGCTCGGCCCAAAGCTTGTTGACATCAACACGAGCCAAAACGAAGGAGAATTCCCGAGCTCCAGAGGACACCACAGCAGTAAGTGTGTGCCAGCTTATTTCGTGTGCCTCCTTTTGTTTGAGCTACTAATGCCACTATCTCATGGGCTCTGCAGCCTTTATACTGGATCTGCTCTGTTGTTTACCTGAAAATAAGCTCCATATCTGAGAAAGAACGTGTTGTTTTTCAAACACCGAAGCTGAATTTTAAAGGCATCAACAGCTGCCAGCAGAACAAGCACCAATCCCTCCTAATCCATCTTGCGTTCCTTTATAGATTTGTTGGGACTATAAATAATATTTTATTTCCACAGATATTAATAAAAATGGAAGAATGCAGGTTATGTAAAATTTTGTAACTCCTCCCACGGGTAAAACTAGAATGTGAAATAGCCAAGGAAATTCACACTGGCATTAAACACTTGGCCAGTGTCATCAGTGAAAACTGCACTTTGATTTCAGCTTAATGAGCATGGTGGAGCAGACAGCCCAGATAACCTTCAGCCATCGTAGCTTCCCTCTTCCTCCACCCGATTTATTTAGCATTTCTATCCCAAATATGCCTGAGCCTTCTGAAGAACATGTTGCCCTTTCACCAAACCACTTCTTATGCTTAGAACATCTCTAATGAAACCTTTTTATCTGAGTGCTCTTTATATTCATCTTAGAAGGAAATTATCCTTTGCTGGTCAGAAGTCGGGTAACAAAGATGTGAATGTTCTTCCAGTCCATGGCATCATCTTACCTTCCCCTCCCAGCAGTCACTTCTAAGACATGCCTTGACAGGTCACACTCTTTGAAACAAATGTTCCAGCAGCAACAGCGTTTTGTTTCCCGTTTTAATTTTAAAACACACAGCCCTCTCCATCCTCTTGTTCACAACCAAGGCTGTAAGCACCCAGTTTAAACTCCTCCCATGACTTGGTACTACAGATCTGATGAAAGAGACATATGGCTAATGATGCCTTCCAAGAACATTATTTTGCTGAACTCTGAGGTTTGGGGATATTTTTGTTGATAAGTAAATTCTTCCACAGGAGATAAAAAATAAGGAGAAAAGAGTAACTGAGGTCTAATGAGCTGAAGAGGACAAACATATGCTTCTGCTCTATAGCAGCGGCATAGATGTGGGTTACAACAGCATGAACATGAAGCAAGTGTGAAGAGGGTTTTTTTAATTTAACGAGTACGAGTAATTTAGTTTCTCAACCTTACTTCTACAGAAAATGCAGCACAGAAGTAGCATAATGGTATCTGAAACTCCTTCTCTTTCAATCTGGACTGCATTAGCAGGGTAACTGAACACTTGTTTTAAATCAGCCCAAACTCTGAGGCTGAAGTACACTGTAGAAAGAACTATTAAGAGTTCCCCTGCTGTGCTGCCAAATCAGGCACCAATTAAAAATTTACTCTCAAAGAGCTGTCCAGGAACACATCCAAGCGTATCAAAAATGCTCAGTAAAATTAGTGGTACAGATTGCACGTGCCATGTCTAAGAAAATTTAAAGCCCTTTGTTGCCTTACATAGAGAAATACAGTATATAAAATTTAAATATTTTGTCAAACTTGAAGTACTACAGCTCCTAGAGAAACAATAAAGTGATTTAATAACCATCTCATACCTGTGCAGACGAGTGATGGAATTTATTGGCCCCAGCCTGTATTTTATTCATCTGTTCATAACTGTAAGCTGTTTTGTAGCAGCTACCCTTGTCTTCTTGCTTATAGGTATGAAATACAACCACCCCTTTCATCAGCTGCTTATTCTGCATAACATGGCCAAGACGTGGCTTTTATTACTAGACATTGCTTTTAACACTGGAGATGCAACCCTCAGATCTTACACCTATTCTGTTCAAATGTGTAGAAATATAGATTGCTTTCACAACTTATTTTTATGTGTGGCTTTTACCAGTGATGCATATTGAAAGGTCCTCGGAACTTGCAAAGAGTGTTTACTATGATGAATGCAGACTCAAGTGCACTAGGAAGACACATATCGCCAGCCATCAGTGTTGTTTCAGAGGTGCAAGAACAACCACACAGTGTCAAAAGTTTCATAATTTCACTTTACTCGTAAGACATAGCCCAAAATACTAGAGCTGTCCTGAAGTGCCTTATATTCAGAGATGTCACAGGAGTCGTCCCTACTGTTTTGATAAATTAGGGAAAAAGCCAGATTTCTGTACCGCTGTAATTCCATTTCTGATTATCTTCTCTTCTAGCTGGACAAATCCCATGTTCCCTCGTGGTAATTATCAGTGTTATAAATGCTGACATAACTGAGAAGCGTGGCATCTGATTTTATTTCCTCTTTTTTAACTGAACTCTGCTCAATAGGTGGTTACAATGTCTCTTACGATCCATTGAATTACCTCTCAGCTGTCCCAATACAGGAAAGCCAGGAATGGTGATTTTTCTGACACAGCAATCCTGCTTCTGATGTACCTCCTTTGCAAATCGTACAGAAATATGTATGAGAATAAGAAGCCAGAAGCTTAATATTCAGCAGAACAGGCTCAAGGTTTACTCTTTGAGTTTGATGCTGATGTTCTGCAACATTTAGCATGTCACATTAATTCTCCAGTGGGGAATGTTGCATCTTAAAACTAGAACATTAAATGCTAGCAGGAAATTCTTGAAAGATGGACAATGTTGTAAATCTTGTGTCTTTTTCTGGAGTTGGATACAGAATCCTTTAGACCAGGCCAAGACTGTAAAGAAAGAAGCCTAAACTTAAGAGCCTAAATATTGATTCACAGCTTAAATAACTTGTGATAAATACCAACATTTTTCAGGGTAGTCAGCGTCCATCGCTGAAGCCAGCAGGAGCTCGCTCTTATTCATGTAAGATGCTTAAACAGGATTAGAGTCAAACTACATTATGTGTACAGTACTGGTTATTGGTATTAAGACTTCTGAAATTCCTGCTTGGTAACACAAACACTAAACTGATCTAAGTCAAGGGAATCATCAAGGCAAAACTGAGTTCCAGGAATGCTGCTTGAGAGTACATGTTCCCTTACCTCCAAATTCTCCTTCCGTAGTATTATGAAAGCAACAGTCATATATATATAATTAGCAAACATGCAGTGTTTGTTGTGCTTTTAAAATGGGCTATCACAAGAAATCTGGAAATGTATTAGGCTTATCATTGTTCATATCCTGTATTAATTGAAAAGCTCATCCTTCCTCTGAAGGCAGTATCACTTTATAATACAGTCAGACTCTGATGAGCTCAGAGAATATCTTAGTCTGTCTTTGTAATGTGCATTAAATTATAAAAAAGACCACATAGCTACTTAAGAACAAACCATCAAGGGAGAAAAGAATAACTCAGCATGCATTAACAGGAAATGAATTTGAAGTTTGATAAGAACTACAGGATAATTAATCTTTGATAATATATAATTATCATTGTAAGAGTTTTGGTAAAAAGAGCACTAGACCAGAACCTACAAACTGCAATATGGTGTATTTAATCAAGATAATAGATCACAGAATCTGAATAATCAAAACACAGCATCTGCAACAGCAGTTTATTACTGGTCCAAATTACAGCATTTGCTCAACACTAAGAACAAGTTGGCAAATCAAAAATGATTTAAAAGTCTGTCACTTTCTGCAATATGCACAGGTAAAAGGAGTCTAAAAATATCTGCTTTGCAGACCATTTAAAAATGACATGAGCACACACTCTCAAAACCAGTTACAGTCTGGACAGTCTTGTTCATATTAAGAACAAGAACCTTTTAACAGCAGCAAATATGATCAAGGAAACAACTAAATCAAAACAATCTGAGGGTGGTTTTTAGAAATAGGTACAAAAAAATTCAGACACAATGTCCACAAGGGATCACGCCTCTGAAGCACAAACAATGTTTTTCTTGGAAGTGGTGAAAGAATTGCATTGGAGGAACAAATGAAATTAGTGGAGATGAAACAGAATGTAACTTACATTACTAAGAAAGCATATGAAATCTTACAACAATCCATTTAGAATTACTTTGTAACAGATCTTCCATATAAAAACTGAACAGATAAACTTCATTTTGAAGTTACAAAAATCAGAAAAGCGCTCCTGGTGCTTGTACAGATTACATAAGGTGTTCTCAAGCAAGGTTAGGTTTAGATTTCTATGACAGTCTCTCCAGAGCAATCTTCATTCCTTGAATTCAGCCTGCTGAAGTAAGTTCTTCTATCCTGCCCAAATATCCGAAGAACATTTCTTCATTCTTCATGTTACGCTAATCAACCCCCTTCATCCCTATTTCCCCAAGCAGAGTCCTCATGACATACTTCATGATGCTGTCAAACAAATCTTTCTTCCAACTTCTTATCTCAGCTTGGAGAGCCACACGATGGGAATGTTTAATGAGCAGTTTGAGGACTTTGTGAGAAACCAGTCACACAATCAGACATTTATTCAAATGGCTAAGCCATGAGGTCCTTTAATCTGAAGCATTTGGTTTCCCTCATCTGCACTTGCCCATGGCTAACTGAGGGTCGATGCTGTACCCACTCATTTACTTTGTCCAGTTCATTTGCCTCCAACCAGTACAAGACTAGGTCAGAAACTAAGGCTACGTTTAAACTGTAAGCCTGCAAGTAGTTGTGGGCTGTGGGACCAGGATGCATACGTAGATTGCACCTCATGTTCGCACACGTGGTGAAACCCTGGCACACTCCATCTCCCAGGCTTTCATTTCCCTAGGAGCAAAACCTGACACACAGAATGAAAAGGAAGGAATGATGATGCAGCCCGTCCAGCTCTTCAGCTTGGAGGCTGGGGAGGCCAAGACTTCAAGGGACACTTCTTTGCCATCTACATCAGCATGAGTGCTGGAAAACATCACCCCTTTCGTGTTTTCCTTCCAGCCTAAGGAGAGACCAGATTTGGACTCCCACACACTGAGCTAAGCTCAATTGCTAAGTGAATCAAAGTGATCTTAAGAAGAGAGTTTATGTTTACTTAGTGAAAAGTTTTCAAAGCAAAGACAATTTATATTAATCTTTTATCTTTAATCGTGTAAAATATTATAACATTTCTTCTAGTTTTCTTGTATCAGATTGTGAACAGTCCCCCTTAACTCCAAAATGTCAGGATGGAAGGACTTCACATAACTACTTGATTATAAATAACTTCTTCTTGAAGTAAGACACTCATCAACATAAGATGTTATTACTTAGGTAAACACATAGATCTCTAAGCTATTACTTCAGGTCTAACTCTGTAAGCTCACATATGCTATCTAACAAAAAGAAAAAACTCTGCTATCCTCTTGTAGATGAGACAGAACATTGGAGGAGTCACTCTGACCACATGGACAACTTTACCTGCCTCAACGAGTCAGTAAACAAGTTAATAAAAAAACAAAGACAAGTTTTTGATCTTCAGATAAGCTACTGTCCTAATGTGGGTGTATCATTTACTTCACTCCGATCTTTATTTTGTAAAATGTTTGTCTCGTGTGTATAGCAATACAGCAACCTGCAGAGAGTAACTCAATACATCCCAAAGGCTTGGAATAAAAAGTTCAAGTTATGCCATAAAACACACAGTACCATGAAACTTCAAAACTCTAGTAATACTGTGTTGAAATTACAAAAAGTGTAACTTCATCATTAAGATGTGAATGTCTTAAATGTATAGTCTGATAATCCTTATCATTACAAAATTGTCAGAATCTATTGTGTCAGTGCAAATTTTTTTTAAGCTTTTCTCTGTTTGCCAAGTGTCCAAGTTACTCTAAAACAATTAACTGCTGGTTTTGCATATCTGCTTTCACAGCTTTTACAAAGCAGAGTGAAACTCAGAGAGAAGCAACTTTAAAGTTTTTGAAAAATACCTTTTAAAAGGGTCTTATTTTGAATTCCCAACATGAAGGATCCAAAAATCACTAGTCACAGCTGGAAAATTTAGCCATCAAATCCAACAGAGCAGTGAGCTCTTAGGGAGACAAACAGTTGTGCTTTTTTCAGTGTACACTGTAAAGTTCTGGGTAGAAACATCCTAAACCACAATTATATTTTTCATTCACTTGTTAGGCTCTCAGAGGTCTGAAATCCCATAAATGTAATAATCTCATTAAAATTTGTAGGAATCAAGTCTCTTGAGTATATTTTTGATGGTGACCCATAAACAGCCACTGTAAAATAAATATCTAGTAGACCTCTGTAACATTAAACAGTATACACCACTCTCTTTAAAAACCTGACCAAGTTCGTATCATATAGTGAAATTATGTGAGATACTGAAAGTTAGCTTGGTTCTGCTATAGTCAAAATACCATTTTGTAATATTTAAATAAGGTTAACACATTGTTTAAAAAGTTTCAAAACTTGTAATACTGCAGGGCTGAATAAAAGCTTTAAAAAAATGATTAAAATACTTTATTCCATACATAAAAATCAGACCACATTTTCACAGATTTAAAAAATGCTAAAAAAATTACTGTTTCTAAGTTGATTTTGTACATGTAATAGTTGAGTCTAAAACATTGTTCATGTCATATAGATGTTGTAAGTTCATTTTCTATATGGTATAAACGTCAATTTGTTAAAAGTAGACAGCATTTCATTCTGTCCTGAATTTGTAACATAAATGTTACAGCTTTTTTGTTTCTTCAGAAAACAGACGTTCGATAATAAATATTACTGCTCCTTCTGTGCAAAATCAAGCCACTAAAAATTATTTAAAAGCCAACACAAGGGCATAAATTTCAAAAAGTTAGGAAAATCTGCTTTACTTTCTCATGAACTGTGAGTCAGCAGTAAAGTCAAAATCGTATTTTTACATTCAGGGAACAATAAACCGAAGAATTTATACAAAAATGAACTTACCAAGAAGTGGAACACCTTGGGTGACAGGAGCAGGTACATTAGTAGGTGCTACGGGAGGTGGAACAGTCGCATATATTTTGGAATTATTGGTAGTTTCAGCATTCCCCCTGGATCCAGAAACCACTGTTGGGATGGGATTTCCTACGGATGAATCTTTTGTAGTGTCTTCACTTACACCAGTTGCTGTAGCTAAGAAACAATGCATTGACATATTACAAAAAAGTCAGCTTTTCTGCTTGCACGATACCTTCCTTCCATTGCCGCCTGCCCAAGATTTAAACACTTACAATTTGGGATGTTTACTGCTGGAGTGTGAGGAACTGATACTGGAGGAGTTATAGGTGGTGGTGGTCCAGGAGGAAGAAATCCTATGAAAAGGTAGACATCAACACTGAGCATCACTTTACCAAAACATACTTGTGCAGTTTATACGGCAGATGCTTTTATTTGCTATATAGTTTAAAAAAAAAGGACTTAGTATTCCTAAAATTATATACATATACCTGGGGGTAAATGCATCGGGTTGAAACCAGGTCGTAAAAATGGAGGTGGCGGCGGTGGTGGCACTCCAGGAGCAAACCCAGGAGGTGGGATTCCTAAAGGTGCTGTGAAAGCAGGTGGCTGGAGCGCACCAACCACAGGAGGACCTGATGGATGTGGTGGAACCTAAGAAAAAAGGAAGGGGAAAAATGTGTTATCTCAAGACTGAATGTTGAGCTATTTCTTGTTCAGCTGTGGACTGCTGTCTTCTTTGTCCACCAAAACAAGAAGATTTAAGCTAGCTTAAATTACTCTGCAACAAGGTGATTTACATAACTGATCTAATTAGCAGCCAAAAAAGTCCTACAGCTTAAAACATCGACATTGATCTTGTCTTTGTTCTTAAAGGAAAAAAAAATCTCTGTGGTAAATCAATATTAATACATGCTGGTAGCTGGTATATCTAAAAATACCTTTTACACAGCAGCTGGAATTAATTTTACCATTCAGCATGATACACTATAATGTACACAACTTCGGAGCAATTTAAAAACCTTTTATTTTTTCATTTTTGCTGCCTGAATTTGTACATTATATTAGAGTGACTATTGTTTCCTTATTAATTTATTTTTTATTATTATATCAAGTTCCCTAGACTCATATTTATGAGCTTACTATAAAAACTACATTAAATGTGTGGGAATCAAAAGGAAAAAAGTCTAATCAAGATATGTTCTGCATTTAAAATTGATTTATTAAAGCAAGGAAGAGCTGTGTACTCAAGTGACCGCAACTGACACCTCCATGACCATCAAAGCTTCAGAACTACTACGCTATGACCCTTCATAACTCCTCTTTTATTTCTAGAGTAAAGAAGGAAAAGCCTTTACTCTTTTATTCTCAACACTGAAAGAAGTGGCACTAAACCAAACTAAGAAAAATACTCTCCTTAAACCTGGAGAAGATACTAAAGCTGCCAAGCACCTGATACGACTTCAAACTTCTGTTCCAAGTTCTTTACCAATGGCCAGGTTAGTGAGCTGAGTCACATTAAAACTTGTACTATTAGAATTTTAAGAAGAATTGATTACAATAGGCTTTAATTCATTACGTATTAGCATAGACCACCCCTGTTTATTGTTAAGTTTTAAATTGCTTATTTATTGCTTTATAACAACCTGCTGATCAGGTCCTGGCCTGAAGTTCAGCTAACTGAGCAGGATGTGAGAAACCACTGGATGTGACATGAGAAATTGCCAGACAGGACAGGTAACAATGTGTGAAGCTGACAGATGTTATAGATGGCACTGTGAGGGATGGCTGGATTCTGCAGGTGGTTAAGGGGGTGTTATGTGAACAACAGCCAAACTTCAGTGAGAAGCAGAAAGGAGGCACTGGGGACCTCCTGGGGACTAGGACCTTGCAAGGCCAACAGTGCACAGGTAAAGCATATATATCTAAGAGCACCATATAAGGCCAAGACTACCTAGATAAACATTAACCTGGAGTAACACTAGATGTGCTGCCATTAATCACAGTTTAAGCTTTAGAAAAAGTACTCCAAAACCACAGCAATCTAATTTGTTAGGTATTTTTGTTTGGTTTGCAGGGCATTCCTTCAAATCACAATGACAAAATTAGCTAGACAAAGTGACAGACCTGCTGACTGCAGTCATCTTCTGTGAAGCAAGTGTTAATGTACAGTGTGTATGTAGCAGAAGGAATTGAGGAGGGATATCGAGAAGGCTAAAAGGTTTATAAAAGAGGGAAAACTTGCTGAATGCTGTCAGTCCTTAAGAAGTTAAAAGCTGTGAAAACCGCAGATGAAGCATGTGTACACAATGGCTTGAGAAGGTATAATGAATAGTAAAATCTTTTGATGGAAGTAGAAGGAACATCAAAGGAAGATGGTTTAGGTATGTATTAGAGGATATTCATACCTAATTATCCAAGCTTAACTGCTGTACTTAATTTTTTTCTAAAAAGTTAACCTAATGCATAGTTGTAAGTAACACATTAAAGCCTTCCCTTTAAGCAGAAAGAAAAAAGGAAAGCCGTAAAAATCTGTGCATAAATGTCAAAACATCTAATTTAAAATACAATTTAAAGTGTTAAGTTTCTCTGTATGTTAAAGAGATGGAACCAATGGCTAATAAACATTGAGAGATACCAAACACAGAGGACTGGTGAACAGTTTCAAAATAATGGTTAATGACTTGGATGAAACAAAATAACAAAAAATGCTACTGGGAAGACCTTTTTATTAATGGGGAGACCAATATTAGGGAAACCTCATATTTTACTAGCAACATTGGAAAATGGAATAACTAACTTTTCAATAGCTGTAATGCAGACTACCAGGTGCATTTCAATGAACATTTCTTGGGGTCTGGCCTGTGTCCAGGTACAAATATTTCTTAGTGCACAACTATCAGATTGACACTTGAAGGAGAATCATTTGCCCTGTGAACTAAAGGAGCACAGTGTACCTACAGTGCTCCAAGACAAGTAAATATATATTTAAGTGCACCAGCAGGAAGACTGTCATTTTCAATAGGAAGGGTATGGGACAGATATTGGACCAATGCACAACTCCCATATCTAGTTAGAGGGAGAAGGAGCATGTAGGATTGAGAAATACATCAGCAAATTTAGGAGGTACACACTCAACTTGGACTATGGCTTCTGGCTGAAATTCCATTAAATGAAGAAAAGGGACTTTGGGTTGCAGTGGGAAATACAGAGAAACAGTGGTCACAGCAACGCTCCTGGACTTCAATGTATAGCCTTGGCAAAGCCGGAGCCATGGTTCATGGTAAAAGAATGGCAGTTTTGGTAGGGTAACACCAAAATTTGCCAGGAGAATGGATCACCAATTGCCCCAAACTTCCTCAACGAATGAGCAACACAAGCAGTATCACTACACAAGTGCTATTAACCGAAACTGACTCTCAATAACCAGGAAACAGACTTAAGTTGGTCTTGGACACTGCAATATGACTTAAAAATTAACAGACCTACCCTCAGAGCAGACCACTGAGGTGCATTACTCAGACCTGCAGGAGTGGGACCAGATTCAGCAAGACCTCAGAGATCTCAATCTATAGGCGAGAAAAGGGCTTACTCCAGTAGCACAACACAATACAACACAAATATTCCATCTATCTTGCCAACAACTCCGGTCCCTGTGCCCGAGAAGATGCTGTGTGCACTACTGAGGCCAAAGAACCAGACTTAGCTACGCAGGCTATTACTCTTAAAAGGACATTATAGATCTGAAGTGCCTTTCTACATAAAGGTTGCATTCAAAGGGTCCAGGTGATACTGGCAGTAATGGGAGGTCAGTTTGCAGTTAGTTACACTGCACACAGGTCATGTCTGGTAGAGCAGGGCTCCATCCCTACATGTCCAGCCCATGCAGAGGGGGCAGCACAGAAGGCCCATTCAGATTTTACCAGAGAAAGCAGTGACGCAGCTTCTTCCCATCCTACCTTTAACCATGGGATTGTTAGGATTGTGGGCAGATCACAAAGCTGCTGACGAGGCCCTGACCTAAGTTAAGCTTCAAGACAAAGTGCGTTATGGCCATGAGAAGCTACTGGACACAGCATGAGAAACTGCTAGACATGACAGGTAACAATGTGAGAAGCTGACAAGTTACAGACAGTGGCATGAGCGATGGCTGGATTTTGTGGGTGGTTTACAGGGTGCTTTGTGAACAACAGCCAAACTTCATGGATAACCAGAAAGGAGCACGGGGGATCTTATGGGGAAAAGGATCTCCCTTGTGAGGCAAACAGTGCATAAGGAACCACCATCCAGGAATACCAGACAAGAACAATATTACTTAGGTAATCTGATCATAAACAGCAAATCTAGGTAGCGATGCAGCAAAACTAGCACCAACACGGAAGAGAAAGCCCAACAAAACAGAAGGTCAAGAAATGAGAAAAGAGAGAGTATGTTATGGGAATCACACAATCAAAGCTGTATTTATAAAGCCTGCTCTGCCATGCTACACACATTCAAGCTGTTTCTCCAGTCAGAGGGAAAAGGCTGGACAGGGGCCTTCCATGGCTAACACAGGAGCAGTCAGCCAGCCAGAGCATCCTGGTACCACCGTACTGATGCCCATTGCAGGCTGGACAGCATGAGCAGCTACCCAGCTACTCCCCACCTCTTACAGTCCCAAACACTAAAGACAAATACAAATGAAAGCAATTCTGCTTGTATCACAGGACAAAAAAGCATCAGCTAATTAAAAAGCAGTGGTACTCTACAAAGAAAGTGGAATATAATGAGTTTTTTCCTTTAGGTATTCAGTCACATTTGCATATTACAAAACATGTTACTTTTACTACTACCATCACTAACATCAACACACCTGAACTTAATTTGTAAATTTTAAGAACTATTTACAAACTATATTAAACTATTGTAATTTTATGGCCAGGGAAGACAACTGTATTGGTCAAGTGTAAGCATAAAAAAAGTTCATAGCAAAACCAAAGATAATGACCTAATACAGTTCTCTGATCCTGGCCTGAATTTGTGAAGATAAAAGCTTCTTTGCTATAGTAAAAAACTGAAGCTGATGAGGCAGAGACAAGCAATCAGCACACTCAACATATTCTGAAACTGGTTGGTTTTTTCTTTACACTTTCTTTTTCGGCAAAGATTTAAGGAAAATAAACAAAATCACTACTATTTAATACAGTTAACGGTTACTAAAACTCTCTGAAATTAGAAATTTGACTTACATGTTCATTTACTAATAACACCTTACAGCATTTCAGGAATTCTGTGTCAAAACAACACAAAATTAAACATGCTATATTCTCAAATCACATAATGGCTAAACGACATATGTCTTCAAACAATCTGAGTTCTTGATCTTTTCTGAGTGTCTGCCATATTGTAGTTAATAAATCACATTTTCTCAAGACGCAAAATAGTTTTATTTGCACTTCCTCCTATTTGGAAGAAGATATACTACTATTTTAACAGTGACAAGGAAGAAACTATTACTGTAAAAGTAGTACCACATCTGTCAATATGTAAAGCTAAAAGAAAACACATTATAAAACACTGGAGGGAATAATTATTATAACATGCTACTTAAACTAATGGTAAAATTTCAGAGTGTTCTTTTAATGAGTGAACACGCAACATCAGCTTTGACTAAAGAACCATTATAACAACAAAAGAAGAGTATGAAAAGTGTTATATTAAATTCCCAAAGGCTGTTCAAAGAGAGTATACACAATATGGACAAACATGAAAGCAATATGCATATTTTAGAAGGTCTATAGCTTATTAAAGCCAACAGTGAGGAAAATTAATAAGGAAAGCAGAAAATGAAAGAAAAGGCAATCATAAAACTAAGAGGATGCAATTCAGCCCATTAATAAAAAGAATCTACTGCAGTAATTCATCTGGGCCTAGGAGAACAGGTATTAGCAGTACAGTTCTACAAATACTTCAAATAAAGATCTGGCAGACACACATACACTCTGCCTACATTAGCATTAGAGCAGCAACGAAGTTTTGGAGTAAATCTGCCATCATTCCCACTAACCACATGCTGAGTCAGTTCCCTGGGCTGTTCTGGTACATGCAAACTACATCCCTTTTCAGGGAAATCAAACCAGACACTCTGCTCTTCCTGGGCACAAAACATGCTCCAAACCATAATGGGTGGTTTGTTTGTTTTTTTTCAGAGTCTTCCATTGCCACTGTGGCTTAGCAGGAAAAAGACTATGAGACTGTATTGCTCTTTTCCATGAAGAAGCTCAAATAATGGACTTCAGGTGCATACTTGATCTATGGCACAGCAAAGTTATCTTCATAAATCAACAGTATAGCCAGTCTGCTAACAAGAGCATTTTTAACCCAGAACAACATGACAGACACACATACACAAAATCAACTAGTTACCGTTCATCATATTTCCTCCTCCTCTTTAACTTACCTATTGCCAAACTCAATTATTATTTAAAGTAAGTTTTTGTTTAAATATCCAGAGCAAATGAGAAGCAACTCTCACCTGTGGAGGAGGTACTGTTATTGGTGCAGGCATGGGAACAGGAATTGGAACAGGTAAAGCTTTAGGTATAGGTGACACTGGTTCATTATGTGTAGCTTCTGCACCTCCATTTTGAGCTACTTCGTTTTCAGACTTCTTGGGAATCCCCTTCCACTCTAAACAAAAAAAACCCAAACATATATGTATCAGCTCAGCAGAAGTGGACAAGTAGTCAAGGAGTGCCATGTAAAATGATCATGCTTTCTGATGTTTACAAAAATGATGTAACTGAAAATATTCAGATGAGAAGTACAGAGCTAAGACGCATTTAAATGTATTTCTGACAATAAAATTTTAAAATTACTTTAAACACAGTACAGCAAATCACTAATATATAGCAGTAAATTTATTCCTTTCATTAGTCATTCAACAGGTTTTTTTTTGCACTGATGGCATTTATCCATGCCTAGGACTCTGAAATACATTATCTGTAACAAAAACAGTGAGGTTGTTTTGGGACAAGCTTTCAACAGATTAATTCTATTGCTCTCAAGCAAGAATGCATCAGATTTTTCACTACTTTGAGAAGTCATTTGTGAAAAACCAACAGTTTCAAGTCTTGAACAAGGAAAAGGAGAATATAACAATGAAGAATAGAAGCAAATTAAGGGAAACATCAAACATAGCTTCAAACTCTATTTACAGAAGAAATATGGCTCCTATTGTTTGTCAGAAATTTCTGGGAAAAGAGAGCTAAGGAGAAAAAAGGGATCAGTTAAGAAGCATCGTGGGAAGGAGAAAAGCACTGAGAAGACTGGAACACACTTAGGTTATGTTTATCATTTGTTAGACTTTTTGTTTCAAATGCACGCTCTATTTATTTTTGTGTTTTTATCAGGAAGAGATACTACTATTTAAAATAGCCACCACCTACTTAAGGCAAATTGGAAAGACAAAATCCTGAAATAATGTCTCAATAACTACTAATAGACAGTACATCACACAATGATTAAAACCAACAGCTTAGAGTACTGGTTCAAAGAACCTAAGGCTATTTCAATTGTTAAGTACTGCATTCCTTTAATATTACTTTTAAAATCATAATGGCCAGCACATTAGCAACTTTCTACTGATTTGAAGCTGCTGATTATAATAGGTATCATTTTCTTAATATAACCATAGTAACCTGATATTTTCGCTGTTTGCATACAAAATAACAAGGATCCTATTAGGTCCTTATAAATGCAAGACTTGCTAAGGGAACTGAAAATGTCATAAGTGAGAAAACTATAGGCACTCTTTCTAGAAATTACAAAGTTGCTATCTGCTCTGCTGCTACACAAGTACTCCTCAGTCAGGCTCCTTTGCTAGTAGTGCCTCACACAAACAAGCGGTGGAGGACCAGGCTGGCTCTGGGACACAACACACTGCATCATGTGTTGTCATCAAGGGCAACCACCAGTGCAGCTGACAGGTCACCTGGTAACCACGTGCATTTTTAGCCCAGCCTCTCATAACACAGCTGCACAATTCCTGATGAGGGACTATCTTTAATGGCTTCCAAACTCCCTCCAGTCTACAGGTTGTACATGATACACTTCTCAGCCATTTCAAGGATTTTATGTGCACCTCAGAGTCATGAAAGTCAGCCACACCAACTTCAGCACACCAGCACAAAGGAGAATTTTTTTAAAAGCATCTAAAGATGTAGCAATACTTTACCTGGACAAAGAGTTTCGTTGTCCAACATTCCTCCCTCACAGAAACTTTCAAGATCTTCAGGTTTTACTTTGTCCCATGGTATGTAAGTAACACCTAATTCTACATCCCAATACTGCTTATAATCTGGCTTTATTCCTTTATTCAAAGCCCATGCAATCTTGGGGGAAACAAAAATACATGTAGTCAGTAAAATGTTTCCACTTTAATGGATTCAATATTTACTTCTCAAAAACAACATTACCACTTGAGGCTAAAAGGCAAAAAGAATACTGTAATAGTGGGAAAAATAGGTTAGTTACAAAACTATGAAGTAAGAGGGGTTTTTAAAGCAGACTTAGTTCTTATTTCTTGGTTTGACTCTTGCACAAAATAAAAATGTATAAATGTAAAAATATAAATAAATTATGTATAAATCTAAATAATAAATAAATGAAAATATATAAAGGCGTTTTCTTCAAATGTTCTCCCATCACTAAAATTAATTCTGTTTCCCTCCAGAAGACTGTCACAGTCCTTCAAAAGGAAGAACTTCACTAATGAATGTGTTCTACTTTACTTATTAGTACTTTTTGTAAGATTAGAATATATAATATTCTAATAAAAGACAAATAGCCAGCAACAAGAAAAACATAGTTACAGTCCACTGTAGTGACTAAAAGGACACCATTTTAGGTGGTTAAATAGACAATTATCGGCAATCTTTCAAGGAAACAGATACAAGTCCCACTAGTCACATTACAAAACAGGAAGAATACTTTACATCAAGTAAATAGTGGTCCATTCGCATAAATTAACAGAATACCATATCCAGAATACATAAAAGTCTAAAATACCCCAAAGCCTAGAATAGATGAAAAGGGATTACGGTGATTACAGTAACTTTAGAACAGCTTGACATTTTCCAAGAAATACCTTTATAGATTTCTGATTGACTTTGAAGTTTCCTCGGCTCAGTTTTTGCAGGGCACGGTAAGCATCTTGTCTGTGAACCATTACAATATAGGCACATCCTCTAGGCGGTATCATCTGTTTGTATTTAAAAAAAAGAAAAAATAAAAAGGTTTTGTTGGCACATTAACAAAGTAATGAACAACACACAAGTCTTCAATTACCGTACACTGGAACATCAGCAAGTGTTTCAAAAAGGACTATGGTAGTATTAAACGGAACGTTAGTTAAGAGGCATATTTAGCCAGTATCTTCTGGAAATACAAATTTCTAGCGAATTAAAAGCAACTTCTTATGTGGAAAGTTTTAAACTTTGTTCTGTGTGACAATACGGACAACTGTTGTATATTTAATCTTTTAAAACCGTTAAACAGTAGTATTCATGTAAATGTTGTGGTCTGGCAATTAGTTACTTTGTTAGAAGAAACAAGAGACTCTAATATCCCACTTCATTCCATATACAATAAGCAGCCAGCTGCACCTCCACGTTCTGTTTTATTTGCAGTTTTGTAATAATTTTGATTCTTCGTAATGCATTTGAGAAAAAACTTTATCTTGTTTTACAAAATTTGGGAATAGGAAGAAAATTACAGTCACTTATTTTTGTTTGCTTGTTTAAATTAAATTTTATAGCTACTGGAAGAGCTGTCATTTGTATAGAAAAATATCCTTAAATACAACAGCGTAATAATAGTTATCCATGATTATGACCAAAATGACAGAAGAGAAACAAGCAAAAGCAACAAGAACATGTGCTGAGAGTCCACATAAAATGGAGCAGAGAAGGAAGTCAGTAGTATAGCGTGAAATTCTGTACCCATCTCAACAGCCCTTTCTTGTTCAATTCTTTCCAAACCACGACTTTTATGAAAATGGGATAATCTTCTGTATTACCCCAAGAGCATTTTTAAACTGCAAGAAACTAAAGCAACTACCTTCTTGTTTTTCTACAAAGCAGCCAAATGAATTGAGTTTACAAGCTAGAAAACACAATCATGTAGGAAATCAGAGCTCTTGACTCTTCTGAATGTATCAACAATAAAGCTGTCTTAAAACAGTTTGAAAAGTCTTTTTGTAACCAGGACATATCAAAGTAGCTTACACAGCATCATTTATACTTACATTTATTGATTCAATTGGGCCAAACTCCTCCAAAAGACTTCCAACGTCCTGTTGAGTTGTCCTTTTGTCAAGTTGTCCTACCCAAAGCGTAGTACTACAAACTACAAAGATTTAATGCAGATTGTAAGAGCACTTGGAAATACACGTTTCACAGGCCAGAATGTCAAAATAGTTATTTTAAAAGTCAGTCATTCAAATGAAAAAAACAGCCAATGCTAAAATTAATATTTTACTAATTAGAAGTTTTTGACAGAAATCTCTTTTTCTTGCCCACCTGGAGTTGCATTAACATTTAACCATGGCAATTACATCAGAATTGTTGTTAGAATGCCTCCACTAAGAAGCTCTCTATTTAACTTAATATTGAAGTGACCTGCAACTTCTGATGATCGTGTTTATGGTGATACACCCACCACTGGCAAGATTTCCCTCCAGAATGTGGGAACAATTCAACTACAATGACCAATCAAACTTTTAACATCTTTAGTAACCTACCCAATGACTTTTTTTCTACAGTTAAGTGAAAAATTGACACAAGCTTTTTCTTTCAGGAATGAGTAACCAACGTGCTTATCTTGCTTCATGCTTCAAGGTAATAAAACACACTCATCTATGTTTTCCCCACTAAGTGATATAAAACTGCAAACCTAAAAAGCATTGTGTGACAGGATCTGGGAGAGATGTTGGGAAAAGTGTATCTTGCACCACTGCCAATAAGCTTTTAATGAACAGCTACTATGTCTTTGCAGGCCTTTTAAATGAATGGTATTGTAATTCACAAGGTTTTAGCGAGATAAAACTCTCCAGTTTTTATTCCTCTTACATAAAAAAGAACTTTCTCATTTTACTTGATGACTCCAGAAAGGATTCCACACTCCCCAGGAACACTCAGAAGACAACTACTACATTTTGTCTTTAAACAGAAGCAAAGCCAGGATTATTTCAGAAATCTGAACATCAGCCTGTGTATTTTCCAGGTCAAAGCTCCCCTCCAGGTTTGAGAGACACACAACATTGAATCATTAAAAAAATTGTAATAATGTGCTCAACTTCTTGGTGCTCAATCTGCTTTACCTTATATGTCTTGAAGGAAGGAAAAGAAAAACACGGTGTTTCAGCTTTTTCTTCCCTCATTTTACAGCCAAAATATTTCTGACTTGGAGATATTCCAAAAATATCAAATTGTCTACTATGAGTAAAGAAGTACAAGGATGTGTGGTGAATTTAATTCTTACCAGCTTTACAACAGTTCAGAAAATAAATCACAGTATAGTTTTATTCTGTTTGGATGAGTCTTGGAACCCACATCAAATAGCATTAAACACAAGAAAAAGGAACCAAAAAACCCAACAACAACAAAAAACCCCACCACACATCAGGTTAAGAACTGTCTTCTGGGATATTCTAAGCAGATACCATACACTGACGGTAAGTAGACATGTCAAAATTAAATTTAAGAAAAAGTCTAATAGATACAAGAAGTGTATTTCTTTGACATTTACATTTTTCCTAAAATAACTGTCTTCTTAGTATTCCATTTTTCATAGGTACGGTATCTACCATAATATCTTCAACTACACAGGACTCTTAAAATTCATTAAAGAAAATACTGGACAAAGACAAAAAAATTCCATGTATGAACCAGGAAGATGCTGAGCATCCGAAAAATGGTATTATGGGCATTTGCAGAGCTACACAACAGTAAAGAGAAAGCATAAACTTACCACTAACAGTTTCTGACTTTATCTGAGGAAGGCCTTTTGACCTGCGTTCTCTCTCCCTCTCTCGTTCACGTCTTTCTTGTGACCGAGACTTAGGAGAGTGTCGGCGTCTATCCCTGGACCTAGATCGAGATCGACGATGACGTGACCTTCGAGATCGGGAGCCAGATCTTGATCGTCTCCTTTTAGGTGACCTAGTTTAAACAAACAACCATTTATGTTCAATCTTTCTGACCCAGACATTGACAGGTAACTATTTCAGATATCTATTTAAATAATCAGGGAAGAGTTCAGTAAATAAAAAAATAAATAAATCCAAGTTCGTTCACATGCACTTAGGACTAGAATAAGTTATTACAGTAGCTTATTAATGCACTACAAGTTCATTGTTTTTCAATATCTTCTATTACTTTTGTATTGAAGTTTACTATCTAAACTATATTCACCTTAACACAAAAAAAATTGCATCTGCTTAAATGAGGAAAATGTTCATTACTTTTACAAAAGAATGGCTAAAAAGAGAGATTAAAAATAAATTCTGCAAGTAAAAGTGTATTTTACATCATGTTCAAGTTTTAAACCACTCAAGGTCTGGAAGACAGAGTAAACCTTCAAGGAAGTCATACGAAACTTGGCAAAGGATAAGACTCTTAACTAAGTAAGACAGCTTTGCTTTAATACTGGAGCCAAATTTGTTCGATCAGCTCAGACGTGTATACTGCCTCTGTGATCGGCAAAGTCCCATAGTACACTGGATCACAGATTTTCTTCTTAAGAAAGATGTCTTTAGAGCACAGAAAAAATTACACTACCATAGAATCACAGAATCATCTTGGTTGGAAAAGACTCTCAAGATCATCGAGTCCAACCATAACCTAACTCTAACACTAAACCATGTCTCTAAGAACCTCATCTAAATGCCTTTTAAACACCTCCAGGGATGGTGACTCCACACTTCCCTGGGCAGCCTGTTCCCGTGCTTCACAGCCCTTTCCGTGAAGAAATTTTTTCTAATATCTAATCTAAACCTCTCCTGGTGCAATGTGAGGCCATTTCCTCTCATCCTATCAGTCACTACCTGGGAGACCAATACCCTCCATGCTACAACCTCCTTTCAAGTACTTGCAAAGAGTGATAAGGTCTCCCCTCAGCCTCCTTTTCTCCAGGCAGCCCCAGTTCCCTCAGATGCTCCTCATCAGACTTGTGCTGCAGGCCCCTCACCAGCTTCATTGCCCTTCTCTGAACTCTCTCCAGCACCTCACCTTTCTTGCAGTGAGGGTCTTCCCTAAATGTACTCACTATAGACAGGCATAGAAGTTATCTCTACCAATAAGAGAGAGCTGTATAGATACCTGGTTTTCCTTAGAAGGTATATGGCTTTCAGGGGTTCACAAGTCTTACAGGTCACTAATCTGTTTCCCATTACCACTGCACTGAAGTACATATAACATTTAGCTGTGTTTAAACACAATTCCTCTCAGAGATAAGATGTTGAAAGGGTCTCTTTTTTTTTTTTCTCTCTCTTCCAGAAGGGGAATTCAAATCAAGCCCTTGACAGTTTTAACTGTACTAAGAAATTTCACTAGTGTTGTCCACACAGAGATTAAGACACAGACAGTAACTTCTTGTAATTAATCCCTAGATTAAATTGACTCTTTTACTAAATGTGGCCTTTGTCACAGAATCCAACTTGTACAGCACAACTGGGCACTTGAAAGAAACTACCTCAAAGGAAGCACACTGAGCAGGGCACCCAGGAAGTCAACTCAAAATGGAGCTAACAGGACTATGTCCTAAGGCATTGAAAATGAGCTCCATCAACAGTTCAAGCTGCCTCACCTCTCAGTTATTTACTGTCACGTCAGTTCGAAATTACCACTCCCACAGTGGATTTGGCAGCACAGCAACAGATTCTCTGAGCTCCGGATAATCAGCATAACTCTCCTCAGTACTTGTACAGAATTAGTAATGCATTTTCAAGTCTCTGGATGTGACACACTTAGCTCCTCATGTTAAAATCCAATACTTCATACAATATATACCCTCACTGAAAGAACTTTCACTAATTTACCTGGATGCAGATCTAGATCTTGACTTTCTGCTGTCAGAAACATGCCGTTTTCCCTCTTGAACAGGTGGCTGCTCCACTTCCATATCCTAAAATATTAAGTTGACCGGTGTTACGGGCAAGTAGCACAAGCATTTTATTTCATTTTATGCCTAGACTAAGTTACATAACAGCATGAAAATTATACTGAATATTCACATATGTGAAATAATAATAAATAATAAATAATAAATAATAAAACTCTCTTCAAAAGCTTCATCACCACTTTGTGGTCACTAATAAGGAGACAGTCCAGTAATAAATGAACATAATACTACTACTGCAAAAATATAATAAAAGTAATTTACACAGAATTCTCATTTTCAATTTGCAAATTATTGCTTTCCCATTTTAGTCAATTTCAGCAACGCATACATCTCCACAGAATATGATGATATTCCTTAAAGTCAGTAAGTGGATCTTGTTCTGTCATCAAAATCACAGAAAAGTAAGGCTTACTAAAAAACTTTTCTGCAAGATGTTATACAAAAGTAGTTTAAGCCATACATATAAGCAAATTACAATACTATAAATTTGAAGAATGAAGCACTAAGTCATCAAAACAACAAATAACACAAAACAACCTGCTTTAAAAACCCCAGTAAGTTCCACAGTTCTTCCTTCCTACCCCAAATCCTCTACAGCTTCCCACTCTCGAACACACTGTGTTGTGCCTAAACTTTAGTTTTCACAATGCAACCCTGACACGGAACATCCAAACAAACAATCTCTCAGAATGTACTGATTTAACAGAATTCAAGACTAAAAAATTGATTACCAACATCTTCCAAAACCTTAGGAACAAGAAATAGGTGTTTACCTACACTTGGATTTTTTACAAACTTTCACAGACTTCAGAGTTTATTTCCACTATATTAGCAATCTACTAGGCCCTTAAAAAGTACAGTTTCCAGATGGTTTATCTCCAGAGAGAGATTGGGCTGTTAGAATTCCATGGAACAAAATATTCCTGAAGCATGATGGGGACAGGAAAGGGAGGATGAGGAAAAGTGAGAGGTGGAAGGACAAAATGCAATCAAAAGTCTTTCACAAAAGAAGAGTTAACGCCTATGTATGCTGGGTTTGCCACGCTTCTGAAATATCAGACTTGTCATATAGCACTGCAGCTATCCAACTTCTTCTTGGATGAGTTACCCTCACAGTCATCCCTGTCCATGGTTATCATGAAGTTTCCTCTCCTGAACAAACTACACAGGTTTGAGAAAGACATGTATTAGAGCATTTAAGTTAGTTTGTTTACTGCGAGGAGTCCTCACCTGCTGATGTGGTTTCTGCATGTGTGATTCACTCTGTAATGGAAAAGGAGACTGAAAAGTTTGCTGCACAGGTGCTGTTGGTGGAATCACAGGCTGAGCCATGGGTGGAAACTGCGGGGTAGGTAGGAGGCCAAAACCTGGCATTTGCCCGTTAGGAGGAAGCGGAACCTTGCGAGAAGAAAAAACACAAAACCTTCCAGTTACAAAAAAAATGCATTAGTGTTTCCAGCGTTTCTAGTAAAATTGTATCCCTGCTCCAAAGTCACAATACAAGAGCAGAAGCCCAAGACAGATGAAGTATGTCAAGTGTTTAGGCATATAAAATAAAAATCTCGTTCTTCAAAACTTGACCAGAACAGAGAAAAAAATGTTTCCTGGGAGAGCCAGAGGGCTAAGCCATATTCCCTCTTCATTAATAGGAACACCACTTCCTTATTTCTGCACCAAAGAAAGCAAAACATAGAAAACATAACACAACAGAGGGACAAGGGAAAACCCTGAAGTTACCTGGTGACGCATTGGATCCTGCTGCATTCCCATCATCCGCTGCTGAAAAGGATCCATATTTGGGATTTGAGGAAATACTGTCTGTTGTACACCTTCTGCTGGAAACCCACTAAAACCAGGAATATTTTAGTGAGACAAGTCAGTAGATACACAGGTTTTTTTGGCTTTTATTTTATATATTTCTGTGTACATTTAAACATTCTTGCTTCAAATCTAGACAGAAAAATCTTTATTATGATTCCATTTCCTCTCTAAAAAGTGAAAACAAAAAAAGGAGACAGAGTGGCTTCCTTATCTTTTCTCCACTGGAAGAGCACTCCTTCAAAGAAATGCTACATAAAGGTTTAAGCCTCTCTTCTCTCTGTACTTATATGATCTTGCTAAAGATATCAGTCTATGGAAATTTTTTATGAAGGTTGTGTGCCTTAGGCTAACTTTATTCCTCTCCAGTTCCTCTTTTGGGAATAAAATAAGCAAGCTTTTTCCTCAATGAAAATAAATTGGTCATACTTCTGCTAGAAAAAAACCCTTTAGTTTGGGAGGAATTTAGGGCAGAGGAGAAAGGATTACAGTAATGTAATTCACTTCTTGATTCAACACACAGAATGGACAGTGCTCAGGGAAATAATGAGGTCTGTGCATTTAACAGCGCCTGTTTACAGGATGCAGCTTGTGCAAGAAACTGAACAGGATTTCAGGAAGATAAAGGAATTTCATGGTGATGTGAAACAGAACTTCGTAGTATTTTAAGACACAGGTGCCATACAATTCTTAGATGATTCTGGGCAGATCAGTTTTCTATATAGAATATTACTGGTTTTGTGTGCCCAAAAGGAGACTACTGGAATTCAGTCTTCAGAGGCATCTTACATAATATAAAGGAATAAGGACAGAGGCTTTGAAGTGCTACAAACAGAACGTTAACATGCTGAAAAGCCTAGTCCAATGATCTCTAGTTGTGCATACACAAGCAGCACATATGTTCAACCTACCTCATCTTTCTGTACACCATGAGTTCCATCCGTATTACAGGGAAAACACTACTGATTTACTTAAAAGGCATTTTAATTAAGTAATACTCGCAGAACATTAAAGTGCTCAAGGTGATAAACACAGTAAGAGAGCTAATGACAAAGTTAGTGATCCTGTTTTTGAGAGTGGGGTTTGGATGGCATATACAGAGAGTAAGACATGGGGCCACATACTGAAGCAGGGAAAAAAGAAATATTGACTAACCCAGGTATTGAGCACCATCCAGCCTGGGCACTGAATGAGAGAGGGGTCCTGTGGAAAAAACTAGTATGTGATCATGTAATTTAAGACTTTATCATAATGCATATCAAAAGGGAAAGAGGAGTCTGAGTTAGTTTGCATGGATATTTAATGCTTGAGAATTTAAAGCTGCAAAGCCAATTTAAATGTTTTAAATAACTAAAACTATCACAATGTTTGGAAAAGCATCTTGTCCTCAGCCAGCAAAGCAATCTAGCTGATTACTAACAATGCCCTGATGCTTGTGCAACAAAAACACGGGACTCATCTTGAAAACAAAACTGAGCTTTTCTCTACAGAGCACATCCTCGATCCATGTAACGTGCCAAACCTACACCAGATCACCAAAACCAAACCAAATCAAACCAAACCACCACACCAGAAGTTGTTAAAGTTGTTAGTAGTGTTTTAACTTCGGACTATAACAGTTAAGCACTGAAATAACTTGGAATTTTAATCTAACCTAAGTATTTTTAGAATAAAAATTTGTGAATTTTATTATGACACAAAACTTACAAAGCTGGCTGAGAAACTGAAGGAGAAGGAGCTGAATCTTCTTTCTTTGAATCTTCCACTGCTTCTGGTTCATCATCATAGTCAAACCGATCCAGCAATTTCTGAAAGAAATTACACCATTTTTTCTGTATCTTACATAACTGGCAGCCAAAACATCCTTATTATCAAAGTCTTACTATATACCTAAGAGTTCTGGAATTAAAGACAAGGTTAGAATCAGAAAAGAAAAATCTATCTTCTAATGCAGAATCAGAAATTACCCAAAAGTAGTTTTATTCAGCTTCATAAGCTGCAAAGGCTATAAAAATAGGAAGCCAACCTCCAGAGGGAAAGAGAAGTAACAAAAGTTGTATCGTTTTACTCCTATCAAGTGGAAGACATTGAGGCATCCATCCATCAGTCTTCTGCTGAATTGAAGAAGTCAAAGACAAAGAGCAAATGAAGACTTACTTTGTCAAATGATGTTTTTTGCTCAGGTGGTGGGAAAGCAGCTTTCTGTTCTGGTGGTTGTGCTGCTGTAGTTTTCAACTGAGCAGTAATAGCTTGAACCTGAGCCATCACAGTGTTATCTATGACTGGTGACTGGGGCTTTTGAGGCTGTTGAAAAGTCTGAAGAATTTGCTGAAGCTACAAAAACATATATAGTATTAAGTATTCACTCTTCTATAAACACATAGTATTGCAAGAGTTGTAGGATAAAAATTTTACGTCAAGCCAGAATATGCCACAGGATGAACATGACCAACCACCTGACTGAACTATGAAGAACTTTCAGCAAGATCAAATGTCATTTTTAAATACTTCAGTGGCTATATTCAGCAGATCCCAAGATTTCAGTATTCAGGCCTTTCAACACTGTAAATGTTTAAGTGGACCAAACAATAAAACTCAACATTTTATTTGATATATTCTGCCTGTTCTTGAAACTTGGTACCTGCATTGATTCAGAACTAATTATTTAGGAATATTTAATGGAATTTTCCTCAAATACCATAATTACAGCACAGAAGGGTCACCAATCATTCAAATACTGACTTTAACTCTGACAAATTTTCCACTAAACACTTTACAGAGGCTTTTCGTTTTGCTTCAAATAAAGGCTGTTGCTTCCATCACTTTTCCCCCTTCATTTAACATAAAAATTGAAGTTAGAAGGGAACCAAATACAAACAGCTTACCTGCTGTCCTTGTGTTGTTTGAAACAACTGAGCTACAGCTGCAAAGGCATCAGAACTGGGCAACTGTGGCACAGTAGGTACTGAGTTAGCAGTAACTTGAGGGGGCTCTGAAGGAACCTTCGCTGGAGGGGGCGGTGAACCTGAGAGTTTCATAGGAATTGAGAAAGTGCGACATTACTCCAAAACATTCATGTTCCTCTCCAGTCCATACATTTACCTCCTCAAAACAACTACCTACAATACTCTATTTAAGCCAAAAAATCCTACCTAAACTACCCCAATTACATATTCTATTCATTTTGCCTTTAACTGCTCCATTCACTGTTCACATCTGCAAATTATACTCACTTAAGAAGGGAAAAAAAAGAAAAATGGCCTATCTGAAAGCTAGTCCAGCATGCTATTTTAGATCACAACTCAATGTTTACAACTGTGGAATTTACAAAAGCTAAGAGAAAAACTACTATTCAAACAGCATAAAGCAATGTGTATCAATACACTTAAAATGCCAGTTCTGGTTACAAAGTTCTGACTCATTCTTTTGGATGAATATTTCAAATCAATCATCTACTGTAGGAGTAGTTACATTTACACAGTGCTAAAATTACATTTGGCCCTCTGACGGCAACCGCGAAGTTGATGTGGCCCCCAGTGAAAATGAGTTTGACACCTCTGATCTACTGGTTCATTTTAAGAGCAACTGAGTTTCTCTTAATATTTTCTGTTTTCTAGCAGTAACTGAACTTTTGCTGAAATGGCTGGTAATAATTAAAGGTTTTAAAAAATTATTTCATAAGCAACCTTTTCTTTGACAAGGTCTATTCACATGCCACTTTTGCACAGGCACAAGCCAAACCTGTATTTGATAATAAAATCCTACCATAAAAATAATCTTACTAATTTGTCCAGGAAAAGACTCCCATCTCCACTGAGCTTTAATGAAACTCAGATCACATTTTAAGACATGCTATCGGCTTTGTTTACAAATGTAGCCTTCCTATTCTCTTTGCTTTAGATGACAATGCCTTTTTTTAATAAACATTTTGCCAGTACAAAGCAAACTAGCAGTAATACCATCTACTCCTACATGCTGTGAGGAAGCAACTATTCATCAGCAAATATATTTTAATGGACTACTATAAAACTGTACAAGGAGAGACAGTCAAAAAAATCCCCACAGATCTAAGTAATTTTCAGTTTCAGACACTAAGCAAGTAAGTTTGCCTCACAACACCCACTTGTTTAAAGCCATTCATCTGTTTGCAGTTTAAATAACTGCTGTGTTGACATACAGCAAGCAGAGACAAGCATGTGGAATAATATTCTCCCAGAAGTCAGATATTACACAAAAACACTGCAAAAAGATATGTGATTGTTTTTAAATATAAATTAACTCCCAAATTATTTCCTGTATATATTCAGAAGGATATTTGCTTGCTCAAGGGAGAAAATTTGCATCTCTCTCTCTCCCTCTCTTGTTTCGGCTAAACAGAATTTGTAGCATTATGAGCTAAACAGATTTTATTTCACATAATGCATTAATGTATTTATTATTATTCATTAGCATATTTATTTCAGGGCCAAATTATCCCCTTTGGTGCATCTGAATAATCTCACTGAAATCAGTAATTCTATACATGAAAATCTATGCATAACGCATCCAATCTGTTAGCTATTACGTGATGAGACAAAGATGGGAAAATCGTGCCACTCATCCGTCATATCAGAATGAATCCGTATAGCCAGCAGTCTGCACCCAAGCTCAGATGCTAAGACATTCCGTCCCCTGCCATGTTTATAAAACATGTCAATAGGATATGCCTTCCAAAACACTGCTGGAGACAATTTCACTTATTCTATTGCACATCGTTATTTTGTTGTCTGTAATCACACCTCACTCCATCACATTTTTTGTCAGTCCTACTCCAACATACACAAGTACAATAAATAACGAGGTTAGTCAAGTTAAATCTGAAATATAGAGTGCAAATTCAAAAAGAAGGCCCTCCAGAGAAAGGGAGAATTGTGGTATGCATATTCTCATTCACAATTCAGTAATCACACTACCAGCTTTTTATGTGGCATAAAATAGGGCAGTGAAAATACTATGGGCAAGTCGTCATTATTTTACTCTTTCAGTCACCGGTTTTCAACCAGTACTGCCAGGCACAAATCTACTGTTCAAGAATTTGGATTTGAAACACCAGTCAAAACGCTGCGGGGTTGCATACTGAAAGAGACTGACAGCTGTTGCTTTTGGATACTAAGTTTACTCCAAGAAAGATGAAGCTCTCCAGATATAAGACTATGCTTCACTTATCCAGATTCCAACATCAAAAAAATGTCATCAGAATTCTAAAATTGAGAAACAATAGAAAAATATTTTAGACCAAAAGCAAAAAAAAAAAAAAAATAAGAGGGGACATTGAAGTAACCTGTAAGTAAAGTGTACACATATGTATACACATGATATAAATTTCAGACATTTTCCAAATAAGCATTCACATTCTGATCAGTTCTGAAGTACAGTATCAGCATTTATTTAGATTGAGCTTAGCTGCTCCAGATAGTCGTGAAAACGAAGCTGAGTTTATTAACATGCAACTGTTGAAACTAACAGCAGGAGCTTTCATGTGAAAGTTAGCAAACTATTACCATTCAGCCTTTTAAAAGAAGTTACAATGTCATTCATACCTTCATTATTAGCAGCATTTTCTGTCACTGGTGCAGTGGCACTAGTTCCTGCTGCCATATCCAGAAGTGGTTGAATTATTTCAATTTTAAATACTCCATTTTTCTGCCAAAGGTTCAGTACACGGACTATTTTACTCTGTTGAAACAAAAGTGAGTATCAATGCTAAATACATCTTTCTTAATTCAAAAATTGCAAATTTATCTTCCATATGTCGAGAAGAAAGGATTGAACAGTACAGGAGTTCAACATAATCAGGCATACTTATTTAACAACGTCTATTCGGTCACATAAGCCAGCAAGACCTTTTACACAGCAAAGATAAAAACTGCCAACTTATTTTACTATCTGCTTTAATAAAAAGCAACTTGTGCAATTTTTCTAAAACTCTTCTGGCCAGTCAAAAAATCCAGGTTTGATATACAGTGGAGAGAGTCACATCAGCCCCATCATGTCTTCACAGATGGTCATAAAGGGGTGAAACAAAAAACAAATGCAACAAGAAAGATAGAAAATGAAGATAAGTGGGAAAACCCTAATGAAGAGAGGGGCAGTTACACCATAAAACACTAGAACAAAGCTTTAAAGTTAGAAGATTATTTGCTTGAATTTTTTTCTATTAACCCAACCAATTCTGTGTTGACACCAGAAAAGCAAACTCCATCATTAATCAAAAGATCAGGAAATAAAGTGGAAAACATTCTAACTGATCACTGCAGAAAGATTAAATTAGAACCTCTGATTGTCAGCTGTTATTTTAAGCTTGCTTCTTTTTTTAACATTAAGAACAAGGAAGCTTTCAGGAACAAGCTGGAAATCAGTCTTTCCTTCTTTAGCCCAGTATTTAATAATAATACCTAACTAGACGCACTGCTTCAGTTCAAACATGCAAGCAGGTGAAATTCAGAATACATATTATATTGCCACACCTGTCCTTTTTGTGTAGTCATCTGACTTGGACACATACACGTTTTAAGTGGTTTTTACTTCTACTGTGAGCGCTAAGAATGAGTTGATTCTATTCCTTCTTGTTTCAACAATAAAATGCCTTACTGTGACTCAGTTATATAGACCCATGCAAATTCACCTATACTTTCATAAGATAAGCAATTAAAGACTTTTACAAAATGTTTTCTACAGTATGATCAATTAGCGAGAAACCTTAAAATGGTTATTTTAAAATAAGATTTTGTCTGAAAAACAGTTAACTCTAAAACAGCACATTTTTTGCCTTTGAGTACTATATCTCTCCGAAGACTTAAAAATAGTATGAAGGCCAAAAAATTAATAATTTTAATACTCTTGTTCTCAATCACATACTAATCTTACAGAAAGGTTGTTGAAAAAGAAAAGAAAGTAGCACATTTCTCTTTGGATATCAACCATAGTTGTTGTCTATTTGCAGACCAGTTTTTTTTGTTTAGGTACTGGAAATTCATTACAGCAAGCACATTTAAACAGTATCATTCCCCTAGTGGAAAGCATCTTAATTATTTTAGCAGTGAGGCATCAGGTAGTTCCATAAAGGAGAGGAATAGTATAATTGATTTAGATGAACAAAATAGTAACCACAGAGACAGAAAGAAGAAGGGAACTGCTCTGTTTCACCTGGGTATGAACCCAGAAGCTCTAGAATATCAGATTCAAGGCCTAAAGGTCTAAAAGTTCCACACACTAGAAAACTAACAGAGCATCAAGGCCTTTCAAGAGCTTAGTCAGAAAGTTAGGGAAAAAGTCAGTTAGAAGAAGAGTATTTTGCTCTTACATTACTACCATTAAGAAAAAGAACAAGTAGGCAATTTTCTCAAAACCAACTGGCAACTTCTAAAACACACTTATCTTGGGAGTCTTTTGAAATTGTTCTGACAGAGGGCACAGAAGCCATCTTCTGTTGGTAGCAACCTGGACCATCATGGTTTCAGGATACTTTCTGAGACTGTTCTGTCAGCAAGTACAGCAAAACTAAGACAAACAAGGCCTTAAACCAGTCCTGACAATGGAGAGCAGCAACAAAAGTCTCCAAGTATGGGATTTGTAAAGACTGAAGAAATCAGCATGATGATTTTCTTAGAAAATATTTGGGAGTAGAACCTTCATTGCCTAAAACACCAAAGATTTTCCTATAACACTTTCTTTTTGTAGGTGACACCACCTTCCACAGAAAATATTCCTAAAGGAGTCTGAAGAAGAAAAGTTTTGGCACAGACATACTGTGCTAAAGTGTCTGCATAAGCAAAACAAAACTGGTGAAGTTACACAAAATAAATATTTCAACTAGAACTTGCATTTAACTACCACTTTTTATAATCTTTCTCAGCATGTTTTACCATTTCATATAGTAACATTCACTAGCAGGGACATAATTACCAAATTAGCTTTCACATAAGTGGAAACACCAAGGTAGCACTGTTATCAATTCTCAACAACACTTCAGAAATTATAGTTGTACCTTGTCTTCAGATGGACAGAGATACAAATACTGGAATGTGGCAGTAATATTCTTAGAGAATCTTGGCCCAAAAACATCTTTGTCTGTTCCAAACTGGTGACGAGACTGACGAACAATAGAGTCAATAACGTACAATCCAGGGACCTTATATTCCGGTTTGCACTGAAAGCATAAAAATAATTTTTTATTATGCAGTGATACTGACAGGGTAACATGCATTGATCTTAGATCCTTACAGGAAATCTATGCTTAGTATATTTGGGTAGGAAAAAAAAAAAAGTTAATTTGTTTTATGTAGAATTCTCTTAGTGCTCTATTTTCACTTTGTTTGTAGAAACAGATAAGAAAGGAGAAAAAAATGCCTTCACACTTGTGACAGAATAAATATACCTGGATATCTTGAAGCAGCCTTCATCTTCTCAATCACTGCTTTTAAAGTACCTTTAGCTTGACAACATGTGACAACAGGTCTACAACATTAGAGTATAGACTACCACAACTCTGCTATCAAGCTCCCTCACACTCACTGCACTGAAACTACCTCCACCAACTCTATTCTCCAGAATTTAATACAAAGTCCTTCTCTTTGGAGGTCTCTGAAGGACTTTGGAAAAGAGTATTTTTCTTGTTCACTCAGAGGAACTTACTTTAGGCAACATGACAGTTCTGCTTTAGTAATACATTCTAGCCTGTTGTTCTATACACCTAGGCAAGCATGAAAACTGTGTTTCCTGAAAATATGTATTATCTTAGCCAGTGAAAATTAATTTGAAGTTCAGTACCTCTAGTTTCCTCCCCAGCTGCTGGGTAGAGGAGAAAGGAGGAATTACACTTTTTTTTTTCCTCCCCTTATTAATGTACTACGGAAAACTAAAATGAGGAGATGATTTAGACAAAGAGATACAAAAATGCGTAAAATCCCAACAAAACAGAATTCCTCCCACAATCCCTAAATAGCAGAAGACATCTTTGTTATTTACTAGCATTATTGATAATACGCAGTAACAGATGCAGACAGTATCTTTATCAGTAGATTATTTTTTATCATTTACCTTTTTGATAAACTTCTCTACAATCTGGACAACATGCTTGTAGAGCTGGAAAAGAAACACATAAATTATTTTATCATCTACTCAACAGGGGTACATCATTTCAGAAGTACTTTAACTCTTTGTGCTTAATACCACTTTGGGAAGACTACAAAATATTGTAGTCACATTCTAAAAGTAAGTATGTTATCAAGCTGAGTTAATCAATCCAAGAGAAAAAAAACAAGCCAAACACAATTTCATGGGGGAACAGACAGAAACAAACCATCCTTCCTGTCAGAAATGTGTCTATGTGCACAAAAGATATGATGCTTCTAGACTACTAGTGAGAGCTTTCTGGATTTCCCTTCTAGGTGAATCTACTATGTTTTAATCTGCCAAAATGCAGTTGCATCCTGCAACATTTAAGATTTTATTATACAGAAATCACAACACCCTAGTGGGTGTAGCATTAAAAAGCAATGATTAAAAAAAAAAAAAAAAAAAAAAAATCAAGCTGGCATTATGCAGCTAGTCTAAAACCAAGAGATGATATTCACCACCCACTCATTTCTAGATAACATTCTATATGCCAACTAGAATAAACATCCATGAAGCTAAAAGTGGGAAATCCAAAGATGCACTTGCTTAAAAGTAAAATAATAAAAAATCACTATTGTTACAGTTTCATGTTAGTCTCATTGTACTTTACCTTAATAGCTTTAATGGCAGCTTTTGTGATAAGAATCATTTTCGCTCGTGAAATAGGAGGTTTCATCTCCATCAATGAAAAGAGCTAAACAGAGAAAACAAATATTAAAAATGTAATCTGAAGTTTAAGCAGTTAGCCAAAAAGACAACATTTCAGACTAGTTGATTATTGATGTTGTACAATATATATCACCACAATGCTGGCTGGCCCCTGAAACAAATTCTGAGACTAACAAACAGATCTTTCAGGCAATGTTCAAAGTTATTTTCCTTGTGAACTAACCTATATTCACCCATTTACCAAATTTTGATAAGATTGCTGTCAAAGTTCTATTTGTGTCTGAAAACTACTATCTGCTAATTTATGGTACAAGCAATGCTAACTTATGGTATGGGAACTTGCTATTTTACAATAACAATATAAACCAGAAATAACCACAGCTTCATTCAAATTAGCCTGAGTATGAGCTTACCGAATAGAAAAATTAGGATGGCCCTACAGATAGCTAGACTGATATAATCCTATAACCTTAAAATTATATCCAAAAAAGTATGACAACTTGCATCCATCAAGGCGATCAAATGAATACTAACTTTTCAAATTAACCTGCTATATATAGGCATTGCAAATGTCTTTAATGGAGATGTCTACCACTTTGTTTGCTATGACCATAACATACTATTATTAAAATTAACTGCACCAAATGTTTTGTAGAATCCTCTGCATTATTCTTCATACTAATATTACCCAGTGGAAAAGTTAATTTCTCAAGTACCAAGTTTTCAGAGGTTACTAGTCTTTGCAGACGACAGTTTGAGGCATTCTGTGAATTTACAGAATAATTCTGATCTTGTTTCTATAAAAACAGCCCAGGCACACTATTTCAAATAGTTTTAATCATATCAGAAGCTAAGAAGAGTGCTGGTTTTTTACACCATCAAGCACAAAAAGGGATTCTGCAGTGGTTGATTTAGACACTATTGTAAAGGAAAAAAAAAAAAAAAAAGTCTGAATTCACAGAAAACACATTCTATATTCAAAATATGTAGGATACAGGTAGAATGTTCAGCGCTTCAAATCTGAAAGAGTGACTCTAAGCAAAAAAAAATCCCCAAACTTCATTTTCACAAATAGTATCACCATGACTTACATCTCACATGTAAGGAAAATTTATTACAAAGCACTTTCAAAGTCTTGAACCTAGACATCGCTCTGTCTTCCAGTATTGACCATAACTCTGAATACATGTTATTAGCTTCACATTTCAGAAACTGAGATAAACTAAAGCTTGCACACAGAACTGTCAGAGCTGATGAAACATCTGTGAAGGTCTGAACGCAGAAAGCCAAGGAAAGAGTGACATATTTTCCTTAGGACCCCAGCACGACCTGGACAGCATGACTTTGCTTCCTGTAGAGCATTTTAAGAGCACAGGGAAATAAGGGATTTGGAGAGGTTTGGTTTTAAATAACACTCCTACAGCCTGGCACCCATAAGCAAGCATGCACACACACCAGAATCCAATGCACATTTCACCAATTTCCAGACTACCCTGCCTACTCGAGAATTAGAATGAATATTCCATAAGATGTTGTTGTAATTTCAAAACGTAAAATAACCAGTTGCATAAAACTACACTATATGCTACACTGTGTTTTTATGGCATACTGTGCACACTTCTGATATAACAGTCATTAGACCTGGATGCATAATCAACACTGGCTTGTTAGGACCATCCTCTCTTCTCCAATCTTTCTTCCCATCTTTCAAGCAAAAAGAGAAGCCAAGACATCCCAGTACTACTTCTTAATCCCCCTTCTACATCACAGCTCATGGTAAGGTGCTCTGCTTCATTAAATATTATTTTCTGTTCTTCCTTGACCTCTTATTTAAGCTGTGGCTTACTAAAGGTAGAATCTTTATATCATCATGATTTGTGTATTGCAAAAAAACATGGAGATCTTCAACATTTCCTACATACACACATGATAATTTTTATCTTGAAATATTCACCACAAATCATAGAAAAAATGACTTTGCATGACACTGATTTTGCCCTTCACAATAAAGAAAAAACAAATGTCAAAAAGGTAATCAGTTATTTGCCACAAAGCAAAATCAAGAGAATAATGGTATTTTCTCGTAACAGTGTAACGGAAAGCAAGGTATCCTCTAAAACGTATCTCTTTCCATTCATTTAGAGTTCCAAAATACTTCTAAAACGACCGACTTACACAAGTTTATCCATCATCTCAGTTAAGGTAAAAAGCAATGCAGAAGATAAAAAAACTTGGACAAATATTTAAAAGCAACTGATACCAAGACTTTCAGTAATACAGAATGAAAGCCTTACACCAGACATGTCCAAATAATGTTCACCAGGGGCCACAGGAGCCTTGTGCTTGCCTTCAAAAGGCTAAATGTAATTTTAGGACTGTATGAGTGTAGTAGTTACCCCTGCCTTACACCAATAAAATACAAAAAAAACAGTCAAGCAGGTACTTACTTCCTTAATTCAATTCCTGTTCCAGGAGATATGAAGGAAGAAAAATTGTCCTTCAAAACAGTGGTAGCCAGATACCTTCTCCAACACCAACATCAAGTCAAGACCTTGACTTTTCACTACTTATCTCCACAAAAGGCATATTCTAGAGCCAGAACGTTTGAATTTTAAAGCTATTCAAGCTGTAAGAAATACTTCAGCTAACATCCCTACTTGCTGAGAATTCACAGTATGGAGAAATAAAAACTGTCAGATAAAAGACAAAAGGAAAGAGGTATCTGTGAGTTGACTTGTTTCTTTTAAAAAAAGGCTTCATTTCAATTTCTAACTATATTGCTTTAGAATAAGTGCAAAGACTCTTGATGAATAAAGTCATTGCTATTATTAAAACTCAGGAAAATCTGTCTTAAGAGGTAACGAAAGATTAAAAAAAAAAAAAAAGTAAAGTAAAAACACCCACAAACAAACCACCAGAAGGCTCAAAAAAATTAGGTGGAGGGAGAAAAAAGGAGCCAACGTTAAGAAGGCACTCCTTTCCTTCATACACCAAGAAGCAACTGGTCCTCCAGAAAAAGGAGCCAGTCCCTATAACAAGAGCAAAGAAGCCAGTGTGAAAGCAGTACTTCAGCATTCACATTTCAGGAACACCATCACAGAGAACCATGAAACTAGGAGAGCTCATAGCAGGACAGGAGATGACAATAAGCAAGTGGCAGTAAAAAAATGTGTCTTAAAAGGTATCCCAAGAATGACATTGCAACCAGAGGGACAACAAACAAACAGCAGAAAGAAACTGCCAGAAGGCAGGAAAATGGGAAATCAACTTGATGCACTGAAGTAGCCAGGGAAGATGCAATAAAGAATATGGTAGCTTGGAGAGGTCATTAATTAAAGAGAGACTGAAACTTAGGCTAATAAGGCAGGAATAAACAAGAGCTTTGGAAGAACAGGACTGAGCAGATCACTGTAAATTGTTCCTTTGCTATTACAGACAGTACTCTGCGCAACAAAAACACAGTAAAGGCAGTGAGGTCAGTACACACAGATATTTCCAGTTCAGAGTGAACAACAGCTGAAATATGCATCAAATTGAGATGCAAATGTTTTCCTATATAGATATATATGCACACATATATGTATACACATATATATGTATATGCATACATGTGCGTGTGCACATATATATGTATTCTGACCCCTCTTCACACACAACCCTATCACTCTCAGAATAACACATCAAAACTTTGTTGCCCTTTAAATTTTCATAAGGTTTTAGAATACCAAATGACTATTTTAAAGCTGATTTTTATTTAATTTTCAGTATCACAGTTACATGTGTCAAAACCATGTTTTAAAGATGGGTAAATCTAAAATTCAACAAGCTTACTAGTTCCTCATGGATTTTTACTGTTAGAAGGGGAAACTTCAGTAAGGCGCATGTACTTTACATGTTCAATTAGACTTGGATCTTCTCTCTCACACATTTCCCAAACCGATATATGAAAAAACGTCCTATTTTCAGAGGATCGCCCTTCCTATAATAAATCTAATTGCTCAAAGGGTACCACGATGATTTCACAAAACAGCCTAGATACAACAAACTTACACTTTATTTAAAAAATAAAATAAATTAGATGGATGTAACAAAAGAAACGATAATTTGCAGCTTGAGAGTGTTTCCAATGTGCTGCCTCACAATAGAAGCCTGTCCCTGGAATGCTCTGCCCTGCAGGGCTTGACCTGCTAGAAATGACTTGCTGCTTTTACCAACCATAACTGGATGTTTGGAGAAAACAGGTCCTAGCTGTTCCCTACCTTCCTTCCCCATATAGTGACAACACTGGCTGAAGAAAAAAGCATGAGTTTAGCTGTGCCTCTATTTCTACTGCCCACTGCAATTTCATTTGGTGATAAAAACCACCCATGGTATCCCATTCACTAGGAGAGACAGCAGGGGAAAATATATGAAACTTTATTTTTATGTAATAACTAACTAATCAAAGGACTATTGAAGACTTGTGTCTTTATTCCGTTTTGATAATTTCAATAGTTTAAGAAGAATTGTCTCCTGCTGTCTGCATGGATTCTTTTGTACACAAGGAAAAACTAATACAGGAAAATGAGTAGAAAAGCTTGATCAGAAAATGTTATCAAAATCATTCAGTCAAAGGTCATAAGAAATCTTTTCCTATTTCAGTTATAACAGTTTCACCTGTTGAAAGTAGTATGAAAAAACACACACCTTGTTTTACACAAGCTCTAGCTTAGGATACAATTTCAATTTAAGATTTTCCAAACATTTCTGGAACCTCCCTCCCTATATTTGAAAGTCTGTGCACTGTAGCTACATCTGTTTTTAAAGGCAATAATTTATTTGTTGCTCCACATCAACTCACGTACTACAAAAGTGGAGCTATTAAAAAGCCTACTAAACTCAAGCCACAATACAAAATATTGATCCAAGAGTACTTCTGTGTATTTTTCACAACAGTACAGAAGCACAGAATAAAACAGGTATAAAACCAAGAACCCCAAAGGCAGAAAAATCATCTGCTCATTTGCAGGCTAATAAATGCAATTAAACAACGTTGATGAGCCACTCATTAAACCACAGCAGATAGCAAAAGGGAGACTAACCATACTGCCTGCTATTTAAAACAAGCTAGTAATCATCCCCAAATTATAATGCAATGTACAGTACAGAAATACTATAGAAACAAAGTGGCAGCAGTGAACTTAAAAGGCCTTTCAACTCAAACTGTAGAACTTGCTCCACTTCATAAGCCCTGAGAGAGGTGTACTAAGAGAGGTTGGGTACTGGGAAAAGGAATAGGATGATAGCTTTAGTTTTCCAAGCAGCAAATTCTTAATTTCTGCTATTCTACAAGTAATGCCCTTTGAGGGTCTATTTTACACAGAAACCTGAGAATTACAGGTTTTTGAAGCAAAGGGGAGAATCACTATTTTCAAATTTACCCACAGCCTTACCTTAGAATCCTAAAACGATAGCATGTCTGGGCACAACATGTCTTCAAAACAAGACCAAGTTGAAATATAGGAATACTATTAGCTTCACTTTTTTACTGATTTCATTAAAAGAAAAGCAGAACCAGACAGTGATATGTGAATTCCAGAAGAGAAGGAACAGGGATGCCAAGGGAAAAACATAAGACACGTGGTCAGAGAAAAAAGGCAGCTCATACACTTTCCAAACCTGAAATTACTAGGAAAGAAGTGAGACAGTGTCACCCAGTACACTTATCCCGTTGGCACAGAAGGAAAAAGCTCAGGCTTATATCCTTCGGGGTGTTTTGAGCTTGATGTATGATTTTAAGTCTATTATCTGTTTTCAGCTTGAGATAACACAGTAGGAAGGTAAAAATACCTTTTAAGAGTTGAACTGACTTCCCTGACTTTGTTCTCCTGCTAAAGTTTCTCTGACACAAAAAGCTTGCTTTATTTGCAAATGAAGAGGTACAGCTCCATTTTACACACTTACTAAATAAAACCCACAGAAAAGAAGCAGCACAGATAGAAGCACGATCTACTGACAGAAACACAGTGTTAAGTTATTAGTCAATATAAAGCACTCAGGTCATTGTTACAATACTCTTGTTAAATCTTCCCTTCTCCAAGTTTCACAGAGCAGTCCAACATGTCCTCAACAATTTCATCAACTCTTATGTGTCTAAGAACACCTCTCTAAGCAGGCTCCATACACGCACGACACAGTCAGTACTCTGTACATTCATTCATTTTGTTTTGAATGTGTTTTATTTATTCATTTAGAAACCACCCAATATAGCCAAACTACAAGTCATTTATAGACATATAATTGTAGTTATTTGTTCATGTGCCTACAGGAAAAAAAAAAAAAAAAAAAAAGGACGATGGAAGACGTGACTGCCAAGCACAGGTACCATATTATTCTGTTAACAAAACATCATTACTACTAATACACAATCAGATCTTTAAAAAGTCAGACGTTTTAAACAATACACATGGGTCAAAGAAAATCTGTTAGCCACATACATTTTTCTTCCCCTATAAAACTCATTGCTTTTTTTTTTCTTCAGGTCTCCATTCTTCCTTGAGCTACTAAGGAAAGGAGAAAGATAATTATGTCTGCTAAACATCTGTCACTAAGCTATGTCTCAGAGGGCCAATGTAAGTTTTAAATTCTTGACCATCAGCTGTGAAGCATACTAAGTACTAGGTACTGCAGAAGATAAGAGATCATCAAAAAATTCATGGCCGTCAGGCTACATTCTTCAGAAAATAAAGTGAGATTTAAATTTGACCTAATGTGAACCCCAGGCAATGAAGTTAAATAGAACTCCATCTACTAAGCTATTTCTATGGCCTAGAAAGGCCATTCACAAACTCCAATTCACTGGAGAGAAACATCTTTACAAAAGACACTGATACGAAAATGACATCATAAAAGTACACAGAATATCATTTTGTTTTCTGCACAAATGTTTTTGAAACTTATCTGACTCTTAGGATCAGTGCTATGCTCCTAAGTCCAGCATGTCTCCTGAAAAGCTGTTCGTCTTGTTTCTTCTCTTACAAAGAATCTCCAATAGAATGCCACAGTTTTCAACATTGCTGGAAACAGTTCAGTCCAGAAGCAACAGGCAGAGCTCTTTCGGGATCACAGTGACGATGACCCGTCAATTACTGTAATACAGTCATAAAAGGAACAAAGCAACTCCCATCCCAAAAAGCTGCACACTGCTTCTGCAATAATTTCAGTTCGGGTCTCACAGTTTCAAAACAGGACTAAATTCACTCTAGAACTTTAGCAGCACTCTCCTATATTCCCCTCCCTCTACCTCATCCAAACAGTATCTGAACTGCTGCTTAAGCACTCTACCAGGACACATGAGTGGCAGCACTGACAAAAATGCAGCCTATTGTACCTACTGGAATATGGTAATCATTTTAGGCAGCTACATCAGGTAGCAGCTTTCACTGTTTTCTTAAAGAGACAAAAGGTGCCAAAATGCACAAAAGACTATCTTAACCTTTCCTCCAACCACATATGCTGGTAGTTGTGTCCTTGCTGCTCCGCCATACAACAGAGGGAACCTAACTGGGGTTCATGAGTTCCAGTAACTGCTGAAGAACCACTGTGAAGGATATCCTGCTAACCTCTATTTATAGGACCTGGGGAGGATAGGGGAGGGGAAGAACAGTGAGCAATGGATTGTAATAGAACATTCAAAATGAATTCTTAACATTAGCATAAGATAGCTATACTAGATCAAAAATAAAACTGCCCAGTTCACTGAATATGGATAAACAGTAAGAATAAAGCTTCAGCTCTAACTTTAAAGAAGCAGCCCACAACATACCTATCCTGTTTGTGATCTAGGCACACTTAAGTGGGATAACAATCATTTCAGTGGTACCGATTAACTATTACCAACCTGAGACACACGATTAAGTGAATATATTGCATTACTCAATACAAACATAAGATTACAAAATAGGAAATTTGACTTTATTCTACTTCCAGCAGCAAGACTGAGAGTAAATCTCCATTTCTAACTTTTATAACCAGTAAACTACCCTTCAAGTTTTCCAGGCTGAAGAAAAGGAAACATATATCCCCTAAACTAAAACATTACAAGAATTAAAATCTTTATAAACCACGACGGATGTGTGGGGTTTTTTGTAACAAAGTTTTGCAGCATTATCAAATTACCTTTTGTGATTTACTTACGTTGTACTATTAATTTAACACAACATATACACTTAACAGTACATGAATTCTAACTCATACTTCCAGGATAGAGTTTGAAATAATTTCCTCAGGGAAAATATACTATACGACATAACTGTCAAATCCCACCCATTCAGTTGTTAATATCTGCTGGATAAAAATAAAGCAGCAAATGTGGTGGGTCAATTAAAAAAAAATGTGCTTGCTTCTGTAGAAAGAGGAGAACTTTTAAGAGGCACATTAAGTGGTAAACTTGCATTCAGAATACAGGTACAAAGAACAGGACTAAGGGAATGGGCAACACAATCAAACATGATCAAATTACGCAACCCCTCTAAGTTACCACCCATTGCCAGAACCAAACTAATTGATTCTAGGCGTTCTTTACTATCTCACCACAATTGCTAAGTGCAACGTGCTAATTCAGATCTCTGTATTTAAGTTTTACCTCACGATTCAGATGGGCAGTTAAGATCAGGTACTTATCACAACTGGCTGACAGGCAGAAACTTGTTACTTCACTGCAACATAATCATACATACCGTCAGGAACCTATAACCCAAAGGGCAGAAACTGAACTTCCAAGTAGATTTGGAACCTAAGGCAGCCAAAACTAATGGTTTCTACTGGACTGGGTGAACAGCTTCAGCCAAAACAAAATGGTTCAAATTGTATAAACAGAAGTGTTGCTGGCGCTTTTCTCTCCCCACCCAAGCTCTTTTGTCTGAGAAGCGGGTATCAGCCTAAAAGCTTAGAGGATGCCTAATTTACAGCCAAGATCTGAACTTGGACCTTCCACCATTCAAGAAATCGCTGTAATCATTAAACCCACCCCAAAAAAGCCCAACTGATCATATCACCTGAAGCAATAAACAGCATCTCCTCCTTCATGTAGACTGGCAAAGAGCTGACAGCTGCCACCTCCACAGAAGAAAAGACAGTAAAGCCAGAATGGCATCACCTCTAGCACACATGGCAAGTCCAGCAGAAAAGTCATGGCTGCTGCAGCTAAAGTTGCTACTATAAAACTCCAGTTCTCTGTCTACAATGGCATTGTGCAGCCAGCAAGTTCAGGAATTCTTGACCTACAGGGTATTCTGTAGATAACCCAGTCTTCACTGTTGAAGCTATTCCACTCTCAATAAAATAATTAACTATTCAGTGAACAGAGACTGGTATCTCTGTAGTCCTCACAATGTCTATGCATTATAAGAGTCTTACAGACAAAATAAGTTCTCACACAGTCCCTAGCCTGTGCTATTCCCACCATTCTGTGAATAATGTTGAGACCCTTTGTAAAACAGCTCTTTCAGTTTCTCTGCTTTCACTGAGAAAGCCCAGAAATGGAACAATATCTGACCGTAAATCTTACCCTCCCAAAAAGTTGGAGATTTTTCACACTTTTATGTTAGTATACACTGTTTTGCATGCACAGCTTTAGGCAACACACATGGAAGGAGAAGAGTTTAAGAGCGGAATTTCATGTTCTTAGCTAATATCATAAATATGCCTTCTGAGAAAAGGACAGTAATTACACAAACCCTGAATTTATTAATATGCTGGCTTCATGCTTAAATAGTCCTATGGAACTAGTCATACGCTTAAACGACTGCAGAACAGGGATTTTAGCAAGTATAGTTTTCTTCCCCATAACTGATGTTCAAATGAAATCCGGTGTTTTATTACTCTTCAGCAGCCAGCCACCAGAATTTCAGTCAATACTTCTGACTATATCAAACAAAAGCTTCACACTTTTACTACATCTGAGAGGAAGAAGTATGAAATAAAACATGTCCATTTCTAAAAAGGAGTCACAGAATGCCAAGAAACACTGCTTTCACACTCAAGTCACACAGACTTTCATCACCAGATCAGCAAAGAAGTGTTTTTTGTTGTCTGAGAAACACTAAGCACTGGCTGTACAACTAAGTTTTATCAGGTAGCAACATGTTGAAATGAATGAAGTGAAAGCAATCATTTGCTAGAACTCCTATTTATATTTAGGCAGGTAAGAATTTTTCTGTCTCATGAAAATCAAAAACACTGCACATGTGCCGTTCTATTTTAATATATTTGGGAAGGCTGCTTTGTACCCTCCCATACTACTGGTTCAAAACAGCACAACAGACCTCTAACATGGGCAAATAAATAAAAATAAAACTGTTAAGGAGGCGTATGTGATCTGCTTTTCACTTTGAACTTCTATAATTTCGTTAAGGATGAGTAGATTTTCAGTTGTGTGTGTGTGTTTGACCAGCAGTTGCAGAGAGTGAACTTTACACAGCATGACTTCATCACATGAGAGTAGTCTGCCATTTTTCCTGATCCTGTTCAGCAAACATGCACAGCAACCTAACCTTCAAAACATATTAAATATTCTGGAATACGTTCTGGCTTAGCTTTAATTGATGATATGCAACAAGAATATGCATGTTCTATAGTCCATAAAGCATTTGCAAAAGTAAAATCACCAAACTGAGGCGGGAGCATCATTTAATCCAGGAATCATTTTAAGTAATGCGTCAAAAACTTTATAGAGGCTAGTGTTTTGTTACATATTATGCAAAAAAACAATCACAGACCATTTTGTTTCCAATTCTGACTGGCTAAGGAATAAAAAGAAAAAAAAAAAGGCATAATGGAAGACAGGGTCCTTCTGTGTACCATAAAAGAAGACTGAATGCCGTAAGGTTTCCAACCTACCTCCCATGTACCTACTGTTGGGGTCGATCCCTTAGTCTCAACCCCAGCAGTCGATTCTATACAGAGATAAGCCCCCTCGCGGTTTTCCCTCTCTCTTTTCAACCTCCAGCCTATCCTATTTGCCGCCTGTTCACATGGCAGGTCCCTTGCCAAACCACTGCGAGGAAATAAAAAAGTGCCTCGCGCCCTGAAACGCGGCTTCCCCCTCCTTAACAACACGCACGCAGTGGGAACGCCTTGTCACAGGGATCTCAGCTCGGACGCGCTCCAGTGGGGCGAGGAGGAAACTGAGCGGGGGTGGGCAGAGAGGGGAGAGTGAAGATCCCCTCAGCGTCGTCGCCCTCCCCCCCCCCCCCCCCCACCCCCCCCGCGGGAACCTGGGCTGCAGCGTCGCCCCGGGAACGCTGCCGCCCGTCCGTTGCAACTGCCGCGGCGGACCTGACCCCGCTCGCCTCCATTTTACCCAGGACACCCGATCTCCGCCCCACACCGCCCCTCGGGCCGGCGGGAGGCCCCCGGGCCGAGCCAGGCCGAGCGTTGCCCAGGCCCTCCCCAGGCAGGCCTCTAGCAGCGCCGCACCGGGCCCGCGCGGCCCAGAGCCGGAAGCCGAGCGCGGGTTGGAAAGGGAGCGACGGCGGCCACCGTGACCTCCCCTGCCCCACCGCGGCCCCCCCGGCCCGCGCTTCCCTCCCTCGCTCCCTCTCGCTCCCCGGCTCCCACCTCCTGGTTGAAGGCGTTCACGGCCTCCATGTTGGCGGCGTCGGCTGCTGCGGGCGGGCGCCCGCGCGGGGGAGGGGACGGGGAGGAGGGGCGGCTCGGTCCCGCTCAGGGGCCGCGCGCGGACATGGCCGTTGGGGCGGCGGGGGGCTCGCGCTCTTCCCCTCTCCCTCCGCGCGCTCGTCCGGTGCGGGCGTCTCGCTGGCAGGGCCGCGGCACAGACCGTCTCTCCCAGCGGGATGGCGGAGCCCACGCCGCGCACAGCACCCTGGGATCGAGCAGGCCTCCCGGCCTCGCACCACCCACAGGAGACAGAAAGGGGGGGGGGAGGAGAAGGGATGGGGGTGGGGGGAAGAGGAGGAGGAAGCGCGCGCGCGGCGCGGGCACCACGTGACCAGGACCGGGTTACTCCCCGGGCCCCGCCATGTCAGCGCCGGCCCCGCCCCGGGGAGGGGAAATGGCGGGGATAAAGCTGCCGCTGCCGCCAGTGCTCGCTTGCAGTCGGCCTCGGTGGTGGGTGGGGCTTGGGCGTGTGCTCTCTCAGCCGCTGGGTGGGCAGATAGCGAGCGCGAGGAGCTTCCACAGCTTCGTCCCCTGAGGGGAGGCCGCGGCTGCTTCGGCCATGTTGGGGTGGCTGGGGCCTCGCTGGGTGTGTGAGGCACGGGGCGCGTCTGGGCCGGGGAGCCGTGGGGACTGGGGAGCCGTGGGGACTGGGGCGCCGTGGGGACTGGGGCGAATGCCGTGCCCGCTTCTGGCTTCATATTAAAAAAAAAAAATGTTGTAGTTGTTTGGTTGTAGTCATGTTTTGCAGGTACCAGACATAACATGCTAAACCCCACTCTGACAAAAGCAGTGCACCAGCACTGGGATGTGTTTGATAGCATGAATCACAGAATGTTAGGGACTGGAAAAGACCTCAAAAGATCATTAGTCTAATCCCCTGCCAGAGCAGGAACACCCAGATGAGGTTACACAGGAATGTGTTCAGGTGGGTTTTGAATGTCTCCAGAGAAGGAGACTCCACAACCCCCTGGGCAGCCTGTTCCAGTGTCTGTCACCCTCACTGTGAAGAAGTTTCTTCTCATATTTAAGTGGAACCTCCTGTGTTCCAGATACTGTCACGGTGGGAGAAAACAGCACTGCTTGCTTAAACATAAAACAGAGCAAAACTGAAAGGCTGTTCTCAAACATAACACTAAAGAAGATGGTTGACAAATTACTGCATCCATGTTAACAATGGGGGTTGAAGTTCATGAGAAAACTGCATATATGCTGCAAAGTGTAGTTTTCAAGAACATTATCTGTCTATTGGCATCTGTTTAAGAGCACGTTTGTCAAGTGCATTGAAGTGCTCTAGTAAAGTGTTGGCATCAGTGTCACATCATAGTGGTTTCAAGTTTGCAGAGTACTGCCTGTTACAGTCTGTTCAAAATGTTACTGTTTAACTTGGAATTTCATTGTTTAGTACATCAACAAGAGAGTAAATCCGAAAGAGGAGACTCAGAATGTTACAGAAATCTCACAGAAAGTGCATTTGTCTTTATTTTGTGTTCTGCTATTAAACTCTGAGTTGTTAATCAGGTGCACATTGCTACTGGGGGTCTCTTCTCCCGGTCATCAACATAATGGCTCTGCAGCAATTAGTCCTCTTACAAAGAAAATGTCTTGAAATTCGAAGTTAGTTAACAGAGTAAGAAGAACTTTTGTTCTACTCAGATTATGAGTACATTAAGGAGTTGGTGTACAGTTATATGTCTGGTAGTTGGAGGAGTTTTAAAAATAAATAGGTTCTAGTGACAAATAGAAAGCTCTAACAGATGTCATGAGTATCTGTAGGTTGATCTTTTACTGGAAAAATAAATAGCTTTTGTAGTTCTTGTTTAAAGAAAGTTGCCAAGCTAGAAAAGAGCGGGGGGAAAAGATAATATTGCCCATCTAGTGTGATTGTCCTTGCTTTTTGTAATTTTTGCCAGTTTAAACATGGTAAATTATATGTAGCTTTTACTACTGTTCTTTTTCATGTCACTGTCCGAAAACTCACAAAAGGTAGTTTGTTCTGCCACCTGAAAAATAAGTACAGCAAAGGTAGAACTGAAGTATGTGGTGAGAGATTGAAAAAAATGCAGATCATCTCTGTCCAGTTCTTGCATCAGCTAAAAAGCTTTCTGAGAAGTAAGAATGATTTCTTTGAGGGCTCCTGCCTTAGGGAGTGAGAATGGACATCCTGCACTGGTAATTAATTTTCAGGTTTCAAACCTAGGTGTTAAATGGTGACAGCTGTTTCTATAGCGCTGAGTACCTGACATTATGTTCCTTCTAATGTGTACTTTATAATGTATATGCAGTGCTCTCAAAACGCTATTAGTAACTATTAGTAACTTGTGCAGGAAAACTAATCCTTCACAGGACAGGGGAGGCTCCCGGTGGTTTTGGAATTTCACATTAAATTTGGGATTTTTTTTACTTATTAAAACTTCTCAGGTTTTTTATATTATATACTTGCCTTTCACAGGGTGTCACTACACGTTCTAGAGGTGACTTCTCTAAAAACTGAGTGTTAAATACGTCTCAGTTTTCCTCATTGCTATTTATGTGTTAGGTATTGTTTTATTATTAATCTTATTTTTTCAAACATCTGCCTTATAATCAGAATTTGTGCATAATTAGATTTTATGTAGCCTACAGAGGGGAAAAAATAATGTAGGTGTACCCCAGTATGTTTCAGAATAGTCTGGTTCAGGTGCTGTAGCCACAGTGCCGTGGTGCTCGATGGGCTCACTGCGTTAGTGCTTGCCATGCAGTGCTGAACTCCGTTGCCCATTCCCTTAGCAAGCCAAAATCCGGTGTGCTTGTGTGTCCACACTGCTGGTTCTGCCTGCAGCATAAACAAATCCTTAAGAGTTAGTAGAATTATCCCGGGCAACTTTGGTTCATTGAGAATTATGTTCCGATTCCTCAGGGGCTGAACGTTAGGATTTCGGGGTTGGATAGGGTGAACTAGGTTAATTACTGCAGTCTTAGACTTAAGTCTGGGTTTTACTAGGCTATGGCTCTGCTGTTCAAAGCAAATCTGCTTCATCAAGATAATATGCTTGGTAATTTTGAAGTAAAATTTGCCGTTGCTTACTTTGTATTATAACTACCTTTAGACAATAACATAATTTCTTAATGAAAAGCATATTATTTTCATTATGCTTTTGTCAATTTTAAATTTGAAGGTACTTGAGCTTGCAGCAAGTTTATTATTTAAAGCTGCTTTTATAGCAACCTTAGCCATTGTACAAATAAATGATGTACGATGCTCAGCATTTTGTTATATATTCGTGCAATATAAAGGATGGTCCTTGCCTCAAAGACCATGTAATCCGGTATGACTCATAGAACATTTAATACCATTCTTATTGTTCATATATATTTAAAAATATTGTTCCATGTTATTACAAATGTATTGTTTAACAGTTTTGACTTGTGTTGGTGTGTGGGTTTAGTTTCTTCAGCTTGTTTACTTTTGTTTGTAACAGATGGGCAATAAATGGGCTCACCAACGTATGGAAATTACTGTTAAGAACAAATTACAGTTACGTGATGTAACGATTCTTTTTGTCTTTGTACCAGCTGATGAAATACATGTGCAAGTCTTATTCAAGCTTGCTGAAATCTGAATTATTTTTGCATTCAGTATGGTCCTTGTCATTTTGCACATAATGTCACAATCACAAGTTCAAGTGATTTTCAGTTAGCTTAAAGGCTTTTACATAATGATATGTCTGTAATTTTTTTTTTTCTTGCAGTAGCGTTAAGTCTTGATCTTTGGAGATGTTAAGAATCCTAAACCTTGCACAGTGTCCTATATTATTATTAGCATTGTGCATCATCATTGACAAAGAAGATGATTGACAATGATCTTCCATAAAAATGTCATACTCATTGTTCTTTGATTATCTGTGTCTGCTTATCAGTGTTTCTCTGACTCATTTGATAAAGATCAGTTATCACTGGTGCATTATCACTCTCTATTGTTGTAATTTACCTTATGGGACAACTTTGGATTTTGACTAGAATTTCCTGGAATCCTATGTTCTGTAGAAAGACAAAACTCTTTTTCCTGCCGTGTTCAACATATTGCTGTGACTTTATATTCTGTAACTTTATATTATATCCTGTATGTGTTTACCATGATTTATAAGTATTTGCTACGTGATTGGTGCTCTGGCTAGATCTACCTCACACCACGGAGCGGGATTTACTGATTGTTCTCTAAATGTTGGCATTGAGTACATGCCATGCTAAAATCGGATGCCTGAAACAGGATGAAGCAGCTTATCGATGCTGATCTGTTATTTTACTTTTTACTGTTTGTAAACTTGGGTATTACAGACAGGCAGGCTGTCCTGGAACCATGCTCTGAAAGGCTTTAGGAAACTTCATAGGAGGGGTAGCTTTTTGCCTGCCTGCCTTGTGGAATGTGCAGAAGCTCTGGACACAGCCAGCTTTCAATTGAATTTTAAGATCTACCGTGAGTATGCAGGTATAGTTTAAGGTCCTGGGTTCTAACCTAGAAAACTTTGTAAACTTTTAACAGTTGGTGACCGGAGAGGTTGACTCTCGTCCTTTGCACTGTTGGAGTGATATAAGTGACCCCAGCTAGTAATCAAAAACACAATAGTCCCTTGCTCACTGCCCCCTGCCCCACCAAGTAGGGGAGAGAATCAAAAGGGAAGGGGGAAAGTCGTGGATTGAAATAAAAACAGTTCAATAAAATAACAAAATAATACTGATATACTGCTACTAATATATATAAAATGAAGATATAAAATAAGTGATACTCAGTGCAATTCCTCACAAACTCTGGTGACACTGAGCAGCCAGCCCCAGGCAGCAGCACCTGATCCCGAACAGCCAAGCCTGAGGAGAGGGAGAAAAAGGCAGAAAGGCCCAGAGACCTCTGCAAATGGCAGGACGGTAAAGGTCAAACTAAAGGAACTCCTAAATGGAACTCAATCGGAATGGAACAGAACTGGAAGGGGTCTCCTGAGCCCCAAAACCTGACTCTTGTTAAATATGAAGCAATGATGCTAATGGTATAGAGTATTTTTATTGGTCAGCCTGGGTGTCAGTCAAGGTGTACCCCATCTATGCCCCATTTCTTAGCTGTCAGCATATGCAGAGAGAGAGCCCAGAAAGACCTTTGTGTCCCACACGACAGCTAAGGTAACAGTAGGTTCTTACATTCTCTTTGTTCCAACTCATAACCACTAGCAAGTTACTTGGAAGAAAAACATGGTTTCTATCCTGGAGTGTTGCCTTATTGTTTTCGAACTAAATCCAAACAATGACTATGCTAGCTACAAAAAAGAAGAGTTTCTAACTGCCTGATAAAAATCAACTTTTTTCAGTCAAACCAGCACAGTGACTAAAGTAAAACAAGGTGATTCTGCAAGCAGCCTTCTGATGTGGACAGTCTTGTATTCTCAGTGAATACCAAAATTTGAGCCTGATGTAAAATACTTTTTTCTGGCCCAGGGGCTGCTTTTGAACTACTTATTGAGGCAAGGTAGAAGAGGGAAAATTTATGCTTTTTGTCTCTTGTGAGCATTTAGATTTTCATGCTCTGCCATGATGTTACTGCTGTAGACTTGGCTTTAGTGTTAAAAAAGTACTTTTTTTTTCCTTCTATTTCTGATGACACCATATCTAAAACTGCTGTTGTTGGATAGCTAACCACTGAGGGTGTGAGTTGTCTATATCTGATGCTTAGTATAACCATTTATTTTAACATTTAGTGGATAGGAGGAAGCCTCTGCCTTTAACAAAATATCTTGGATAACCTTATGGAAATGGGACTGCCCACTAATCCCCTGCCTCCAGTGGATCTAGAGTATTACTCCAGTGTTTACAGAGATTCCAAATCATACAGCAAGGTAATATTATAATAAGGAGCTCACTTTGCAACATCTCTGTGCAAATCCTTATTAAGTGAATGGAGGTTTTGCACTTGAAAGCTTATGGGATAGAATATTAACTTGGTAGAAGACAAGGGGCTGTTCAGGTTTTCTGTGCAATCTAGACTACATTTTGCCAGTAGACATGTGAGAACCGACTTACCTCTTTGCTCCTTCATAGTTATCTCACCAACCACTTTGATTTCATGTGGAGGCTGGCAAGATCATGAGACTAGACAAGGTTTTATTGTAGGTGCAAAACTGAAGATCAAAGTATGTCAGAAATTACTTCCTCCTCTGGTAACACTGTGGTACTACTGTTCCTGCTGTCCATTGAAGGCACAGAGACTGATTAGAGCTAACAGCCATTACACAAAGACTAATTAATTATTTTGAAAAAGTCATGTTTAAACTGTGGCTTGAGAGATTATGTGAACATATGGAATTTGGGACACAGGGCAAGGAAACAGATACAGAAATAGGTATATTGTATGTGATGGTTGATAGTCCATTTAGCACAATATGGGGTTTATAAGAACAACTGCAACAAATGTGTTCATATCATCACATTAAAATTAATTAGTGCTTTAGAAAACCTGCACAATAGGAAGGAAGTTGGATTTTTTTTAAATTAGCAATCACAAATAGAAGTTTTGTAGTGAATCATTTATTTGAATAAAGCCTGCATTCTAAGGCAGCCACTATTCTGAGTTCGTGTTAATTTCTAGGCATGTATGTAAGCCAAGCACAATAAAAATTTTAGAAATGTGAAACTGTTCACCACTTTTATACCCTTTGTCTCTTTCCAGTAACTTTGTGGTCCTAATTCTTTATCCTCTTTCTTGTTATGTATTTTAAAACAAAGTATTTAATTTTGGATTCAATTAAATTTGACTTCTAAGGGTTATTCCCAGCCTCTCCTTAAGTTCAGCGGCACTCTCTGTAAGAGAAGCAGCAAAAAACTGTTTGTGTCCAACTGGATAGGAATTGTGTGTATTTTCTTGTTTATTTAGGAGAAGAAAAATCAGATTACACAGTCAACAGAAGCAGAAAATACTGTCTTCAAGGAACCAGCTTTCAGCTTACTGTATTTCTTGTGAGTGAAACCTGGGAACATTCACTGATACCTATTTTGCAAAATCATTTCTAAATAGGATCAAACCGAGTTGTCCTTATTTAAGTTTTATGCTTCGCAAGTTCACCAAGATAAATCTTCCACAGGTTTCAGTGAGTTTTGGTGATACATTATTGAAGGCCTCAGTTCCCTTACTCTGTGCTTAACCTCCTACTGGCATCAGTAGGTAAGAAGCACTGGGGGCTTTGTCCTTCGTGATTCTCACAAACCCCATCAAACTCACCTTAGACCTTAAAAGAGTTTGTGTCAAACATGTTGTGCAGAAACAATAATTAGCTCCCTCTTGTTTGTTTTAGTTTCTCCCCTCTCCATATTATCTAGAACAAAAGAGGTTCTGGGTTTTAAAGTTATTTCTATTTCTGTGTAATTTGTTTGCCGTATATTGTATCATTTATGTTTACAGTAACTCATTCTATTGAACCTGTGTTAAAGTGTCTTATTTTATATTGCTTGTGTCAGGCATTCAAAAAACACGTTCAGGCCTTTTTTCTTCTCCCATAAGGAGTGAGACTTAAAAATCACCAAGAACAGTAGATACATATTTTGTAATTAATAATGTAATAATTGGAAATTGGGTTTTGTTTTTTTTTTTTTTAATTTCTTCCTCACACTGATGAGAAGGTTTGTTTGTTTGTTAACATCAAGATGTTCAAGTAGTCATGATGTAGTCACTGCTTCTGAAGATGAGATTTCAAGGCAGCTGAGTGTCATGGGGTGCAGTAAAATTCTGAGTACTAGCAGTGATGCTTGATTTACAATGGGATGTAACCATAAAGTGTTTAAGAAGGAATGTGTAACTCATTAACTTTTAAGCATTTTTGTTTTTGCAGTATACTGCTAAAAATTCTACTCAGATTATGCTTGAGGGAGGAGAAAGAAATCCTGTGCAAGAGATAACAATTCTTAGGCCTAAACTTATAAACTGTGGCAACAGGTATGTCAGTCTTCATGGGAGATGCATGGACAGATTGCTGAGGTTCACTTGATTCAGTAGGGTTCTGTGTTGCTGCTGCAGCCCAGCAACACAGTCCAGGGGTGACAAATGTTAGGTTCTCTGAAATTCAATTGAAATGCCCTTAGAGAGATTTGAGCACTTTTCCTTGGCACTATTGAGAAATACCAGTGGCACAGTCCTTGTTTGTGGCATCTATGTGGCTTTTCAGGTTTCAGTGTGTTGATTTTTTGTAACATAGGATAAGAAGGACTTTCTGGGCCACTGGCTGCAGCTGCTGCCAACTGTGGCAAATGACATTATCAAATGAAGATACACCTAAAAGCAGAGCTTTGTGTCTATCCTTCCCCGCTCTACCAACATTAGAAAGATGTTTGCAAATGAGAGAGCTCTGAACTTCAGGAAGAAGCTTTCACCTTCCTGATGAAATTTCTTCACATTAAATCTATAGGCATTTGTTCTTTGTCCATTACTATCTCTAGAGAAAACAGTTTTTCACAGGCTTTACTCCTTAGACTTAAAAAAATATTACTTTGCTGCTTTTCTTGCAGTCCTTGTTCTGGCCAGAAGGTGGCACTTATGTACACAATAAGGAGGAGTAAAAGAGGCTCATATAATATCACTTATCTTTGCTGAAATTGTGTTTGTGGAATGGCAGTAAATATCTTGGGCAGATGATAACTCCCAGGATAAAAGATCACTTTGATCTCGTGGCACATGAGTGGCACAGATTCAAGAACAAAGTCCAGGAACTTCTTATTCCACATAGAAACTCTTTATTTCCTTATTCAGTAATGTGATATGCTCCTGAACTCAGAAAGCAACCAGGAAAGAAAAGTCCTGTGTGTTGATTTTTTAGGGTTTTTTAAGCAAAATAATCTAAAAGCAGTTTTTAGCCCTTTTTTCCTATTCCAACTGAGATTTTGTGCTACATGTTAAGGCCTGGTCTACAGATGATATTGCACTGAAATAGCTTTATCAGTTATGTTTTTTGTACTTCTACTTGGCCTTCTTTCTCAAATTATGGGTTTATATCCTTCATGGAGACTGAGTTGTACTGTTCTCCAGCATAACTGACTTCTCATACCCATTTGTGATAAGCCATCCCAACATGAACCTTTTTATCCCAGTATAACTTTGACAAGCATCAGGGATATTGCTCTGAACTAGCCTTTTTTACAACAATACAGCTCTTCTTTGCAGCCATGTTCAAAGGTATGGGGCACTGAATTTGCACATAGGAGATGGTGAGAGGAGGATATAAAGTGGCTGCAGTTCATTCAGGCAACTTCCCGAGACTGTCAGTGTATTTTGTGCCAAATCATGGGGCCCATCTAAATCAGTGCAGAAACTAGAGTGGTTTGAATGGCCTGTTGTGCATGGGATAGTGTTGCCTAAAATCTCTGGACTCGTGCCTGTGGCACTCTCACAGGGTTGAGATCCAGCCTCCCTATAGCCTGGCTCTTCAAATAAACTTTTTATCAGGGTCTGATGACATCAGTTCATCACACCAACAGCTGGAGTCACTGACCCTTCATGACCTTCTGTCCCTTTCACCTGCTGTTGCCCACAGCCTTCCTCCCACTACCATTTTGATCACTAATTTATTCTGGGGATTTACTTCTAGATCTTTTGTTTTTCTCTCTCTAACAGCAGTCAGCATTGTAGTGGAGAGTGCCAGCTTGCATCCAAACTTTCCCAGCTCACAAGTTCTGTTTCAGCCAGAAAACTAAGTGTGAGAACAACTTGAAAACATATCTCATTTGCCATTCTCATCGGATGTTTCTTGGTAGGAAAATCATTATATGTATGTCTTTTACATATACACACACACACACACGTATACTGCACCATGACTGCTAACAACCAGATTATTTTCTGTGTTGCATGCAGAAGGATTGTTGTTCATCTCCTGGCTCTGGTGATAATTTTTGTGATCCGAGACCACATTAAGCCTTATGAAACCCTAGCCCAATCTTTGAAGATCCATGTCCAAGTGCTAAGCCTATAAGCAATTGAGAGGGCTCCTGGGCCTTATGAAGTCTTAAGACTGCAATTGATAGTCTGGAAAGGGAAAGCAGTTGGAAAATACCTCTGGTGTCGATTGCGTGCCAATGTCAAATACTTGACCACTGGCAGGAGATAAAAGACTGTGAGCTGTGAAAGGAGGAAGGACTGCAAGGAGCACTAGGGGTGCACTGGCTGTGTCCAAACTGGCCTTGGGAAGGTTACAGTTTAAGTGCTGGAGTCCTGGCTTGTCAAGGATTCAGAACAGGGTCTTAGTTGAAATGAGGCACAGTTTCTATCCAGACTACATGATCTCTTTTTTGTTTGTTTGTTTGTAAACCAGGTCTCAGTAGTTCTTTGAGTGGATGGCTGCAGGTGCTTGGCAGTGAGATTTATGCCTTCTGCTGCTGTTCTGCACTATCCGACTGTGTGGGTCATAGGCTTCAAGCAGCTCTTGGCAGCGTGTGTGTACCTGCTACTAAATGCATGTGTAATACCAGGCCTTCTTTGACGATGAACTGTTAGCTGAACTGTTACATGCTTCATCTGCAAAACACACTGGGGATTTTTGGCAAAGTAGAAACACAGTCATTTCAAACATAAATAATTAGCAAAACAGACCCTGCCAAAATAAATGTTACTCTACATGTGTGAATCTTCCCCTACTTAAAGAGAGAAAACTAGTTATATGATGGGTGTGTTGATTCATGTGCTACTGTAAAAAACTCAAGTACTATGAAGAGAGGAGTGTTGTAAGAGCTGGAGTTGCACGTAACTGAGATCTGGACCTAATGTACTATGGGAGTTGGGAGACCTGGCTGCTTCTTGTAGCTGTCCTGCAACATCCTTGTGTTGCTGCTCAGCTACTTGGCCCTGGCACTCCTGTCAGATGTGGGTGGTGGTTTCTCTCAGGAGAACTCATGGCTCACTTTGGGATCCCAGGTGGATTAAAGCTTATGAGCCAAGTGAAGGTTAGAGAGCCTGTCCATTGCAAAACAAGAGGATGTGAAACATCAATATATATCAGCTTGCATTTGACTCTGCCTAGTATCTCATGAGGTATGTTTGCATTTCATCAGGTAGAGAAAAATGGCTTCTGAACCCATTAACTGAAATTAAGTCTATCAAAATAGCAATATACTGTTGAGGTGAAATTTTCAGCTAATTACATAGCCTCCTACAAAACATATGTAGGTTGTTTTAACTTACAAAAACTCCCATTGTGTTCATGTAAAGTTGGTGCTCACTCATGCAGGGTGCTCATCAATCAGGTTTGCAGATGGAAGCCCTGTATTTTTCTGCAGAAAAGCAGTAGACTGTTTGATGTCAGCATAAATGCCTTCCAGTGTGTCACATAGCGCACCAAGGTGTCCTGTCACCATGGCTGAGGTGGAAATCCAGCCTTTGTCCTTGGCTGGGACAACCAGAATGTTCTAGTTAGAAAGGTGGTTTATTGGTTGCTGAAGTACCTAAAATAGTTGAAGAGGACTCTTGAAAGCCTACTGTGAACCGAGAGTGATCCTTGGTTACTTTGTGGAGGTGTAGTCATTATCACTTAAAAGTGTTAATCCTGTAGGCAATTGTTAACCTAAAGATATGTAAATCCTTTCAGTTTTAGGCCAGTCTGCTCCTCTGACAAAGAATGACTTGCAAAACACCTGATGAGAAACTACGGAGACTACTGACCTTGCAGCTTTAGATATTTTGGAGCCTCACAATCAGTTGAGTCCTGCTTTAACACATATCTCAAGATGGTTGGGTAAAGTGTCCTTAGCTGAACATTGCTTATTGTACACTAAAATGATTATGTAACCAGTATGCTCTGTAGGGTGTGAATGTAGGGATGCTTTCTTTTCTAGCATGCTGGCCTTACTGCAGCATCCAGAGTTGTACAACTCTGTAATAAACAATATCTTGTCTCAGTGTGCTAAATTGGGCTCTCGAGCATCATAACACCTGAAGGGTGCTAGAAACTCTGGAGGATGCATATCAGCTGCAGTTGCTCTTCACAAGGATGGCAAACTTTATTTTGAAGGTGACCTCAAAGCTCTCTTCAAAAAGCTGCAGAGACTTACAAATGCATTTCCCAAAGCCATGAAAGCTCTCAGAAGGCTGCATCCCACAGACGCCACAGGAACTAGATGGCTGCATGGTGTGCTGTGTCTGCACCCAGGTCTCTGTATGGAGGAGGCAAGATGGGCATCTGGGGGAGGGATCCTTGTCAGATGTCCCAGTGCCACCCACCTGGTAATATCACCCACAGCTCCATGTGCAGTGTGGGAGTCGGAGAGTGGCTGCAGAGTCCCTCCATCGCCCTCCTGGATGATGGGTGTAGCCCAGTTCGTCCACAGTTGCAAGTGCATGTGATGTTTAGTCATAAACCTTCCCACATATCATGGAAGCAGGGAAGCCGTTTGGGTTTTTCTGGATTTTCGTCTTTAAATTCCTATTAAAAGAGCAGCATTCCTCTATTTTGTCCTGTTTCTCTGCAGACTAATTATGTATTTGTGCTATCTTCAGAGAGCTTGCCATGGCTCTCTGTACTGGCAATATTTGGGTTTCTGAGCTCGCTTTGCTGTTGCTATGCAACGAACCACCAACAGCAATTTGCATGACCATTTCTTCAGATGATATTAATATGCAGGAATTAGTGCCAGCTGTAGCTGGTGATATGATGGTTTCCAACCAACTTTCTGCTTGCCTACCTCTTGCCTCTGGTGTTGCTTCAACCAAGTTACTGTATGTGGTTTGGTATTGGGAAACATGTAAGAACTGAATATTGACAGAAACTTTTTTGGTTTTTTTTAAATTGCTCCCAAGTAGCAAGTGACAGGACGAGAGGAAATGGCCTCAAGTTGCGCCACGGGAGCTTTAGATTGGATATTAGGAAAATATTTGTTCACGGAAAGGGTTGTCAGGCATTGGAACAGGCTGCCCAGGGAAGTGGTGGAGTCACCATCCCTGGAGGTGTTTAAAGATGTGTAGATGAGTTTCTTAGGGACATGGTTTAGTGCCAGTGTTAGGTTAACAGTTGGACTTGATGATCTTGAGTGTCTCTTCCAACCAAAATTATTCTATGAAACAGAGTGTAAGTGTCACGAGGTCATCCTCACTTACTGAAAGCATAAAAACACTCAAGGACAGAAAGTAAGAGTGTGGCCAAAGATTTGTGTGATGAGTCTCTGTACACAACTGACAGTTAGAAGACTACAAAAAAAAATAAATCTTTGGGATACTGCATTGGCAATTCAAACACTTGTGAAATCTAAGTGGTTTTGTGGCATGTAAGGAAGCCTTCCAGGGAAAGGTTAAGCTCTCCAGCCATACTTTTGGTAGTATCACAATCCTCAGGATGGATTTTCAGAGGCAGCAGCAGCACATAGGCCATTGATTCCTACTGACTGACAATGAAAATTTAGTACCTGATGGTTGTACCTGCATTTGAAAAGCCCTTTCATAGCAGAGGGATTTTGGTGTTTCTGTTTGTTGTTGTTTTGTTTCATTGTTTGCTTTTTTGTTTTGTTTGTTTTTTCCTCAAACCAGAACAGTGTTGTTGAAAGCACTAGTTTGCCTCACGGCCAAGCTGCCTTCCCTCCACAGCACTGCCACACATATCCTCCAGCAGAACCTTTTGGCTGGCATTTCCAGGCAGGCTCTGGCTTGTGGCATCTTTTTTCTTGCCATTCTCCATATCCTTTGTACTTCTAGAGATGCCATTTGTACTCTGGAGTATGACTAAGGGGTTTCTGTAAGGAGCATTTTTAATGTATTAGCTGAAGTGAATAATTGATTCGAGATCCGTGCATTGTTTTCTGTTGACATACCATGTAAGTGGGTATATAAATAGAAGCATAATATAAAACATTTTATCCTAAAGTTAAACCAGTATAAATCGATAACTCTGTCTTTTAATCTTAGTATTTTTGTGAGGTCTTTACTGATATGTTAAGTGCAGCCCTGATGTCTTCATTAGCATGTATGCCTGTATTCAATTTTACTAATGTTTGCATGCCTGGGGATTTATGTGTGATGAGGAACATGCATTGCAAAGGTATTTTCCTATATATTTATTAGTTCAGTCTGTTTTCCTGTAATTAATCTACATCCACAAATATGAGAGATGTTATAAAAATATAAGTAAGTTTATAGTGGATTCTAGGAAAAATACCATGTCATAAGCATACAGATATAGTTGGAAACATATTAATGTTGAACACAAGTAGTTCTAAATAAGATTTTCTTTAGATCTTTTACTTGAATATAGTGATTGAGATATACTGTAGAAGTAACTATTTCTGACATTTTGGAAAGATTCTTAGAACTGTTCTGTGTTTTTGATATTACACTATTTTAAAATCAACCAACTGGAAATGAGATACATTTGGCATGTATGCTGAAGATGTATGCATTATGTGTTGAACGACCATGAGGTTTGTTAGCATTTTATTTAGCATACGAAGAAAATGAAGCTCATGTAATTATGCTTTTTGCACACATTTTGGGGTTTTTGAGAGACCATGTCATCACAGGATGACATATTTATATTTGTTATTATTGCTTAACTGATTGGGTAAAACCTTGACTATTCAGAGTCAAAACCTTTAACCCCCTCAAGTAGTAATCTTCATATATATATAAAAATTGTCCTGTCATGTCAATAGGGTTACTTCTAAAAATAAACTTTGGTAAGAATGGATTCATTTTTAATATTATGCTTTAAATATGTTTATGTATGACTTTGATTGACTTAAAACTGCTTATTCTTCTGTTTGTTTCGAGATAATGATCTATTTTTTCCATCTGTCTTATTTCTTATCCTATATTACTGTATTTTAGGGGACAGACTAAAGGAGTACTTATAACTGTAAGTGATTCATAATGCTGCAGTTCACTCAATAACCAGGTATTTCATTATAATCTTCTTGCCACATAATCTTCACTGTCTGTCAGTTAGTTGATTGGTTTTCCATACCCACTTTGATTGTCTGGCACAGTAAAACACTTCGCTATTTATGTCAGGGACTTGCAGGATTACTGGCATCAGAAGCAAGCTGATGATGAGGAGTATCCTGCTCCATCTCTGGTCCTTCAGGGGCCATCAAGCAGCTGGAAGTGCCCTGACTCCTGCAATTGAACGTTTCCTGCAAATCAAGCTTGTTATTGATGGCTCGTGCCAAAGCAGCAATTTTAAACCATGATAGCCTCTTTTCTGAAGGGGGAAGAATTTCGCACAATATAATGCAGGTGTGGGAAAGGTCTGCCTTGGAAAAACAGGATGTGCCTTATGTTGGATGGAGCCATCCTAGTTTTCTCTTTGTAAATCGTGTATCACTTTGTTGCCTGCTCAGCTAACGCTTTTCCATGCTTTGAGGGTTTGTATTATGGAGGTCACTGTGTCTAAGGATTTGTGAATTTTCAGTTACTTGACAGAGAGAGTGAGCAGCCGATTTGCCAGGCCCCTCCTGACTCCATACGAAATATACAGAAGAGAAGAAGGGCACAAGGTCATCAGAGATTAGATTTCTTATTTTCATAAATGTCATAAATATCCCAGACTGAAAGGAAGATGGAGATATGGTGCCATTGTCATTTTTCTAATATTTGTGCAAAATTCCACATGCACTCAGAAGATCAGTACCTTTGTCATGAGTTAACCAAGAATTTCTGCATTTTGACTACATACCTAGTCAGTAGGTATTTAATATGGCCCTGGATTCATTGCATAAACACAACTTTATCCCATTTGCCCTTCACCCTTCCATGTCTTACACCTTCTTCTCATCTTCACTGTAAGTCTGCTTCTCACTCCCTTTGAATTTCCTAATGGCAGTCTTGTGACTAGTCCTTCAGTCATCTTCCATGATGAGTGAAGCTGGGTTTATCAGGAGATAAAACATTTTATTAGGTGAGAATGGATATAGCTGGAAAAAACTCCAGACAAGCTAGTGAAAGCTGATCACTGTATCAGTTGATTGAATAAAAAATAATGTCTCTCTTTATAAATGATGCTTTGCTTCACCCTTCCAGTCTCCCTGTTCTAGCAATGTAGCTTCCATTTCTGATGGTAAAACTTTTTCCTGATTCTCCTTGGAGGATCTGATTCATTACAAAAGAATAATTCTAGTTTATGGTTCATATTGCCAGATGGGCTACTGCGATGCTCCAGCCTGCCTTCCTGTTTGACACACAGCATCAGGCTTCTTCCTGTTTGAAATACAATGTCTTTTAGAAAAACATCTGATTTTGATTTAAAGAATTCCAAAGAAGGAGACTTTGCCATAATGGCTTGCTGGGTTGCTGTGGTGCTTAATTATCCTCACTGTTAAAAATATGTGTCTTATATTATAGCTTGAATTTGTCTAGATTCAGCTCTCAACCACTGGATCTCATTATAGCTTTGTCTGTGAGCCTGAGTGCATACTTAGACAAACAGACTATGAACAATCACCCCACTCCCTTTGCTAGTCTTAAAAGAACCGATTTCTTCCACTGTAAAGTGTATTATTTAGGTCTTCCTTCACTTTCATATCTCTTTTCTGAGTTTCCCCTGGTTTACCAACTTACTCCTTGAATTGTGGAGAGCAGAACCAGATGCAGTTTTCCAGATGGGGTTACAGGAGCGCAGACTACTCTGATAATTTAGCAGGTGTTTTTCTTTACTCCTTGTTATTTTTCCTTTGTGTGTGTATTGATGGACCACATTTTAGGTGGACTAAATGTTATTTTTGATAGGCAGAAATACCCACCCAGTGACTCAGTCACATTATCTCTTTCGGCCATTTAAGTTAAAAACAGGGAGTAATAGGGTCTGAAAGTGATACCAAAGTTTTTATGAATAATTCCCCTTCCCTGCCAAATCTTTCAGGATACTTAGCATTCATCAGCTAGGTGGATAAATCTGTGCTGATTCAAGGGAGAAAGTATGTGTTTGACATAGAAACAGGTGCAGAAGAGACTAACCTATTGGGTTTTGTAATAATCAACATGTTATGCTGATATTCAATCACATCTCTGAGTGATGCTGTAATGATGTAAATACACAAACCCAGAACTGTGTGGTTTGTTGTTTTGTTTGTTTGTTTGGGGTTTTTGGGGCGGGTTGGTTTTGGTTATTTTTTTATATTTACTTTTGTTTTTTCAGTTTCTCTAGAAAGTCTACTAATAAAAAATTAAAACCTTTATTTGGACCTAGCAGGAACTGGCTTCCAGTATTCCATTGAAGGACTTACGAGAACATCTTGACTGGAAGCTCTGTGCAGAAAATTTGTAAATAACACTTTCTACACCCAAAATTGATTTGGTTGTTCTGTACACATTTAAGGCCTAATTTGTAAAACTTCCTCACTAGGACTAGTCTGATTTTGTTAAACAGAAGTGCTCATTTGGGCATGATTTACCTGTGTAAACAAAGGTTTGAGGGATCACATATGCTTAGGGTTACACTAAATGACCTGTACAATGCTAAGTTAAAATAAAAAACAAAACAAAACAAAAACAACAAAAACGAAACAGAAACCAGAAGGGGAAGACGAAAAGAGCTAAAACTTATTTTCAAGGCGGCTTCATGATTTTTGTAGTTGTGAGTAATGACGTTTTGGATGCTTGAATGAGCTTTACTGAATGAGGGCCTCCCTATTGCTGGCTCTGCAGGTGAGCTGGCTAAAGAATCAGACAGGAGTGCAAATGCCAGCCTTCCCGGTGGTGTTGGGAGGCTGGATTTAGTCTGCAGCTTCAGGATCTTCATGTGGAGACAAGGCTGGAGGCCATACAAAACCCTCTCCAAAATTCTTGTCTCAGTACACTCGATGTTCAGGGCTTTTGTCTCAGTACACTTGAGATTCAAGAGCTCAGGACCTCAGCAGGGGTGCCCGGGATTATGAAGATGGTTTGGACATCCCTCATCTGGTGGTGGAGCCGGCTGCCTGTTTTCGAGGGGTATGAAAAATGCATCTGGTGGTGGTGCAAGATCCAGGGCACCTTAGGGGCTTTATCCAGATGCCATTGTTGCAGCAGGGGAGCGTTGTGCAGTACCAGCTGCTGAGCACCGTATGTTGCTGAAGCAGCTACAGTGATGGCTGCCAGGCAGGCCACTGCTGAAGCTGTTTTCTGCCGAGCTTGGTAGCCTGCCAAGCTGCTTCAACAGTTTGGGCAACTTTCCTTCTGCTAATGCTGGCCAACCCCTATAATCTCTCTCCCTAAGTGCTTGAAGCAAATCCTCCCCTGCCATCACTGAAGCCAGAGCCTGAATGACCAAAGCAGCAGCCCAAGTGGGAGCTGAGGGCAAGAGACGCATCTCAGTACTGCAAGCACCAGTAAGAGAAAGGACAACAAAATTCTGTGGAAAAGATTATTTCACCATCTTTTTTTTTTTTTTTTTGGGGGGGGGGGGGGGGGGTGGGAGTTGGAGATATGGGCAAATAGTTTAAACCATCAGTAATACTGATGAAACTGAAAAATAAGCAAGCAAGCAAAAATAACCTGGAGAAAAACAAAAGAAGGGGATCAGATGTCTCTTTGAATATGCAGTGAGCATCATTCAGATAGGCTGGTTTTGGCCAAGTTCCCCATGAGGAAGTTGGTGATGGCTTCTGGAGGAGCTGCTGCTTGCGGCCACAGCGTGGCAGTCTCAGACGCCCGAGCCAGAAGCTGGGATTTGAGGTCGATATGTAGCTGTGCAGAAAGGGAACCGTGCAACGTTGAGAGATTCGGCTGTGGACTAAAACACAAGTGGGATGCCAACAAGCTTTGGAAGGAAGGCTTTGCACAGTGCATCCCCAAGCTTTTGGAAGGAAAACCAAAACAGTATGGTTGACCAAAAGAGATTAAAAAAAAATTCATACTGCAGGAAACTTTCAGGTAATTTATTAAATACTTATACAAGAAAATCGTGTATGAGCTGCACTATTGAGAGGGAGGTTTCTTCTGAAATACAGAGTCCTTGCATACTGTGTTTGTTTCCAGGCATTGGTTCCTGCATCGATTCTGATGCTGTGAATCCAAAGACCACCAGTCTGGAGCAGTAAAACAGCGTAGCTTGGACTGAGGCTGCCTGAGGAATTTCCTCTTCTCCTGCTCTAAGCACTATCTTGACAGCTGAGACCAGCCAGAGAGCTTTTGCTGACACACCCTGAATTTGAACATCTGGAGAGTGTAAGCTCTGCTTTCTTTGTGAAACGTCCTCAGCTCAGGAATTTACTTCTCCCAGTGGCCGAGCAGAGCCAATGTCCATTGACCTTCAGGGCACAATGTAAGGCACATCTGTTTTCCCAAATTTTTGCCTGAGATTCTGTCAGGGAGGCTCATGGTTAACTTGTCCTATGGGAGTCTGTGCGAGATGAACAGTGGACAGCCTCGTATGTATCTGGGTTTTTAAACAATATACATGCGTCCAGACTTTTACAGGGAAATTAAACAAAATCTTTTTACCTTACAGGCGTTTTACAATAAATAAATTTACTGAAATAAATAAATCCCTCAGATTTTGGTAACTGTGCTATGAAGGTTCTTCATGCTTGAGTGAGAAATTGATCTCTCCCAGGCCATCTGTTCTTGATCCTGCAAAGAAAGTATATCACAACTACCTCCATGACAACAGACTGACACATATATGCTCAGGATTAAATCAACACTGCATCAGAAAATAGGAGAGGCCCATGTGACAGAAAGTCCTCATTAACACTAAAAGAATTTCAAGGTAACAAACGCATTTCTTTCCCTCCCCCCCCTTTTTTTTGAGTTCAGTCCAATTAGTGCTTCTTTTAGGCACACAAAGGAAAAAATCTGCAAGCCTGGCATCAAGCTGAAATACCTGTTGATTGAAGTATCAGTAGACTAAACGGTGGGTGGGAAACAAGTACTAATTAACTCATGGTGGCTTTTGCCATAGATGCAAAGTCTGGTGGGAATCAGATGTCAAAAACTTGTTAGAAAGTAGCCTAGATCACAAAGAGATCATACTGTGTTCCAAGCGAAAAGCTCTGACTCTGCAGAATCATCTGTTTCCACTTGAAACTGGATGCGATCCTGCAAATCATCCCTCCATTCTCCTACGCTCAGCGTGGCCGCCTGCTTCCCCTGCAGCAGCATCACATCCTTCCGCATGTTGTTTCTGCTTCCACCGCTCATCCTCTGCACCTGCTTTGGCCTTTTGGCGTTTGCAGAGCTCTGGAACCAAGGATCAAAAGCCACATCTTTGCCTTTTCACTTGCATGGGCTGTCCTATTAAAATGTGAATCTCATAAATAAAGAAACTGGGAATTGGTCCCACACTTATTTTCATGTTTGCAGAAGGCTGTGCACCCCTTTCTTTTTGTGAGTTAAGAATAGTCCCATATAGATTTTTATGCTAATTGTGAATTGTTAGAGATTTCGGATACCAAGTCCGATTTAGGAAAAATCACAAAAACAAGTTTGATAATTTAAAATTTAATTCATTTATTATTAGGCTAATGTCACTTAAGAAATGTTGGAGGACTATGCCAGGTCCTGAATGTATGCCAGAGTATTCACCTGTAAAAAAATGTGCACTTCATAATTGGGTTTTCCAGCATTGAATTTTTGATGTGGTTTCAATAGTTAGGGAAGTTGCATACAGAGACGTGACTGCAGCAAGTTAACTATGATTTCCAAATGAGATTTGCAATAGTCATGTAGCAAATCTATCCATATACAAAGGAAGACACTTGGAAAATTAATGTTTTTTGGTTGCAAAGCACCAAGATTAATTTTCATAGCTTAGTACAAGACTGTATTCATTTTGAGATTTTTAATCTGATTAAATGTTTAAGGGTTCTCAAATTCGAATTAAAAATAAATATACAACACGACTTGTATTTGTAGCTGTTTCACGATGGAATTTGTGTGCAACAGTCAGAATGATGGCTGGCTGAACTTCTTCATTGTTTTTCCTTGCCACACACTGCATATAGGTGAAGCATTGCTCAAGTTAACCGACTACATTTCTAGTACATTAGGAGCCTATGGGAACCTGTTTATTGACAGCACAGCATTGTTACTCTGCAGCTATCAAGAACCGAGGAAGCCTGGGCCAGAGCCGAGATGAGTGGAGCTGCTCTACGTAACATCCAGGTAACTCACACTAAAGCCAGCCTGAGTGGAACTGCAAGCGTGTCCGCTCCTGCTGTACACCTCTGTGCAGCAGGTCTTTACGCACCTTATAGGAAGGAGCAGGGGCTGTTGGGTAGGAGTGGGAAGGAACATAGCTGAATTAGTCCCCGCGTGTGGATGAGAGCAGAGGTAGCGAAGACGGGGAGCAGTTTGACGCAGGCGTTGCAGATCCTACTCTGGAGACATTCAAATGGACACCTTCCTGTGTAGCCTTATCTAAGTGTTCCTGCTCTGGCAGAGGGATTGGGCTAGATGATCTTTCGAGGTCCCTTCCAATCCCTAACATTCTGTGATTCTGTGATCCGGTCCCTAAGTGTGGACGGGTCTTGATAGATAAAGATCTGTTGCTGAATTAGTCAGGCTCAAAGGTATCTCAAGGCCACTTTGAGAACAGAGTCTGCTGTGAGAAAGAGGGGCATTCCTCAATCACCGGGGTCCTGGCGTGGCATGAATCATCGGACGTATCATCAGTGAGACTCCAGAGCACGGACAGCCCACGATACTCATTTAACGAATCCATGCTTGGAGAGTGGACGCGTGATTAGAATATAGTTACGTATATAAGGAGACTTGTTTCTGTAATAAATGGCTTAGCGTGATTCACATTGAATTGACTTGTTTTGCTTAGTCCTTATCTCGCTCTACACCTAAGTAGTCGTCTTCCTGTAGCCCATGAGTATAGAGTACATACCTGCAACAGTTTTGTGGTAACGTGTACTTTTACCGCTGTACAACTCTGCCTTCCAACAGTTCATTCAGACGTCAAAAATTACTTCAGGCTTAAGCAAAATAGAGAAATCTTAGTTCAGGAGTGAATCACTGGTTTGTTCACATTTTAGCATGGATGTAAACAACGTGTTTGGAACATTTCTTGCAAGAAAGCATTTAAATAAGCTGACTTTCTTCAACTGAAAAAACATTTACTAAAGATGCAAGCACAGAGCAGACACAGGCTGATGGTGCTCAGCCTGCAGCAACAATGAGAAAACCACCAGTCCTATGTTATCCTCTGTGGTACTGGAATATATTCTGACTTATTGCCAAGAAAAAAGATAAGGACGTACAATCTTAAGGCTTGAGGGTGTCTTGATTCTGAATTTCCATTGTGGCAGGTTATTTGCTTGAATGTTGGCATGGCATAACACTGGCAGGATTGTTTGGATTAGCATCTGTCCCTACCCGCATGCAAAACTTCATTTCAAATACACACTCATCTTCATTCTCATTATGCATTTAAATTGCTCTTAGAGCACAATAACAGTGTGTCAATGTGGCACTGTGGAGTGACCCAGGAATTCCACTACAGGGACTTTGTCAGAATTTGTAATAACTCGTACCTTTTTTCTGCATGATACACTAATTCCAGGGATTCACAAAAGTCTGATTTCCTTTTTCTTTACATGTCATCCATCACTGATATCTAAAGGCTTTTGCAAATACAGAGCATTTCACATAGGCATAATTATACAAACTCCTCTGTTCTCTCATTTGTAAATGAAACTTAAATTCAAGGTCCTAAATTTTATGACACCATGCACTGCAAGGATGGTTTCACAGCAGTTTAAGTTAAAAAAATTGAACTTCTTAATTAATGAAACGTGAAAAAGAATAACGACGTTAATACAGCATCCGCCTGCTGTTTACTTTGATATTAAATTCAATTTGGTTTACGGTACCTCCAAGTCATCACATGCTCTCAGTGTTTATATTGACTGCAGAGAACTATATTACAGAAGCCACAGGGCAGAGAGAAAATTGGAGATTTTGGTGGGAGCACAGGAAAAGTGGAGCTTTTGATGCTCAGACAGTGACAGATAACCTCATTGCCAACATATTTCTGTGAAAGTTATCAAACAGTTTCAATGCTTACCCAGGTACTTTTGCATTTTTTTCTGAATATTTTTGAGGACAAATTTTTTTCAATATTTTTCAAACATAAGTTTAAAGCTTATGAAAGCTTAGCCATAGAAGTCCTCTTCCTGCGCCCATTGAAGGGTGAAGTACATCCATCTCTACGATTATCAGACTACATGGATTTAGAAATACCGCTGTCACTGTCAGCTGAATGGTATCTGCAGTACCCATATGTAGGCACCTAAGTCATATCATCAGCTGATCCTGGACATCACTGTCCTACTGAAAGAGTTGTCTTCTTCACTGCTATCCATGTTGCAGTATAGGGGAGAAAGGGGCCGAACCAGGTACATAATGTGTCATTGTGGAAATGCCTGTAAACATGGGTTCTTGACAGTCTGAACTCTGACAGAGATTTAAATGCTGTAAAAAACATGTCTTGTAAATTCTTTAAGAACAAATATGAATACATTCTCACTTCCAAAAAAATATAATAAAATCAACCAGTTTAAATTAATATTCCTGTAATATCTGAAACCTAAATATTACAAAAGTAGACAGGTGTCAAAAAAAAAAAACCACCACAACCCAAAACAAAAAAAAACTCAGTTATTTTAAAGCAGAATGAAACACCAAAGAAAACATAAGTGACAACAGGATGATTTTTATTTTTTTAACCTAAGTTATCAGGACTAAGTTAAGGTTTCTCCTATAACCTGACGGAAGTCAGCAGTTAACCATTGACTTCAAAAGGCCTGGTGATGTGGCAGGTAAATAGTAAATTACTCACTTTTAATTTGACAAGAACAGAATTTACATGTTGCTCTTGTACAGCATAATTATGAGCTTACTTGCTTCTTCCTTTACCATCGTACTGTTGAAAAGAGATGAGATTTCCATCATTCCTTCACTCAAGGACCTTGAGTCTCTTCGGAAGAATGAGAGCAATTAATGTGAATCGTAGAGGCAGGTGAGGCATAAGGAGGATTCGAGCACCCCAGGCGACAGCCCCGTGCTTCCCTGAGGAGTGCTTGGAAAGCTGCCACCACCACCTGCCACCAGAAGACGCAACAGCACTGTAAGGTGAAGCAATTTGCTGATGGGCTCTCAGGCTCACAAACATTTCCCTTGCAGCACCATGTTCTGCTGCTGGACCAGCGTTTTCCATTTCTCTCCCCAGCCACAGCCTCCTTGGATGGGGTACTGTAGCCTGGGAACTCGGCTGTAGGGTTTGACCCTCTGAAGGATTCAGCCCAGGTAGACCTTGGCATTGGGGATTGGGTGTGGGGGCCTCCATCTTCCTCATGTCTGCAAAACTCCCAGTCTGCAAGCTGATAATACATTTTACTACAATATTTTCAAGTGCTGAGGATGGCAAAGGACAATACGGTCCAGGTAACTCTAAATTTCTTCACTTTCGTGGGTTTAAATCAGGCTCTAATTTATTTTTAGTAACTTGCTATTACAGCTTTTGCAACCTGAAGACAGACTACTGCCTTTAATTAATTAGTAATTTCAACAGTTAATCAGAAAATGTCATTACCTAGAAGCACTGTGGCTCAATATAAAGCACATTGGAGTTAAATTTAAATTAAAGCATGGACACAAGTGAATGCAGCCTTTGATCCCCCTTCCATCCAGACTGCACCCTGATGGGCACAGCTGGACAGGATAGAAATCATGAGAAGGCAGCAGTCTTGCCTGTTTAAAAGGATACTGTCAACTCATTAAGTCCTCAAGTTGAGTCAATTTAAAAAAAATATTCACTAGGTTCTTTCAGAGCTCTCCTAATATTTGCTGCAATGGCCGTTTCTTGCCAGTTTTATTTTTAAAAGAGGTTGTTTTTCAGGTGTTTGACTTAAAAACATACCATTAACTCCTGTTCAATCATCACAGTGGCCAAACCCATGTTTCTGTTAGCCAAGTGGGAGCCATGAGCCTAAGCAAAGGCATATACCTCTGACTCCGTCTGTCTGTCTGTCTGAAAGCGTATTCCTTTGAGCAAGGGAAGGGTCTGGTTTGTTTTGCTGCGGGTGAGGTCCCCCCATCCGCATGTGGTACCAGCAGTGAAGCAGATAATGGAGGTGTGTGGTCTCAGCTCACCTCTCCTGTGCCGGGAAGGATGTACGGACACTGATGTGCACCCGTTTTTGGGCATCCATGCCTACAGATGCTGAGGCTGGCATGGAGTGGCTGAGACAAGCTCTGTAGCCAAGGAACAAGCCATACAGGCCTGTGCATGCTGAAGTATCTCCTTGCTGCATAGCAGGTAGACTCATAGAATTGTTTTGGTTGGAAAAGACATTTAAGATCATCCAGTCCAACTGTTAACCCAACACTGCCAAGTCCACTACTAAACCATGTCCCTCAGAACCTCATCTATGCATTTTTTAAACACCTCCAGGGATGGTGACTCCACCACTTCCCTGGGCAGCCTGTTCCAATGCCTGACAACTCTTTCTGTGAAGAAATCTTTCCTGATATCCAATCTAAACCTCTCCTGGCACAACTTGAGGCCATTTCTTCTCATCCTGTTGCTACCTGGGAGAAGAGACAAACACCCTCCATGCTACAGGTAGTTGTAGACAGTGATAAGGTTTCCCCTCAGCCTCCTTTTCTCCAGGCTGAACAGCCCCAGTTCCCTCAGCTGCTCCTCATCAGACTTGTGCTCCAGACCCCTCACCAGCTTCGTTGCCCTTCTCTGAACTTGCTCTGGCACCTCAATGTCTTTCTTGTAGTGAGGGGCCAAAACTGAACACAGGATTCAAGATGGGGCCTCACCAGTGCTGAGTAGAGGGGAATGGTCACTGCCCTGGTGCTGTGGGTCACACTAGTGCTGATACAAGCCAGGTTGCTGGGAACAACATATTTCAGAGAAAATACCCCAGCGCCCCTGGCAAGGAGAAACCCCGCACCCTTTTTCCTTACCTGAGAGGTCAATTTGGACCCCAGCTAAACAATCCTCTTCTTCTGTCCATCCCCAGGGAAGTGCACAAACATGAGTGCAGGAGGCTTTGCCGGCTACCAACCCCTCCTCTCCCAGAGAGATTCTTCCCTCAAACTCAAGCAGAAAATGGCATATTGCCATTTAAACAATGAGCTGGTCTCCTGCTGCTAACTAACGCTTTCTTTACCTTCCAGCTCTTCCCGCTCAAGGGCGTGCTGTCCCCGTTGAAGCAGGGCTACGCCTTTCCTCTGCGCTCCATCGCTGCCTATAAGGATTAGCCAGAAGCTGCATCCAGGCGTGTCTTCCAGCATTTTCTTGGGCAGCCACGTTTCCGATTTCCTTGTTCCAGTTCCTTGCATAGGAGACACATGGGAATTCTTGCATTGTCTGTCTGAAATGTATTGGGTCCATTACAAGAACAGCTATATAGCAGATGTAGTTGCAAAATCTCTTAGCATAGTCATATCTTTAAATAATATGGGAAGATAGCCTCTCTACAACTGGAAAACAATACGTACTTTTTATTCTTCCAATGTAACTGTCTGCAGTACAGCTTTTCTCACCTTCCCAACTCCCCGACAGTATTATTAAAAGTCTCACATTGACAAGAGAAGTCTTTGAAACAGACCTGGGCTCACCACTGAATGATCTCAGCTTGCCACTGTCCTGGCCTGTGCAAAGATTGTGTCACCTTCCCTGCAAACACACCGGGATGCTCCTTGCACCTTCCCACTTCCAGCTTTGATTTAGGAAACACCAAAAAAGTCCTCTCCTGAATGATTCGGTTTTGATGGCAGCCAGTTTTATCAATCCCAGTCGATTCAGGAGGACAAGGAAGGTCTGATAATTGCATAATCTGAGGATGACATTGTCATGGCACAGTGTAGTACAGGGGTACCTGCGCTGCCTCACTGTGTGCTTCCACTTCTATTTCTCTGGTGGCCAGGTCAGTAGAGGAGTTGTTTGAAACTTCCTGGCACTTTTAAAGAGACTGAATCACCTCACCAACCCTGTTTATAGCACAGCAGCACAAACATGCTGACACATCAGGGACAGCCGGGGCAGGACCAGTTTTACTGTTAGGGACATGTTGTGTCAAAGTGCACCCCAGCTATGAGGAGCACAATTTCAGCTCAGGAGCAGCCATCAGCTCAGACAGTGTGTCATGGCCCTGCGTCCCTACAACTTCCCACAGGGGCCCAGACTGCTCCTGGGATAGTGGCAGGTTGGAGAACACACAGAATCTTGTTTTAGGTGTACTGTAATATTTGTAAAGGCATACAGAGCATGGAATGTGTGTGTATTTTAAAAACAAAATATTATTGGCTTTGGAGCTTTCCCTTCTCCAGTTTCTGCCTGCTGGGACAGTGCTGGATTTCTGTTTTGTTTGAAATTTCACCTGAAAACATCTGTAATGTGAGTGTGGTAGTGTGGAGCTGGTCCCAGGGTTCTCAGCAATGGAACTGCTCTATATTTAGACATAGCAAATACATTCTTGAGGGATCAATGTAAGTTTCAGGGAACATGAAGTTGGATGATGGAAGATGGCCAGCTGAGCTCCAGAAATCTGTAGTGCTTCCCCAGTTCCTTTCCCATATTCTGCCTTGCAGTAAGGGCCTTCATCCCACACAGCTATCTACCACCACCTCCACGCAGCATGGACACCCATTCCCTCCATCTCCTCTTCCCAGCAGACGAGATGCTTTCCTACCCCTGCAAGAAAAGAGAAGGGGTCTATGTAAGGACAGCTCCAAAGTGTGGGAGGAGACGGTCATGAGTCCTGACATGGCTGGGCCCAGAGGGCTGGCAAGGTGGGTGAAGAGGACTCATAGTCCAGCTGCACCCCAACCAGCCCCAGCCGTGGGGTCATCAGGAGGTGGCAGCTCTCAGCACAGGCGGCAGCAACACTTCTTCCAGTGCAGGCAGCCCAGAGCTCTTCACAACCAGCCTCTCTGGGCAGCTGCCCACCTCTTGCCTAAAGCCAGACCTGGGTATGTTTGAATCTGAGTATCAGTCACCTGGGAAGCCTGAACTGACACAGAGGAGACTATGAATTGTTATTCATTACATTTGGCACCATAAATCATATAATAATTTGGGTTGGAAGGGACCTTCAAAACTCATCTATTCCAAACCCCTGCACTGAGCAGGGACATCTTCAGCCAGATCAGGTTGCTCAGAGCCCCATTCAGCCTGGCTGTGAATGTCTCCAGGGATGGGGCATCTACCACTTCTCTAGGCAACCTGTGTCAGTGTTTCACCTCCCTCATTGTTAAAAATTTCTTCCTCATGTCTAGCCTGTCATGATGTTGCTCAGCTCTGTTTTAAATTAGGAAGTTTACCAAAGTTTTACCAAAGCAGTGATGTCAAGAAAGGTAGTGTGGAAGGAGCACATCAACACTCGTGCCAGACAAAATCCAATTAGCGATGCAGGCAGACAACTCCAGCAGAAGGGACCAGAGGGGTACAGGTGTCCCAGTGAAGTGATAGAAGTGGAGTTGAGATAGAAGCGAAGGCTAATGCACAGCAGCGTGGTGTACAATTGGTTTGACGTTTTTAAGGAGTAAAAGAAGAGGTTAAAAAGAGGTGGCAGAGTGTGCAGAGGAAGAGTTGTGCTAGCCAGCCCTCTAGGGGAAAAAACAGCTTCACATGGAGTGGCGGCGCGATTGCAGCAGAGCTCTAAACCAGTTTTTATCAGGTACAGCTGCATCTTTACAGGAGGTTTTGCTGACATAGCTTGCACCTCCTAGGGTGCGAGTGATTTCTTTTTTCAAATTGTTAACTAACACACAGCCACGCAGGCAAAACTTGAAAGTATATTAAGCTTGAACATAAATAAGGGTCCTTGTTTACTTTCTTTGCTGATACCATCCCGAAGATAGGTTTTAGGCTAAAATCCTTAGGATCTCGGAGGCATTTCAATTAATTAATCGTTTCAATAGATCGTCCACAGCATGAGCTGAAGGTTGCTGGCATCACTGACCATCGGAAACTCAAGGCGCGGTAGCTCTACTGGCTCTGGCTCATCTCCCGTCCCTGCTCTCCCTCTCCGGGTGCCTCCTGTCTCCCAGCGCTGCCTCCAGCGAGGTGGAAGGGCAGTGAAAAATGGCAGTATACCCGTTTCTTCTCCCTCTCCACGCGATGGGGAAGATCGATAGGGAAATGGGTGTCCCCTGGACGCAGCCCGCGGAGGATGGGTGCCCAGGTCGCCTCCTCTCTCCCGCTCCACCGGGCCCCGGAGAACATCTGGGGAATGCAGACTGCGGGAGGAGACACTCAGCCAGGAACCCCGCTCTGCCAAACAGGAGGAGGACGGCCGGCAGAGGAGAGCCGAGCGCCGGGAGGGATAAGATGGAGAAGCGGGTGGTGAACGAGACGGGGAGCGCAGCCCGTCGGCGCCGCCAGAGCAGCGGGCGGGCGGGGCGGTCACGATCGCGTCGCGGTAGCACGTTTCCCGGACACGGGAGTGAGAAGGACTCAGACGAGCTCGGGAAGGAAGGTGGTGAAGAGCAACACAAAAGATATTCTCTGGCAGCAATAAAACAAAGCCACACGCAGAGTCACGGCGCTGCCCAGCAGCCGGGACTCCTGGTTCCATTCCAGAGAGGGATGCGCTGCCACCCCCGATTTGGGATGCCGGGGGTGGAGGAGTGGAAGGAGGGGCCAGCCGAATTTGAACATACCCAGGCTGCCGGGTTTGGATCGCATCTGCTCCCGCCGCGTGCGAGCGGATTAAATTACCGCAAATTCAAACTGAATGAGCCCTTTCCCCCTCCCTCCGCCGGTCCCTCCCTCCCCTGGTCCCCTCCTCCCCGCTCGGCGCGGCAACCTCACGCCCGCAGCCGCTGCCGGCGCGGGGCAGAGCAGCGGCGGGCAGGAGGAGGAGGAGGAGGAGAGGCGCCGGATCCAATGAGGGGCGGCAGCCCGGAGCACCGCACCGCCGGCTCGCCCCAGCCCCGGCCCCCCGCCAGCCCCGCTCCGCCCCCCGGCCCCTCCGCCCCAGCCTGGCCGGCGACGCTCTCCCCCGAGCAACTTTCCTACCCGCCCGGTGACCGCCCCGCGGGCCGGGGGCAGCAGCATCGGCAGCAGCGGTAGCGGCAGGGTCGGGCATGCCGGCGGCGGCGGGCGACGGGCTCCTGAGCGAGCCGCCGGCGGTGGCGGGCAGCGGCGGCGGCGGCGGGGAGGCGCGGAAGGCGGCGGCGGGTGCGGAGGGCAGTTTCCTGGCCGCCTGGCTGAGCGCGGCGGCGCCGCGGGAGCGGCTCCGCGACTTCCAGCACACCAAGCGGGTCGGCAACTACCTGATCGGCAGGAAGCTGGGAGAGGGCTCCTTCGCCAAGGTCCGGGAGGGGCTGCATGTGCTCACCGGAGAGAAGGTACCGCGCCCGGACCGGGACGGCCGGCACCCCTCGGGTGGCTGCCGGCACCCCAGGAAGTGGGGAGGGGGCGGTGTGTGAGATGAGTGTGCTGGGTCTCTGCCGGCCGGGAGGATGAGCCCCCCGGCGGAGACTCACCCCGGGGGGCGCCGAGGCGGGGGAGGCGCGGGGGTCCCCTCGGCGCCCGGCTCCAACTTCCCCGCGGCACTGCCTCACGCTGCGGGCGTGAAAACGGCGCTTCCGCTTCGCATACCGAGTTTTCCCTGGCTGTAATTTTGCTTTTCTCTTGAAATACTTCTGTTGCCTTCAGCTGCCTTCCTTCTTTATTCTGTTTGCTTCCTTTTTTTTTTTTTTTTGGTCAGAAATGTGTTTTTAATGTTAATACTTGTATTGCTGAGGAGCAGTCACAGTGTGCAGCCCAGTTGCGACGTTTAATGTGTGGATACATACAGGTACTTCTTGATCATCAAAGCCATAGGAGATGCTGCGTGTGTTTGGAGGAGGGTGTACAGTTCCGTGATTAAAAGTTGTTGGTATCACCGCATGGAAAAAGATGCGAGATGCACTCTGGATTTCTTTTTTCCCAGAGTGCTGGTAAGAAAAGTCTGTGCAGGGTGTCTGCTTTTTGTTTATCTGGAATCTTGCAGTTGAGGCTTTTACCCATCAATCAGGATATGTCACAATGCTATAAAGAGTTGTAGGGGCTTGGTTGGGTGGTAAACAGAACAAGGACAAGCCTCCTAGGGCTCGCAGATGGAGAGTTGTTTGAGCTATATGACTTCGGCTCTGTTTTATCAGATCCTTAACAGAGGGCTACAAAAGGCAGGATGCCTTGTTGTTACTGAAAGCTCCTTGGACCAGTGGGGCTAAGTACAGTGTAGTTTCCTCCATCTCTGGCATCACTGTAAATGTGCTGCTGTTACGATTGCACCTTGGTAGTTTGCATTCCTGCATTCTTGGATATTTGTATTTTCTTTTTTTCGTTCCAGTAAATTTGTCACAGAGTGAAATTTAACATAGGGCTCTGAATTTCATCATGAGAAAAATGATAAGGTTAGTGATTATTATCATATCGGAATGCAAAAAGAAAAATTTTGCTCTCTTCTGTTACCAAGCATGTGCTTCTCCTTGGTAACAGATACATCCAATGATCCTCCAGTTGATAAAAGGCACATGCACATACACGCTCTTCCCACCTCCTCGTTTTTGGATTGCTACATTTATCTCTGTCTGCTAAGAGGGGAAAAAATAAAAAGACTCACCACACACTCCTCTGTCTCAGCTCCCAGGCCTGCTGCCTTTCCCCCCCCCCCCCCCAATGTCTTGAACAACACACACTGTGACAAAGTGACAAGCAGAAACTCCGTGAGAATGACACTTCCTTCCTGCTGAGCCACTGTGCCCATCATTGTGGACAGGCACAATGATCTCTGAGCTCCGTCTGATCTGATCTTGTACCATGGGATCAAAGGAAGCACTTGCTGTCGACTTCAGTTGGTGAAAGATAAGTTGCATAGTTTCAAATTGACTAATCAAAGGTCCATCTTCCCAGAAAATCTACATTATAAATTCCAGGTATTTATGGATAAGCAAGTTGAGTTAATACATAGGAGACAAGAGCAATTAATGATTTGCTTAAGGTAAGGTTCTATCTCAGCAAGGTTCCTCCCTCTAACCAGAGGGGTGAATGCTTTCTGCCCCACGTGAGAATTTTGCCCTGCGCAGAGAGCTGATGGACACTCGGCTGAGCTTTCACGTGTCCTCCAGCCAAAGGCAGCTGAAACGTGCCCAAACTGGCTGTGCCTCACAGCTGCTGGCAGCTCTGCCTACATGGAGCCCAGCATGGGCGACTAAGCTCTGCCTGCGATATAAGGGAAAGAAGAACAACATCTGCTTACCCAGGCTCCTTTCTTTCAGAGTGCAAAACTGTGGCGAAGAGGAGGCTGAGGCTGGCAAGGGTGGGAATAGGATCCGGAGCAAAAGCATGAGGTGGAGTGGGGGTGGTGAGCCACCACAGGGGAGGAGGCTCTGTGGGAATAGGACATTTTACATAAGAAATGGTTTATCTCCATGGCAAAGTGCTTCCAGAAGAGCATCCTGATACATGAAGGGCCAGATCCATTGATTATGCTACATTTGTGCCTTTAGAGAAATCTCAGTGAACAGCGGACCAGGCTCTGGAGAGTTAGGTATGACAATGCCAGCATCTGAGCCCAGGTGACACCAATGGGGACAGACTTTTTAGCAGGGCCTGTTATGACAGGACAAGGGGTAATGTTTTTAAACTAGAGGAGGGGGGATTCAGGCTAGACATGAGGAAGAAATTTTTTCCAATGAGGGTGGTGAAACACTGGCACAGGTTGCCCAGAGAGGTGGTAGATGCCCCATCCCTGGAGACATTCAAGGTCAGGCTGGACGGGGCTCTGAGCAACCTGATCTATTTGCAGATGTCCCTGCTCAGTACAGGGGCTTGGACTAGATGAGCTTTGAAGGTCCCTTCCAACCCAAACTATTTTGTGATGCTCAGCACTGACCTCCTCCTCCAGACATCAAGTGGCCAAAGTAAGGCTGGAGTTAAGGGGTCTGAGACATGGCATCAGTAGCTGCACGTGGTGGTTCCCTTCTGTCATCTCTCCCTACCCACCTCCACCCCTAAACTTGTGTTGGAGGAGAATCTCCCAAAAGTGACACCATGCTCCTCCAGAGGCTGGAAGAGAAGATCACTCTGATAGGGCCTGGTGCTGTCTCTCCTTCCATAGGGTGAGACAGAAATTGCCCATGTACAGTCTTCTGGTCTGTTCACTTGCAGAGGAGAGGTTTATCTGCAGGAGTGTATGCTTAATGTGCTCACAAGTGGAGTTCAGCGAAGCAAAATGTGGAAACAAAGCCGTCTCTCGTGGACAGCTTGCTGGATCAGTGTAATTGCTGCATTCTTCTAAGCTGATGCTTTATGAGCCTATTATTCCAGGATTAGTGCCTACATGTATTTTGAAAGAAAAAAAAAAACAACTGATTTTTGTCTGGTAAAGCTGTTGTTGAACAAGGGTATTGCCTAGATTTCAATAAAATTGCCATAATAGTGTAAAGTAGGGGTTTTATTACTAATGTCTGGTAGCTATTTTGGCAGGATCTGGGCCATTATGGTCACCAAAATATCCCAACTTCAGCAAGGGAGACCCAAACAGGTTTTGATTTGCAGCAGACCTTAGCAACTCTGGAAGAGTTAATGTGCATTATTGTTTCAGAAAATTGTATGTTTACAAATGAAATCTGTGGATTAGTGAGTCCCCAGCTAGGCTTGGATCCATCGCACTGACACAATGCATTGTACAGAATCAAGGCAATGTGGAGTGGATGCCAAAAATCTGCCATTACCTCACTCTGAAATTGCTAGGAGCTAAAGAGGTCTTCAAGAGAGCATGGGATGTTATATACTTGGGGCCAAATTCTAGTTAACTTTACCAGCTGCTTCGCGGACAGTTTGATGGATGATGCATTTTGAGTGACCTGTGTGGGATGCGAATCAGCAGCTCCTATAAGCACCTAAGCACGAGAGGGTGAACTGAGGTGAGATTTTCAAACTTTCTCTATGAATGTCTTTAGCATTGGACTTTAATTCAAATCTTTTACAGTATTTCTTGCGGTTTATGTTGCCATAATGGCAGGCATGCTACTATTTTCTGGGCTTGAAAAATGTTTGGTAGTGCCTGATGCAATTATGTGTATTTTAGCTGAGCGCAGGAGAATGTTGAACAGATTCTTCTTTCCATTGCTTTTGAATAACAATATCGCAGCCTATAATCTGACATTTTTGGGTAAAAGGCTGATTTGTCAGATCGGCTCAGGCAGTCTTTGTTGCTAATCTTAAGGAAACACAGTTCCTCTATGAAGAGCAAGCCAATTTAGCTTTAAATTGCGGCTCTGAAACCCCGCTGAGTTAGCTGTATTCAGCTAACTTTGGGAGCCTGTGCACAATATATTCTGGGATTGTTTCGAGCCTTCTACTTGGGGCTCAGAAGGGTCAACCGCTGGGTGATGGGAGTCGGGCAAAGGCAGATATTGCAAGATAATGATTTTGTTGCATTTTTAGATAGCTGAGATTATGTTGCCATGTGGTGGAGGTCGTATGAGGCTCTGTTAGTGGACTGAATAGATGGTGTTACATGCTGTGGACCCTGGTGAAATGTCCAAATAACTCCATATAGTGTTGCAGTGACAATGTAAGGACAATACATTGAGCCAAAGTTCTTACAAACAAACTTGAACCGAGATTACATTTAACTACTTTGAAGTGTAATCTTTAGCACTACAAAAAAAGAGTCATTGAAGCAAATTGAATCATTTGATTTCTCATTCACCAAAAGATTTGTTTGTCGTTTTCTTTAGCTCTATTGTTAAGCTCAGGAAAGGAACATTTTTAGGTACAGTTAGTCAAGGGCCTTTCTGCAACAGTGGGAAGCAGCGTCTAAAAATACAATTTACCAGTTTCTTCTATGGAGCCAAAGCAATTAATATTAACAGTGGCCTTTTCACAAAATAGTTTTGTGTTCAGAATGTGTTTCAGTATTAAAGAGGCAAAAAAACCCCAACAACAGAACAGAAGAGGTGTATTTGAGCATCCTAGAAGTGCTGGGGTAGGTAGGTGGGCAGAGCAACCTCCCTGCAGGGAGCTGGAAATGCCTCTTTTGGCCCTGGCAGGCTCTGCTCGGAGGAGGGAGGCGTTTCCAAAGGGCACCTGCTAGCGGCACGTTGCACTGCCTGCGTTGTGCAAAATTATACACTGGCATAGCAGGAGCGTTTCTGTGTGAGCTTCCTGCCCTGCTTTTGCCTCCTGATGCTCTTTTCAGTGGGCTCGGTGGGAGCGGTGCGGCTACCAGCGTTTTCAATAGATGTGGAGCAGCTGGGGCTGGAGCTGCTGCCAGGGAGCCCAGAGGAGGTGGAGAGGTGGTCAGGAAGGTTATGTGCCTGCTTTACATCAGCCAAGCCTCCTAAAATGCTTCCCGTGACCAGGCACAGGCTGTCTGGTTAAGCAGTGTTTATGTACGTGAGGCTATAGAGAAGTCCATATGCGGCAGTGTCGATCCCTGGCCCTGCACACCCCCATTCCCATTGCAAGCCCCCTGCCGCTGCAGACCCCTCCATCCCCTTCCTGTCAGGGGCTTTGTTACCCAAAGCAAAGGTTGGGGCTACTTGTTTTGCACAGTTTCTGTCTTGTAGCCACAGTTTAAGAGAATATAGGCAAATGGACACTGAGAAAAATGGAAACAAGTGGTGCCAGTAGACAAGAGCAACTGTTACAATGCTGTGTATCCTTTCTCATGTCATGGTGTTAATTTTGCCTTGACTAAATGCGCCGTTTTCCTGTGTCTTCCACCATAGTCCTCAGGGAATGGAGACTTGATGGCCAAAGGCCTTTTGGTGTGTTGGCAAGTGAGATCTTGCCGTGTTAATGCCCTTGGTAACCATGCCTTTCCCAGCGACATTGCTGCTCTTCAACTGGGAAACCAAGGCTGGTGGGGGCTTCCCATTGAGGGTGTCTGCACCAGGACTAGGCTTTGTCAACCTTGTCCGTATCTCAAGATCCAGGGTTGCTCAAGTGGTAGTACTGACTTAAAAGCTGCGAAATTTGGTGTATGCTCATATGTAGTTCTATGACTTTACCTCTATCTGATTTCTGAGCTTTGGGGGCTGTGAGTGTGTGTGTGGGGTCACTTTCACTTACAAACCTTCTTGCTAACCAAATGGGCCGGGAAGTTACTTCATTGCAAACAGAAGTTGAGTTTCTAAGGTGGTTGCTGGTCTTTCATTTGAACCCTTTCCTTCTCCTCCCACCCCTACAAATATTGTGAGGTTGCAGGTGAAACTGTGAAACTTGGAATGTCTTCATTGCTTTCAGTGGCTCAGAGGGTAAAACCACAGGATTTTAATTTTAAATTTGATCTGTTATTTTACATTCTTCCTCCAGTGACACTTGTATATGAGTTTCCTAGATGCATTTGTTGCCTCACGCTAAGTATTTAATTAGTACTTCTCTTTTTACCCGTTTCTCTACATATTTTCAAATTTTATCACTATAAAAAAAACCCTTGTTTTGAAAAGTGCTTACTACAAATCTGCATGGTGGCTTTCTCCCAGCATGCTTTTCACTTTTATTAACAGCTGCCAACTGTTGCACCTGGATGATATGCCACTCTTAATTATATGCACCGAGGGAATAAAATGAGGGTGTTTCTGGAGCCTGAATTTTGACATTTCCTTGCTTCTAAGTGTTTGCTTTCACAGCTTTGACACTCTTCTTTTCACAGAGGTTTGTGTGTGTGTGCAGATGCATAATTTTTATTGAAGCTGCTAAGCATATGCTTTTGTTAACATACGATATTTCAGAAAATGATTTGAAGGACAGTGTCATGGTTGCAATTCCATTAGCGAGGACTTGGCTGGAAGCAGGACCAGAAGGTTGCTTGCTGTGTCAGTACAGTGTTCCCCCATACGTTATATGAAGCGTGCAAGGACTTGAGCACAAGGCAGAATAAACACCAAACTGCTGATGTGCACCTACCTGCTCAGTTTGCTATATGATCACCTGTTAACAGTTTGTTCATCTGGAGAATGACTGGTTGCATCAGGCACTTGTTATAAAGCCACACTCTTCCCTCCAACCCTTTTCTATCTTGCATACTTGGCGTAAGTGGGAATAGGCTTTAATAGACAAGAAAGCCTGTTCATTAGTGCAGTCTGTCTTCCAGGAAGATTGCTTTAATATTTTTCAGCTGTAGCTTGCAACTTGTTCTGCAATGAGATGAATTGATGCACATGTGGCAGTTGCTTATCCTCTTGAGATAATCTGCTTTAAAGTTTACATTCAGCAGTTTTAAGAACGTCACTAACAGTGCATGTCAGCAATGTGCTGCTTTTCATATAGACTGATGTAGTTTTAGTGGCATATGCAGGATTGAGGGAACCAAGTGTTTAGGCTGAATTGATACCAGGTGTAGTTCTTATGCGGTGCTCACATCTGGATCCTTATATTTGTTCTTGCAAGTTTTGTATTTTTAACATATTTAATGATACGTAAAGCTGTATGCCTGTTTTTGTAGGCATGTGTTACCTATAAATGTCTTGGTAATTAAACTATGTCATGTTCCTACATCTTGCAGTTTGCCATGTCTCCTTTTCCGCCAGTGAGGTGGAGAATGCTACCATAGCTTCATGCTTTTCAGTGGACATAACACATTAGACATCTTTGCCCATCCGCCCTTGTGAGTTATTTGTTAGCCTGCATTTGGGAAAATGGATGTTATTAGTGAGCAGCACTGATTTGTCACAAGGATATAACCCCAGAAGAAAAGCAGTCGTGAGATGGTGTGGTAAACCTTCTGGCAACTGAATTTTGATAGTCTGCCTAAACCCAGAGCTGTTGTGTTGTATGAACAATAGAAAAATGAGCTGAGAGTTTACATGCTGACTATGGTACTCTTTAAGGTTATGGAGAAGATTCTAAAACTGTCCCAAGCGAATGATTAGGTAGATACCAGCCAGAAGAAGAGTTAGGTGGATTGCAGTGTTGGTGCTCACCTAGCAGCCTGGGATACAACCAAACCAAAGCAAACCAGTACTGTCTAGATTCAGACCATCTCAAGTACTTTTCTGCTTGGCATCTAGCCACACTTTGCATAATTTCAACTCCAGATTGGTTTAGCTGTTATTTTCAGATAAGCTGAAGAGCAAAAAACTCAAACCTCTCAATTCTGCTGTGCTTCCCTGATGGGTTTCTGTTGGCCAATCTTGAGGGTATGAACTTAGTGGTGCCATTGTTCTTGGTGGGCTAATGGAAGTCATGCTGATGAAGAAAACCAGGTAGATTTTTCCAGTAAGCCTTACAGGAGTAAAAGAGAGGCCACCATAACAAGCATGGCTGTGGGGCCCACGCCAGGGTGGAGGTACCTGTTTCTAAGCTGATAAAGTGAATCCCTGCAAAACCTGTCTGTTGATCTGCATTTAGGATCGGTGCTTGCAGGGAGCAGGATCAAACCTCATCCTCACAGAAAAAGTCTAGGAGGAGTTACCATGGCCTCCCAAGGAGACCACCTGCAAAAACAGAACAGAGAACTGGTGCTGCCCTGACCAAAGTTTCATTTTCTGTCAGTGCTTTGCTCCGCTATGGCACTGCTGAGCTTTAGGTCCAGTACCTTTAATGCTAAGTCCAACAGGGCTCTTCTCATTTGCAGTGCAAGATTAGTGCTACTAGTGCTATGAAAAAAATCATTGCAACAAAGAGAACTAAAAAAAGATAAGTTATATATAATGAAGTTCCTTTGCTCTCTGCCTGTTGTGGAAGATTGTCATGGAAACATTTTTTTTTTACAGAGAATAAATTTATTTTCTGTGACTAATGTCCACAAAGCTAAGGGAGAGGACATATTTTAGGAGACACCCTTCTCTTGACTCCCAACAGTTGTAAATGTTTTATTGACTGTGTTTTAAATCACTACAAAGGAGAGGGTATTACCTGGGCCTGAAAAGCAGTGGCTCTTGGGTTTTTGTTGTTGTTTTCCTTTGTTGGTTTTGGGTTTTTTGTTTGCTTTTTGTTTGTTGTTTTTTTTACTCCTTAAAGCCATACAGCTGTATTGATATTAAAGCACTTTAAATCAGGGACACTTAGTCTTTCCTAAGTCTGGTTCTGCATTTGATCACTAAAATGTGAAACGGGGACTATTTAATATGAAACACATTATGAATCCGAGATCAGGAAAATGGGAAGCGGCATGAGCTGCTGGGTTTCTCCCATAGGGATCAGTGTTGGAGGAATGTCTTTTGGTCTCGCTCCTCTGCTTTTGCTTCCCCACGCGTAACCTGAGATCTTCATCCCTCTCACTGTGACAGAAGACATTTTCAGCATTCGGAAGGCAAGTTATGGTTTATCAGAAACAGCTAGATGGGATACAGTTTGTTTGCGACCAAGCCATCAACCGTACTTCAGCTCTGGTGGCTGCTTCTTGTCCTGACAGCTCACCAGGGCCATGTTGGGAGTGGAGAAGACCTCTGTTTTCCAGCAGTTCTCATGCCAGCCTTCTCTGTGAGGGGTTGTGAGCAGCCATCAACTTCCATCGATGTGAAGTAAGGACCTTGCTGCTCTCCATCTGCTGCAGTGACTACATGTCAGGATCCCCATGCCCCTGTGTGACAGGCCCTGAAAAGTGTCTGTCACGTTAGCTGGTTGTACCGTGAACTCAAAGAGTTTTCACATTAAGTACTGGGCGGTATTTCAGCATGTCAGTCTTGCCTTATGAACAGCCCCTTTCTGAAAAACAGCTCATATTTGGAAAGTGATAGCTGATGAATATTTCACATGCAAATGGCAAGGTAAACACGCTTTCTCCTTGCAGGGGATGTCTCTGGCCTGGAGGCTGGTTTTGACAAGCTTGTAACGATTTCTTTTGGAACTTCTTTAGTGCATCCTCACGTATCTCTGTGTCTGGCTTTCTGCCGCCACTGCTTCCATCAGTCTCTGTATAATCTCTCTTGACTTGTGTAGATAAATTTAGAGGCCGGGGAGGTAAAAATATGCTCCCGTCCCTCAGGAGATGCCATTATGGCTGCCCTCTTAGTTAGTTGGCCAAGAGAGTGCTGGAAGGTCACTGAAATTGGTTTCTTTCTGCCAGAGACAAAGGTAAGATAGATCCCCTCTATGACCCACTCAGGACGAGCCATGGGTTCCTTCCTGTGGATGGGGCTGTGCTGTAGCTGCACAGGTTCCTGCTTCTCAGGCTGCTGGGCTGTGCTCTGACCCTGTGGCATCCACACGATGTAAAAATTCTGCTGCTTGGGACGTACAGCACCAAGGGAAAATGTGATTCGTGGGTGTTTCTGTTCAGAGCAGCTGGGTAGGGCCAGAATTATGGCATCTTCCTTGCCTCAAAACCATCTCCTGCTGGTCCCTGTGCTCTGAAGGTCTGGCCATTTCAGGTGGCAGAGACACTAGCAGGTAAGAATATGTTTTTCTTTCAGTTTCTTGAAAACGGAGTGAAACAGAAGATGAGAGTGAGGGCGCAGCTGGCTTTATGGAAGCAGCAGTCTAGAAGCGTGTCCAGGAGAGTGTAACAATAGTTGCCCATGAAGTATGGTGTGAAGTTACCCATAAATATGATGTGAAGTAAAAAGCACATTGAAGAGAAATCTGGCCAAGAACAGCTTTTCTCCAGTGAAGCTGAGCTGCTCTGTGGAAATGGACCACATCAGACAAGGCATTAGTCATGTGTTAAATCAGCAATTGGCTCCGCTTTGTTTCCTTCCTTCCTGACTGAAGTAAGAGGGAAAGGAAGGAAGAGCTGCGGAAATACAGAGGATGCCATACCATGTGGAAGGGCACTAAGGCAGAGTGTGAGGAAGCCCTGAGGAGTCTGTGCACAGAGTCTTGCAATACTGACAGCCTTAAAACCTTTGTGTGGTCTGTCTTTGCTCTTAGAGTAGCGGGAGCAACTCCATAGTGTGTCCTTACAAACACCAGTGCCTCGACACATAAAACTCTGTCTCCTTGTGGAAGCACTAATTTGACTGTGCTGATACAGCAGGCAGCAGATTCGTGAGTGAGCTGGACTGTCTGCAGCAGCATCAATGTTTGCATGTCTCTCTGTGACACTTTGTCTTCTGTGCTGAGGAGCTCCATAAAGGATGTCAGAGAGAGCCTGTAAAATTTACATCCCTTGATGTGACTGCTGATGTCTCCCAGAGTGTCTTGCCAAGGTCAAACCCCACCATTCTGTGTCATGTCTTGTCCCCCCACTCTCTGCCAGGGCCAGAGACCCTTCGCATGTGTACACAGGCACTGAAGCCCAAAGGGATCACAGCAATCATAAGGCCTGACTTCCTATAGAAGATGAGCCCTGGTATTCTCTTCAGGAGTATCTGTATCAATGTTGTGTTGATCTATTGCCTACTTTTCAGAGAGGGGGGGAAATTTCAAGACCTACGTTCATCTCAGTAAGATAAGATGTTTCTATCATTACTTCACCACACCTAAAAAACATGTGTCATGGTTATAGCCTGAGTTTGCCCAATCTACCTTTTGCAAAGTTAATTTTTATTTGGCTAGATTAGAGATCTTTCTGTTATCAGAGATCTTTTCCTCATGTAGGTACTTGCAGAAAATGATCAAGTTAGTACTTAACATTCTCCTAATTAAGTATTTTGAGCTTCAGTCAGTTGCTACGACAAAGAGTTCTTGGACCTCAAACTGTTCCTGAAGTTTTGTTGAGAACTCATTCCAAATTTTTAACATTATTTTTTAATTCCTGGCACCAGAACTGGATACAGTAATCTAATAATAGTTCCCAGTGCCTTGGACAGGTGTAATTAATACCTTTTCTTACTTTAACAAATACATCCTGCTTATGCTTTTAGGGATTATGTTTAAGTTGGCTGTGGCATCAAGAGAGCTTATGTTCATTTGCTTATCTAAAGTGCTCCTGAATGCTTTTCTGCATTGCTGGATACTGTTGTCTTTGGGTTGTAGGTAAGTTAAGATTTTTATTTTTTTATATATATATTTTTTATCCCCTAACGATTTAATTCCTTCTTTTCAAGCCACCTTGAATCTGAAGTATACGAGTGAGTTTACTCAGAACTACTTTCTTACTTAGAAGAGTTCACATTCCTTCAGGCACTGAAGCTTTCCTGACTCTGTCTAGCCTGCTAACAGAGAGTGGCCTCCTGCCTACTCAGACATTTATCCTGTACTTGTCTACGGCAACTGGTTTTATGTATTACTAAGCTCAAAACTCTTGGCTTACACTGTCAGAGACTCAGAAAAAAAGAGAATCCTTTAGCAGAAGTGCCTCCTCTCTACCTTTTTTCATTGTTGATTTCACTTATGTCAGGGCAAATCCAAAAGAAAAACTATATATTCAGCTGTCTTACAAAGAGCAGATACAAAAACTATCAGACCGAACATCGCCACTCCAGTGTGAAGCAAAGAGATGGTACTGCTTCTTTTAACATAAAACCTCAATGCATCTCTAATTGTATAGCTACTGAGCAGCCTTTTCACAGTGCATGTATGTGCACATGCATGCGCATGTTTAAGTCAACCTCTGTCCCCCCTATTCCATTTGTAGCAAGCACACAAGGTAAATATAAAAGGTATCAGATGGCCATCACTGAATGGTGGTTGTTTTCTCTCCTTGATAAGTAGGACAGGTGTTATTCTTGTGGAGGAGTCTGCCTTTGCACATTGCTGTGGGTTTGGAGGATTACAGTATCACAGTATGTTTGGGATTGGAAGGGACCTCAAAAGATCATCTAGTCCAATCCCCCTGCTGGAGCAGGAACACCTAGGTGAGGTCACACAGGAACATGTCCAGGCGGGTTTTGAATGTCTCCAGAGTAGGAGACTCCACAACCCCCCTGGGCAGCCTGTTCCAGTGTCTGTCACCCTCACTGAGAAGAAGTTTTTTCTTAAATTTAAGTGGAACCTCTTGTGTTCCAGCTTGATCCCATTACCCCTTGTCCTATCATTGTTTGCCACTGAGAAGAGCCTGGCTCCGTCCTCTTGGCACTCACCCCTTATATATTTATACGCATTAATAAGGTCACCCCTCAGTCTCCTCTTCTTCAAACTGAAGAGACCCAGCTCCCTCAGCCTTTCTTCATAAGGGAGATACTCCACTCTCTTAATCATCTTTGTTGCCCTACACTGGACCCTCTCCAGCAGTTCCCTGTCCTTCTTGAACTGAGGGGCCCTTCTTGAACTGAGGATTGCTGGCTTCCTTGAAGTAAATGGCTAAACTGTAAGAAGGGTTAGCAAGTGGTTACCTTCTTGTGATACTTTCAGAAGTACTCTGTGGTTTTCTTTGAAAGCTGTTCCTGAAAGGTAAATAGGATGCTTACATTTGTTAGAGAACTGGGAATCCAAGCAGGATTGCCAAAGGGAGTCCCACCAAAAATGCTGACCTGGAAGCCTCTTCAGGCTTTCTCTGAATTGGGTGGTTATCGGCTACAAGATAATTTGGCAAATGCCTAACATCAAGCATCTTACCTTTCTTAACAGTTTCATAGTGTTTAGTCCCATGGTGAAAGTTAAGTTTCTTTTACTGTGATGGTGTCTTGATTCATCTATATCTGATGGACCTAACAGAAGAGCTGTGATTTCTCTCTGTCCTGAGTGGGACATGTGTAGTTCTTTCTGGAGGCATACAGTTTATTGTTTTCTGATATGCATTTGCTTGGGTGATCCTTTTTTAATGCTTCATTTCTTAAAATATTGGAACTTGCTATATAAAAAGGTATTTCTTTGCTCTACTGTAAAAAATTGCAAAGCTGTAACAGCTAAAGGAAAGAATAAATGCTACCCAGTGAATGAAGCTGGCATTTTCTAATCCTTGGATTCAGTGGTGAAAAGCTGGTTGGTTGCCCAAACTAAGATACCTTTGAAGGGATTGCTTTCAGAACTGTGCTGACAACTCTACAGGCTTCAAAGTTAGGTCTGTTTAATATGATTTGAATTGGCCACCCGAAATGGCCAGCCAGTTTTGAAAACTAAGCTCAGATTTTTGTGGTGAGAACAGTGGTAAATACAAAGCAAGCTACAAGTGATGCCAGACACTGAAAAGAAGAAAAGAAAATGAATTCATTGAGTAAGTCATCCTGGGCACTTAAAAAAGAGCTAGAGATAGGCTTGCACTAATGATGGCTATAAACTGCATACTTGGTCTGGCTCTTCGTCTCATTCTCCTGGCTAGGCTTAAACCAGACAGCAAAGTTAGGTGCAGAAATCCAAGTCTCAGGCTTTTCCACTGACGTCCCCCGAGCTGCACCTTGTAGCCCGCAGCTCTGAACTTCATCTGAATGTTCAGGGTGCACCAGGGCTCCCATGGCCCAGGGCAGTGCTGGGAGTCAGCACTGCTGCCTGGCTTGGCATCATCTCCAGCAGATCTGCCAGAAGTAGACTCTGGCAAAAACAAAAAGAGGAGGAGAATTAAAAAGAAAAAAAAAAGGCAGGGGGGTTGTCCTTCCAATAGTTGAATAATCCCTTCAGTAATTGAAGTGACTTCTCTTGTGCTATGTTGTTCTCCTGGCCAAATCCCACAGTGCTTGCTGGATTCTTATTCAATCCCGTTTCCTCTCAGTTCAGCTGGAGCTCCCTTTGGCAGAGCTCTGCAGGAGCTGCCTTCCTCTTATTTAAAGTTAGGAAAGAATTTGCAGAAGGAAACAATTCAGGTGGTTGGGTAAGTGGAGAAAACTCTTAAAAAGTCCTCAAAATGTCATACCCTGATTTTGCAAGGTCACGTGCAGTCTTCTGTTCTCTGTAAAGTTAAACGTGTTATGACATTATTTGCCAGGCAGGGCCATTGCTATGAAGTTATTCTTCCAGATGTTATTGCAAGCATCTGATGTATTGTTCAAAACATCTTAACTTCGACTTGGCAAACAGGCCATTGCAAAAACCCATTTTCTGGCAATCAGGAGGGCTTGCTGCCATTGAGGTGTTTTCTTCTGCCAGGAGACAGCCTGTGCAAAGACATCCAGATCTGGTGAGCAAGAAACCCGAAGCTGAACTCGGACCTGGGTTCCCTGAGTGCTAACATATCGTGTGACTGAAGTCGCTGCTGGACATGTGGTTATTACATGGTTTTTATTCAGATGGAATCTGAACTGGTTGAAGGTTGAGATTCACCAGGGAGAGCTAGGTAGAGGGAGACCTGCCGTGGGCTTGGCCTGCTGTCGGGGTACAGATCTGGGAAGCTGTCCACCATGAAATGTGCCTCTTGCATGGGCACATGAATGCTATGCTGGGACATCCTTAGGATGTGTGTGAGCCACTTGCCATGCTTTGTTGCAATTTCATACATCGAGGCGTGACTGTTTACAAGGAGGATGCAAATGTGTTTTCTCTGGATGCAGCAGCGATCTAGCAACCGAAGTCCTGGCTCCCAGACTTCTCCAGGCAACGTTTGGTCCTTTAAACTGTCTCTTCTTGCTTTTTCCCAGGGCCTTGCTGTGACTGCTTTTGTGCAGTTTGGTGCCAGTCAGCTCCACCCCTCCGCCTCTCTCTCTTGCAGATTCACAAACCCTCCTAAGACACCAGCTGGCAAAAATCCTCCGCCCGTGTGTGTCAAATGTATGCCTTTGTTTGGGTGATGACACGTGCCTGTATTTGCTGATGGTATTTTAGCCGCTTGGTTCAGTAACCAATGTCACTGTCTCCTCCAAGGATCTGGGGAGAAGAGGGGTGCTTGTGCTTCCCCCTCACCTCTGCTTCAGTGTGCTTTAGCCCAACTTGAACTATTTTAGTGCAACGATCGAGAAAAGCAGCAATTGCTCATATGATGTGTCACACCATAAACTTCAGGAAAGTAATTCATTCCAACAGTATAATTCTAGGACTCAGGAACCAAAAATATGTCCTATTACTCATCTTTGTATCTCATAACACAGAATAACCTAAACCATTCATTTATTTACACAGCAAAGGTTTAGCCAAAAGCAAAGTGTTGAGTGTCAAGAGCCACTGTCGCAACATATTCACAGAGTAATTACTTGTTTTATCCTTTATTTTTTTATTTCTGTGCCAATATAGGCCAAGAATGCAAGTCAGGAGATAAGCATGATGCAGAGACAAAGAGCCTGTGCTTGAAACTTGGGAGAGGAAGACTAAATAACTGGCATGTCTTGGGCAGGCTGTGAAAGCTCAAATGCGTTTATTTTATGGTTATCTAACATCTAGTGTTTTCTCTGCTGAATGCATTTTCCTTCTGAAGGAATAGAAACTTTCACGTGTATGCATACATAGAGCCTTTCCCAGCTTCGTTGCCCTCTTCTGCACTCTCTCCAGCACCTCAGTGTCTTTCCTGTAGTGAGGGGCCCGAAACTGAACACAGTATTCAAGGTGCAGCCTCACCAGCACTGAGTACAAGGAGGTAGATAGATAGATACAGAGGGGTTTCTTTAAAGACCCTGGCTCTTCAATAGTTCCTGAGATGGAGAGTGGGTGGGCATCTCTCTGTGATCTCTCCGGGGTGCCCTGTGCTGCAGGACAGACCTGGGAGAGGATGCCAAGTCCCATGTGTATCTGTCCCAGGAGCAAGCAATATCACATGAAGCTGGTTTCCTACCTACTGTGGGACGTGCAAGTCTGTCCTAGCCTTGCCTGGTCTTTCAGTCTTCTCTTTTCCCCTATGTAAGGCTGTTGCCAAAACAAAACTGTTGTTTCCGCTTCTGTCAGCTCTGTCAGCTGTGCTGGTGGATCTCTCCAGACCCGATGCAAGAGGCCTTGAAGGGAGCAAGGTAGCTTGGAGTCAGGGGTGGCTCTGAAAGCAGCTTCGCTAGTCTTGTGGGATAGGTAGGATACCTGACCAAGTATCTGTCAAAATCAAGGAGAAAATTTGTCCCTAAGGCACAGAAAGCTAATTCTTTGTGACAGTAAAAAAGTTATCAGGTAGTCACGTAGTTGGCTCTGTCTTTTTGGTTCAGTTGACTGCCCCATCTCCACAGCTGTGCTCAGCCTGGGCAGCAGATGTGTACATGTGTAGTAAAGTGCTTTTTTTGGTCAATGAATTGGGGATGACTTATCAATATGGGTAACAGATTACTGCACCATACTGTTAATACTCCATGTTTTGTATCCTGCAGCTGTGGAAAGTATCAGCTTTTTTTCTTTTGGTTTTTTGAAAAATTCTTTGGAGAGATTGTGTGGTGCTGCCAGCAAACAATCTGGCATCTCATGTTTCTGTAACCCATGAATTTGTTTGTCCTCACCAGAATGACTTCTGTGGTTTTCTGCCTAAATAATCCATGCAAGCCTATATGTTCTCAGTTCTACCTTATTATATAGAAGAACATACTAATTTAAGACTGTTTCCTTGGTGAATCACCTGGGGCTTTCAAAAATGGTGAAGTTAAGCTCCAATTTACCTGTTGTTTTATCTTATGACTAAATGATCTTTCTTTAATGTGACTAGTCAGGAATGCAGCTTCCAGGCGTTTATGGTCTGATGCTGCTCAGGGCTTCACCCAGGTGGCTGTCTTGTGTGTGGTGTTCAGCCTTATCTCTTTATCAAGGGTATTTAATCAGAATGATCTTTTAGCAGCAGAAATATATCTAGTTAATAACATGCCCAGTGATAACTGACTTCTGGCTCTTAGCACAGACTATGAAGCCCCAACTCCTGTGGTTTTATTCTTCAATTCCTCTGCTGATGAAACTTGACTTTGATTCCAGGGCATTCATGTCAAAGGGTATGGATCTATTTTTGTTATCATATTTCCAGATCGTATTTTTTGTGGTTTTTGTTCTCTAAAGGAAAACAAAAATATTCACTAATTTAACCTTTGCTTGCAGAAAAAAAGATAGGTAAGGCTAGTCAGGCCGGGGGCTGTTGTGTGCTTGGCACTTTCTCAAGCCAGGAAGGCAGCCAGAAACATTTTGACTAAGTTTGTCTCCCTGTTTCCAAAGGCCACCAGCCCGCAGTGCTGTGGATTGTCACAGTAGGGTTTGCCATAGTTGCAAGTGAGTTTGCTGTGAGTAGCTAGTTCATCAGCCATGAGGGGAATGGTGTACAAGCTGGAGGTGGAGGGAAGCCTCTTGGGCTTGTTCTGTTGTCTGAGTGTTAAGGCTGGGGTAAATAAAACTCTGAGGTTTTCCCCACATTTGTTATTTCTTCTCGTTGTATGAGTAAGGTAATGTGGGAGTTCCTCCAAGGCCAAATCAAGGCAGACAGCAAAGATGTGGGTGCAGCATCTTTGTGCCTCTGTCTAGGGGGGCAGATGTGGCATTTTCTGTGGTTTTGTTGGGACTGTACCCATGCAAAGAAGACTCATTCACATCATGTAATATTCAGCGTCAGGCAGGAATGCCAAGCACCACTTTTCCCCCACTCTAATCCTGACAAACAAGCAGCTGTCACTTGGATAACGATGGGGGAGCAGTGGGGTCTGGGTGTGTGTGGTGAAGAACTCCCTTTGTTGCAGAGCTCTGAGGAAATGAGGAGCCCGGGAGGAGGATTTCATGGAGCCTTTTGTTGCTCAGCCTGGCACAAGCTGTTAAATCTTTGTCTGGGGCACCCAGTCTGTCTGCCGCACCCAATCTAAATAAGAAATCTCAATAAATGTCTATAAATTTCATGCAGAAAAAGGCAGGTACTTTTATCGTATCTTATATGTATATTATACTCCTATTCATAAATGTAGGAGTAGTTATATTTATCCAGTCCTAAAATTACTTTCGTCCCTTTGAAGGCAACCGTGATGCTGATGTGGCCCCTGATAAAAATGAGTTTGACGCCCCTGATTTAGTCAATCCATTAAAACAATAATAGGAACCAGATTTTTTAAGTGTAGAACAGAGTGATATTGCAGCCAGTCCCATCCTTTTGTTCTCATGTGGCATTCTGCAAGAACAAGGAGATAGAAAGCACTTGGATAGGCACTAGCATGTGCTGTGTTGTAGATTGTGGTACAGAGTTCCCTTAGTTTTATTATGCACTTTCATGACGGGCTTCATTTGACTTGGACAGCTGTGAGCAGGTGTGCCACTGACAACTCGCATTAAAGAAAGTTTAGCCTTTGTGGGTTTTGCAGAGTTGCTCGGTTCTAGACGTCACAAGGAGATCATCTTTCATGTAGATTTTAAAAGAGAAAAAAGAAATGTGCCAGGAGAGTGGTACAAAAATTATTTTGTTTTTCGTAGTATGTTTTTATTCTGTTTAATCATGCAAAACTAACACTTGGCTATATTTTAAGAAACTTGTCATGGAAGCATATAATCTCAAGTCATATATCCAACACTAGGAAAAGCCAAAAATTACGCTTAAAACTTGTAAACACCAGCTTGAAGACTTTCTGGGAAAATAGATAAAATAAATTCCCAGTATGAAGTGTGCTGTTTGGGTATGGTTAATGTGTTTGTCTCCTCTCCTTTGTTACCTGTTTCCTTGCAATAACTTTTGTCTGTCATCATACGAGAGAATAAAGAGAGAAATTGTCAGTGATTCTGGAAAAATGCTGTCTCACTGACCTGGGCCATTGTGCCTGAAACCATGGTGTATCTGTTGAGACTGACATATTTTTGATTCTTTTTTTAAAATGTTATTTATACAAGGTTAGAGAAGTAAATCATCAGTGTGACTGCTAACAATCCCCTCTCCTCTGGTTTTTTTATTAGGTGGCAGTGAAAGTAATTGACAAGAAAAGAGCCAAAAAGGACACTTATGTCACCAAGAATCTGCGACGGGAAGGGCAGATCCAGCAAATGATCCGCCACCCAAATATTGCTCAGCTGCTGGATATACTCGAAACTGAAAACAGCTACTACCTTGTCATGGAGCTGTGCCCTGGTGGCAACTTGATGCACAAGATCTACGAGAAAAAAAGGCTTGAGGAACACGAAGCGCGCAAATATATCCGGCAGCTTATCCTGGCAGTTGAACATCTTCACCGGGCAGGAGTAGTTCACAGGTAATCTTAAAAACCCTCTCTGGGTAAAGTTTGTCTCAGAGCCTCTAAGTGGTATGTTGGCATTTATTTGTATGTTAAGGAGTGTTCCTTATTAAAACATGTTCCCGACAGCTTTTTCGGCTAATCTTCATTATGTTGTTTAGGTGATCGTGTTGTAGATGTCAGAAGGTCAGAAAGCTCCAGGTGAGCACACAGGAGCTGTGCTGACTCCATGTTCTTAAAGATAAGCCTGTGCTTTCCAAAACTAGGACTCTTTTCCTGCAAGTAGCACTATTTTGCCTCTTCAAAGCGCTGTACCGGCATTAACTAATGAATCATTATACTATTTCTTTGAGGAGGTGGTTGTGTCTGTTGTTTTGCTGGTTGAAATACAGCAGTATGGGGAGATGAACTGATTTGCCCAAAGCCTCGCAGTGACACAGCTGGGACAAAGCCTGAATGGGACCACAGAAGTCACTTACTTCTACTTCTGTGCTCTTTCTGTTGCTTATATTGCCCCCACAGGACCTCACAAGTTTGATTACTGTGCAGGACAATGCAGAGTATGCAGCTGCTCATCTCACAGTGTCTTCTCAGGAGAGATGCAGAATGTTGTGATACATCGCATTCTTCCTTCAGGACCTTTGTTCAATCAGTGTATAGGCAGGATGTGGATCTCCTTGCAGGAGGAAGATGCTGTGAAGTTTACCTGGGCTCAAGGAGAAACAAGTTCATCAGAGAGAAGTCTACAGAGGGTTGCTGAATAAGGAGTAACTACCTCTGCCTGAAGTCCCTGAGCAGCAAGTGGTAGAGGCTAGGAGAGTACAGGTGGAGGTGCCACATGGAATTGCATATCCCTGTTCCTTTCTCCACTTATGTGTTCTTGGCTGCTATGGAGACAGGGGGGATGGTGGGCTGGGTAGACCTTTGGTCTGAGCCACTATGTCTCTTTTTCCGTTCTTCGGTGTATTTATAGGGTCTTGTCTAAGAAGGAGGCTCTGCTTTCTAAATTTGGGCCAACTGGTGTTAAGTCTGGACTCCCACATACTTCCCATATGATGCTGAGCAAGTTGTGTAGGTCCCATCCTCTTAGGTTACCCAGGCACATGGTAGGATCTAGACACCTGAACGCTTTTGAGGATCTGGATCTTAACTTCCTTGGCTGCACTGACTGTGTATGACTCTGATGGAGAGCTGTGGTTCACACCCATGCACAGGTCTGCTATGCAGCTGGCAAACTGCATGAAGGCAGCGCACAGCCAGCTCCTCCAGCTGTGCCCAGCTGTGTGCTGAACTGCCTACTGCTGTGTAACGCTGTTGGGTGCCTCTGGCTTGGTGGAACTCCATGTGCTCTGAAAACTGTGGTTTTTTGTCCTGAATCTCTCTGCGTGTTCCCTGTGATCCATTAGGGATAGGTGCTACGTGCGCACACAACCTCGGATGTACTGAGGTCTTATCTTGAGCTAAATTTATGGTACCACTGCAATATAAATATTTGAGCAGCCACCAGATCTATTCTGCAGGTTCTCTATCAACAGCTTAACTGCTGACCTCTTTAAATTATTAACCCCACGATTTGGAGCGTGGAAAAGGAAAAAGTCTATTTTTTGCCTTAAGGGATCAATTGATATCCGGTACGTACAGAGAGAGGAAGGAAAAAGGTCAAAGTTTCTGAGGTGGGCAGAAGAAAACCAGACAGGAACAAGATGAATGCATTTGGTTTTTGAGAGCCAGTATTGAGTTCAGCAGCAGTTCCTCTCCCTGAAAAATTTGCCTTCTGCATAGTGGCCGAAGCACTTATGAGGGTTGATAGATTTGGCTTTGATTCCCTGTGTTTTTTCAGAGAGGATTCAACCCCATATTTTGTACTAAAATAGCTCTTTTGGTACAAACTAGAATCAACAGGCTACTGTGGTGGGAAGAAGGCAAGGCTTTGGGATCCAGAGAGAAGGTGAGGATGAGTTCCTGTATGGATGCTTGTGTGCTCGAGGCCATTTTGGCCCTCACCCCCTCTTCTCGCTGCTGCCTCTGCAAACATAAGTGCAGCCCAGGGACCTTCATGAGCAGAGGGAGGAAGCAGCCCTGGAAATAACTGATATGCTCTGCTGCATCTGGCAGCTGAGTTCTCTCCGTCCAGCCCCATGGTGTTGGATTAATCCTTACCCCAACAGCAGTGTACTCCATCCACTCCATTTCTCAAATCGCAGCACAGTGCAGCGCTCATCCTTGGGATTCTTTCATCCAGATAATGAGCATGTCCAGTTCTGCTTAAACTGTTAAAATTTGTCAGAATCACAGGCAGTAAGTATATCTGGAAGTATTTTCTCTAGCTTAACCATTCAATGTCTTGACTTATTCTGCAAACAAAGTCTATAGAACAGTGTTAGAGATGCAGGAAAAACACTGCTGGAGTGATCCAGATTTATTCTTCTGACTCTCTGCAAGCAAGAGAGGAAGGAAGAATAATAGTTACCCCAGGAGATGTCCTTCAGCATCTCAGGCTTTTGACTGTGGCAACTCTAAAAAGACTACTCGTGCGGCACCTGAAGAGGGGGAAAAATAGTGCAGAAATCTGATTCATTCTCACCCTGGATAAAATGGCAATGTTCTGTTGTTGTTATTGTTGTTATTTTTAAAACAGGTAAAAATAACAGCACTTTCATCTACGTGGTGATCTGTGGGTGTTCACATTCACTGTGTGTGAAACAAAACATGGCATCCTAGGCCAGAAGGCAGTCTGCTGTTTCTCTCTCCAAATGCTTTCATCATTCACATTGGAAGTGTTCACTGGCTATTTTATTGTGAGTCACCAGCAGTTTTGTCTGCATCATTCAGGGAACAATACTTGTCCTGTTCCATAACTCAGGATGAAAAAAAGCCAGATTAAATAAGTTGCATGAAATCTGATTACATTATTTGATTAATATTATTCTTTAAACTTCATGACTTACTGTCATGACTTACTTGTCATGGCAGAAGAACACTCTGGACAAGAGGTGGGACCCTGAACTCAATGGAAATGCCTCTTTTAAGGGACACCAATGTGCAAACAGCCTAAAATTAAAAAACTTCAAGAAACCTCATTTATTTAGAGAAGTTAAAACAAAAAATACTCAGGTTTGACTGTGTAGGTGTATATCGAATTATAAACATTTCATCTGCTATGATGGATGAAGACTGCACGTTCCTGAGTACAGGAGCTGCATCTTTGGTGAGGAGTGTCCAGGTTTCAGGACTCCTTGGCCGCTCACTGGAAAAAGAAATGCCACTATTCTTCATATAATTGCACATAATCATTTGTTTCATTCTCTCTATCAGAAGAGATGGTTGGTGGCTAAAAATATACTTGCAACAAGCTCAGCTGTGAATCAGGTAGGAATATTTATCTTTCCCTCTGACAGAGGAAAACAAAACCAAATGGCAGTATCTGGTGAAGCTTTCTCTTTTCAGAGGGTGTTTACATAGGCCTTCACGCTGTCAAAAAGCAGGATGAACAATAAGTCCCTGGGGAGCATAAGGACAACAGGGAAAATGAAGTGAAAGCCTTGGTGCTTGCCACTGCATCCCACAGGAAATTCTCAACAACCCTTTTAAAGTAATTTTAACAAAATTCAATCCCATTCAGTGCAATTACTGTCAGAATGTCAGAAAAGAATTTAATAATGTATTGGTTGCAAAGATAGCTTTCTGTATTCCCCCTTTTTCTGTCTTCGTGGCAGCATATTTGTACCTTCCACTGCCATTTTGTAATTAAAAGCAGATCAGGAGCTTGAAAGACCTGAGGTTTTGAGCAGAGTTTATATATTTTTCCACAATCTCTTTCCCTAGCAGTGTAAGGTGGTGCCATATGATCCAGTTGCTCAGGGTGCTACAGGATTCCTGCCGTGGTACCTGCTACTTTCGACATGTTGGCTTTGATAACTTCCATCCTATTAATTTTAAGTGCCAGTAGTCTGGCTGCTGATGCAATATTTATGACAGATCCTGCACTACAGACCAAATTCTTCTTTTGAAGTGCAAAGCTGGTTTGTCTTTCTATTTTATGTCAGATTTTAAAATTACCTTTGGGCATTCTCTCTTGGAGTACTCTGCTGTAAACAAACTAAACATTGTTTTAGTGAAGACAATAGACTGAATTCCTCTTTTACAGAGGCAGCCACATTGAATTCAGTGATGTGACTGATAGAAGAATCAGCCTCAATAAATAATATTTTGATAACAAAGCCTTCAAAATGTGTATTGACGAGATGATGAACCCAAATCTCTGCAACCTTTTCAGCTCACCCCCGGCTCTTGCATGGGGCTAGAAAGTGGGCTGGTAGTCAAGGAGTGATTTTTTTTCATTATGCTGCTCTGATTACAAATCAGATGCAGGAGACAGGAGCCAACCACTGCTGCTTTGCAGCTGCTTGCTGGTAAAACCTTCCTTCTCATCCCTCCTCCCCCAGACAAGACATAAAGTGTGAAATGCAAGAACTTCAGTTTTGCTGTCTGATGCCTGCAATGGCACTGAATAAGCTGCTTTCAAAAGCAGGCCGAGCTAACAGCTGAAGCCTGGGGTAGCTCTCTCGGTGGAGCAGGCTTGTGTTGCTTGTGAGTGTCACTGGCTGGAGTCAGGGTTTCCAAAGTGGTCTGGGAAGCTCTAAGCAAAGCCAGAGACAAATCAGCCCCGCCTACAGCAAAACAAACTCCCCAACAAGCCTGGAGAAGAGAAGGCTGAGAGGGGATCTCATCAATGTTTACAAATATCTCAAGGGTGGATGTCAAGAGGATGGGACCAGACTCCTTTCAGTGGTGCCCAACAATAGGATGAGGAGCAATGGGCACAGACTGAAGCACAGGAGGTTCTGTCTAAACATGAGGAGAAAATTCTTTACTTTGAGGGTGCCAGAGCACTGGAACAGGCTGCCCAGAGAGGTTGTGGAGTCTCCTTCTCTGGAGACATTCAAAACCCGCCTGGACACATTCCTGTGCAATCTGCTCTTGGGTGAACCTGCTTTAGGAGGTGGGCTGGACTAGATGATCTACAGAGGTCCCTTCCAACCCCAACCATTCTGTGGTTCTGTAAACCATCCCATGAAGAAGGCCTATTTTCCAATACAGGGAACGCTAACTGCATGCTGCTAGCTTCACTAGCTGACAAGGCATAAATATATGCTGATTCTCCACATTGTGGAAAGGCAGCTTGATCTTTCTTGACTGTCTTCATTATTCATAGATTTGACTAACTTGTACCATAGTTAGAAACTCTCAGCATCACAGAACTAACCCCTCAGGAAAAGGTAGAATTTGTTGTTTCTTTAGTATGTAATCACTAAGCATATTTTAAAGTTTTTTTGGCAATGAATGCCAGAAATTTGCTTAAGGGGAGGAAAAAAAATCCTTTAGTCCTGTTGTTTGAGGAGCTGTGACAGTGAGGAACAAGATCAGATTTACTTCAAGGAGGGAAACTGAAGGTGTCCAGCAACTGCATTTCTTCTGCCCGCCCCAAGGCCACACAGCAGCATGTGCTGCTGGCATAAGGGAGTTCTTCCCAGCCCCTCCAGTCACAAAGCAGCTGTGTCCAGCTCCAGGAACGCACCAAGAAGTGCACACCACATGCAAAACTGTGAGGGCCTTTGAGTCTACAGTGACCAGCATGTGTTCCTGATGTTCAATTGATGTTCAGTGCTCTGGGTCTTCCCATTGACTTCAGCAAGGACTTCAATTGCTGTGTGTGTCATACGTGGTAACTCACATTCTCTCTTGCAGCATGCAGCAATTAAAAACATGCAAAACCCTCTGCTGACTAAAATAAATAAAGTGGTATGTTTGCTTTGATTTGTTAAACCATTTATAATATCGTGCGTGAAATTCAGGGTTCCCTAATGCTTTCAGGTGCAATGGTGCTAGTTTTTCCATTGCAATGAATTAATGCATACATTCAAACAAAGCAGCAACTCAGATAAGCCCCTCTTTGTAAAAAATAATTAAAGTTTGAATTGGATAGAGCTGACATAATAAAGCATTTAGGAACTTTGGGGAAGTTGATCCTGTCTCTCAGTAGGATGAGCAGATATACAATTGAGTTATGCCACTACACTTTTTGTTAAAAAGAGGGTAATTTGGTGCGTTGTTAAAGTTGCCTGAAGTACTTACTGAATAACCTTTCTGTCCTGATGGCCACAGGTCTTGCCCAGACAGGAAGATGCTATTTGCACCTTTGCTGTCCTTCCTGACTGCAGGTACCTGTGGTCTCTGCCCCACTGCCAGCCAGCTGCAGGGGATGGGGCAGCCCAGGGGTCCTGCCCAGTGCCCACCCAAGGGTCCACATCTGTTTAGTAGCAGTTCTCCAGCTATGGCTTAGTCTGGGGATTTTTAGTTTGGTTTCGTACAGCTTTTGCTTTGTGTTTCTAAGGCTGGTCCATGGGGAAGCTTCTTATTAGGTTGTATCAAGGAGTAAAAGCCTGTTGTCCCAGCTCCCAGTGTCACACTGAAAAGAAGTGTTTTATTATTGACATGGGTTGACAAAACTGTGGTGCATATGGACTATTCTATCAGTTACCACTTACTGGCAAATCTGCAATAAGCATACAGGTAAACATCTTTCATTAACCAGGTCTGATTGCAGTCAATACTGAGCCTATATTTAAACTTTTTTTATCCCTCTGATAGCTTTAAAATGTCCTGTAACATTTACCTTTAGTGGTTCTTTTTTTTAACTTTGGATCCTTTTAAATATCTTATGTTTATTTTTAGCCCTTCTATCACTCATTTATTATTCCTATTGTCTGTGTGTCTTTTCTCCTCAACTTACAGCTTTCATCTTTCCATTCCCTTGCCTTTGTTTTTAAAGTCTTGCCTCTTCTTAGATAATGTTTAATATACTCAGAGCTTCCAAATGGTCCTTTTTCTTGCTTTGAGACATCATACTGAGCATTGTGATGTATGGGCTGAAGCTCCATGTGTTGATTTCAGTTTAGTTTAGTTTTTTTATTTATGTTTTTTTCCCTCTTTCCCATACTATCTGTGAAAACCTTCACCTGCAAGCAATAAAGGCACGAGACTTGAAGAAATAAGCCCTTTTTTGGCAGTAGAGGGAAGCAGAAGTGGGTTGGTCTGGATCCATCATCAGGGCATATCCTCCTTGTATCAGGCCATTTCTCAGTGGCAGCGGTCGTCCTGCAAGAGAACCTCCCTTTGGAGGACACTGGGTGGTGGGTCTGCAGCCCTGTCATGACACATGGAGTCTCCTGTGGATGAGGAGAAGGGGTGCTGTGGATTCCAGCTGGGCTCATGGGGTGCATGGTCTGGAGCCAGTGCTTGTTGCAGGAACAGGGCTGGAAAGCAGGCTCTTTGTAGGCTGGATCTTGGTCATAATGCAGCCGAGCGTGGTTCCATCTCTGTCGTGATATTTGAAACTGGCTGACACTTTCAAGGTGGCTGGTTTGCTCAAGTCATCACACTGGGTTATTGCCAGAGGAGGGAATATAACCCCCTCCTCCTGTCTCTCGCTTTATTGACTGAGTTACGTTACCTCTCTGTGAAGGGGACGGTTGCTGATGTGTTTCACCACTGAGCACAGAACACAGTCCTTGCCTTAGGAAGCCTGCTATTTGGCTGGACACTCAAAGAAAGCTGGATATCTCCCCTGAACACCTCAAATTTGCAAAATACTCTCCTTTAGTAGATTTATGTAGTATTTCTTCTATTTCTTTTTACATGTGGAGGAAAGAAAATCTTCAAGAATTGCTCAGAGGGATGCAGAAACATCTGTTCAATTCCAAGAAGGTGCTTGTGGTTGTATTGATGAAGCAAGTGGTGTCTTACCTGCAAGCAGTCTTTTGCCACAGGTTGATTTGAAACACAGCATGGGCATAAAATGCAATGGAGGGGAGCATTTAAGAAAGGCTTAGAGTTGGTCACAGCTGTTTTGCTTTCTTTCCCAGATCCTTTCTTGTGAAAGTGCTTTGTTTGGTTTGGTTGGTTGGCCTGTCTTATTTTATTAAGCCTTATATTTTCATCTGTAATAGAGACATCCTTCATTACTCCTTTTGCCTTACAAAGGCGAAATACCATGGATGTCACCGACTTCCCATAATTATAGCTGATGGCTATATTATCCAGATTTTTCTGAGGCATGCTGGGAGAAGCATTGCTGCCCGTCTGAGCTATTGCAATCCCAGCATGCTATTTGTTAGAAATATTTTATTTCTGGATAGGGAAAATAATTATTGTGATAAAGACACAGCCAACTGCCGGAAGTCACAGACAAGTAATGTAGCAACCTAAATGATTTCTTCATGTTCTGTTTAATGCTTGGTCTGTACAGTTTGGAGTTCGGGGGTGTTTTTGTTTGGTGTGGAGGCATAACCTCTGGGATATTTTTCTTGGGTAGAACATGATTTAGGAAAGCACGACCACATTGTTTAATGATGAAAGGGCACATGTGAAGTGAACAATGTGTTGACATGCTTGTCAGAAGGAGGGTTGGCCATCTTGTAGGGGGACACCACAATTTTATCCTCTCTCCCCCAAAACTGGTCCCAGCCCCGCTCCGTGCAGTGGTTCTGTGGGGCTGGGCAGCATGGCACAGTGGAGAAAGTACTAACATGGCACTCAGAAAACGCGTGTGATGTCTTCTCTTGCCTTTGTTACTGGCCTTCTGGATGGCATCGGGCAAGTCATTTCAATCCTGCAGCCTCATTTTTCCCCTCTAGCATGTGAGAGTACCAGTGCTGACCACCTCTGTAGGGAGTTTGGGTGCCTCGTCACCAGGGAGGGCTGAGTCTGGTCTCCCTTGTAGACAACAACCAGATGTTTGAGTCCTCAGATCTCTACAGAAGAAGGTTTATTCTTCAGCTGCAGCCAGTGAAGAGCCTTTGGTTTTGAAGAGTGATGAGAAAGTGATCTCCAGTTCCAAAACCATATTTGAAATATTTCCAATGTATAACATTTCTGCAAATTTTTAAGTACGGGAGAAATTTGAAGAACCTGATTAAGTACAGGATGTACTGACAAATGTTTATAAAGTTATTTTGTGCCTGAAGAATAGGTGTGAAACTGTGTATGAAAGCACTGGTAATTCTGGAGAGGAAACAATGTATGGGGCTTTCTGCTCTGGATGTGGAACTGTGTGTGCTGCTTTCATTATATGTGTTATTATATATGAATCTTGTAAATACACTGATGAGAGTGACGGTAAGTGGCTTCATTATTTTGGAGGCTCACTCAAAATATTTTATTTCTTTCAGAGACTTGAAGATAGAAAATCTGTTGCTAGATGAAGACAACAATATCAAGCTTATTGGTATGAAACCAGTTTGGCAATTCCAGTAATTAAAATTGGTAGTTATATACAGAGAGTTTCTGAGACTTCATAATCCTCCATGTGACAACTGCTAATGTTGCTGCGAAGAGGAGCTGGGAGAGCATAGATAGCAATCAAGCTGTTCCTGACAGCTTCTTGTGAAAAAAATGTTCCAAATAATTCAGCTTTATCTGGGTATGGGCATAATCCTTCATCTTTTAACCAACAGGTTTCATATTCAAACTGGGAACTTTGTAAAGAATTAAAGGATTGACACCACAGAAGTCATTTATTTTATTATCCTGATAATTTCTTATTTACTAAGGGTAGGATTCTGCCCCCATATGCATATGCTTCCGCTGAAGTCTGTGGGAGTTACACACATTTTTAGCAGCTGGCAAAATTTAGTCCTATATTTATATTCTTAAATTTGCTTCCAGCAGCCAATACAAAATTGGTTTAGAGGGCCGTTAAAAAATAAAAAAAAATCAATGTTAGACTCTTAATTGTATTTGGGTATCAGTTGTACGCAGTGCTCTATTCATTCAACTTGTGCAGACATTTTAGATTAATCATCGGTGGGTATAGTCTCTCACTGCCTTTGCGTAACGCCCATTAATGCTAATGTGGGCATTGAAAAGAAATCATGCCCTTCATAAAAAAACCCCGAAACATCTGTTTGTATTTATCTCCATGCCTACACTTTTGCCAACAGCAGTGTCTGTGGTTGCAGACTTAAAAACTCAACTGACTTTCTTCAAAAGGTTTCATAATTGGAAAAGTGATGAAAAACACAGCTTTCAGGTCAAATGAGCACTCACTGTAATGTATAAAGCACATACATATCCAGACAAACAAGAGGAGGATTGTTAATGAAATCTGAAATACTAAAAATTTACCTAGGGAATTCAGTCTTCGGAAATACTACCACAACTTTTAGTCATTATTTTGCAGCGAACCAGCCGACTCTGGGAAAATAATAGCAAAAGAGAACTCTGCATTACCTCAGCTATGGGTCAAGAGGATACCGATATGTTACCATGAATCATTCATTAGTAATGATGGATACCACCCATTATCTTGATTTAGCAGATAAGTGAGACCAGATGGTTTGCAACAGTTCTATCCGAACATCTGATAAAGGATTTCTATAACTTTCCTGTTATTGGGTGTTTGATTACGCAACAGTATGTGAACTTGACATCCAAACCCAGACCTAATCACATGATACATGTACAATTAAAACTCACATGAAAAAAATGACTTCAGAACTGTTCCTGCAGTTTCATTTGCTTCGGTTGCATAGAAAGGTCTCCTCGCAGTGGGTGGTGTGGGAAGAATAGAGAAAAGAGACAGTTCTATCTTCTGTAGCCTTGCTAGCATTGAAATAAATTGTCCTCAGGTCTGCAGCCTGATGTTTTAAGCAAAGCAGATTGTACACAGTATGTATTTTAAAACAAAGCAATTAAATCCCACCATCCAGCTGGGTATGTTATAGAAAAATAAAGATTGCTTTATTAGTAATAATTTTGCTGTAAGTAAAAACAGATTTAATATCAGCCAGCTCATGCTGTATCTCGACAGCAATGCTGGTGACCTCTGGTTGCTCACCCTGAAGAAGCAGTGCCTCTGTTCTTCGTGCTCTGCCTGCTGTGCTTGTGGGGAACGCTGGAGCGGGGGCCACCAAACCCAGCCTCAGGTCCCTGGGCAACCTCTCCTCACCAACACCTCTTTTCCGGGTGGTCGCAGTAGTGCTGGAGTTGTCAAGCAGCTTTACCTTACCACCAGGGTTTCCCAGAACAAGGACAATATTCTAGCACCTGTCTGTGGCTGGTAGAATGGGCCAGATAATTTATTCCTTTCTCCTCCCTGCCTGTTCCCTCACTCAGCTCTTTCAGCACTTAGTACAATATTTATGTAGCTGTTTTTCTAGAAACCTGATGGGTCTGTTGTGTTATTGCATAGTCCTACTAGCACTAAATCATGTCCCTAAGAACCTCGTCTAAACACCTTTTAAACACCCCCAGGGATGGTGACTCCACCACTTCCTTGGGCAACCTGTTCCAGTGCCTGACGACCCTTCCTGTGGAGAATTTTTTCCTAATATCCAACCTGAATCTTCCCTGGAACAACTTGAGGCCATTTCTTCTTGTCCTATCACTTGCTACTTGGGAGAAGAGACTTGAAGCTACAAAAACAGCTCACATTAACTGCTTTGGGGTGGGAGCTTGGTCTCCGTGTCTTGTGCAGCTGCAAACACATGAGTACCTAATAGAAATGTTGCTCTTGTAATAAGTGTGAAATGAAGAAAACCCACCGCAAAAAAGAGAAAAAACCCACCGCAAAAAAAACCCGGGCCCAAAAAAGAGAAGGTGAAATGAAGGAAGTGACATTGAAAGTCCCTACTTTCATGGATTTCAATGGGAATTGAATCACTTGAGTCCTTTTTTTCACCCAGCTGCTTAATAGCACCTTGCTTTTGTTACACTTCTTAGCTACGTGACAATATCTGATAAAGAATTTTGTGACAAGGTGGTTTATAATTTGTTCTTAGATAGTATTATTAGAAAAATTCATTTGCTGTGTTAAGTGGCCTTATTCTTAGCTGTCTGTTAAGTCTCAAATCTAAGAACATCAGGATAGGAAATGCTGGAAATGCTTCACTTCTCTTCATCTACCAACCCATGGTGGTAGGTGTCTGATAAAGATGCTATGAAAAGCCACTCATGGGCCACACCAAGTCGTTGGCATCCTGCTCAAGGACCGATACCACCAAAAGGACCCTGCCAATACGTACATAGCTCTGCTGAGCACTGTGGATCTCTGGTGCTCAAACTTGTCCATGAGGTTGGTGCTAAGGCTTCTGCTATTTAATAACTCTGTCCCTATTCTAACTGTCACAGCTTTGGAGATAGCCATATATCCATAGCTTAATGTTGATTTCCTGGAGGCGTTAAAGAGTAGTGGTGTAATGCGATACTTCGAGAGTACGCACAGTATGAGCAGTGGGGGTGGTGGAGTTTCCATGTCATAATATTTACTTTGGAAAACCACGTGTGGCCTTTGATCTGAATTCTGTAATTAGCTTGGCTTATTGAGAGGAAGCCCGAGACAGAGGCAGGAATGGCAGTGAAATTATCAGAGCTGGTGGTAATATCATTCTTATCAAGATCAGCAGTGCATCCTTAGCAAAAGTCACACTGCGATCACAATGTGCTGCCACAGTGTTAATAACAACATTCCCATTTCTTTCACAACAAAATCCCTGTCCCCAATATGCATGTATTTGCATGCATTCTGCATTTCAACGAGCACTAGAAAAAATGAGTATACCAGCCTAGATTAAAGGCATGAGCTGAAAAAAGTGAATAAGATGTTTATAGTTTAAGCAAATAAGATAGTGAAAACCTCCACTAGAGTATACCTTCATTGATAATGATAAAAGGATGGTGATTTACACTATCTCAGAATATAGCCCTTATATAATTTGATTAAAAAGGATTATATTACAGTCAAGTAATCTTGAGGTGGTATGACATAGCAGGGTGAACACCATGGATAATACTGTGTGGAGATGTTATTTCTAGAAGTTTTAAAAAGTCTTTTACAGCTGACATAACCTATCTCGGGCCATAGCTAGTAAATACATTAATGAAGTAAAGGGATTCTCAGAAGTATTTGTATAAGCCCCAGAGATAATACATATCTAGCAGAGATGATTAAGCAGTGTCCAGAGACAATTGTTTCCCATCAGAGGCAAGGAAATTGTCTCGATCCTTCCTTCCGCTTTGACAATATTCTCCAGCAAACCCCCTTTGAGCCTCTTTGGATATTTAAATATAGTGATTCTTGCCTCTCTTGTGCTTGTCTCGCTCTTGGAGATGCAGCCAGTCAAGTGGAAAGCTCTGTGAAGTCATTTGGGCACTCCAACTCACATAGTCATCTTTATAATTGCTTTTTTTTAAAGCATTATAATTTTTTCACCTGGTTTTATAAGGGAACAAGGTTGATGTGACCACTCTGGCAGGGCACTTCTGATACCTTGCAGAACTCCTGTCTGATTTCAGCCAAATTTCATATGGGGGTAAAAGCTAAAGGGCACGCCATTACTTCAAGTCTTATGCAAATAAGTAGGCAAATAAGGGAGAGAGATTAAAATTAATGACTCTGTGGAGGGAGAGTTTTTATGGGCTCAACAGTTGCCTGCTACATTTGACCTGCAAGATGTGTTGGGTTTAGCCCATCCAGGCAGGTGGGTGGAACACCCAGAAATATGCAGGTTTACGAGACGCATGGATGCAAGACACCGCTCTATAGGAAGAGGATTCAGTGTTCTGCTTCTCCTCACTGCCTCATTTCTGTATAAGTCCGTTTTCTTTTTAAACACATGCATTCTGGGATTTTTTTAGAAGACTGGATCAAAAAAAAAAAAAAGCAAGGAATTAGATGTCGGTGTTCTTAATAGCAGTATTTTTGTTGTTGCAGCTGCCATCAATAACAAGTTATTAATAAATGTGAACATCTTTGATAGCGACTTCCCTAGATCCACTACTTCTGCATGTGCTGCCCTGCAGCAAAGGCTGTTCTCCCAGCCTGTCAGCTTTGCCTGTGTCATCCCCCTCCTTGTGAGCTTGTCTTGCTTCTTCCCCTTATCACATCAAGTTGTTCGACTTTACTTTGAAGACCCTTTGCAACCTCTCCTCACATTCCATGTCAGCTGTGGTTTCATAATTGCTTTCTCCCAAGCCAACCATGGACTACCACGAGGCAGGGTGGGCTTGTGCTCCTCTGGCTGCACATGTTGCCTCCAGCTGCTTCTGCCACTGGTGAGACTCTGCCTGCCTTTCTTTCCTTGCTTAGTGGTTTAAATTTTAAGATTCTTCCCTAAACCCAGCTGAGCCTGCAGCCATACCAGCGCTGGAACAGACAGGGGAGATTTTGGGAACACCCTTCTCGGCGCCAGCCTGGGCTTGGGTTTGCTGAGAGCACTTGGGAAACCACAGCCTCCTTCGGTGCGGAGAGGCTGCCTCTTGGCTCCCATCAGCTCATGGTGCCAGGCTTTGCCGGTCCCTCATTGTTATTGCCAGCAAAAGAATGTCAGATACACCCAGGGACCAGAAATACAGTAATTCAAGGCAGAAGTCAGAGAGGGGGGAGCCAAATCAACATATTCTTCTTGCTCCAATATGTCCCTGTGTTGTTTCGGAGCTGAAATGTTGATTCTGCAACCCTCTGCGTCTGTGCATTACCACAGTAGACCCAGAAAGCAACCCCCTCCCCACCTCATCTTATATCTGATGGCTCATTTACACAATTTAGAGGAAAACATTGAAGAAGTCCCAACTTTGGCCTCTACATAACATACTACAATACTATGGGATCCATGACAGCCTGAAGTGGCTTTCTTTCTCATCCACATCATGTAGTGCCCAGGACAATCTCAGTTCCAGTTGTTGCCATTCAGTTCCAAGGGAAATGTAGTTGCTTTGTGTATAAAATTGATAATTGTACATATTCTAAGTCTTTTCTATTTTTTGGGGAAATCTCTGGTTATTTAGCACCTCAGAGAAACAAATTTTATAGAATTTTTGCATGTGCATGATTTTTCTCTTAGGCAGTTCGTTGCTTAGCTTTTGGGAAAAAATGTGCTTTTTTTCCTTGTGTTCTAGCGCGGTTTTGCTGTATCTGTCTCTTTCATAACTCTGTCTCTGTGCCTTTCACAGACTTTGGATTGAGCAACTGTGCAGGCATCTTGGGTTATTCTGATCCATTCAGCACCCAGTGTGGGAGCCCAGCATATGCAGCCCCTGAACTTCTGGCAAGGAAAAAATACGGGCCCAAAATAGACGTTTGGTCCATGTGAGTTACTTCTCTAGTTTATAATTGTTATTACTGTCATCATAACCCATTGCTCAAATGAGAAACATTATTCATGTACTTGGCTACTCTGAGCAAGAAAATCTGTTTCATTAGCATGACTCTCTGAACTAAGCTGCACAGATATTGTGTTCTGAAATAGATCTTTTATGTACCTATATATAGCTTGCTAGAACATATAGCATAAAGAGATTGCAGTAAAGCACAGCTGTTGATCAATCATGTTCAGACACAGTAGAAGACATGGCTTTGGCACAAGAGGGCCAACAGCTTTTTTTGTTTTCTCCAAAGGATCCTCAAGCATTCACGTGGGCTCTGGGTGTTATCCACAGTCAAGTCTGACAAGAAATGCAATATGAAGTCAAGTCATCACTTTTAAAGCATGGTTTTTAAAGGGGAAATAAAAATGGCCAGAAAACATGTAAGCTTTTGTGAGCTTATTAGTGTTCAGGCAAAAGAACAGACAGAAGTCCCTGGTGCCAGAGGCAGGAGAAGCTACAGAGATGTTGTGGAGACAATTAATTTGTCTGCAGTGCTGCTGTAGACTGTGCATCTCCCACTACCCTCCTATTGGCCATGGACATGTCAGTCATCCTTGTCAGTCCTGGAGAGGCATTAGCTGAAATAAGTCGAGTTTTAGCTTTTGCTTTAATGTTGACAGATTTTCCCTCACCAAGTGGGGATATAAACATTTGTATAAATTTCAATGAAATAACAGAATTACAGTACTGCTTGGAAAATGTGAAGTGCTGGAAAAACACTACTACTGCTAAGAAAGGTTGGCCAGAGTTTATGTATCAGACTAGGACCTGGGTCAAATTAATCTCTCAGTTTGACCAGGTGAGTTCCCTGTTGCACTTCAAGGCTCTTTAGAACTTCCCCGGCTGAAGCCTAATTTGCAGTCTGCCCTCCTAGAAGACCGACAGCTCAATCATTGTATGGCTTCTGAACTTCTCACTCCAGCAGTGGGCCATCCGTCCACATCCAGGGTGAGGGTACCAGCCCTGAAGAACATGGGCAAACAGAGCACAGTCATTCTTGTAAACCATTTAAATTTATCCAGTAATAAAGACCTCCTCTTTTTAAAAATAATTGTTTTTTAAAAAAAGAAAATACGGTTAACTCTTACCCTTCCTCATAGCTGAACAAATGGTGTCTGTGATCACAGTTCATGATAGCACACCGGTTTGGTTTCTTTTTGTTCACATATGTGTATTCAGCAGACTGGGGAAACAAATTCCCAAAAGGGAGGAATTCCACTCAAATTGAATTTAAAGCCCTTTTAAAAGGAAAAAGAACAAGAATGCCCAACACGCTTTTCATCCCTAACTTGGCTGGGCATAAACAAGCAGTAAGTTTTCTACTCTGAAAAATGTAATTGTTCTGCACCTGATCTTTGGGCTGCACCAGAGATGGTGGAGGTCACCTCTGGGCTCTACAGCAGGACCTGCCATGTTCCCGTTGGTGCAGGCAGCTGTTCCACAGCCGGGGCAGCACCAGGATGAGGCCTCCAAACACCGTGTGTTCGTGCAGCCTGAGGAGAGACTCACTTGTGGGGTGGCATTTAGCCCAGGAGTTGCCCAAGATCTGGGCTCAGTTCTGTGGCTTCCAACTGATGTCATACACATTGTGTGACCCTCCACGAGCAAAACTCTGGGAATTCTTGCCCAAATTATTGGGTGCGACAGAAGAGAGAGCCTGGTTAATGTCAGACGTTAAAGATGAAGTACAGTCACTAAAACCTAAGCTAAATTTTTTCCTTGTTCCTGAACATTTTGGTTTCTTTTTCTCTGTGTTTTCTTTTAGTGGGGTGAACATGTACGCAATGTTGACTGGAACATTACCTTTTACCGTGGAGCCATTCAGCTTGAGAGCTTTATACCAGAAAATGGTGGACAAAGAAATGAACCCTTTTCCCACTCAGCTCTCTGCAGGTAATCAAGGGGGTGTGCTGGGACCTGTTCAGATCCAGTCGGTCAGAACCACTGCATTGAATTCTGGATTGTGAGTCATGCTGCCGACATGGCACACCAATTGAGAAAAATACTTTTTTTTTAGTCATTTTAGCCTGCAAAAGATCTGCAGGAGTTGATGTAACATAACTCCTTTTGCTTTGACTTCTGTATTTAAGCTGGAGAAGTGCCAGGTCGTGCTGATCACAAAGAGGAACAGATCTGTGAAAATCTGTGAAGTTGCTTTTGTAGAGTAGTTGGTCAGTTTTGCACGTTCAGAAGATTTTAGCATAGAGCATGGATGCAGGAACACATTACTTTGGAATAACAAATTCCTAGGCATTATCATGACTGACTAAGGCTGAGTGATAACCTACCTTGAATGACCTCACATTTATTGTGGAATAATGATGTGCACACAGAAAGCTATTTTGGGACAGTGGCCTGTGGTAACCTTTGTGTGTTCACAAAATGCAGAATTGTTGATGTATTAGTATTAGAAGTATTAATTCCTGCTTCAAAGCCATGTCACTAGGCAACAGAATAATTTTTCATCTTATAGCAGGACTGTTGTCAGCATTTGGAACAAACTCTGTTTTGTAGTTGGGTTTTATTTTTGTGTGCTACATTTGTTGTTCATAGAGAGCTTCTGTTCTCCATATCTGGCAGCCTGTTTACAGGGGACAATCAAAAAAATTCAGAGATTGCATGTAGAAAAAGGGTAACAGAGCACACATTTTTACTTCACACTGAGGCCAGCAACCATTGTCATGGGAGATAAGAGAAAGCCTCTGGAAACTGTGTCACAAGATGAATTCTCCCAAGTATAGATTTACCTACATATGGAAGAAGTAGGTAGTTAAGGGTTTTCTCACACAGATTTTCTGTGGCTCAAATGGAGTATGTTGTTCCTTGTTCACTCAGCATCTGTATGAAGTATGCTTTCCGTGCCTACAGTTCATATTGCTGGCATGTTGTAAAGTGGCGGGTTTACAAGTGAGTTGGGATGCTACGAGTCTTGCCATCTATTTGATGCAATTAGAGTGTTTGGTATTTCCATTCTGGAGACATCCTGTTAGGATTCAGTTGCACAAAACAGTTATTTTAGTGTTCTAGCACACGCTCTAAAGTCCCACTGAGTAAATTAAAAGAAAGGTTCTACTGACTGCTTTGTGCTGTACTGATCTAGATGCCAAATCCTTCATCAGTTGCAAATTCACTCCTGTAGTCAGGGACTTGCATGTCATAGTAAACATTTTCCAAGTGTCGCAAAACATTTACCAAACTTACCTCCCAGAGTGAGGCTTTTACCAATAGAGAGCAGTTATAAGATGTCTGTGTAGTGTCTTTGAATCAATGGACTGTTTGCCTGATCATTGTTTTCTTTCAGTCATCTCTAAATGGGAGATTTTACTGACTTCAGTGGGACAACTAATGTATTGAAGGCTGAATCACCCACAAAAGGTCTGTAGAAGACCAGACCTGGGTAGCAAAAAAGATAACATTACTTTTAAACAGGTTTAATTTTACTTTTTCATTAATCCTACCATTTTATAACGGAGATCAGATTTTCTCGCAAAAGCATGTCTGTAGCATTTGTAGCTCACTGACACAATGGTCTCCAGTGAAAATAGTATTGTTTATCCTGTGAGAACTATAGCAGCTTGAACTTTCAGAGATGATGGCAAATTAATGAAATAGATTTAAACGTGTTAACCTTTACTCACTGTGAACAAAGGTACGCATCAGTTCTTGATCTAAGTCAGCAGCCTTGCTCATTCACTGACATGGCAAACTGTGATTTAAGATGGCATTTGTGCTTGCCACGTTTAGGCTTTCGGTCAGTAGGTAGAAGCTCTGGTCCTCTGCTCTGCCAATTGTTGTGTTTGTTAACTTCTTAGGTTTATGGATCTTTTTATCTTTTTTTTTTTTTTTTTGGTCTGTAAATTCACATATATAGTAGAGATTTTTTTTTTTTTCAGGATTCTGTTTTGCTTGTTCAGTACGTTGTCTTTCAATATTTCATTTCACCGTTACTGAACACATGGTCCCATTAAGGTAGCCAGTCTTGTCACTAAGCAAGAGTATGCTTTATTTGTATTAGTTAAAATGTTGGGTAACCCTGAGTACCCAACGCAACTGTGTAGCAACAGGGGAAGTCTGGAATTAGTGTTTGATTTTCCCAATTAGGAAACCATTTTCCATTAAGCTTCTTAAACAACAGAGCTATCTGATTATTGATTTTAAGTAGCAGAGTTCAGTTGTTCAGGAAGTTGGTATATATTTAGCACACATTCCTTTTTTATCCTCAATTTACCGCTTCTGTGTGTTCATGGTCTTCCTTCTGGAGCAGAGAAAGGCAGTACAGATAATAAGAAGAGTCATCATCTATCCATGCATGTAGTTTGGAGGAAGGATTTGATTAGGTGGACCTTGCTCATGGCTTGTGAAATGACCTAATTTCATTTTCTCCATCCAGTTTTGTAAGCAGCACCTGTACGCCTCATTTTAACCGGGCACACACCCTGACAGTGTGAGCAAGACAGTAAGTTGGTTTCGTTCATGACAAGGAACATGAACACAGCAGACGTCTTGTAGTCCCCACTGAAGCACTCTCCATTTCTCATCATCACTGAGCTCATGATGCTCAAGGAAGTTAAGAGAGAAATGTAGTTTCTCATGATGCTGCTATCTTATTTGACAAAAATCAAAGTTTGCCCCAAAATTACACCATGGGAACAGAATTCCACCAAGAATTAGGTTAGTGCTGGCCTGAGCTCGTGATAAATGAGGCCTCACATAATAAAGCCCTGGCAGGGTGGTTCACAGCCCTCTTTGCTCACCAGCTCACTTGGTGCAGCAGGGAAAACGGCTTCAGGTGCAGAAGGTCCAAAAATCAATTGGGCAGCTTCATGTTTGCTTCCTGGGGGATGAATTTTGCTGTCTCACAGCCATGGGGCTAACTGGAAAAGGTTTCTCTCCTCCTCGTACCATCTGACAGCTCAAATTGGCCAAGGTGCTGTTACTCATCTCCTCCATGTCACCCAGGTCTGGCCTGCTAGGGAGCCTCCCAGGGGGCATCTTCTCTCCAGAATTAGTTTCTCCCAGTCTGGATCCACTGATCTTTGTGGTGCTTCACAAGCCTTATTAATTAGCTTGCCTTTTGCCCAGATAGGGAAAACAAAACAAAACAAAGCAAAAAACATTTTTTAAGATGTTAGCTCATTTGGGGACTGAGGGTGGTTGTGATGGGAGGGAGAGATGTTGGTTTGGGAAAGAGTTATTTACTTTGCTCTGAACCCGTGGGATGCATGTGGTTTCTGAGACAGGGGAAGTGCTGGAGAGGAGATCAAATGGAAGAACAAGGGGTTTGTTGTTTGTCTTAATGAGGAGGTCTGTCCCCAAGAGGCATGGAAGGGAGGCACTCAGAGCATGCAGAGAGCAGTCATAGCATCAGCTTCCAGCAGGTTTATGAACTGGGATATGGGCTTTTCCTGCAATTGCCACAATATTACTGCCATAGGAAAAACAAAAGCAAAAAAACGATTTAAAATGTTGGGAAAGGCTCGAAGTACCTCACATAAATCAGTGATTTGTGAAGACAGAGCTTAGAAAAAACCCAGCTGATGCTTATCTGAACCAGTAAATACATAACTAAAACTGTCTCTCTTCCACATATAAACTTATTGATGTATTGAAATGGATGGGCTCTCAGGGCCCTCTCCAGCTGATACTAGATTTTTGCAGGATGTTGAACACCGAGCTTATCCAAGTTGTTAGGGGTCAGCACCCATCGGGTCTAACCCTAATTTATTTGAGGATAAACCCTCCCTGCCTTGTCCACTGCCCTTCCCTGGTACATCAGCCCAGCTGTCGCATCCTAGACTGTGGGTGGGGGGTGATACGGAGGGGTTGGGGAAATAAAAATGCTCAGGGGGATGGCCAGGTGAATGTGAAGGAGGACAACAGCCTCATTGAGGAGAATCTGTGACGGGCAGCAGCACTGTGCCTAGGTAAACTTTTATGGCCTTTTCAGATGAGGACTCGTGAGAAGGCATATAGTTCTCCTGAAGTTGGATGTGGGAATGCGGGTTCACGAGGTTTTCGCTGTATTGCTAGTAGAGAAGACATGTTGTGGCCGCTCTGCTTCAGAATAGAGGATGGTGTGGTGCCAGTAGAGCATGCTGTGGTGGTGAGACCCCATGCCTGAAAAGCCGAATGGGAGGACTGGCTCATAATTTCGCAGTTTTCTGGCACTGAAGCATTAGCACATACAGTTTGATCTGCTTTGCAACACAAGCCTTTAAAGGGGTTTGGTTTGCCTGCCCTGAGCTGCAGTAGCCATGTTGGCAAGGCTATACTGCAGCTTACCAAGAAGGTACATCTCAGAGGACACCATTCCGTGCCGGAGTAGTCCTGTCCCACTGCTGCTCAGGCCACCTGGTCAGGAGACGAATAGACAGGACACACTCAGGAGAGTGTAGGAGGAGGCCCAGAGCTCTGCTGTGGGAGAAGGTGGAAAAAAGCCCCCAAGGTCCTGCCCATCTGACCTGGAAAAAACTGTGCCGCAGACATCACTTCTGCCTCTTGCTTGCCATTGGCTTAATTCGAGACGCATCTGGCTTTATCTCACTTGGCTGTATCTCCTCTACAAAATCATTCTGACCTTGGTTTTCCCAGAATGAGGTTTCGTTGTCTTTCATGCAGGGAATTAGAGAGGAGATAGTTAACTCTTTACTATCTTGCAGCTGATAAACTAAGTCTAGCCGTGATAATTTGAGGAACGAAGACCAGACCTAGTTAAAACAGAGTTTATTTTAGGCTCAGATCTGCACTTCTTGTGAGTCTTTATGAAAATATTTCATTCCTCCTAACCGCATAAGAAGCACATGACTTAAACATACTAGAAAAGTACTTTTGAGGAGTTTTGCAAGAAACTCCTGAGAGATGGTTGCGTGTCATGGAAAGTTGAAGGTTTAGTATCTGAAAACAGAATGAAGCCCATTGATTTTACTGTACTTTTTAAATTTGTCCTCATAATGTCAAAGGGAGCCCCATTCTCCATGTCTTCCCTCCCAGCTCTGTATCCTACCCCTCCACTCACCCCCTGTCCATCTCTTTCTACTTTAAACACAAATGGAGTGATTTGCCCCTGACCTGATTCCAGCCTCTTGTCCTCACACAAAAATTAAGTTTTGGCTAACCTGTGTAGAAACTTCAAACCAGCTGTGAAACAAAAGGTGCTTTTTCTCCTCTCCTTTATGACTCTGTAAATCATTGTGACTGTAAATCATTGTTTATTTTACTTACTAATCCCTTATCGGGTTTTCCCTTTTTCTCAAGGACATTAGAGCATGCTGTAAGGAAAACGTTCATTTTTAGTATACTCTTGGTCAGCCTCCACACCTGTAGTAACTCAACTACCGTGTTAAGTCATAAAGATATGACATATCTGTTGTTTTTCTTGATTTCTTCACAGCGGCCATAAACTTTCTACGATCTCTACTAGAGCCAGATCCTGCAAAGAGACCAAACATCCAACAGGCACTTGCAAATCGATGGCTTAATGAGAATTACCCTGGGAGAGCTCCGCCTAATGTCACATATCCAAACAGGTACTGTGTGAAAGAATGGTGAAAGCCTGCCAGGGTGTATGTGCATTAAAATATTGATTACTTTGGCTCTAAAGTTTTCATTCCTTGTGTGACAGCATCCCACTGCATTTTCTGGAATTGCTTTTGTGACTCTGTCCTAAAAGTTGTTGGGATTGGACACTGAATATGTGTTGCTTGAGTGACAAGTAGCTCATCGGCTCTGATCTTCCCCTTGGTTGTCTGTAAGAGCCAAGCTACTTTTCCAGTAGAGGCTCTGCCTGTTTGTGGTACATACATGAGGTTCTGTGGATTAGGTAAAAGGTAGTGAGAAAAGTCAGAGTTAGATGATCTTGCTTTGTTGGTTGTTGATCTTGAATACCTGTGCAATGCTGAATGCATGGCTAAATGTAAACAGCAGTCAGATCTCATGGCCAGTCAAGCATCCAAAAAATAAAGATACTTGTGGTCCACTTTGATTAGAAATAATCTTACTTGATTTTGAACTTCTGCAGTGTAGAGTTGACACATGAGCCAGCCAGCCTGGACTCTCATTACAGGCAATGGAGAGAAATAAGGGCACTTTTTACAGAATCATTCATCTGTCTTCTTTTTGATTCTGTAATAGGATAACTTTGTGCCCAGGAGATCCGAGCTCCTCTCCAGTGACTGCAAATGGAGCCCTACGCAGCTCACATAGAAATATATGTCTATATTTGATCAGATAAAACCTTATTCCTGTATCAAAGCCCTCCAGCTACGTCTCATACACAATCTAGTACCTGCAGAGGATTCACTGTAGGAGTTAGTAGCTTGCAGACCAAGATCCTAAGTAACACTGAGGCAAAGACAGCAACTTAAAGCCTAATTTTGCTGCTTAAAATTTGATAGCGCCCCTAAATTTCTGGCCTAACTTGCTAAGAGGAGTGTTCCTAAGTGAAGATCCCCTTCCCCCTACAGTTTACTCAGTTGCCAAATACCAGATGTAGTGTATGCCTAGCAGTGTGATGATTTACTTTTGTCTGAACAGCTGAACCACTGTCCTCCACCCAAAAATGACTTGGTGTTGGCCAACCAGGCCATCTTTTTATGTTGGTGCCCTGAAGGACTCGATCCCATAGGCATGCTCAAGCCATGCATACAGCCAGCCTTCAGTGTTCAACCCAGGTCACAGCTTTGCTTGTAAGAGTGCCTCCCACCCATCTTCCCCTCTGCTTCACCACTTGCCAGATGAACAGGGTGTGTTTCAGAGCCATGGGTCCCAACCCCTGTGGGGCTGAGGGGCACCTGCAGCACCCTTCTTAGTGCTGAAACAGGTGACAACTGCTCCCACTGTTTGATCAAGCTGCAACCAGGGCACAGGAAATCAGTTTGAGCCCTGAATCCTGGGAGAGCCTTTACGAATTTTTGGAGGCCTTTTATTTTCCCTTTGATGTTGCAGTTGACTGGCTTACATGTTGCAGCTTGCATGGTCCAGGCTCCTATGTGAGTCATCTCCCTTTTCCCTCTGCATTGACAGGGAACAGAGGTGCCCTGATTTAGCAGCAAGCATTTCCCTTACAGAGGCAGGGTCTTAACTTTCAAGTACTGCGTGGTGGAGAATCACTGTGACTATGCCTTTCTTTGATCTGTGGAGAGTAACAGATCTTCTGCTCTCCAAGGATGGTTGAGTAGATGTTGAGCAGCTTGGATGCCTGGAGGCATCATTAGAGCTAGCCACTGAAATGGGGGGGGCAAATGTGAGGCTAGCTCTCTGCAATCCCCAGACTTACATGGACAAATATAAAGATGGTCCCTATGAACAATTGTTTCACAAAGAATAAGAGTGAGAACAGGCAGACACATTATCTCGATATTCCTGCCTCAAATTTAAGTGCACTTGAGTTGAGTAGTATGCTGTCCAACAAAAGAAATCCAAGTTTCCATGGTGCATTGGACTGTACTAAAGTATGGTACATACGAATATTGTATGGTAAAGAAAGGGAAAACACGTGTAAACTGAATGAGTCATTAAGCTAATGAAATCACTGTCATAATGAGTCTAATCAATCTACTAAATGTGGCATCTGTTAAGTGAATGTAAGTGTAACTGAGAACTGTATGGTTAATTTAATTCTCTTGCTGTGTGTGTCTGATTTGTAGAAAAGAGGAAAAATGACAGAAATAGAGTTTGAATGTGGTTTCACAATTCTTCTGCATTTGTAGGTACATTTTCATGCCTCTATTTTTGACTTCCAAGCTTGCAGTTCTCAGGCTTTAGTCAGTCAGGTTGTGGTGGAAGCGTCCCTTCTAGGGTCTGCTCATTGGTGCAGTTAGGTAGGTGACTTACAGAAGAGACTGGCCTCTATTAAACAGAATAGCTGTGCAATGCTCTTTATTTATGGAGTGCCTATTAATCATTCTCTTTTAAAGACAAGCAAATCGAATGCAAAGAAGATGCAGTGCTGAACTATAGAGAGAGCATATGTTTGCTCATGCATAGATGTATATATGGTGATGATCCTAAACCTTTCCTGTTATAAGCACTTTTAAAGGGAACATCAATGGCAAATGCCATGCTTTGCTATTAAAAAACCAGTTATTAATATGTTTTTTCTTTCTTTCGCATTGCACAGCCTTTATCTTAATTTGATCTGAAAACAAGATAAAAGCAGATATTCCTTCTGTCTGAACCCACATTTTATGTGAAGCTGTAAAGGATAAAAGCCATACATATTCTTTCTTTCACTTCATTTCTTGGATAGTATTTCTTTAGTTTAATTGATGCCCCAAGCTTGACCTATGTAGAATGCTGGAACCTTATAGGGAAAATACTCTTTAAGTTTGTGATACTGGAAGGCATGGCTAGGCTCCTTTTGAGCTTGCCTCAGAAAGTACCACTACAGTCAGCTTTGACAGAGTTTCTCCAAGTTTTTGTTAGCGAGCAGGTGTGGGTAAGGTGCATTGAAATAGTTTTGAAAAACCCACTACTGAATTTGCAAGGAATCACTTCCTCTCTCAGTCATGCTTTTTATAACACAAGCAAGAAGCTGTGTTGTGTTCTTGCAGTGCTCTTCCACCATTTTAGGTGTAACATCTGTTGTTCCCAACACAAGAACTTGGTAGGAAAAGGGAGAGCATGCAGAAGAACGGCAGAAACTGCACTTTCAGAAGAATATTCTCCCAGGCTTTTTATAAGCTTGCTTATATTAAGGAAATTCCCTGAAGGCAAGCAAGAATTTCCCATTTTACTGAGCACTTCAAATAGAAATTGCTTGAATTTCTTTTGCTGTCCAGATGCTTTAATGTGCAATGGCCAAGATAAGTTTTTCTTTTGAACTTTAAAAAAAACAACCCCAAGCATTCCTTAGCTGCAGAACGAATGTTCATAAGCATGCTGAAAAAAGGAAAAGAGTTATTTGATATTTTCCAGACTGTGTTTAGCATCTTGTCTTAAGTCTTCTACATCAGACCTAGACTTCTGTCTGGGGATTCCTCACATCACAGGTGCACAGGACAGTGGGACAGCAAGGCAGGAGTGGGAAAGGTGGGGAGAATGGTCCTTTTGAAGGGGGAAGGCAGGTTGTAAAAAAGCCCACAACCTAAGCTCTCTTAAGCTGCCTTAGCCAGATACTTGACTTGATATTATGAACAAGGGATGATATCCTTTAGAAACCAAATGAAACCCAGCATTTCTTTGGAGATGAATGGGAACTGACAGGTACATCTGGGAAACTGGCCAGCACATTTAGAGATCTAAATAGGAGCAGAGTTCTTTGGAAAATCTGGTTTTAACTTAGTCTGAGAAGATGCTTTGCCATTTCCACAGGGCTGCTGTTCTCCATTTATCGCCTTGGCTGAGTCTGTCATTGACATTATAGGAGAGCATGTACATAAACACGTCTTGTACTTGTGCTTTTAACTAACATGAGTAAAGCAGCAGTTTTACCATTCTGAGAGCTGCTATAATTACCATCCCTGTACAACCCATTTCTCTGGCGTGAAATTCCCTACCTGCTTCGTGCATTAATATTGTGCCACAGGTAAGGGTCATTTCAGAAAGCCAAATATAGCTACCTGAGTTGGATTTTGCCTCTTTTCCTTCAAACCCAGCCAGATGATCTTGACAGTCTTCCCTGTTCAGATGTAGGATAAAAAATGGTGGCATCCTGAGCATCATCGTGCTGTTGTGCATCAGGGTAGGACATGGTGGGGACAATGCTGTTTGTTCATCCATTACAGCTTCCTGTGGTGCCTGAATAGTCTCCCTTTTTCCTGTGTGCTCACAGGAGGAGAGAACTCATTACTCCCATGTCACTGAGCCTATCAGGCCCATTCTTTACGCCCTGCCACGTCCCCCATGTCTGGCAAGGCTTTGTGGCTTGGAGAACGATACAAATGGCATGCTCTGCCTCTCTCTCTGTGTAGGATTCACCTGGAAGACCTCAGCCAAAGCGTGCTGCTCCACATGACTGAGAAGCTCGGCTACAAGAACAGCGATGTCATCAACACTGTGCTCTCAAACAGGGCAAGTCACACGCTTGCCATCTACTTTCTGCTCAATAAGAAGCTGGAGCGCTACTTGGCAAGCCTCAGGGTAAGTACCACTTGATGCCAAGTCTTTGGATAAGTGGATGAGGAAGGTAAAAAAAGTGCTAAAAGTTTCCCTGCTTGCTGGAATTTTATCTCAAGACTTTACCCAAGTTTGTTTGTTTGTTTGGGTGTTTGTTTTTCTAATTTTGTAGCAGTAACTATGAAGGGGAAGTACTCCTTGCAAACTGATAACGTTAATTCAGATAAGAATTCAATTCCCCAGGTTGCAGAGATACTTGCTGATAGGCTTTATGTCTCATGAGTCCCTGTTTCCATAGGAGATCCCCTCCAGCTAAGCAGTTACCCTATAGAGAGCAAACTGTTGCCATGCAGAGCCTTACTTGTGACTTGTGGCGTACCGTTGTCTATATGTTGAGATCATTCTGGCACTTGAAATATCAATAACACAATGTAATTTGATTCAGGAAATCAAGGGGAAGCTTAAGAGTGATTAATGTTTTATTTAGTTTTTAAGGGAAAGCTTAGCTGGAAGTGTTACATGAGGAAGAATATGAATATAAAGTCTAACCTCTTGCCAACCTTTCTGGCCCCTGAGTATGGCTTAGGGGCCAGAAACACTGCTGGTGGGTTTGCACGGCAGCTTTCTCTAGGGCAGGAGCCTGCTGCCACATGTCATCTTTCCTTTTAGAACCATAGAATCATAGAATGGTTTGGGTTGGAAGAGACTTTCAAAGCCCATCTAGTCCAACCCCCTGCAGTGAGCAGGGACATCTTCAACTAGATCAGGTTGCTCAGAGCCCTGTCCAGCCTGGCCTGGAATGTCTCCAGGGATGAGGCATCTACCACCTCTCTGGGCAACCTGGGCCAGTGTTTCACCACCCTCATTGCAAAAAACTTCTTCCTCATGTCTGGCCTGACTCTCCCCTCTTTTAGTTTAAAACCTCCTACGTGACTGCACAGGCAGGAGGGTGGGTTGTATGGTGTTTTTGTCATAATGTGTTTGCTTCTTAGAGAAATTATCCCCAACGCCCTTCTTATCTGACAACAGCTTCTTAGTGTTTTTTCTTTTCTCTGTTCTTTTAGCAGGCTTGTTTTAATGATGGTGCCATCAATGATATTTAAAATGTAATGGACTAAATTTGGCTTCTCTGTAAGATGATGCTCCTCCACTGAAAGCCAAGAATGGATATTATCCATTAAACATTAATTGAACATTAGTTTTCTGTAATTATCTTACATACTTTACTTTTCTGTGCTTCTCTCTCCCCAGAAGTCTGAAGGCCAGGACAATATCTGCCACAAGAACCAACTATACCAGATAGAAAAATACAAGGCAAATAAAGACTCCTATGAGGTAAAGCTCATTAAAGCTTGTTAAGGTACTTTGAAAACAGACTGAATTTGAGAAACCTCGGTGATTGTGATGAACATGTTGGGTTTCTGGACCTGTGGAGAAAAAGAGACTTGTGGTCTTGCCTGTGCAGGACAAATAATTCCTTCAATTTCTTTTTGAAGGAACAAATAACAACCACCTAGGGTTGAAGTGTAAGGGTGACTTTCAGCTTTTATGAAGAAAATAAAAGTTTTAAATGCTCTGTTTAGCAAAGTAATGCAAACTTCTTCAAGGGGCTCTGTAGTTTCATTCTGGGGTGCAAGTTGCTGGTGTTGTAAGAAGACCATAACCATGTTGCCTTGAGTCTCAAGACCTTGGTGGTGTAGGGCAGAGAGCTGAGTGACAGCCAGGGTGACCCTCCCCAGTCATCTGGTGTTCCTGGTGTCCTGGCCCAGGCCTGGGTTGTCTACAAGAAATGATAAAACTGTTTTTGCACAAAACTCTGACCAGGTTAGTATTTTTTGCTTCTTAGCAGAAGTGATGCATGAACTAGCAAAATTCATCATGAGACGCTTCCCTTGGCCAGAGAAAAGATTTAACCAGGTCACCTTTTGCTCTGTCAGTCTCCAGCCTTTTTGCCTGCAAACAGGGAAAATAGTTTATATTAAAAGACTACACATCAGATAATAGCCTTCTCTCACAGCTGGATTTTTCTTCCCTGATTGATTCTTTGCCAAGCATTAATATTACAAGAGTAATGAGAGCTGTGCAAGTCTTACCTACCAACACAAAGGGCAGTATTCTTGAAGAGCCTACCTATTTCAAAAGCTACTTTTGAGTGCCAGATTGATGATCTAATTGCAGGAGATTTGTACCATGGCTGGTTTTGTTTATTTTAAAGACTGCTTTCAAGACAGGTTGAACTGCGAGCCAGATGGAAATATTAGGGCAAAGTACTTATCATTCTTCCCTTACATAAATCAAAAACCACCTTACTTCAAATGTATCAACAGTGGGTAGACTCAATGAATGTAATCTTTCAAAATGCTCTTTGACAGCTTACTTCAAGCTGTTGCAGGGCAACCTTCCCCTGGAAACACAGGCAGGTACTTGGAGGTGAATGCTGCAGATCTCACATGGTACATCCTGATGCTCACTGGACCAGCTTCCTGCAGCTGCTGGTGTCACTTATCTGTGCCATGACAGAGACGCACAAGTAGCTCTGCCTGCCATCCGGGCATTACCTTGCAGCTTCTGCCTACCTGCCCCATGCAGGGGAGCCTGCAACAAGGTCTGCCATAGAGAAGTGCATGGTCTGTTTTTTTGGTGACCCTGAAATCTCTGTGCCTCTAGAGGGGAACTGATGTTTGACTTCCTTAAGGATAATTAAAAACTAATGGTAGTGCCACTGTATGACCCCCGTTTGGTTTGCAGGCATGCTTAGAGATAAAGGCTCCCTCCAAAGCCTCTCCTGCATTCAGAGTTAGTCCCAGCGTAGCTATTTAGGGATGAGGGGGTGTCATTTCTTCCTTGAAATAGTTACCTTGATGCAATCACAGTGCAGACACTGGGATAATAATACCATATATTCTGTTTCTGCTTGGGTATAGGAGAGCATAAAGCATGGTTTATATCGCTTTAGCTGTATTTACACAAGGGGATTGTGTTAACCTTACTGTACCAGGACAGTTACAGCAGCACAGCTGAATGAATACAGACCCTGGGAGGCTACTGCTGTTTGTAACTACGGCAGACATCTCTCCTAAGCGGTGGAGTCACCATCTCTGGAGGGGTTTAAAAGATGTGTAGATGAGGCTCTTAGGGACATGGTTTAATGCTAGAGTTGGACTCGATGATCTTAAGCATCTCTTCCAAACAAAATGATTCTGTGATTCTAAAATGTCTTCATGTGGACAGGAACACAGCCCTGGTAGTGTCTCGTTCGTGCCACTGGGATCAGTGGGTGCCACTGGGACTCAGGGCTAGGGATTCTGTAAGCTCAGGCAGGTTCATGAGCTGCACATAGAGTCCCCTTATCACCTCCCATTTCCAGAGGGGAGCCAGGAGGCACTGGTCCCTCAGCAGGCACTGCAAGGAGAGCGTAAGCTATGTGTTGCCATGGGAATAGAAGGGGAGAGCTGGTCAGCTTCAGCTTCAGCCGCCGACTGAATTTCTTCCCCATCACGCCAGCCATGCGGAATAAGGACTTTGCCGCGGGTGAAGGCTGCCAGCCAGCAGCACCGCAGGTTGCCGGGGTGGGCAGAAGGGCAGGTGGGCAGTGGTCGTGTCCAGCCCCTCTTCTCCTTGAGGTTTCCCAGTCTGGGCTGCTGAGACCAGCACCAGGTCTGAGAGCTGCTGTTGGAGCTCAGTAAGCTGGCTATGTGTCAGGCTGGTTGCATGGGAGTGCTCAGGGCAGACAAGCAGCGCAGGGAGGAGGGAGAGAGGGAGGGAAGGAGGGAGGCAGCAAGCTGTCTCTCTCCATCTCTCCTTGTTGGAGAGGCCCCAGGTAATGGGCAGCCATCCCTCCAGCGAATCAAGGGAACGAGTGCTGAGCATACCTGCCTGCTGCAGGGTAGCTAGTGGGCTCAGACTCCAGGAATTTGCAATTTTTAAGAGCTTGTGTCATTTCCCTGTCACCATTTCAGACATGGCCAACGCAAATACCCTTTATCATCCTGTAGATTCTATTGCTGGGACTAGAGTAGGTTTTCAGGTCGAGGTCAGGACAGGAAATAGCAGAGCATGATGTAATGCCAAACCTATTCAAGTATAACATACCGGTACAACTCCTGCATTGTGCAACAGCATGCCACTGCACGGCTGTGCACGGTACAGTGAAGAGCAAACTTTCATAACTCCCCTGAAAGAAATCTTCCTCTCCTTTTAAAATGTAATAATATGCGGCACTTTGGGAGTTTAGGATTTTGGTCATTTCCCCTCTCACAACCATCGTCTAAGAGAAACAATGTTAGTAAGTTTTAAAAATACTTATAAGACTATTTGTAACAACTTTCATCAAGGGTAAACTAATTAATTGCTAACACCGGGTATGTGCATTTTCTTTTTCGGAAGTGCTTTAATTGTATGGCATTACTGTGTTACTGCTGCTTAGAACACATAACAGCAGTGTGAAGACAAATTCAGGCGCACTTGGCAGGTGAGGAGCTGTGGCTTGGCTCTTGCACCATTAGGCTAAAAATATTGCAGCACCAAACCGTCCTGCATTCTAACAGATGCTGCAGCAACCAACATGCAGATTCTTTCCTCACCTATCCAAAATAGCAGAAAGCTGCTAACAATCTTGATTGGCTCTTTTAGGCTTAATATAGTCACCACTTGGTCTCATCCTCACAAGTACCTTTAAAAAAAGATGTTCTGTAGAGCCCAGTCTCTGCTGAACTTGGCTGCAGAGTTTCAGAGCCTTGAGAGGAAAAATAGTGTGGTGGGCTCAGAATTAACTGTACAGCTCCCACTGGCTCTATTGTGTTATTCACACAGCATTATTATTAATTATTGCTATTGTTGTTATTACTTAATTTCATCAGTAGTGACTGCTTGCCAAGGTAGTGCCTGGGATACTATGTCTGATTGCAGACATTGTGTTGTTCCAAGCACAGCATGGGCAGGGAGGAATAAATGCTTTGTGCCAGAGGTGTCAAAGCCCCTAAAGGCAAGGGGAAAAACATCAGGTGGACAAAGAGGTATCACGCAAGCAAATTGATGATGGCTCCATCATGCATCGGTTTGTTTATGTGAAAGGGTTAGCCAGCTTTAGCTAGCTGAAGGGAAAGAAATTGGAGGAGATAAGGGACAGATGGAGAGAAGGCTGGGGACAAAACACGTGTGTGTGAAGGCAGACTGAGGTGGAAACAGTGAGGAGTTCCCAGAAAGTCTCTGGTTCTTGCTCTCCCAAGTCACTTAACCACTTCTGTAATGAAACCAAAAACTTTTTTGTGATTCACTGAAGCTCTTCCTTCCAACTCTGTTAACTTCTGAAAATTCGAAGGTTAATTAGCCCAGTGGTGCCCAGACACTGTCTGTGCAGGGAGCTGGGCTCTGTCTAAGCTGAGAATGATCACAACAGGTGCAATACGGTTATTTTCCTCTTATGTATCTTAATATGTTTCCAGAGCTGTTTAGTGGCCCAAGAGAACCTAAATTGTCTTCTGTGTCTTTCTTTCACCTCTCTCACATGTATGGACATCACTTTGTATTTGAGGGTTTCAATAGACTGCATGGCAATGAACTTTCAAAAGAAAATCATCAAGAGAGCCAGCCCTTTGGCAGTGCATAATTATCAGACAAAATACAGGCCTCAGCACATAATTAGGTGAAGGAACTTTCCTGCATTTTTTAAAAAAGACTTGTAGTTACAGTGACTTTTGAATAAGACATAGTGAAATATGTTGCTTAAATGAGAATTACAGCCACACAAAGAATGTGCTGTAGATGCTCCTCTAAAGAAACAACCCCAAAACAAAAGCCCCACTTCTTTGAGATTGACATCTAAAACCAAACCACACAGATTTGTTCCAGAAAGGCAAGACATACTTGAAGTCTTTGAGGGATAGCAAAATATGGGCCACAAATGTGACGCCTGATTTTTAGAAGTGAAATAAGACTTTTGGCTCTCCCAGGAACTGGTGGCAGGCAAACAGTGTTGCACAGCTTGCAGAATCTAGTGATTCCTGTTGAAAAAAGATAAAATGAATTTTCACTGTAAAATAGGACTTTGAAAATTGGATTCCTCTTCAGAGTCCCACTCCCAGGTTCTGTTTTTCCTCTGTCGTCACTGGAGGTCAAACCTACCTTTTAGGATGTATGCGCTTGCAATCCCTGCCTTCTCTGTCACAAAAAGGAGTTAGGGTTCAGTGAAAGGTTGGGTTGGTAATTTTCTCCCCCTCCATGTCTTATGCAGTTGCAGAGTTGCTGTAAAAGCAAGGACCGTGTTCCTCCAGATCTTGTTTGGACAGAAGATAAGTGACTCAAAGAGTCTTTAAAACTTTGCAGCTTAGCTTTTCAAATGCCAGAGGAAGTGCAATAGAGTGAAATCAAAGACCTTTCTTCGATGCTTAAATAGGGAGGCAAATTTTAGGTATAGAGGAGTGCAAACTTCTATCTGCTTACTTCAACGAGGTCTCCTAGGACAAGTGGCCTCTGAAGAGAAAGCTTTCATTTTCCTTTAGTTTTCCAAAACTGACTTTCACATTTCATGAGTGTCAGAGCAGATGGGAACCATGAAATCCGTGTCAAACAGATCAGAGGAAAATGAGACATGGAAGATTTAGTTATTTTGAGTAGCCAGGATAAGTTCCTTGTAAATGTATAGTTTTTAAATCAGCTGCAGTAAGTGGTGTAGTTATAAGTCTGGGGATCATTTAAACTTCCCTTAAGTAAACCAAATTGTTCTTGTTTGTTTTACAACTTAAAGGACAAAAAACTCAAAGAACAAGAAAAGAAAGGGGAGATTCTTCACCGTCAGCTCCCAAAGAAAACTGAGAAAAGTCCAGTTTCATATAGACAGCCTTCTTCCTGTCTTATCTCACAGATACAGAACACCAAGGCTCTGCCAAAGGACTGGAAAGTCACCAAGGCTGGAGGTCCGGAGAAAGGTCAGTGGGAGAAAAACCAGTGGTGTGTCCCTGTGTGCATGTGCATGCATGGGCATGTGTGGTATTAATGAGTGTCTTGTGTTGTGTGTTTGTTAGTAAATTGGTAGTAAACAGTTGTGGTCTTGCATTTGCTGTCTGCTCCACAGCCGGTATGTGAAAGAGGTATGTGGATAATGCAATCAAACATTGAACAAAACATCCTCAGCAAACCGTGATGATGTTCAACAGTCATGAGTCCTCACTTTTACTTCTCTTTTTATTTGACAGATTTCCCACAGTGTTTTTTTTTAAAAACTTTTCTTTCTCTAGTTATACATACTTATACAAATTCATCTGTGCTTCACACTGGTGCTTTGAAAGCATCAACGCTCACCCCAGACCACTATCAAACAAAAGCTGGCAGAAACCCTTCTTCCTATGAGTGAATGTGTTTTTGCTAAGAGGGCTAAAAGGGGCAGCACAGGAAAACAACCCTGACTGGAGAAGTAGTGAGAAGCAGCTGGTGGTGGTGGAAGGGGAAACAGGGAGCTGAGAGGAAACGCAGGTGGAACTGCCAACCCAGTAAATTTCAGGCAGCAGAAAGGGTGAAAAGCATTAATGAGGAAAGGAATAGAATAGAATAGAATAGAATAGAATAGAATAGAATAGAATAGAATAGAATAGAATAGAATAGAATAGAATAGAATCATACAACAGTTTGGGTTGGAAGGGACCTTCAAAGGTCATCTAATCCAACCCCTCTGCACTGAGCAGGAACATCTTCAATTAGATCAGAGTGCTCAGAGCCCCATCCAGCCTGGCCTGGAATGTTTCCAGGGGTGGGGCATCTACCACGTCTCTGGGCAACCTGGGCCAGTGCTTTACCCCACTCATTATAGAAAAATTCTTCCTCATGTCTAGCCTGACTCTCCCCTCCTTTAGTTTAAAACTATCACCCCTTGTCCTGTCGCAACAGGCTGGGCTAAAGGGTCTGTCCCCATCTTTCTTATAAGCCCCTTTTAAGAACTGAAAGGCCACAATAAGGTCTCCCTGGGGCCTTCTCCAGGCTGAACAGCCCCAGCTCTCTCAGCCTGTCCTCATAGGGGCAGTGCTCCAGCCCTCTGATCATTTTTGTGGCCTCCTCTGGACCTTCTCGAACAGCTCCATGTCTTTCCTGTGCTGGTGACCCCAAAGCTGGATGCAGGACTGCAGGTGGGAAAAGAGGAGACAGCCAGAGGAGAGCAGAGCAGTAGTCACACAGGGTAGGAGGCAGCCTGGGAGGGATGGGTGAGAGCTGCTTGCAAAAGGTGGCAGAATAAATGAGTGGAGGAGAAGGAAAACGGGGTGTCAGTGGTGCACACCTGTCTGGGAGACACTGAGGAGCAGGAAGGCGAAGTAGCCAGCTGTTAGATGAGGGAATTAAACAAGGGCAGGTCACTACAGAGCAGAGGAGGGAAATAGGGTGATGTAAAAGATAGACTATGGCATCAAGGGGTTATTTAGAGTGGTGGCTTATGGTGTTTTTATACTCTTTCTAGTGACTTGGTAATTTATTGTTTGATGTTTTCTACCTAATAAAAAGTCGAAATAGTGTTCAGCAGGCAGCACAGGCACCTCTACTGCAAGGTAGCAGTACTCCACAGAGTTGGTCAGAAATGGGGCATACTTATTGTGAAAAATGTAAAAAATATTTTAAAATGCTTGTTTTGTTCAGAATTCATCATTTCTTCTGGGAGGGAGGGACATTTTTTTTCCTCTTTAGGTTTCTCCCTGCTTTTTTGAGCTGAAACCTGAAAATCATTCAGATCTCAGCTAAAGCATTTCTCTGCTTATGGAAACCATGTTTTGACACCTCTTAAATGAAGTGGTCAAATAATTTTTACTAGTTTTGGTAAGAAACTAGTCAGATTAAGCCTGGTCTGCTTTGCCCAACCAACTCATTGTGAGTGATTTCATCCCCTACATCCATGCAGGTCTCAACCCCTGCCAAGATCAACCCTTTCAAAAGAAATATACATGAGATTTGTGGCTGTGTCCTGAGGCCTGACAGACCTGAATTATTTTATATCCCTTTTAGATGGTTTGAGACCCAGGGAACGTATGGACAGTGATTAACTGGTGGTCCACTGTTCTTTCAATTAGGGGGAACCTAGCAAAGCAGGCTTATTGGACAGCTTTCCATAAACACAGCAAAACATGTTTTATTGCAACTAACTTGGCATAAGTGAGTGCCAGCATCCTGATAGAAACTGAGCAGATCTTCTCTATGAGCTGTTTCGTTTTACTGGGCTAAATCCTGCAAAGATTGTTCCATTTATATTTGGTCCTTGCTGGGGGATGATTCTTGCTGAAGTCAATGCAGTAAATCTGTTCCAACTGTAACAGCCTGAATCTGGCCAGTGCAGCTACTCCATATTTACATGTGTGAAACCAAGAACAGATTTTCCTCCAAAGTGCAAGTGAAGACTCTTGTCCCCTATGTCGCTAGGTATGTTGGTGAATACGGTACACAGACCCAGTTAAAACCATGCAAAGTTGTGCTAAGAAAGGAGAAATGTGAGATTTCTCAGACATGGCCTTAGAGGATATAATTAATACAAACAGCTGAAGACATCTGTGAGGTTCTATTTCATGTCCTTGCCTTGCTCAATTTAAGCACTGTTCCTGCCTTTGAGGAAAGTGGCAGATAAATTACCCATGAAACAACAATGTAAGTATCAAATGAAAGTAAGGGAATTAGGTCCTGGGTGTATCCATAAGACCATTTGCTTTAGCTAGTGCATTTGTCACGCTCATCTAAAATTTGTTAAAGGTGATGCCGGACACTGTCTGCCCTAAGGCAGAGAAGTCAGTGCTATTAAATGCAATCTGGTCTTCTGGTTCCTTTTCTGATTGCTTTGCAGACTCCAGCGGTGGGGTAAGCCCTTTCCACGAACCCCTGGCAACCAAGACGGGCTGCGTCACTTCCAACTCCCTGGAGTACTTGGAAGTCCAGCAGCCGCCCCCCAGAACCCCTCGGCTCCTCAAGAGGCAGGAGTCCCCGCAGCAGGAGCCAGCCCGGATCGGGGGCCGGGCAAAGGACTCTCCTCTCATCCTGAATATCGTGCACTCCTTCGAGTCGGTTGACAGAGAGGACCAAATAGACCAGGTTTCCCCCTCTCATCAGTACAGGATTTTAGGCTCGCCGATGAATTTCCCTTACAAAAGCTCAAGTGAAAGGACACTGTCCCCGCTGTTTCAGCCGGGGAGTACATCTCCCGTCCACCCCACCCAAGTCTCTTTCACATACGAAGAAAAAGCGTATCCAGCAAAGGAAGAAACAGTGTCTCCTACTCAGCTGGTTTCCAACAACCCCTTGGGCAGCCCTAACTGCGTTAAAAGCAGAGGCAGATTCCCCATGATGGGGATTGGACAGATGCTGCGGAAGCGGAACCAGACGATGCAGTCGGCGACAGACAAGCCGCTGGAAGCGAGGATGCCTCAGCTGCAGCAGATGAGCCCCACGCAGATTTCCTTCAATGCGGCAGATGCTGTCAGTGGCCAGTGTTAGTGTGACATCCCAGGATTTGCACTGCTGTCCTCTGGGACCTTTTTTTTTTACTTTTAACAAGAAGGGAAAGCCACAGGCGTGTTACTGTCACTACAGTGGTCCAATGTAGAAAATCAGAGGTCTGCTTGAAAGGAAGGTGTTGTCCTACCTAATAAAGTTGAAGGAAAAGGGTTCTGCTTGTGCTGTTAAATACTAGCATTTGGCATCTGACTGTACTGTAAAACATGTCTTGAAAGAGCTACATGAATATGTATTTTCACTGCTCACATCTAGTAAGGTTGACTGGAAGAGCAGTGAACATTAATGGTTTGATTCGCCACGGTAAGCTGCGTGGTGCCATGATTGCCAGTCCCATTCAGGATCTGTAGTAAGACTGGCTGTGCTTCATCTGCCTGTTCCACATGGTACATGGTACCGCTACAGGTATTCTTCACATGGCTAAACAAATGGGAAAACTCAAGATTCTGTGTCCAAAGTCAACTTGCTAACAAGTACTGCCAAGAAGATGAAGCTTGAATAAAGGCACAAGTGATCTAAATATTCAGAAGTGAGAGTATTGGAAGTCAAAGCAGATTTTACTGTTAATTACATAGAGTAGCTAATAATGGAATCATTTTTTTCCTAAATAAAATGGTGATTTAATGATGTCATTCAGAAGAAACATTATTCTTTAAAAACAAGTTTCATCACATGGAAATTCACTGCACTAGAGGCCCGTTCCTTTCATATGATGGGTCTGCAAGCAGATGCTTCAAACAGTAATCCAGATTGCAACACACTGTGTTTAAACAATCCATTCACCTCTGATTTTTGTAGTCGTACTAGCTCCAGAGCACACCTACGTGCAGGGCTGCGTGAGCCCCTGTTACAGCAAGGCAGCGTTGGACACACCTGAGGGCTTTTCTGAGAGGCTGCAGTGAATAATAAAGACTAATAAAGGACACATGAGCCTGTACCAATGCCATTTTATACTGCAAGATTGGTAATGCAGTGGTTACCAAAAATTAGGTATTGTTACGAGTGGTGAAGGTAACTTTCTTAAAAGGCACCATGTTCTGTGTACCAGTCTTGTTTTTCTAAGTAAATGATACATCTGAGAGGTTGGTGGCGTTTTTTTGGTTCTGTTTTTATCTTCAAACCATTTCCTATAAATTAGAAGGTTTAGCCAAAGACTACTCTTTTCTTTCATCTGTACCGTGCTTGCATATGTGTTTGTGTGTATGGGATATGTCAACAAAGCTTGTTCCAGCATGGTTCCCAAGCGGGCAGCCCTGGCCCACGTATGCCCCACTGCTGCCCACTCAATGTCATTTCAAAACCCAGGCAGCAGAGGCTTTGTTTTCTTCTTGGGGTTGTTGCTGGAAGACAGAGATTTACCTCGAGACCATCAGTAGGAATCCAAGCCCTATTTTTATCAATATTTTTGCAAATGCTTTTGTATCCCCATTGCTTTTGTATCTGGGCAAACGCTGAGAGTTTCCCATTTCAAAAGGTTTCCTTCCAGTTTCATGTGAGAGATACACAGGGACTGATGGAGAGGGAGGGCCAGCAGAGGCAGGGGAGAAAGTCCTCAGCAGAGCTCATAGCTGAACGCTTGTTCCAGATTCTCAGTCTAACACCAAAATCTGAAATAGAAAAATTGGATGTTAATCCAAATACTGACAGAATAGGTAAAGTTCAGTATTTTGAATGCTTGCTGGAAAAAACAGCAGAGTGTGAATGCCCAAAGCGACCTTATCTCCGCAGATGGGACCTTCATCTTGGCACTGAAGCTGCCCATCAGTTAAGTATGAGGGAATCCCTATGAGTCTTTTACTCTTCGGTGTAGTGAGGACACTCACCTCTGAGGTAGCTAAGTTACCTGGAAAATAGTATACATAAAAATCCTGATATGATAAGAAACAACCCTGAAATAATATTACTCATTTTCAGATTGAAAAATGTCATCTGCTGTTTGTACAGAGCACCTGTGCATCCACGGGGTGTATTTTAGCTCTTCTTTTCATTTAAAAACATCAAAGCATTTTCCTTTTCTTCATGCTAAGAACATGTTTGCACTGCAAAGCTGGCAAGCGGGGACCACTGAAATCCCATCTTTTGCGTGCATTGGACTTGCATACCTGAACAGATGGCAGATACTGACTTGAATTACAAACTCAGGTTTATTTGCAACCCAATATAAGGTTGGGAGAGGCAGTAAAGAGACGTATTTTTGTGAAAACCCAGTAAATATGTGTAAGAATCAGAATGGAAACAGAAATGTTAAATCTTTTATTATATTTATAGAGAATATATGCGTATTACACTGCTAAAACGTGCCCATGTATCTACCGTAGACAGTAGCTATGTACAGTCAAACTTCAGTGACCATAGAAGGGACTTACTGAAATACAGTAGAGGAAATTCCAGGGGGAAAAATGTATTATAATTATTAAATATATGTACTTTTTGAACAAGATTGCCATGGACTACTGACTTTGTTTGCCAGGTTACAATGTAGCAAGGATTATCTAAGTACAAAAACAACCAGCAACATGGTGAGGTGACAAGAGGATTGCCAGCAGCTTTACCTTCACCCATCAAAGACTATCTGGCTGCTGACTTGTTTATAAACCCCAAGTGATCTAAAAGGCACAAGGTAGGATTTCCCGTGCTTAATACTAGTCGTCTGCAAGTTGTGCGTCTGGTCTCCAGTCATCATCCAAACTCTGTTTGTCACCAGTGAAGACTGGTAGGTATCTCCAGTTCTTTCCACCTTAAAACAGAGGTCCAAAATGGTGGGAATGAATTGCTCCTCAGCAGCATGTAGCTGTTCCCAGATATGAGGGAGGGAATCAGGTTGGCCAGTTTGGATGAGAACCCAGCTTTTAGACAGCCAAGAGAAATCACGCCAATATAAACAAAAGCATTTACTGATCAGCTTTCTGCACTTCTGGATGTAGTGTCTTCAAGTTGTAGGGGTTAGTCCTATCTTTGCTAAGCTTAGCACCATCATGCAAACTGGCAAACAGCCTTGCAGCTTCAGCTGGAACATTTCTGTCCTTGATCCCACAGATCTTCTAAGTACTGTTTCTTCATCCTCCTACCATTTTAATGATGTGTTTCCTACAACAGCTGATCCAAAGACCTCGGCTTTGGTCTTTTTCTGGTGTTTGCAATAGGCTTGGCACTGAGCCTGTAATGAACCTGTTTGCTAGATGTGAATATACACTTTTGACTTCAGGTCGTGCACTGGGAAAAAGAGCACTGCCAAACTTTGGATGCAAGGTGGAGGCACCATGGCTTTCTGGGGCCTTTTTCAGGTAGTGTTCATGTGCAGAAGTCAATGGAGCAGCTGTGAAGCACTTAAAGAGGTTTTGCAAACTAACTGATCTCTGGATCAGGATCCATAGTGATAAAAGTTATTTTATTCAGGCTCCTCTGCCTGGAAAAATAGGTGTTGAATTTATTCAGCAAGGCAAAAACCAAATATCAGTATCTGTTAAAAGTGTTTGCCTTCGTATTTCTGCGGTAAATGGGCTTACAAATATGAAAATTCCCAAGTATCTAGGTTTACAAATCCTAAAAATAAATAACAGTTACTTTCATACTTTTTCACTTGACCTCACTTGATCTTTGCAACAAAATCCCTTAGTGTGCAGCTGCAAAAAGGTTGGGTTGGGTTTGCAGGAGACTTTTCAGTCTCTAATGCACCAGTGAGATGGTTTGTCAGCCACCCCCTTGAGACAGCCCAGCACGGATGTGCCCAGGCCAGCGATGTGGCTAATGTACGGAAGAAGGAGGGTGGAGAAAGACTCAGTGGTCAGTATAGCTTTGCTGTACATCTGCCAGGCAGACTGAGTATCAATGGTAGAGTGTGAGGCTGGTGGGTAGATTCAGCCTGTTGGTGGGTCTTGGGCTGCTGCAAGTGGTAAAGGAGTTTTAGGGTGGCACGGACAAACCCCCTCCACAGCTGGTGTGACAAAAACCTCCAAACCAAGGGGAAGCTGACCTTTTATTTGCTCATTTGTGATTAAGTTTTAAACTTTGCTGTTTGAAGCACGCCAAGCTCATAAAGGCCTCGCCTATCAATAAGTGAGCAGAAGTTTCACGGATGCTCTTGCAGTGTGCAGTAGTTTGGAGTTTGCCTGCCTCTTACCTGCTTTTTTAGTACTCAGTGGTCACAAACTGTCCATTTTCTCTTTTGTTTCCCCCTCCACATACCTTCCCTGGAGCAAAACAAAACTGCTGGGTATAGCGCTGGGGCCTGTTTTTCATATTAAAAAGTTGCAATAGCTCTGTGGACTGAGACCTACAAATCATTCACGTGCAGAAATACAGCCGTGTGGCAAATTCATTACTCGGTGTGACTGTATGGTCCTTCAGCATGCTCCCTGCCTCCTGCTTACACGACTTTTTTACATCAGAGGCAGTCTCAAGCAGGAGTAGCATGGGGGAATACCAGGAGAGGCTTCAACTTCATGTCATCGCTTCTCATTGAGAGAAATGTGCTCCATCAGAAGTGAGCGAGTGTCTCATTTGCAGCAGGTTTTCTGTTAAGGGAGCTGCTTGAGCATTGATTCCTAAACCACGTACATTGGCATGTGTTTCCTGGGGCATGTTTGAATTGCGTGTAATTGTCTTTCACAAAGATGGCTTGCAGGTGGATGTGGGGGGGTGGAAGACAGGTGAAATAATTTTGAGTCCTTTCAAAATTTAATATCAAAAGAAGCCTGTAATTTGATGCTTTCTGAGTACAGGCAATTAGTTGTTGTTAGAAATAAAGGATGTCAGGATAGAGCCTGGAGCGGGATTTGGTGTTCACCTGAGCGTCTCTGCTGTCTGCCTGCTGATGCCAGACCAGTGGAAAGCCCAAGAGAGAAGAAAACAGAAGCGGTTTATTAATTAAGGGTGAAGTACTAAACTTGTTATAACATTTTAATTAAAAACAGCACTAGTGCATTTTTGCGGAATAGATCATAAAGAAATATATTTATTAATGTTTGTATGTATAGCACTCTTCCGCCTATAAATGTAAAAATCTCCCAGTTCTTTGTATCTCCTACAACCAGAAAAAACAAACTCAAACTAAAACAAAGAAAAGCCATCAGAGGCTTTATTTCAAATAGCTTCCCTTTTTCCGTTTCACCTGAGGAAACAGAAGCATTGTCCTGTGCTTATAGCATAGGGATGGCTGTTAGATAAAACCAGGTTTTTTCCTCTAATCTCTACCTACCCCCAGACAATTTGTTTCTGACTTGCCTGTGTGTAGACTTGGACTCATGTTTCTTGTGCACCCCACTCAGCTGATCTGAGTCTCCTTCTCTACCCAGTCTCCAGTCTTCATGAAATCTGTGAAAACTTTGGATTTCAGAGGCCTCCTTTTGTTGAAAGCAGCCAGGTGCCCTCAGATGTTGTTCAGGAGGCTGACAAAGAGATGGGCAGACTGATCTGTGATCCACAGAAAAAATATCTTTTTCACCTTACATCATCCCAAGTGTTACTGAGGGGAGTATCTGATACGTGCTTATATCCAATGCATGAGGTACTTACCCGACAGCAGATATTACTTGAGCACACTCATACAGCAAACTGACATCCACATGCCCAACTATCAGGCAGGCCGGCCATTTGAAATTACTGGGATTTTTTTGGTAGCTTCACTTTTTAGACACTGTTTTAATTAAGCAAAATGTTTCTGTCCCTTCAGAGGACAGGGTTTGGAAGTGGAAATACAGATTCGCACTTGCCAGGCTCACAAGCTCTTGCAGCTTCTGTCTTTGAGCAGCTCTCAGAGTACAAACCCTTCTCCAGAAAGCCTTCAGGTGGGCTTAGTGCTGGAGAGTGATAGGCCCATCTCCATGGGAGCAACTCACATCAGATCAGTCTTTGAAGAATGGTGGTGGGCAGATTTTTGTGGCAAGGCTGGGTTGTTTTAGCAGATTGATTCCCCAAAGACCCTGCCCTGAAGACCTTGGCACTACAAGAGCAAGGAATTAAGGGAGGGGGCGGGCAGGCAGCAGAGCCACCTGCCTACAACATCTAAGTGAAAGCTGGAGATGGGACATGGAGCTGCTGAAGGTTGTGAAGGACTAGGCAAGTTTCTGGTGTGATCTTGCTGCATGTGATCAGCATGGGAAGTCTTCCAAGCAGTGTCCGCAGGCCTTGAGGCTCATCCTCAGAAAGGCCACCATCATAGTTTGGGAGTGCTGCCTCCATCAGATCGCACCTCACAAGCACCTGCACAGGGAAGCAGGAAGCCGCCCTCAAAGGCAACACAGAGCAGAAGCTCCCCCACAGACAACATCTGTAAAACTGGGAGAATCTTCTGCCCTAACATTTTAATCAGGGCATTGACCATAACTTCCCCAGCAAAAGTTCCTCTTTCACTTTATTGATTATCACTTTCCAAAGAGCAATTAAGTAAAAGGTTAGTGCAAAACAGTTTTAGCGGGGTGAAAAAGTCCATTTTCACAGTATGCCTTCTGAATGGAGGAGTTAGCTATCCCAACAGAAAATGTCTTAAGTCGGTGCTTAACTCTCCAGTCGCTGCAGAGGCCGCCAATTTGTGATGGTTTATGGATTAATTTGATTTTACTTTGAACCCCAGGGCTATTGATAAAAACTTCAGGCTTTTTACTGATGGGTTTAAGGCGTACCTTCCTAACAACCACACACAAAGCAAACCTTCTTATTTAGTTACTTGAGCACGCAGCAAAATTGCGAGTTACAAAGCCAGTCCTTATTTATGAAAACAACAGCGTAGCAGGAGTTGCAGCCAACATTTTAACGCACACAGCTGTTTTGTCAAACACCGGTGAAGAGGAGTGAAAGGAAAGAGAACAAGCCTCCATCCTGCTGCTCAGCAGGTAGTTGCTGCAGGAGAAGGTGGCCTTTGGGCTGGGTCCTTCAGGTGCCAGCTCTGGACACCGGCTGAGGGCAAGGGAGAAGGTGGAGGAGACCTGTCCGGGGGAGCAGGCTGACAGCAAGATCCCAGTGGGGCAGCTGATGGGACTCTCCTGCTCTTTGCCACAGCTAAAATAGTCCTTGGAGCAAGCAGGACACCAAAACACACTGTTCCTGTAGAGCAGTTAACGAGAGCTCCATGGGGCTTCCCTTTCCCTCCACGCAGCTCATCATAGAATCACAGAATGTTAGGGATTGGAAGGGACCTTGAAAGATCATCTAGTCCAATCACCTCGCCGAAGCAGGAACACCCAGATGAGGTTACACAGGAAGGCGTCCAGGCGGGTTTTGAATGTCTCCAGAGAAGGAGACTCCACAATCCCCCAAGTTTTTTCTCGTATTTAAGTGGAATCTCCTGTGTTCCAGTTTATACCCTTTGCCCCTTGACTTGTATTTGGTTGTCACTGAGAAGATCCTGGCTCCATCCTCATGACACTCACCCTTTATATATTTGTAAACATTAATAAGGTCACCCCTCAGCCTCCTCTTCTCCAAACTAAAGACACCCAGCTCCCTCAGCCTTTCCTCATAGAGGAGATGTTCCACTCCCTCAATCATCTTTGTTGCACTGTGCTGGACTCTCTCCAGCAGTTCCCTGTCCTTCTGGAACTGAGGGAAGCTGCAAGGTAACACCTGGATGGCAGGCAGAGCTGCCTGTGCATCTCTGTCATGGCACAGATAAGTGACACCAGCAGCTGCAGGAAGCTGGTCCAGAGAGCATCAGCAGTTCCCTGTCCTTCTTGAACTGAGGGGCCCAGAACTGGACACAAAATTCATGCCTTACCTGTGAGGAGTTTCCTTCTCACAGTTACCGGCCTGAGCCTACAAACGAGGTGACATGTGTGATACGCTTCAGCAAGTGTGACTTGCAAGTTTAATGGGAAAAAACACAGCAGCGACTTAGGCCACCAAGATCAGCATGACTTGGCTTGCTCAAGGTAGGGTATCTCCTCAGAGAAAAGGTGCTGCTGGTGCCAGCTGATGTCCAGAGCAGCATGGGCATACACGGGGTGTGCAAGCAGCTCAGCCGGGCTTAAATGGGATGTGGAGCCGATTGATGCTGCCTTGAGGGAACCAGAGGTGAACAGAGACTGTGAAATCCCAAAGGAAATGTTAGCAAGTAACACCTCCCTTGGAGCCAGGTGTACTGAAGAGGAAGCGGGAAAGATTTCATTTACAGCAGAGCACAAGTCACTTCAGGATAAAAATCTGCTGGATCCCCACTTTATCAGCACAGAGCCAGGTTGAGCTCTGTGAGCTCATTTGGCCTTATTTTGTGTGTTAGGAGGGAAAAATCTCACTTTAGCCTGTACTCTGCTGTGTACTGATGTTCATGGATAAGTCCCATGCTCGTGGCTATGTGCAGCAAAAGCATGGCAGAAACCATCTCAGCAAAGACAGACATGAGTTGCTTTCTCTGGGAGTCAACACACCAATTATTAACTCAGACAAATAAAACCAGAGGGCAGGCAGACGGAAGGAGCAGATGAAGGGCAGCTCTCCTGCAGCTGGAACCTCACAAAACCAAGGCTGTGGCTGGACCATCCACCCCTTTCTTCTCGTGCCCACCACCCTCCTGCAGCCTTGAGACGGCCAGAGGCTACACTGCAGCTAGGCTGGGCAGATGGATTCAAAGCCCCAGGTAAAAAATGTTGATGCTGGGCCAGTGAGAGCGTTTAGGAATATGAAACTGACAAAACAAAATGATGCTCCATACCTAAGAGAATTTCATGTGCAGGAATAGGGCTAAATAATAACAATTACTATTTTTCCTCATAATAAAGCAATGCAAGCTGAGTATGAACTGCATGGAAATAGGGGAAACTAGGGGGGGGTTGCTGATTGCAGCATTAAAGAAAGACAACTCCTGCCTCACCAGTGGCTCTTACTGTCCCAGACCTCTGTTAGGCCATTGTTGATGACTAAATAACTTATTTATTTTGAAGGGACATGTAGCAGGGCAAAAACCCGTGATCTTCTGGGGCTACCACAGCATTGGTGACATATGGCCCAAGTCTGAGAACATGGATTGAGATAAAATGAGAATCTGGTGCTTTTCCACAAACTGAAATAAGTTCTAACCTTTCCGCTTCCTGAGCCTGGAAAATAGCTGGAACTGATGCTTTTAAAAGTGTGCCTTATCCTTTCCAGCAGCTGTATTTTGGGTTTCTCTGCTGAACCAGCAAACCTTTCAGTACTTGCTCCACAATGCTCAGTTCAGCTGGAGTTTCTCCATTGCAGTTTTGGTGGCTGGTGCAACATCTGGAAGGATGGACTGGAAGCTGAAATGGAGGGTTTTTGCCAGGCAGGGCTGCCTGGAGACTGACTCAGGCCTAGCCCAGGGAGAGCTGCTGCAGAGCTGCTTTAAATCACATGTAGACATGTGTGTCCTTAAAGGCTTAGGTGCCTCTGGGTGTAAGCAGGAGAGGGTGGGCTCTGCAGCATCTCATTTGTGAAGTATTCAGTACACCTTAAAGCCAAAACTGCACTGTGGACAGGTATTTCAGTGTGTCTGTCCCATCAAGGAGCCACTGGGAAAGGGAAGGGGGGCAATTATTCAGGGTCTACATCAGCCGTCTTTACTGTATGTCTACAGTAACGGAACTGGGGCAAAGTAGAGGCCTGGAGTAGGGCAAGTTGTCTTGTGCATTACAAGGACAATATATTACCATGCCCCAAGAGCCCTTTTCACAGCATTTCATTTAAATATTTTATCCATGGATGCATCTGGATGTGACCCCTCCGTCCTTTCCCAGCGGCTGGATGAGGGCGTGAACCTTCAGTTGTGCTGGGACTTCCACGTGGAGCTGTGCTGATGGCTCTGCATCAGCAGCACCTGATTAAAAAATGCTTGCCTTGCTATCCCGGGGTGCCTCTGGACGCAGTTATTCATCACTGCTATTTCGCAGAGTGCCTGTCAGGTTGTAGATTCATCTGCTCCAAGGCTGCTGAAATGCACAGAGCAGTCAATGCATAAATCCGTGCAGTTGTTAGCCACAGTTGCCCTTCCCCTTCTTCTCCGGGTCTGATGTCAGGTGGACTTGCTGAGGGGGTAGAGACAGGGCAGGGCTGCCTGTGCAAATTCAGCAAGGAACCGTCAGTGTTTTAGTGCAGTTTGTCTCTAATCTGGCAAATCCCGTGGATGCTCCAAATTTTCTTCTTGTCAGAGATGTGCTTTCTTTTCCAAATGGAAAAGATTACATATTTAGGTCTGCTCTCCAGAAGGATGCTTTAAACTCCCTACAGCTGAGTGCAGTCTCCCAGTTTGCCTGTGCTGAGGCACCAGGAAAGGACTCAGGTGTCTAAGGTATGTGCTAGTCTCAGCTTTAAGACGTGTCCGTGCAGGGCCTGGCAGAGTAGTGTTTGACCGTGTACCACTCCTGCCTGCAGCGACAGGTAGAGCTATGAGAGGTGCTGAGAGATGCTCCTGTACCAGCCTCTGAGAGAGGAGCTGGGCTGGCAGATGGCCTGGGGCTGTGATTAAAGCATGTAACACACTTACCGTGTCTGTAAGTGACAGCTAAATGCTCCCTCCCCCCGAGCCCTCTGCTCAAGATTTTCCTGGGTCATGTTCTTGCATTTCAGACTGTGTGCTGGGATCAAGGGGGACGTGCTGCTTCCCAAGGGCTGCACATCCAGGCACGCTGCAGCTGCTGAAAGGCGCAGTTTCCCTCAGCAAGTTTTATATTCCTGGGCTATTAGAGCCATCTGGCCTCTGGTCCAGACACAACTGGGAGACCTGACTTGAGGTTTGCCTGCGTCCGTCCCCATAGATCCACCTTGAGAACCTGCATACCTGCAGCTCCCACTGATTTCTCTGCCTTTTGAGCCGTTGCAAGGCTTTACATACAGTGCAGAGTTTTCTGTGAGGTTAAAACCCTCCCTTAGCATGAGGGGAAATCCCACCTAAGCACCTGGCCAGTGCACCTACTGATAGCTGGGAGGGGAAAAACCTCTTTTTGCCTTCAGGCACTGCACCGCAGTGTGAAAAACCCCCACTTTCCAAAAAGCTGCCCAGGACCTGTTGCTTAGTGCTCAGCTGAAACACTAAGCCCAAATTGGTGACTTTGCAACAGTCTCCATAGTGATTAATTGTAACTTCACAGACAGGGCATCGTGACTTGGCAGGAGAAATCGAATGCAGAGCAGGAGGCCTCCTTGCTTGTAAAAAAATGGGGAGAGACACATTTGGTTCAGCAGACCTGCTGTGTGTTACCGCTGCCATTCCCCAGCCCCTCCAGGTCTGTAGAAGATGCTCAGATGGCAGCACGGGGCTGAGGCAGAGATGGGGAATTCCCCCTGTAACCCAAACAAGCGGTTTCATGGAAGATGAGACTTTTCTGCCTACCGCACCTGATCCAAATGCACAATGAGAAGGCACAGGCTGACAGTGCCGGAGATTGAAAATACTCGTGGTGTTCACTGATGCGTGTGCTGAATGATCCTTCCATGAAATGGGGATGTGGCATCCACCTGAGCCCACTCACTGCCTGGTCTGTGGGACGGTTGGGCAAAATTCTTACGAGAATGATTTAAGGATGGTCAAACATTACAGGGGAAAAACATTTGTCATGAGGCAAATATCCTCCACTTTTTCTGCCTTTGCAGGTGCATTCTGGGAGACCCTAGCATCTGTGTACTCGGGCAACTGCTCCTCTTTACAGCTCATCCTCTTCTCTGGATATTTTCTGCTTCACAAATTGTGGTTGCTGAGAAAGCAGGTTGCATGGACAGTGTCATCTTTAGGGAGTCCTGTCTCATCTTTATTCAGTTACCTGCAATCCTCTTTGAATGAAGACACCAAATCCCTAGCTTGCAGCCAGATTAGAAAAGCGATTAGTTACCTGTGCATCCCATGTTAGAAGGATAGGATTACATGGCAATTATAGAGGATCAGACTCAGCCTATTTAAAGGGATGCTGACACCTTGGAAACAATTTTTACAAGCATTTTACACTGAGCATCCTCACCTCAAATGCTTTCAGGCATGTAAAATTAAATCTTAAAATTCAGTTTCTTAAAACCATTGAATTTTGTATTTTGTGCTCAGGTGATTAAGGACAAGAAAGGCAAATTGCTGGCAATTACCCTTGTCATTCTTGGTCTCAGTCCCAGGCAGCACCATGATGACAGCACTGCTTAGGCCCAGATCTGACCTGGAAACTTGATACAGCTGTGTGGGGTTTTTTTCATCCTTGAAAGGAAAAGCTATTGATACATCGATGTGGCTGCTGTGCCTTCAGAGTTTTAAAGAGCTACTGACTACACCATATTTTTTAATAACTAGTAATATAAGCTGGGGAATACAGTCACATATTCATGCATTTTTACTATACAGATGTATTATTGTACATGAACATATAACTGACAGATGAGTGTCTGCTATCTAATTCACACACAAGGTAAGTGGGAGCAGGCAGGCTCACAACATTATTAGCCGTTTTCTGTCCCTCAGTGTCTATGTCTGTCTTCCCCAGTCATTTCTGCACTATTGCCCAAGCTCAGCTGCAGTTCACAGAGATGCAGCAGTGGCAGAAATCACATTGCTCCTAGAAGTTTCATGAAAATACATAGAGAGATAGAGAAGGTAGAGCTTGTACTTCCATAGAGGATGGACTGAACCTAACTTGCAACAGAAGCCAGGGAGTTCCTGCTCAGGGCATAGGTGCTGTCACCACCACAGCTGTGGGAAAGCTTCAGTCAAAGCCAATGTCCTCCATGGGCTCCACAGACCTCAGCTATGGGACTGATGTGTGGGAGGTGTGGCTTAATTACTCGTAGAATCACAGAATGTCCTGAGTTGGAAGGGACCCACAAGGATCATCGAGTCCAACTCCTGTCCCTGCATATGACAACCCCACAGTTCACACCATGTGTCTGAGAGCGTTGTCCAGTCTCTTATTGAACACTGTCAGGCTTGGGGCTGTGACACCTCTCTGGGGAGCCTGTTCCAGTGCTCCACCACCCTCTGGGGGAAGAACCTTTTCCCTCCGCTCACTCAAATATTCTTTCTGTCATGCAGTGATGCCCCTCTCTCCTTTTAAAATGCAGCCAACTACTTCCAGCTGACTATTAAGTTTGTCATCTCAGTCCTTCTCAAATCCCCAGCAAGCACCAAGGGCTTTCCTTTTTCTTCTTAATTCAGGTTCTAAAAAACCTTGTGCACAACTTCTCCATATTTCTCCATAGTCTGTGTTTATTGTATAAGCTTCCTTGGGGAGCAAATAGCTGTGAGGCTATAAAACGCATCCTAGGGAGGTGCGTTTTCCAGTGAGTGAAAGCCATGCTTCTGACAGCCACGGGAAGGGAGATAAGATCAAATCTATCTAATGCCTTCTCTGTCGCTCATCAGACCCATAACTCAGATGCATGTGCTGATGTTGACCAGCAAAGGGCTGCGGGAGACATTCATAACTCCTGCACTGCAGTCAGCTCCTTAAATTAGGCAGGGGAGCTTCCTTCCCAGGCACCAGGGAGAGTCAGGCTCCTGCTCTGAGTCAGCCGAGGGAGGAGCACGACTGAATGATCTGCCTTTGCCCTGGGAAGGAACCGACCTGTCTCTGCTGACAGAGGGAGGCGGCTGAGTGCCTCCGCATTTATCTTTGGAGGAGTTGCAGCTCCTGGTAAAATCTGCTTCTTTAGTGACAGTTGAGTCAAGTGTGTTGAGGCTCTCATTCACCAGGCCTGGCCTCCTGTGGCTTTATTCCTCCTTTATTCCTCAATGTACTGCTGCATAAGCAGTACAAAAATAGCCTGTCTTCCAGCGAGGAGCCTTTCCAAAGCTGCTGTGCTCGAGCAGAGGGCAACGGGAAGGGGTGGAAAGAGGTTGTTCTTGTTAATTCCATGTTACTTTTCTTCTAGTGTGTTGTTTGTTTGGTTTTTTTTCCTCACTTCTTTGGGAACAGAGAAAGGGAAGAAGGTGGCCAGGACTCAGAAAGGCTGTTGTCGGCAGCAACCTGCAGAGACTGGGAGAAACCGAAGCTGGGGAAATGGATCCCGACAGCCAACTAACACACCAAACACATCAATTCTTTTCACACATCAGACCAGAGTGCCTTTAAGAAAGAAACACACACACACACACACATAAACTCGCTCAAAAGCACAAATGCTATGGAAAAAAAGCAATGGTCCTAAAAGAGTTTTCTCTGAAAGGAAACCTAATGATGATGGATGCGTCAGCTCCATGAGTGAACATCTGTGCTCCTCCTGATAGGCATCTTCTGAGGCAGAAAGGGGGGGTTCTCCCACAGCACTGGCGCCCAGAAACATCTGAAGCCCAGACTCCCCCCATCCCTTCCCCTAGAGAGGAGCTGCATTTGTATTGAATGCCAGCAGTCCCTCTGCCTTACAGCAACATCCCAAGGGAACAGCATGGGGTTTACTGGGCAATAAACCTCCCGCTGGCACATTATCCTCCTGCGAAGTGTCAGACGGATGACCCGGGGGCAGTACTGTTTTATAGCAGCCATTCCCAAGGAGAGGAGCTAAATCTGCCAGATCTTCCACCCCCAAAGAGCAGTGGGATACCAGTCCTTGAAGTATCTTGCAGTACAAGCAGAACTGGTGTGTCTTCATGTTTTAGGCTACATGACAATCTTCCCTCAAGTCAGAGAGATGGGCACTTTAAAAAAAAAGAAAAAAGTAAAAAAAAAGAGAAAGAGAAAGTAGTAAAATAAATAAAAGTATTTTTAGCCCAAATCCCCATCTGAAGGAAATAGGTGATGTCTCACTGAACTCAGTGGGGGTAAGGTAACTTGCTGCTTGCCACAGTAATGAACTGACAGATCTGATCTCAAATTCAGGTTCTGACCCAGGTTCAAGCATTGGAGATTTTGGTTGTGGTTTGGTTTGGTTTTTTTTAGCTGTTTCCCTTGAGTAATGATGTGAAAACTAGCTTAAACAAACAATAAGAATGGCTTTTCTTGGTTTTAATGGTTTTGGTTGGTCTGTCCACCGGAGGATGGAAGGACTGCTCTTGTCACACATCTAAGGTATGACAGGACTTGGAAGGACTCCAGAACTTCAGTGCCTAGTGTTACTTACCATCTTTGTCCATAAAACTGATGCATGAAATATCTGTGAAAATGGTTGCTTCTGCAAGAGATTAGAAAGTTTCCTGATTACCGTCCCCCCCCCCCTGTCATTTGTGCTAATCATCTGCTAAATAACTCTATTTTAAAGTTTACTTAAAGTTTATACTTATAAAGTTCAATACTTCTGCTGGGGTGCCTTAGCAAAGAGAAGCAAATGTTGTTTGTTGTATCAGCCGATGGTGATACTCTCTCACCACTTGCATGTACAGCAGGGCCCAGGAAGAGATAAAAGGGGTGAATGATAGGAGATGTGGGGGTACTTGGGATGTAGCAGCTGTGCTTGTCTATAGCAGGCAATGTTAAGGGAAGAACAGTTACAGGCTGTGAAGTCTCTCCAAATGAAAAGCAGACTACCAGAGAGCCAAAATTGAAGAAAAATACATGGACAACCAGAGCAGGGAAAGTCGCTGCTCTGTTGCTAGGTGATAGATCTGTTATCATGCTAATGACAATAAAGGATGATACTGGTACCAATAAAGCATCTTTCATCTGAAAATTACCAGACATCGAGACAGCGAGGCTGTATTATTCCCATTTACCAGAGGCACAGACAGAGATTAATTGATTTGCCAAAGGTCACCCAAAGCAGCACTGACAGATTTCAGAATAAGAAATTGTCCTGTTCTAGTTCTATTAGGCCAATGATTGCCACAAAACCTTTCTTTGCAATCAATCCCTCCCCCATCTCCTCATCAATCACCTCCCTGTCCCTCTCTCCTGAGGGGACATCTTCCTGTCTTGTTTGTATTTCTCATCCTGTTTGGGTTACAAGCTCCTCTGGCCCTGGAGTGTAGCTTACTAAGGCTTGCAAAGAGCAGAGGAAAAGCTGAGCTGTTTGGGGTCTGCATGAGCAAGAAGAAAGCAGAGGCCCCAGCTGCACATAGAGGTGTGAAATAGGGGATGGGACTACATTGTGACTCCCATGGTGTCCCTGGGTGGGCTGTGATCTTGGGCTGTGGCTCCAGCAGCAGCAGCCTGGGGCACAGGCCCTTACTCTGGTACAAGCTTTCTTTACAATGGGGGGGTTGATATCTGCAGGTGACAGGTCTGGTATCTGCCAAGCTCTTGGGCTGCCCCAAGATCAGGGTTGCTTTTGCATGGGACATAGGGTGAGGAGTCCTACACACCTGGCACTTTCCTGCCCTCTTGCACTGGGGAGCAAAAACAGGATAGGCCTGAAATCTTCACGTAAGATGGTACTAGCTTGCTGTCCCTTGCTCGCTGGCTTATGACAGCAGGTTGTGCTAAGCACCTGTTTCTCCTGGATGCTTTGACCAGGGAAAACCCAAGTAGCTCCTCACTGACAGGAGCTGTGTGACTTTAGGGTGAAGGGCTTCTAAGTTGTGCTCCACAACTTCACGTTGGACAGTTACACACATCGCAGCCTGCGAAACGCCAAGAGACTGAGTGAAGAGAAATGCTGATGTTTCTTAACCCGCCAACTAACAGCTCTCCCTGACTATCCGCATGGCTCTTCCCAATACTGGGGCTCCTCAGGCATGAATCAGTAAAGGCATGAGTCAGGCGTATTTTTTTCTGTCATTGTTTCCTGTTAGAGATCGTGAGGGAAACACAGGCGGGCCTAAATCCTGGCGCTTGTCAGAAAATACCATTTCTGATTTCCATTTGCAGAACAGAGTTTCCATGATGATGAGGAGCAGCCTGCAATTTCTTGATGAGCTGGTGTAGTCTAGCAAGGACAACAGGGTGGGAACACAGCGGGGATGCCTACATGAGCAGTTTTACTCTGAGTCATCTTTCCCTGGAGGGTCTGGGCTGAATGTATATCCCACCAGGTGTTTCCTATGGTGCTTCCAAAGGCACGAACCCAGCAGCTCCCACTATCTCTAAGAGGAGCACTGGGCCCTTCATAGGCATGAAAACCAGGCTTTTACAACCTTTGTTTCCTTTTCTTTACCTGTAAAATGGGGACACATCTCATTTATCTCTGCCTGTCACTGTGAAAATTTAGCTAGTTTTTCTACAATAAAACAGAGATGCAAATTGCATTTGCAGTAGGTGCTAAGTGTTTTAATGACTCTTCCCTCCTGTTTTTCCTACCTCTTAGAGTCTTGGCAAGTTTCTTCAGTCTCATGTATTTCATCACAGGAGGACACAACCCCAAAACTACTGAAGTGCAGGAGCCACACAGCAGCTTTGTGGTTTTTGTTCAAGTTATGTAAAAGACCGAGACAATTTAAAACCTCAGGGCATGTCTGTAAAATAGATCATACTGGACTGCTACATCCTCCTAATGGATGTAAGGCTGCCACTGAGCAGCTAAGAAAAAGTCTACATTAGCCCCAGTCCTGAAAAAGACATGTTAGAGACATGAATTTAAGGTTAGTGTGTGCTTTACTGCATTGGGACTGTTTTCACTTCACACGGGGCAACAAATAAATAAATAAATAGATACATAAATGAATAAATAAAACCAAAACCCCAGAAATGTGAACTGGCACTTTTTCTTTTTTTTTTTTTTTAAGGTGAGTATACACACTGGGAAGCAGGGATACTAGGAACAGTGGAGCAGGGTAAAGCCAGAGAAGGAAAACCATATTGGCAGCCTCACAGTGTAAGTGCTGGTCTTAGGCTTCATGTTATGCTTGAGCCTGGCTTTCAGGGGAGTCTGGAAGCTCTGCACATGATTAACTCCTTCTAAAAGGTGGAGGTGCCAGATGGATGGGTAAAGTTAACTCTGCCCAGGGAACTCTGAAACATCCCCTGTGCTGCTCACCTGCAGGTGATAACAGAGAGCAGCTGCAAAGAGATGTAGTGTCTTTGGTGAGCCTCATCCTCTCTTTCTCCCCTAAGCATCAAGGACCTGTCCCAATGGAGAGGATGACGGCAGCAAGGCTTAAGCAGGTAGTGTTTTAATCAATGTATTTGCTGAGATACAACAGCAAAAAGAACTTTTTCAAATACATAGCGGATAAAACTAATACCAGAGGCAATGTAGGCCCACTGATGAATGGGGTGGGTGCCCTGGTGGCGGAAGATACAGAGAAGGCAGAATTACTGAATGCCTTCTTTGTCTCTGTCTACTCTGCCGGAGGCTGTCCTGGGGAGCCCTGTACCCCTGAGACCCCAGATGAAGCCAGGTCAATGGAGGAGCTTGCTTTAGTTGATGAGGACTGGGTTAAGGAGCAATTAAATCGACTGGACATCCATAAATCCATGGGTCCAGATGGGATGCATCCGCGGGTGCTGAGGGAGCTGGCTGAGGTCATTGCTGGACCGCTCTCCATCATCTTTGCCAAGTCTTGGGAAACGGGAAAGGTGCTCGAGGATTGGAGGAAAGCAAATGTCACTCCAATCTTCAAAAAGGGCAAGAAGGAGGACCCGGGTAACTATAGACCGGTCAGCCTCACCTCTGTCCCTGGGAAAGTAATGGAACAACTTATCCTTGGTGCTATCTCAAGGCATATCAAGGATAAGAAGGTTATTAGGGGCAGTCAGCATGGCTTTACCGAGGGTAAGTCATGCTTGACCAACCTCATAGCCTTTTATGAGAATGTTACAAGGTGGATGGATGATGGCAGAGCCGTGGATGTGGTCTACCTTGACTTCAGTAAAGCCTTTGACACAGTCTCCCACAGCATCCTAGTTGCTAAGTTGCAGAGGTGTGGTCTAGACAATAGAGTAGTGAGGTGGGTTACAAACTGGCTTAAGGAGAGAAGCCAGAGAGTGGTAGTCAATGGTGCGAAGTCTAGTTGGAGACCAGTATCTAGTGGAGTGCCTCAGGGGTCAGTACTGGGGCCAGTATTATTCAATATATTCATTAACGACTTAGACGAGGGAATAGAGTGTACTATCAGCAAGTTTGCTGATGACACTAAGCTGGGAGGAGTGGCTGACACGCCAGAAGGCTGTGCTGCCATCCAGCGAGACCTAGACAGGCTGGAGAGTTGGGCGGGGAATAACCTAATGAAATTTAACAAGGAAAAGTGTAGAGTCCTGCATCTGGGCAGGAACAACCCCAGGTTCCAGTATCGGTTGGGAAATTACATATTAGAGAGCAGTGTAGGGGAAAGGGACCTGGGGATCCTGGTGGACAACAGGATGACCATGAGCCAGCACTGTGCCCTTGTGGCCAGGAAGGCCAATGGCATCCTGGGATGTATTAGAAGGGGGGTGGTTAGTAGATCAAGAGAGGTCCTCCTTCCCCTCTACTCTGCCCTGGTGAGACCCCATCTGGAATATTGTGTCCAGTTCTGGGCCCCTCAGTTCAAGAAGGACAAGGAACTGCTGGAGAGGGTCCAGCGTAGGGCAACCAAGATGATTAAGGGAGTGGAGCACCTCCCTTATGAGGAAAGGCTGAGGGAGCTGGGTCTCTTTAGTTTGGAGAAGAGGAGACTGAGGGGTGACCTTATTAATGTTTATAAATATATAAAAGGTGAGTGCCATGAGGATGGAGCCAGGCTCTTCTCGTTGGCAAACAATGATAGGACAAGGGGCAATGGGATCAAGCTGGAACACAAGAGGTTCCACTTAAATTTGAGAAGAAACTTCTTCTCAGTAAGGGTGACAGAGCACTGGAACAGGCTGCCCAGGGGGGTTGTGGAGTCTCCTTCTCTGGAGACATTCAAGACCCACCTGGACATGTTCCTGTGCAACCTCACTTAGGCGTTCCTGCTCCAGCAGGGGGATTGGACTAGATGATCTTTTGAGGTCCCTTCCAATCCAGAACATACTGTGATACTGTGATACTGTGAACAGTCACTTCTCCCTCTCAGATTGCAGCTGGGAGAATACCTTCTTGCAAGGTTCCTCAGGGAGTCTTTCCAGAAATGCTTGTCCCCGGCAGCAGTTCCGTGCTGGGACTCCATGACCATGTCCCATGGGCCAGGCCCAGCCCCTGAGCTCTCCCGTGAGGTGTCAGAGGGGACAGAAGCAGCCAAATAGCCCTGCAAAGGGGCTGGATGCAGGAATGATGTGTAGCAGGAGGGAGGCTGAACGAGCTGATCTTAGACACAATTGTTTAAAACTTGGCAGCTGGGCTAATCCGTAATAATAGAACTCCCACACCTTCTCTCCCAAATAATGACTAAGAGAAACAACGCTTATTTTCAAACCAACCCTGCAATCCAGATAAGGGGTCTGTGCAACACAGGGGAACAAATTTACATTTAGGACACTAGGAGGAAGTTAAGCAGTAAAAATATCCTTAAGCTTATACTACTACTTTCTATTGTGCTCCAAATAGGGATAAAAACCAGTAGGCTCAGATTGCTGTTCAGAATTGCTCCAGGTTTATACCAGTTGCTCAATTAGGTGTCTGGACTATTTCTGCAGATGAGTAAGGAGGACCTGAAGTATTTGCCTTTGACTTGCAGCCAAGACTTTTCTCAGGTGGCCCCTTTTAAAAAGCAGCACTGGGCTTTCCCTCTCAGTTACAGCCCTGGTGGAAGGCAGACAGCTACACAAGGGCCTGCAGATAGGTCCCGGATAAATCTGTTTCACAGCCAAGCTCTCTCTCTCCACAGATTAGCCTTCTCTTTGGCGGCATCCTTCAAGTCCCTCTCCAAAAGTAACCTCAGGCTCACTTTGAATCCTAAACCTAATCCTAACCTCACTTAAACAGTAATGGCCTTTGGAGAGGGCAACCAGACAAAATATATCTCACTGCCAAGCTCTCTCAGCAATCCTCACTTCCCTTTCCATCCTGGTGTCAATTGCAGTTCCATGATGTCTCCCTTAGCCCTAACTCTTATGCACACTGACAATTGACTTATGGGCAAGGAGCCCAAGGCATTACTCATAATAAAAACCTTGCATCCAAGCTCTCTTTGTAGCCCACACTTCCCTTTTGCAAGTGCCTTCTCCATTCCAAGATAAGAGCAACTCCAGATGTCTCACTTTCTTAACCCAAACCCAAACCTCAAACCTAAGACTAACTGATGATCAATGTTTGGACAAGGTACCATAGACATAGACTACATTGAAAAATAACTCACAGTCAAGTTCTCTTGGCACCACACTTCCTCCGGGCAGTCTCTTTCTATACTCAAGTCAACTGCAACCCCAGGTTGCCTTCCTTCCTTAACCCTAGCCTTGCCCCTAACCTTACTTGAGGCCTTTGGACATGGCCTTCCAGATATCCCATACAAAAAGCATTTCATAGCCAAGTTCTCTTGTAGACAGTTTTCCTGTTGCACACAATGATTGTAGTTCTGTGCTACCTTTATCCCTCAACCTTAACCCTAACTGTAACCCTCCGTGAAGGCTGACCTTTGGACAGGTCACACAGACATAACCCCTCCAAAAATCTTGCAACCAGGCTCTCTTGGCAGCCATCAGTTCCCTTGGGCAGCTCCTTTCCATCCATATGAAAGCTCAACATCCAGATCCTCTCCCTCTTTCAACTATACTGTTCGTGGCCAACCCAATGGACTGTTAATGGCCAACCCAATGGTAACATGAAGATTTACCTTCAGATAAGGTGGTCTAGGTATTACCATAAGGAAACGTATCACATAGCCAAATTCTCTGAGCAATGCATAATATCCATGACCAGCCCCCTTCTTTCCTAATTCCAACTGCAAGTCCTTGATTTCTTTCTTTTGTAAATGTAGTCCTAACTGAAAATCAAACTCTAGAGAAAGGCTTTGCCCAAGTTGAACATATCTCACAGTCAACCTCTTCTGTCAACCCACACTTCCCTTTCCATCCATGCTCTAATCGCACCTCCAGGCTTTTTCTGTCAGCCTTCCTAAACCCAAAACCTTAGCCTAACTCTAACGATAATTGATGGGCAGGCTTTGTGCAAGGCACTGCAGACACAGCCTAGATGCTGCACAGCCAAGCCCTCTTTGCAGCCCACAATTCCCTTCCTTTCTCACCAGCTGCACCTCCAGGCTTTCTTTGTCTCTCCAGCTTTACTAAGGGCTTGGTTTTCTCCCTGACTCTTGTTTTCTCCCTGTGGCATACTGCAGTCATGGTCTGGGGATTTTTAACTCCTTGATATTCATTTCTTTTCATAGATGTTGAGCACAGTTCCACATGAAGGTTGAACTAGCTACCTGTCTTTCTGAACTCTCAGGTAGGGTTTGTTTGTCCATACCACTCAGGGTTTGGGCACCTTGACTCAATCTGTCCCTTCCCATCCTGCATTTCTAGTATTTTGACTGAAATGTGTATCAGTCACCAGATCACTCTGAAGTTGCTAATTTTTCAAGGCAAAACTATAAATTCTATTTTAAGGTGAAACCACTGAAATGAAAGTATAGGACTAGCTCTTCCTCTATGCAGCTCCATGTGTGTAAAGCAACCTTGAAGCTAGTGTAGCCTACAAGTGTTGATTGAGTTCCAAGCTTGTTCCTTGAATCTGCTGTGAAAACAGAGGCAGGAGATAAGTATCTACTGGGAAAACAGAGGCAGGGGTAGGATTTTATAGAGCCCTTGAGGCACAGATGAAGCTCTGGTTGGGTGTCCTCCACATGCACATGTCTGTTAACCAGGATCAGCAGGATTTGGGAATCCTGGAAATTTTCTTTGGGAAGATCCCACAAGGTGTAGGAAAGAGTTAAAGAGCCTGAAGTTAAGATGCTGTTTGTTTAAATATTTAGAAGGAAACAAAGAGAACTGGATTTTAGAGGAAGGAACAATGCATGCCTGTCCCAGCCAAAGCCCTATGAGATTGCTGCTTCTTGCTTTAATGTATTATGTGGGTAACTGGAATGCCTGGAGGACTTTGTGAAGGACCAGCAAGGAATTTATACCAAGTGCTGTGCAAACACCCACAATGAAGATTGTTCCTCTCCCAAGGATACTGCAGTGTATAGCAAACAAATGGAGGACAGTATAACAAGGAGTTAATTCTGGCTAGCATGATAAACTTTCTTATCCATATCCAGAAGTCGTGTCTATTTTTTGCAGGAGCATTTATGTGTGGGTTAGGAGGAGAAGTCTAAATTAGTTTTACAGATGCTTGAAGGGAATTTCCCCTCAGGTACCTTGGGGAAATCAGGCAAGGCCTGTTTGTTAATTCAATGCAGGTAGCTCTCCTCACAGGCCCCTCAGAGGTGGGAGATGACCCACCAGCACTGAAGTGAGGTGGGAGGCTGGGTAGGGGCCACCAGGCACCTTGTGTGTGACACAGTGAAGACGGGCAATCAAAGGGTGGGCTGGACCATACGTTTGTCTCCCTCAGATCCCCACAGGGACCCTGTGATATATCAGTCTGCGTTGCATCAAACAGCTGTCTGACAACAGCCTTCCTGAAAGAAAAAAAAAGTAAAAGAAGCAGAGTCCTTAAAATTCAGGCACTGTCTCTTGCTTTTGTCAATTGCTCTTGTCAAAGTCCATTTGTCAGAGGCTCTGCAGACTGTCACGTCACACGGCTCAGCATCCGTGGTTCCTCCGCTGTCCCACAATAACCTTCACAGCTGACGAAAGACTGAGCCATTCTTCCTCCCCATCTCCTTGGTTTCTTTCTTTATCAACCAACATTCATTTATTAAACGAGCATTCATGCAGTAAAATTACCTACAATCAGATGAACGTGCTGTCTTAGTAAATAATGATGCAGTAGGTCCAGATCTGCCCTAGTACAAAAGAGTCCATATAGCAATACTACAGCAATAAAGGATATGCTGAAAAAATCATTTCAGTGATTGCATCGTTTATAAAATGCTGCCACTTGTTTCATTAACTTGTGTTAGCCTTGCATGGCCACATGTGCACCAGGCTGCTTTGAAAGAGAACTGAAAGGCGTCCTCGTCTCAGCTTTCCCAGCAAGTGATGGCCCCCAGCAAATGCTTCTGAATCCAAATGTCTTCTGTCACCAAAGCCTGAGAAATCCCTCCATGATACATCGTGTCTGTATGTGCTCCTGGCTGATTTCTCCTATCTGTTTATTACTTCTGTTTCAGATCCTCCTGTTTTCCTGAATTTGATAGGTATAACACAGGCATAATGATATCTTCTGTTAATTCTGCACTTCACAGGAGGATGCAATATTGCTTTGTACAGGTTGGGTTATTTATTTATGGGTTGGGTTATTGTTATTTATGATGGTAACTTTTTCTTTGGAAGAGGAAGGATGGCAATTCTAATGGCTTACTCTAATTCATTGTTGGTTTCATTGGGTTTTTTTTATCATAAATGAAGGCGGGGTTCTGATACTACACTGTCCTACTTTTACAGACCACGTTCATATTAATTTGCAGTTTTGTCAGTGGAGCAGCTCAGTGCCAATGAGGTGATTAAACTGGATGGAGCCTTCCTGATTTGTCAACAGTGGATAATGTGAAATCTTCACGGAGAAACCTTCGATGTGTCACATGCCATGTGCCACGATCCAGTTAAAATCACTTCGAGGCTTGTGAAAAGACTGAGGGCCAGCCCCATGGCTGATATAAACCACCTCAACAGAGTTACCATTGTTGGCATTGAGTAGGAACATGGTCCAAGTGCTGGGTGGTCCTAGGACAACCCTCAGTCTGTAAGGTGTTTACTTGTTGAGACTATGGGGTCTCTGCTCTTCCTATTTGGCCCACAAGAGCTGGTTTCCCTGTACAAGCATAAAGAATGAATTGCTGTGAGGGGGTCTGGTCACAGAGACATGTCTGGCTGAGCTCCTGTGAGCCAGGCTTAGTTAATTTACTGCCCCTGCTTGTAGTGCTGTTTGCCTGTCAAACACTTCAGAGCAGGGGCAGTGGCCTGGGTGGTTTGTCACTCCTTTGTCACCAGTGACATGAGTTGCCATCAGACCAAATGGCACTCCACCTTCTCCATTACCCTTGCAACTAGGGCAAAAACTTTCAGTGACAGCCAAATCAATAATGATAAAATTTTGGATGGCCTCAGTGTAGATGACCAGGGCCTGAGTGGAGGCAGCCCTGTTTATCAATTGTTAATGCTAGTAAAGGATTCTTTCCCAAAGCCTCCAAGTGGAAGGGCCTCTGTGTTGTGCAAGACGTCACCTTCATGACAAGGAGATGTTGAACTGCTGCATGCAGAGGGAGAGTGTTATTTTGGACAACACGTTATGGCAGCAAAACAAACAGAAGCCTCTTTAGCAGCTGATTTTATGGTGTTCCCTCTCTAAGCATCAGGTGTGGAAAAGCCATTCACTTTGTGCTCAGTGCAGGGATTTTTATATAAAATGCATACTCCACCGTATATAGCTATGTCATGATGATTGTAGGACATGTTGGCATTACACATCCCACTTGACATGCCCTGTGAACGTGGGCTGAGTAATTTCAGCTTGTATTTAAATAAAAGTGACTATATTTTTCTTGCAAGCACAAGTCAGTTAAAAATATCCTGTGGCTGCTGCTTTGAAAATGCCTTAAAACCAACTTAATCTGGTCATGAAGACAGGATGATGGTGACAGTCCCATTAAAATACTCAGCTGCAGAGCATAACTACATGGAAATAATTTCTCCCATGTCAGCAGGAGAAAAGCTTGCCATAAGGAAAGGTGAGCTCTGACTTTCCCTGGCCACTACAGCCATCCCACTGGTCCTGCAAGTTGCCTCTGCTTCTTCCTGGGCTGCTGGAGAGGTGGCAGATTTTGAAGCCTTCGTGGAGGCATGCACAATGCACCAGAGACTAAGCACAGGACTGGAAAACTCTGCCTTTGGACTCCTGTAGCATGTGCTTGAGCTACGAGATGTGCTGTCCATCTCCACTCTCAGGTCCAGTCCCAGTGCCTTCCCGGAGATGCAGACCCTCCTTTGGAGGCTCAGGTTGTATGTTTGCAACCTGTCTTCTCTGGTCCCCCCGCCTTTGATTTTCCTTGCTACAAAAGCCAACTTAGCCTTAATCAGGGCATTGGGTGCACAGTCCCAGATGGTCCTGAGCAGCCTCGCTCAGGACCTCTATGCACTCCCCTGCCCATAGGAGCCCCGTTGCAGCTCCCAAGGCCTGTCTCAGGCTGCCTCACAGGTCACTGGTACCCACTGCTGCCCCCCAAGTCCTGGTTCACGCAATGGACTACCTGGAGGGATCAAAAGAGAAGAATTTCATGTTTTAGCACGGTTTGTTTGGTCTTGAAAATTCATTGGGAGAGCTGGTCTTCGGTTTTTCAGTTTTCCTTCCCTTCTGTTCATTCACTTACAAACATGCTTCCACTTTTCCAACAGGTCACTAAAGAGGAGGGAAAAATCACCCCCAGGTGAAGATGTGTAACCCAGTGAGTACAGAAAACTGTTCATTATCTTCTCATTGTCACTGGCACAGATACTGTTTGGCAGGATTAACAATACAGAGGAAGCTTTCAATGCATCTAAAATCCACTTATCTCTCAGATGAATGGTACAGCAACTGCCAAAGTTACCACCGACCGTTTCGCCATCGCCTTACCCTCTTCTGGCAGGACATGATTCTTACTCAGAAAACGTCCCCAGCACTGCAGATAAGAGTGCAATTACACAAAGTCCTTGTTCCCTCACCTGGGAGCCCAGCTCCCTCAGAAATGCTACAGAAACCCGAAGACAAACACACTCTGATTAGTTTTATAAGCACAGCAAAAGCAAAATCTCCTTCCTTATTAAATAGCAGCCACGGCATTCCTATGCTGTTCCTGTCCACCATAATCCCCCGTGACTAAAGGCTACCGAAAATGCGTGAGTCTTTCTAGAAACCATCTGGCAGGATTAACCTCTCCACACTCCAGCCCCTCTTAGGGCTGCCCATCCACAGGGGCTGGAGGTTGAGCTTACTCCAGTCGGGTTGTCCTGGCAGGAGCTCCTGCGTGCGCTGAACGGCTCCTCTGGTTCTGATAAATACTGAGGCTTCGGGCCAATGCATTTGTATTCTTGCTATGGGGGATTCCTCCTGCCAAATACTCCACACACCAACATAATTTATGTGCTGCAGCACTAGCTGGAAGTCAGTCAAGTCCTTTGCTCGTCTTCCAAAAGTGAGAAGCAACATACTGTCCACCTGGCTGCATCGTCACTAACCTCACACTGCGGTAATTTGCAGGGAAGAAAGCTTGTGAGGCAGCTGGACTCTTTCCAGCTCCTTTTGGCAGCATGAGATACAGCCAAGACAGAGCGTACGGGCCTGGAGCAGCACCACACATTGCTCAAGGTTGGCCAGCTTGGCCAGGAAGCTCTCACATGAGAGGTGGGGAGACAAAGGCGAAAGCTGGAGGGGTGCTGCCATGGCTTACCTGCAGCAAGCTGGCGGTTCAGATTTGCCAACAGCTATTGAGTTACTTCAAGCTTTGTCCTCAGAGAGCCCTAGAATTATGTGGAACAAATCTGGTGAATTTGCAATAATTCATCCTGATTAATATTGTTTTCTTTATTATGCTCATAGCCAGTCTTAGTTAAAGCTTTTATTCACCAGCTAATTTTTAATGTCTGACATTATGGTTAACTGTAAAACTGAGAACCTGGTGGTTAAACCAAAGAAGAGTTTCCCCACACTGGTGATGATCTCTGAGGGTCTCCTTTGTCTAATTAGTAAGGTCTACTGTGCAGACAGTGTTTATTGCCATCTGAAGAAGTAGCTACTCACTCTAAAAGGAAAAATCATGATTCTGTTGATTTAAAGTATTAGAATTATTTATGAAGCCTTACTCTCGTAGATGACACACATACAACCCATAAATTGTATTTTCTCTCATGCAACTGCTGCACGACACCCAGAGTTACGAACTTGACTGCTCAGGAAAGTTGGAGCACGTTCCTGTTATCGTGATGACCATCTTAGTCACAGATTGAGATTTAGTTACTCCTAAGCGTGTTATAAATACAGCCAGCTGTGAGATCCAGACCAAGACCCAGAGCTGCTCTGTGGGGTGTGTGGTTTTCCCTTTGGCTCACAGTAGAAAAGAGAGGCCAGCGGCAAGTCTAAACCCTGAATTTCCCTGGAGTCTGAATATATTTGTATCTACAGAGGCAATCGTCCTCTCAGCTTCTCTGTACATAAACAAGAAATAGACATACATTGTGAATCTGGACTTGAGCTCTCCACAGGCGTTCTCTTATTCAGGCTGAGGGTCTGAACCCAACTCCACAAAAAAGAGACTGCAGACTCCAAAAAGTAAATGTCAGGGGGCTGTAAGCTTTCTCCCGGAGGGAGGCCCTGCGTGAGGTACCAAGGCAGAAGAGTGAGGGATGACACAGTGTTAAGTGATTGCAGGTGCTTGGCTGCATCATGGAGTGGGCTGGTGTCCCTTGCAGACACTAAGGCGTGGGATGAAGGCCCCGTCCATGCGGGCAGATGTGAAGACAGGGAAGGGAGGGAGACGTTCCTGTGCCCTGAGGGTTGGTGCTGCAGAGAGAAGACACACAGTTAGGTCGGCTGGGGTGAATTACTGCGTGTGCAGGAGCTTTCAGGAGTGGAGGGAAGACCAGCCTCCAATGGCCCTGCAACCCGCTTTGCCTTGAGGAGAGGAGAGAGAAGAAACAGCAAAGCAGCAGCTACATCAATACCAGATCCGAGCTCACTGCTTTTTCATCCGTCAGAGAGCTGAGATGAGGTGGTGGTCTCAGCTGGACACAACTTTCTTTTAACTGATTCCATTAGGAAATGCAGGTAAGTAATTTTGTCCCTCTGTACGAGGGGGAAGAACTGCACAGCTGCTTTGGGCCACAGCTCAGGGCATACCCTGTCATTGCTGTGCTGCAGATTGGATTAAGACCCTGCCAGGCTCTGAAACCTAGTCATGACTCTGTACAAGAAGGCATTTAACAGTCAAATTCATTTGACATGTATATATTTATTTGATACATATATATATATATATATATATATATAGCATATATACACAGACAAATAAAGGGGAAATGAAAACATGCCGTGTCAGCTTCTTGCAATAAGATGTGTTAATTCACATAGAAGTCTTCTGGTTGTTTAAGCAAAGCCAGAATGCTAACTGACCAACTCACCCCAAACAAAGAACATCTAGCAGCTCTTGAAAAATCACAGAAGTATTCAAAGACTCTCATGTCTTATTATTTCCACACACACATTCATAATTTCAATGGACCAATTGCTTTTGACTGATTGATTTCACTTCTTTGAGACAGCATACATCTGGAAATATTCAGGACATTACTGTATATTATACTATGCTAGAGTAATTGTTCCATTTGGCTTTATCCCTTGTGCTTACAAAGTCTTAGAGAATCTTCAAATACTCTTAACATTTGTATGTGCATGTTGGCATGTTTGGTTTATGCATCTGAATGACAGTATGAAAATGCCATGAATGTAATGCTAAACCAACTAATCATGCTATATACAGAAGTCAGGAGAATTCAGATTTAATATTCTTACAGGGGTATTAATATTCTTAAGGTGTAGGTCTCCTTAGGATCCACACTTTGATGTCTTCCTTTGCTCAGCTCAAGACTTCATGCCAGGATTCAACTCACTGAAGTCAGCAAAACTTTGCTGGTAGAATTTGGGACTTACCTGTAAATAACAGTGTCACAGGCTCACCCCATGATCACATGCTACATCCTGTCCAGTTTTTCTGTCAAAGAGGTTAAAGAAAACAGTGTTGGTTTAATAGATAATGATGCAAAACTCAAGTTTATTTATAGAAGAAAAGGAAGAGGAAAATACAAATAAAAGAGATCGTCTCTCCTATGGCGAGGTAGGGTTACTTTCTGCATAGTTAAAGCTGAACTGAAAGGAAGGAAAAGGGTGTTTGCACTTGCTATAGATTTTGTGTGGTGAATGATGATGATGTCAAGGTATTTGTTTGGCATGTCTATTGAGGGAAGACAGATTGCTTATGCCTTGCTATTGGAATTGTTTGGATTCACCAACTGGTTTCCTTTTGAGTGTCTCTTTGGAGGACAGAGAAACCTGCCTGAGCTCCAGTTTTTATTATGGAGAGAGAAAAACTGTAACTCGAAGGACACTTCAAAAAATAGCATCCTGAATTTGTCAGAAAAGTCAGCAGGCAAGAAGAGAGAAAAGGCTGCCCATGGAAAATTCACTGGCATTTTCACCATGGCATTTCTTGTCACTCTTCACATTGGACTCCAAAAGGCCTGCCAGCTATCCCAACCCTAAAAACAGTTTAAGTCAAAACGCTGTGTTATTTATAGTCATACAGTAAAGAGGGAATGTCTATGAAGTCCCTCAGGAGATGTAAATTGTTGTAGTTCAGCACTGACAAGCAGTCATGCCAAGTAAGGATGTGCCAAAATGTTAAAGATTTAACTGTCCATTGCCAGTTCCATTTTGGATTCTTTGCTGTTCCAAAACTTGCCCAATCATTCTAAAAGTTAACATATATCTATGGAAGGATTTCCTAAAAGACCAAGGCTCAAGTGGTAGCTCTAGCATACTTCTGACTGGTGTATTTTTGCTAACCTTGCTGGTTTGTACTTGTACAGCCACGTAATGCAGAAATTGCTTTGACCATACACATGAGAATCTGTGTAAAGTATTCAGATGCACCAGGTTACTACTGGAGTGTTTCTGCCTTTGCTTTCTGCATTTTGAAATTTTCAAGGGCATGACATGTGCCAGAAATTTCCACTATTTTGCCATCTGACCCAAATGCAGTTCGGAGAAACTTTCATGAAATTGTTCCCATCCTATGTTTTCACAGAGTGACCTTTGCTGCTTTTTCTAAGGTTTTCCTGTGGTGGTAAAGCCCTCTCAGTTTAGCTAAGAACTGAGATGTCTGGATACTGGCATGGTCTCCTTAGTATGACTGAAGTTATATTGATGAAAACGTATTTTATGGCTACCGAAAAATGTACACTAGGGACTGATGCATTGGTGGTAAAAGATACCTTTATGCCTGTTCAGCAACATCTGTGTTAGGGATGACAGTAATACAACTGTTTTGGTAAAAAGCTCACTCTTCATCCAATCCTTATTACCAGAACAGAAGGCCAGCACCCAGCAGCCATCAGCCTCTATACATTTGACAGGCTCTCCACTGCAAACTGATGAAGTACAGGAAAAGGAGTTGTCCTTTTTTCCTTGCTTCTATTTTGAAAGGATTTGATTAATATTTAAATAAAAAGTTTGGCATTTGCCCTGTGTTGTATATCATGCACATCTGCAACCACCTCCTATTTAAGTTTGTTGACTGTTCAACCTTTTGCCTTTCTTTTTATAGTTCTCTTGATAGCTTCCTTACTTCATTAGGCTTTTGACTTCTGAAAGAAAAACTTGATGCTTGACTTCTCTGTCCCACGTTTGTTTTTAAAGCCCCTTTTGAGGACATTAAATCAAGATCAGAACCAATAACATTCTGCTTTAGGAGCACAGAGTGACTATTTAAGGTGTTCGGGACCTCCATATGATCATTTATCATAACATTATTCCTGTTCAAAAGCTTAATTATAGCATATTTTCAAATCCCTTTCCAGAAGCTCTATAAATACCTCAGCAACATCTAAGGACCAATTTAGCTGCCGATAGCTAAAACTGTCTTTTCACACAGACTGGGCTTTGCTTTCTCTTCTGCTAAAGGAGATCCTGTTTATGTCTGTGTTTTGCCTCTAGGAGCCCATAAATGTCAGGTCCTTTCTTTGGTTGGTGTTTTCTGGGCTGAATATCTTGCCTTGCAGACATAGCCATGGCTCCATCTTGCTCTTCCAAGGTGTCAGACAAAGGTCCTCCAAGGCAGGTGAAGGTAGAGATTGAAGATTTTCTCCATCCAACCCTCTGTTCTCCTCACTGGCTTCAGTCTATCATCACTTCCATCTGGTATGCTATGCTGCACACAAAATGAGGGCATAACACACAGAGACCTCGCAGTGTTGTTCTTGGTCACCGAAGAACAAGAGGCAATTGGACAAGGATCACACAGCTTTTAAGATAGCAAAATGAAATACTTTCCCATTTACACACACTTTAGCCAAAGAACGCAATGCCACAAGTATGACTATCAGCCTAAAAATGGTCAGATGTGGAAAATAGCCACTGTTACGCTGGAAGAGGTTTTTGTAAAGACTGCAAAACATTTAGGATTCGCCACCTTGGTCAACTGCTAGCCAGCTCAGCCAAGAGGAACGATTCTCTCTGGGTAGGTTGTCCCTTGCTGTTGCACGGGGTGTGCTTGGTTTTGTCCCAGTACCTGGGGTACTGCCCATCCCCATCCCTGCACAGCTGGATGCACCGACTTGTTGGGCTCAGGCTTGGGCAGAAGTTGTTCTGTCCCGTCAGGAATGATTTCAAGAGTTTATTGCTGAAAACCTGGGCCACAGGGAGACATTTTGGTGTTGGAAGCAGGGTGACTACCAAATGTCTTCCCTCTTGCTCTCTGCCCTCTGCAAGTGTGATGGAAACCTCAAGCAAAGCAAGGAAGGGAACAGGAAGGTTTTTTGCCTTTCCCAGAGCAGTACAATGAGGAAGCCTGCATGCTTTGTGGCCTCAGGACATTTGACCCCCTTTGGTACTTTTCATGTGAGCTCCTGAGGTGGCCATGTCTCTTCCAGTCCCACTGGAAACCTTCAATGGTTAAATAAAGAAAATTTAAACCCAACTTCACAGTGCAGTTGAACTTACTTGCTTTTTCATTCTCTAGAGCACTGGAAGGCAACTTAAAAATAGACATTTAACACATTGGATGAGTGATATTTATAAGGCTCTGTGCTAGACCGAAACAGAGCCATGAATAGATATTTACAGATAGTAAATTCATTGAAGAATATGGCCTTGGTCTTTCTGGAATCATCAGTGGCTTTAGAACTGTCTAGGCTGGAAATACATTTATTTTGGGAAGAGATTCATAAAACTGCCTGGAGGTTGGGAGATTTACCCACATCTGAGTGAGTTCTTTCAGCCTGAAACAGTGAGAAAAGAGGGACATTTCTTCTCGTAGTTTTTAATATCCTATCTTTCCTTTTCAGTTGCTTTTTTTTTTTTCCCTGAAAGCCCAGAAATCAGCATTTTGTTCAGGTTGAAGGGGTTACTTTGTGCAGAAAAGAATGCTTTCTTTTTGTTTTGATTTTTTTTTTCCTCCCAGAAGAAATGAATTTGAAATCTTTCATAACTTAGTTCACTCCAGAGGGATTTTGAGCTGATTTGCTTTGTTTGGCTGATGTACTGAAAAAATCACTTTTATTTTCTTAGCTCTAAGCAGCATCCAGTAAGCTCTTCTGAAACGCTCTGTATCTAGTCTTGTCATTTAATGGTGAATTTGAAGAACTACAAAGGAAAAATAATATTTTTCTCTTTCAATTGTATTTACACTTTAATTGCAAAACCTCTGACTTTGACAGCTCTGCCTATTTGTATGTGGTACAGCTGTAGCTGCACCATTCTGAAAGATACAGAGATAACATCTAATATACTGTGTAATGTTTTCCTGCAAAAGGATCACATGGAATCCAAATCACCACTACAATTAACCTGGGTGTCTACCACGAAATTTTTGTCACATGGCAGTAGTAAAATAACAAAAAACTGAAGTGGCATCAGTTATGGGAACAAATCAAAATTTCCATCATGCTCTAACATAAATGAAACACTGCGACTTTCAAGGTGACATATGTTAAGAATGAGACCATTTATGGAATAAATGTGAGGTCAGAGCCATATGCTTGCCCTTTTGGTTAGTTAATTGTAGTCCCAGAAATGCAAAACTCTGATTTCCAAGTGAAGTCAGGCAAGGCGGAGCAAGCAACTATGCTTATGAGAACTACAGTGTGGCTTAGATTGTCTCCATAATTTAAAATCTTTAAAATGTGTTTGTAACCCAGGGCAGAATTGAGTAGTGTGAGGCGCATCTGGAACTCGGTGGCCTGGGAAGAGCCCTGCAGTGCCACATGGTGATGCAGGGCACATCTCAATTCAGCTGGCATCAAATTTTGGCAGTGGTTCAAAAGTGCTACAAAACCTGTATGCACTTACCCAACCCCTACTGAAAACAAGAAAAAGAAATACAAATTTAAAATTTAAAAAATCCCTCTTACCACTAGGAAGATGTCAGGCTGCTCTGCTTAAAACTTTGGCGGCAGCTAAGGGGATGGTACTAAAACCTTACACCCACTATACACCAGTCCTGCAAATATTTTAAGGTAACTTTCAAAGCTCAGTGTGTAGGCAGGTCCTACTGACATCCAGCTGCTTTATTTTGTAATTTTCAAGATTCTTTTGTGCACCTTTCTGAGACTCTAATGCCAAGTTTTTTCCTAGTTGGATGACTTAGCAGGTGTGATGCTTTCTCTCAGGCCTGCTCTTAATCTATTCTTTCTAGTAATTTGCTGTGATTTTTCTGTGTTGCACCTGGCAGGTGGAACACATCATCCTACAGATTTGAGAAAGTGAGAGAGATGCTTGTGCTGAACTGCAGAATAAAGAGCAGAAATAACCCTTGCTAGAAAGCCAAAATATGAATGTGTTGGAGTCAAGGATGACACCATCTCCTGGCCCTATTGCAACTGGCTCTTTTCCAAGACCACCCACTTTCAACTCTTGGTCTACATGACTGGCCAGCACCCAGCAGACTTGCTTTAAATCTTTTGCCACTTTTGGTTCCCCAAACCTCCACCTGACAAATAGCTTTAAAATTCCCATCAATAACTTCACAGTTAACAATAACAGTGAAGGCAGGTTCCCTTTTTCACATGCATTAGTGGACCTGCAAAGAGCACAAGTAATAATTCAAGTGTCGTCCGCTTCAGTGGCCCATGCCAAACTTGGAGGGAGGCCCCTAGGTTCACTGTTTTCCAGAAATGCCACCTGATAAGCAGCAATTTTCCAAAAGACTCTGCCTTGGTATGCACATTGCAAAACGGCCCTGTTTGGTGGATAAAATCCTAGAAGAGACACTATGGCAGAGTCCATGTGAGGAGCTGTGAGATGTCCTCCATTGCTGTAGCAGAGCTTTCGTGTAGCTGGTAGCTCCTGCACACCCCACTTACAGCAGAAAGCTGTGAGCAAGCTTCAGAGGGACCATGGCCACAGTTCCCAGGGTCTGGATGCTACATGGTAGATAGTGCGAGACTGGGCAAGAAGCTGGATTTTAACTTTCTGCTCCTTCAGTGAACTTCAGGATTTCATCTTTTGTGGTTTACCTCCCACTCAAATAATCTTTCTCTCTTTTTCTCCATTTTGGTGTCACTGCAGCAGCATATGCTGGGGGACATTAGCATACTCCTTAGCATATTGTGGTGACCTTGGTATGTAAGTCGCCTGATTGCAATTAAAAGTAATTTCTATTTCTGCTTAAGCACATTAAATATATGACCAGGCATACACAATCAAGATTCCAAATCCTATGGTGACTTTCAAACAACTCTTAAGTTCTTTGACTGTGTGAGAGTTCCCACGACTGAGACCTGTATAGGTGCAGAAACTGAAAATACAAACACAGACTTTTAAAATACTGTCTGGAAGTTTTATTGCTGTTTTTGTATCACTTTAATGTAAATCTATATTCAGAGCACTTATGACTTTGTAGGATATAAACCTCCTGAAGCTGCTGACTAAAGAGGGGATTTCTCATCCTCATTTTGTTGGCTATTTATTGAAGTGTTTAATTTGTACACAGAAGAGATCTGGACCAAAGTTATTCAGAGCTTCACTGAAATTAAAATCAACTTTTCTACTGGATATTCACTTATTAAAATGAGCATATGCAATTTCAGGCTAGAGGTACTGCAGAAAAATTTCCATGTCAGTCCGACCTCTCGTACTTCAACCTCCTTTCTTTTCCATACTAGCAGTGACTGGGAGGAATTTGATAAAGTCACATATCTTTATTCAGCTGTGAATTTAAGTCTGAAGGACGGGACATGTTGTCATCTCCTTAAATCAGGTGCATGTAATGTCTATCTATGGCCTGTGACTTTATTTTTTGTTCAGCCTTGATAACGATTAACAGCACACTGTTAAAGGAGCCTTTCTCATTAGTAGCGTGAGGAAATCATAAAGACACAGCTGGGTTCCAAATCACGGGTTTTATTGCGTAGGTATATAAACAAACACAGCTTAGCTCCATATGCTGCACCCAGCTCTGGTGCCTTCCTTGGTGGAAAACCGGGAAATGTGGTGGGGGGGCAGGCACAGGCTGCTATCAGAGAGACACATGCAGACCCCGTATGGATCCCATACGCCAGACACTGTGACGCAGGGCTGTGCACAGGAGCCACTGGGACTGGGCTCCCCGTGAGCATATCCAGACGGGCTGCACCAGGACCATCTCAGTCCTGAAGGAGCTGAAGGTTCTGGCTTGAATGGAGCCAGTTATCCAATGGTGTGGAGTTCGGGTTCAAACAGAGCAATGTTTGAGGCCCCTTCCAGGCTTAAATTAAGAGAGGGTTCATTTTAAAGAAGGTACAAGACAAATTAAGAAGAGCAGCATTTTACATACATATTCAAGTGGTTACAAGTGTCCCAAGTTTGAACAAAGAAGGAGTAACAGTATAAAAAAATATTAAAAAAAAAAAAAAAAAAAAAGAGAATAAGAAAAAAAGCAGAGAAGCTGTGATGGTGTTTTCACAGTGCAAGGACAATAAAGCCTTCTTCTCCTTAAAAGTGTGACCAAGTGGACCACCAACAGAAACACCAGGGTGTCTTTGTCTGAGACAGCTGCCACGGGGCCAGCGCAGCCGCTGCCTGAGCAAGCCCTTGGCGGTGGAGCACAAGAGATGGGCAGGGTGGTCCCACCAACAGACACAAAGGCAGAAGCCCCACTGAAATATTTGCTTGCTGGGACACAGCGAGACGGTGAGATGCATAGAACCCTACCACCTGCCCCAGGTTTGGGGACAGCCACCAGTGACCAACACCTTCCCCAGACAAGGGTGGTGACTGGCACGGTGAGGACATCTCCTGCTCCCAGTATCTGATTTTTGTGACTTGCCAGATGCTTTCCAGGCTCTGCGAGACGCTCTGCTCCCCCCCAACACCGCAGACCCCCGCTGTACCAGAGACTGGATGTCTCTGCAGGGTTCTCCCATGACACTTTGCTGGGTCTCCACGTGTCCTCAGCCACCCTGCCTGGAAGAAAGTTGTGCCCCCAAACAACCGCTTTCTGCTTTGGCTTTGCACTGTTTTAACCAAACCAGACCACTTCCTTGCAGGTGGACAGAACTGAACACAGAAAGGGTCTTTTGAGGAAAAAGAGCAACATTATGGCGACATTAACTCTGCAGTCGTCTTTTGGCATCACGAGGTTTTTTATATTTAAAAATCAAACCAAAACAGCAAACAAACAAAACAAAAAGGAAACCAAAACAAACAAACAAACAAATTAAAAATGTGTTATGAGGTGCCTTTTGGAATATCAGTATCCTTCTACATACTTGCCTAGTATTAGGCCAGAAAAAAACCCTGATGCTTGTATTTTACTTGAGGTCAAGTTTCTACACAGAGGAGGAGAATAATGTGAATGATAAATATATGGATAAACAGACGGTGTTCCCGATATACGGACCTTTGAGTGCAGGAAATTAATGACAACTCAGAACACTGTTCCTCTCCAATTTCCTCCATTAATGCACACAAACCAGCTAGAGCACACAATTAGGAGGAGGCCGCCTGTTTTCAATTAGGTCAGAGGAGGGGGACCTGCCTCTTTTCTAAATGAATTGCAGATAAAGCGTGCCAGGAGTGGGCCTCCGTCTGTCTGGGCTGGTGTAAATCAGGGAGGCAGCAGCCTGCAGTGTTACACCAGGGAAAGTAGGGTCCAGCCTGCCCAAGGGTCCCATCCCACCCTGGAAGAACAACTGTGGGTTGGCCAGGCCAGCTTTGGCCTCCTCTTTTTCCCACCATGTCTTGCTTTATAATGGTTAACACATCTGTGTTTCATTCCCTGCCTTCAGCATGAAAGGGGCGGGGGGATGGTGGTCTCTCTTTCAAAATCCTTGTCAAGAAGATGGAGGTGCTGGAGTAATCTGAAGGGGAAGGGTGAGTTATTTTTGTTGACAGGATTTCAACAAGTAACAGTTCTGGCTAATTACGCTCTAATTGAATTGGCATGTTAATATGGACTTCGAGGGACTCTACTTTTTTTATCCATTACGAGGGGATTTTGAAATACAGGCTGTTTTGTTTTAAAAACAGAAACAGAGCAAATAAAATAGAGCAGTTGAATAAATTTGCTAAGCTCCCTCAGGCCCAGGCAAAACAGTTACCACTGAAAAACCAGATACTCCCATATGAGGAGCACTCCAAGCAGCTTTAGGAGAGCAGATGACCAGGGTAACTGGGCACTGATTACTCCACACAAGCTGCAGTCCAGTTTCCCCAGTCACAAGAGAGATTTTTCTACCCTTTTAATGACCTAAAACCTTTGGTTCAGAATGTTTATTTCATGATCATTTTTTAATAGGAGAGAAAATAACTCACATGGGAAACAAAAATCACCATTTCAGATCTACATTAAGGGGAATTTATGGAAGTGCAGCCTTTCCCCTTTTCTTCCCCCACATGCTTCAGAAGTTAGGCCAACTGGTGCTTCAAACTAATACTAGGAAAAAGGTTTCGTCTTGTCCAGCATGCTCTAAAATTGTCCAGTCCTTTTTCTGCAGCATCTGGCATTGGTCACTTCTTGGAGTCAGGCTACAAAGGATGAATCTGAACTTTAAGGAATGGGAAAATGAGCTCTGCTAGTATGAGGATATATTGTTTCTATAAAATGTAATCTCTACAGTGCAGTAAAAGTTTCATCTGAGTGCCTGTAGGTGTTCAGCTTAAGCTGCATGCACAACAACACTATGAATGTACTTTGATTCATCTGGTCACACAACAGCTAAGTCATCTCAAGTATCTAAGACCAAGATTATGCTTTCCTCTAATAATAAATGTATTCTGTGAGATTTAAAAATATGACAGCAAAACCCTACTCTGAATTCCAACATCCCTCACAAAGTACTGTGATTTTAATGTGAAATCACTAAATATGATACAATGTGCTGATTTAGTCTTTTCCTTACTTGCCTCCAATGGTACCATCTCCCAAATGCTCTTGCACACAGTTGTTGCTTCACTTGCTGAGTTAAATGCCACCCAACATAATGTCAAAGGAAACGGTGTGCATATGCAAACCAATGCCATGCAAAAATACAGTATTTCTTTCAGCATGAAGTACAGTGAAATGTTTTCTCTGCAGAAAGGCAACAGCTAAAGCCCATGGTCACCCTTAGGACACAGACATGCTGGGGATGTGTCCCCCTACTTACTTCAAAGGGCAGAAGTACCTGCAGTCCTGAGCCCTTTGGAATCCACCACCCAACTTTACTACTCCATGGCCATGACTTAATGAGCTGACCTGACCTAACACTGTGGTAAGAAGATGTATCACATTCCACGTTTGCTCCGCCTTTCAATATTGAACACTCAGTATTGAATTTCAAATGAACAGTGTCTCTGAAAATGGTAAATCAAAGGGCAAGAGAAGAAATTGGGGCCTTTTGTATGAATTAATGCATAATGATTAAACACGGCTCCTGTGCTGAGTACCAGCACAAAGACTCTCTGAAAATGCACCCAAAATGTATTCTAAGGGCCTCAGAGGTGCATGAGCCTTTTGTGGATCCTCTGCATGGCATTAGTTTCATGATCTCTGATTTTTCCCTAGAAAAACAGTGACCAGACACGTCCCTTAAAACACTGTGGCATTGTTATTACAGTGGAATGTGTGGTGCAGTTTGATGTACGTATCCACTGATAGCAATGGAAAAACTTCCATTCAATTAAATGGGCTTGTAGCCAGACCCACAGTGAAGCCTTGTCTGTAGCTGTTACTGTGATGGTGGATTCTATAACAACTGTATCATAAAACACTCTACAAAAGAGTCATGAACTCTGGAAAAGAGTAAGGCTTATATATTCTATTTAAACAGAGGAAGTTGCTCAGTGACTTGGCAGCAAAGCATGACCCCCAGTTACGGGTAACTGAAGCCAACATCAGAGAAACTATATAAGCAGATAGTTAATATCAAGGCTCACATCTTTCCAGTCTGTTACTGATTCTTATGAGAATTTCTGAGCTGGATCTAGAGGTGGATAAGAGGAATACGAAAGTGATGTGTGATGGGGGTGACAGCCCCCTGCACACAGAAAGCCTGGGCATAGCTTTTTGCAGTCTGTCAGGTCACTGTTTGAAATTGCATTTTTAGTGAAATCAATAGCTAAAGTCCTGTTGATGTCAGTGGGGCCAGAGTTTCCCATTTTGGACTAAAAAAATATCATGAGGGTGAAGTGAAGTAGCTATCACAGGAAGAATGCAAATATAAATAGAATGGGGACAAATTAATAGCTGACAAATATTCTCCTCTAGGAGTATGGAAGATCTGGAAGGAAAAAACACAATGTAAGGAATAAGTTAATCCTCAGGTTTCTGTTCTTGGATGATAAATAAATGTCTGAATAAAAGGAGAGAGAGGAAATGAGAAGCAGGAACACGTAACTTTTCACTCCGAAGTGTCTGAATCTTGGCTAGGAGTAGGCTATAGTGTAAAATAATTTTCTTTTATTCTCAGGCCAAGGTTTGATGGAATGGAAGCTTTAGTGACAATACTGGCTTAAATAGGTGCCTTTCCTGGCCTCTTATTTCCACTCCTGAGCAGCAGCACAATATGCCCTTACTGCATTGACACAACTATTTGTGGAGCCATGCTACAAACAGGCTCAAATAACTGATCAAGTTTAAAAATAAAAGCTCTGCAGGAGTGTTAGAAAGTTGTTGGAAAGATGGTGATGCCATCAGACTTGGCATGGGCATGCGTTGTCCCAAAATCAAGATTCTTTACCCAGTATGCATACAAATGAGACAAATTAGCACACAGAGACCAGATATTTATTTACAGAGTTGCACAAGTCTGGATGCTGGAATGAAGCCAGCATGCCAGCAAGAAAATTAAAAGGCACTATATACAAAATCTTATTACTGCTCAGGGCAGTCCTAAAGAGCCAATTGGCTATACATTTGCATATTGCATTACATAATCCTTTTAGTGTATAATAAGCAACTTTAAGCTAAGGGACACTTTATCCAACAGTCTTGAGATATGTGTTAAAGTGAGACTCAACTAATTGTGCAGGCTTCAAAATGTCTAAAGCTGCAAGGTCAGCAGTGTCTGTAGTTTGTGACTAGGTGTTTCGCAAGTCACTCTTTGTTATATGAGCAGACCAAGCTAAAACTGAAAGGATTTACATATCTTTATGTTAGCAGTTACAGACAGGATTCATTATTTCAAGTGACGACAAGACATGGACCCAGTGACACCAGGATGTTTGATCCGTCTTTGGATGTTCCCTGGATTTGTCAGAGAAGCAGCCCTTCTTCTCTCCATCCTCCTGATGGTGGAGGCAGGTTGGGCTTGTATGGTATTATTAGAGCAACAGGTTTAGCACGTGGCCCTGCATGAGTTGTAATCAAGCTCAAGACTGCCTGGCACGCAATCCTGATCACATTATTCATGTATCTTATTCTCCCTTTTTGCATCTATTAATCCTCTTTGTTTTGCTTTGTTTGTCCCTTTTTCCACCCTAGGCTTCTTACAAATAAACAGTCCACCCTTACTTACTTTTACTTCTTTTGACCCAGTTTTGCTACATCTGTACCAAATCTGACATTTCTGATATGGGTACCTAGGTAACATTGCCTTTATATGGTGTTCCTAGATATGGTAACCTGTGCGCTGGTGGCCTTGCAAGGTCCTACTCCCCAAAAGATTCTCCCAGTGCCTCCCTCCAGTTATCTGTGACTTCCTCCAGTTATCTGTGACTTCTGGCCACCGCTCACTTAACACCTTCTTAACCACCTGCCAAATCCAGCCAGCCCTTACAGAGCTATCTGTAATTTTTGTCAGCTTCTCACATTGTTATCTCTCAGGTCTGGCAATTTCTCATGTCCTGTCCAGCGGTTTCCCACGTCCTGTTCAGTAAGCTTAACTTCAGGCCAGGGCTCAGCCAGTGGCCTTGTCATCTGCCTGCAACTCTGTAAAAAGAAAAAGGAAGGGGAAGACAGTGAGATAATATTTCTCAGTCATTCACTATCTACTTGGGAGACGGTACTGAGCTGGGTTCCCAAGGGATCTCTCCTGGAGTCAATGCTACTCACTAATTTCATTAATGGCTAATGAGAGAGATAAGACACTTAAAAATTACATAGATACTATGAAGCTGTATAGGACTGTAAGCCGTTTCAAGGACTGGCACAGAATTTAGATTAATCTCGTCCAGCTGGGGACCCAGTCTGGATAAACATTAGCTGCAATCCAGTAGGAACAAGCACACTGCTCTGTGTGTCCAGAGGGACCATCCACACAAACACAGGACAGAACAACTGGTTGCAGAGCGGTTTTGCAGAAAAATGTTGAGTGATAATGGGATGAACTTGGATCAGTAATGACAAACCACTGAGAAGAAAGTACCCAGTGGTGAGAGGTACAGGCAGGAATGCCATGAGTAAGATGAGCAAAAACAATTCTTCACTCCATTGGATCTGGTTGTGAAGACATTGGTTGGTGTCTGCCCTATCCAGTTGTAGGGGCAGTTCTCCAAGAAGGGCTGGAGCTGGAGAATGTTTCAGAGGAGAGGTCTAAGACATAAGACCTGCAAGAAAATGTTAAAGGAAATGAAAATGTTTAGGCTAAAAAGAAGAAAAATGAAGGGAAAGATGCCAAAAGTCTTCAAATACATAAAAGGCAACTGCACAGAGGAAAGAGTAAACTGCTCTTTCATGTGCTCAGGGCACAGAGGAAGAATTAATGGCCACAAGGGAAGATTTAGGTTAGTTGTGAAGAAAGCTTTCTAATGAGCTTTGAACAAAGCTCTGGACCAGCTTGCCTGGGGAAGCTGGGGAAGTTCCAGCAAGGAAAGTTTTTGAGAACAAGCTGAAGTAACATCTGTCAGGGGGGGTTAAGTACAACTGATCCTGCATTTGAGCTGTGAGATTGACCTCTTGAGGTCCCTTCCAGCCCTGTTGAGCCCATGAAACTTCCCACAGTGAGACAAGAATTGGCTCATTATATCATTAGCCCTTCTGATCTGAGCCATCAACTGCAATCAGGGCCCCTTTGTCCCTTTCTGTTAGGAGAAGAAACGGATAGTGGAATGGGGGAGCTGTGACAGAAACCTGTTTGTTTATAAAGATGGACAAAACGCTGTTGCACTGAACCCAGTTGAAACCCTACAGCAGAAGCCAATTTCTTTGCTTACATTTTTCAGGCTCTTTCCAGACAACTGTCAGATCAAAAGTGTCCCCAGAGGAGTTTCTAGCTGATGTATCCCCAGTGCTAAGTCAAGCTGCATCTGGTGTTTTTTTACTGTCTTCTTGAATTCTTTCCATCTTTCTGCTATTCCCCTTTCAGAGACACCCAAGTCTTCACCTTCCATTTTTCCTCCCTACATTCCATCGTCGCTTCGTAAATGTTTCCATCTTGGTAGGGGATGCCTGGTAACATATAGGTAAGTATTTCGATCTGTTCTTTCAATAATTGAAAATGAAGGAGGTTATTTAAACATGCACATTCAGAAAGATTTTATTCAAATCAAACCAATATTATGAATGACTAAAAACTCCCCACAAACTGTAAAATGGCAACATATGCAAGCAACAAAAATGACTTCATGTTAGTCATGATTTTGAATGATGATTTAGGTGGAAAAATTGTGAAGAGGAGCTTAACAGAGCTAGGTGAATGAAAAGTAAGATATTTAGTCTAACAGTGGCAGATGCTGGAGTATACAGAGAATCTTCAAATTATGCAAGTGAACTCTGCTTAGACTGGAAAAAAAAAGTCAGCTGCAAAACAGTTAATGTTAGTGGCAGATGCTCTATTCCTATTTAACAAGCACTTTCAGGCTTTTTTGCCTAAAGAGCAGTGTCTCTTTTCTCACGTTAATGGAGATGCTCCTTTTAAAAACGCCATGTTAAGCAGCAAAGAATAAAACATATTTATTCTAAATGGAAAGGCAATTACCTCTCTGATGTTCCCTTGGGCATAAAAATCTACATGAACTACTCAGTGGAGTTACAGTAACCTGCTTTTGCATGCCGTTTAGCAGGTGGAATTGAGTTGTTCTTAATTGCTTGCTAAATTACCTGGGTTTTAGCTCTCAGCTCCTCCAGTTGCAAATTGGTTACAAGCTGAAGTGGGAAATACAGAGAAGCTGTAGGTTTCAAAAGAAGACTGTAAAGTGCTTTCATCTTTGTATAAGGAATTTCCAGTCTGTATTGGAATTGTTCTCCCATCGGAAAAAAAATAAATTGCTAAGGATGCACCATACATCCACATGTCTAAATTCTCATTCAGGTTGTCCCAGGTGGAGGGAGAACAGCTTTTGGGCAGTTTTGACTTAGTTTCTACCTGTCAAAGACAACAGATTGCCTCAATGTTGTCTCCAGCTAATATGAAGGAACAGGTTGACACCCATAATGACTAATTTTGTTTGACATCTTTTGGTGTGTGAAAACATGAGATTAACTGGCATTTTTAAATGGATAGGTTTTCTTGAACTGAAGATCTTGATTTGCATGTTAAGAAATCAGTTCTGACCCCTGCTGTTAGTTTTGGGAAAAATAACATTTTCAGCAGCATCAGTAATGCAATCCTGGAAGCTGATCTGGAGAAGAAATGGTATCACCGCAAAATGTCAGTGAGTTGAAAGCCAACTACTTGAGGCTGAACCAGACTTTACTGGTTTCTACAGTTCACTGGCTGGAACTCCCACCAAAGCCAGGGCAAACAACCACATATTAACGTCAAAAGCAACCCACACCCACGCTTTAGAGTCCTGTAAAACAAAGCTATGATGGCAACCAAAAGCAAAGCCAAGTCCTGCACTGAAGATACCACTTAATACTTTGCAAATGTGCGTGTTTTCTTCTGTCATATTTGTTTGCTAAATTCCAGCCTGACACAATTTGAAGCAGCTGGGACCTTCAAGTCCTGTGGTGACCCTGGCCTTCCTGAAATCAGAGCTTTCAGCACCATGCTGTTCCTTGTCACCACAGGACTCCGTCTCCTTTAAATCTGGCAACATGGGCTATGTGGCTGCCACCAGAGCCTTCAACACCTCCAGATCTCCCCAGCTGCCTCAGTCCTGTACCTTGGAGGGAAGCAGGCTGGCTGACTCCCTGCTTTGCCCTTTTTTACCAGGGGAGAGACAAGGACATATCCTCATTCAAGTGCTAAAGCTCCATGCTGTCATTACTTCGAGCCTCAGTGGTTGTTTACCGTGGATTTCTCTGAATGCTTTGTACCCAGTGTGGATGACTAAATCCCATCCTGGGGAAGGTGATATCAGCTGTTCCCACACGCCACAGCTAAGAGAACCCTGTGTATCCTGCTTCGTATTCCTTCATCCCAAAGTTGCTAGGATTCTGCCGCCTAGCAGGACATCACCCATTTAAACTGTCCAAGAAAACTGGGATTCCACCTCATTCGCGGGTTACAAGCAATGAGGCTTGGAAAGTGACTCAGAGGAGACTAAGCATGTGGTCTCTGCTGGAGGAGCACAGATGCTATATCCAGAGCCTACACATCGTGGTCCACAATAGGCTCTGACAGGGAGCATTGTGAAACAATAACACGCTAAAGGTAGAACAATCATAATCAAGTGTTGAGCTGAATACAGTGGAGGGGCAGCCAAGAAAATCATAGTCTCTATGTGCTACTGCTTTTGCCAAGCTATGTCCAATAGCACGTGCAGCACACAGACTCTCCAGGCCCTGCTCACTGAGCCGCTCACTGTATGCTTCACTGAGCTGCCAACTCCTGCGATGAAAATTCAAGGAGGAGTAAGTTCAGTCAGCACATGCACTGCATCACACTTGTATTTTCATTTTTCCCTGCAAATTTTGACTGGCATGTTTTTCCCAGTGTGATTAAAATACCAGTCTGTGGAGGTCACTCAGAGGAAGGATTTGTTCTTGGCTTATCTGGCTGGAAGCCAGCATTAAGCTTCGGACACAGCTGTGCTTTAAGACCCAGTCAACGCACAAAATGCACTGTTTAAATGTCCTGCACAAAGCTGTGACCTCCTCTTTCACTGTTCTGCAGTGAGTTACCCACTGGAATAAAGCGATGAGGTATGTTGTCCTGTGCTGACATAGCCATCACTGGCAGACACCAGCACTGCAGCACCCTCAGGTCATGGCTTCTGCTTTTCACCCTGTGGCTGATTAAAAGCTCATAGATGTTACTGGAAAGTCTCCTTTTGACTCTGATGGTCTCTGGAGCAAACCTGCACACAGCATAAAAGCCTCCTAGTAGACTGAGGCTGCACGTCAGACTGTTCGGAGCAGGGATGAAATCCAAGCTCATGTCCTTGCTTCAGCAGATCATCGCTACATGTACTCATAGGGCAGAATGGGTGCGTACAAAGTCAAGTAGGGCAAGATTTACTGAAGAGGAGGGCCCGACTGTCCTGTCCTGTTAGCCACGTCTGCTACTGCACATGTTCTTTTAGCTGTGTGATGTGCTAGCGGCCACGTAACTCCTGAGGATTTCCTGCTCTCCATCCTCACAGCAGCTGCATCCAGCCCTATACGCATGCAGAAATGCCCCCATGGAGTCGTTTCAGCCATGACCTCACAGAGTCCAGCCCAGCAAGCTGGCAGAGCCAGCAACGCTGTGAAGCTGCTTTTAATGCAGAAGGGATCATTGTAAAATTCCTCTCTCCTTTCTAGTTATGTCTTCCTAACAGGAAGTTTTTCACATGGCTTGGGTCCAGCTGGCTCTCTGTGGAACAGAGAGTCTTTCCACACATAAACCAGATCTGAACTTTATGATTTTGGGTTTTGTTTTGGGTTGGTTTTTTTTTTTTTTTTAATTTACAAAGTTAAACATGTCAGTTGCCAGTTGGTTTAATGAAAGAAGGGAGAGGAAACAGGTAGTTTTAGGTATGTGAGGCCTCTTGCTCCTAAAAACAAAATGGAAACTTAAAACCAACCAGTGCTGCATATGGGCCCAAATGATCTCTGCACGCAATGGGAATGCAAATAAAGGCGGTTATCTTAAGAACTCAACAAGTAATCGAGTTCCCATTTAGGCTGGGCTGATCAGAAGCAAATGAGTAACAGCTCCCTCAATTTGAGAGCATGCAGCCTTGGGAAATCACCATCCTGCAGTGGCTAGCCTTTAAAGTCATTTCAGCCTCTCTGTGAGAGTTAATTTGGGGATAAAGGGAATAAAATAGGAAGCACATTACTCTGTTGGTGTGTGATGCATGTCTTATCTGTTACATAAAGTGTTCCCTCACAGGGGGAAAAAAAGGACTGATCTTCACTGGCACAGCAAGGCCTTTCTGCTGACACTCTTACAAAGGGTCTGGAGGAGATATTACAAAAACCTTCCCCAAAATCTATCCAGATCATTCCTGCCTGGTAATGTTTTCAGATGCTTTTATGAGGAATGAGAACTATAGAGATGTCTTTGAAAGGAGCTGATAATACCACTCTCTCCAAGAAAAATTACTCCTATGGCCAGTTACGCTCTTAGAAATACTCATTTTGGTCTAGCACAATAGATACAGATGGACCAGCAACAAAACAAGTATTCCTGTGACTGCACTGCACCTATCTGGGCTGACAGCAAGGGATTTTTACTGACAGAACAAGGGATTTAGTGGAATGTGGACATCTGAAACAGGAGAGGCCAGATTCAGCTCTGGAGTAAGCAGCACAGATCTTAGCCAGCTGAGACTCCACTTGTTTTAAGTACTCCCCAAAATGAAGTCACGCCATTTCTCTGGTGTGCAGCTACTTATCCCCAGCACCATATAAGCACATGAGTCTCCACTGGGCCTCACCAGACCTCAAGAGCAGAGCTGCAAGGTCCTACATTGAGCTGGGTGGCTCTACCCTAGCTCTCCAGTGACCAGGGATCAAATTGTGTTTCCCTCAGGCCCATCAGGGCAACTGGACCCATAGAATGGAACCAAAGGCCAAATAGCACTTTGTGACCTTGCCTCTACCACCACAGCAAAGCCAGTGAATTCCTGAGCTCGACAGCAGCTGACCTCATTTTAGCCTCTTGTCTGGAATAAGCCAGCTAATTCCATCTGCAAGTCTGACTAACTTGAGTCAGAGTCTTTTGTACCCAGACAGACAGTGTGATTATGTAATAATTCAATTGAATTTCTGTTGAAGATGTATTCCTAGAGTAAATAGAATTATTTAGACATGTAACAGGAATTCAGGATGAGCATAACATGGAAATTAGTTATGTTGAGTGATGTACCTGGATGTTTTGTAGCTGTACACAGATGGTAAAGACATCTAATCTAGTGACCAAGGACTTATCTCAATGTCTTTCCAAGGTGAGGACTGACATACAGAATTTTCAAGTCTTGTCATCTGCATGGGTAACAGGGGAAAATGGACAAAAATACACAATAAGCACACAAGGTATTTGTGGGAAAGCTAAATTACCACAACTTTTATTTTAGTTTTGTTCTGCTGCTTTAAAAGTCAGACGAATGAGCTGATAGGCATTGGAAAGCCTTTTTGTGTGTGTCTGTGTGTACATACAGGTATCTCTCTGCATGTATTAATGTACAAAATTTGCCCAGAACCTCCTTCTTAGAATCAGCAACCCATTAGGCTCAGGGCTAAGTGCAATTTGCACTGAATAAAAGGATAATTACAGTTCATTAGTAAACTAGGCACTCTGATCTCTTTCACTTTAGACCATTGCCTTTTCTTTCTATTGAAGCAATGCAATATCATGTTAAAAAAAAAAAATGCAGTATAACTGTAAATGCCAGTAAGGGGAAGAAAAACACTCTTAAGCCTAGAGAAAAACTCCTGTTCTTAAAACTTCATGGGTATGATCTTGGACTTGCAGAAGCCAAAGGCAAGACTCCCACTCATTTTAGCAGGGCCAAGATTTCAATATGCTTTGTGTATTCTTGGTATGTATAGCTTGATCCCTTCTAAAGAGATTTATAGCAGGCAGGAGAAACTACAACACTATAAAATGTTGGTGTGTACATACAAAGTGAATTAGTAGACACAAAAGATTTTGGCACTTAAAGTCGGGTTTGAAAATGTAGCCCTTTATCAGCTTGAGCAAATGCACATTGTAAATCCTGATAATTCCTGTAGAAATGCTTGCACATTTTTGAGAATGTGGTTTCTGTGTATGATACTCTTTGCTTGCCTAGAGCCAGACTCCACAATCAGCAGCAGTTCTGTCTGAGCAAGCATTTAAAACTGTGTCCTTGTGATGCATTGCAGAATATTCTGATCCCCGTGTGTTTTCTCCACAGACAGTAAGTATAGATGTTAAATCTGTAAACTTTCTGTGGGGTATTTGATTGATTTTCCATACACAAAAATACTACCTATACATTGACACACATATGCTCTTCTTTGCATAAAATCACACACCTGAATACAATGCAGAGTTTTAAAATACTTTGCCATGAATTTTGCATGAAGAAGAAATGTGATCAAAGAAGTCTAAAGAAGTCAAACTGTGATGTTTTAAACAAACAGCCCAGCATTAAATGAATGAATTTGAGATTCCTTCTGGTAATAAAAGATAGAAATTGTATTCACTGTGCTAAATAGATGGATTCAAAATTAATATTGAAAAAGATCTTTAAGCAACCTAAATTCCTTGGCAGTTATGAAACTCAAAGTTGACTGTTGATTTGCTATTTTAAATTTTAGGTTTTCATGTGAAATGGAAAGGTTATTGTAAAGTCAGCTCTGAGTTTGCCCTCGTAGAAAGTCAGATGCAGGCCACCTTTGACTGTGGCACAGACAAGGCAGGGAACTACTCCTCAGCCTTTCGGCCATGAGTTCAGTGCCTGGAAAACAGCAATAGCTTCAGCAGAGGCATTTCCGAGAATTGTCACATTCTGCCTGAGCCCCCAGCCCTTTCTCCCCTCCCAGTGAGGCCAGTACTGAACAGCACTGTGCTGTATGAGCCTCCCTGCTGCTGTGTCTCTGTGGGCCACCAGGGAGGGACTTCCTTGGGGAGCAGGAGCCCAACACAGGGGTTGTGCTGGACCAGGCTCTAGAGCCCTGGAAGGGAAGACAAGCAAGCAAACAAACAAACAAGCAAGCAAAAAGATTATTAATCCAACCAACGCTGTAATTTCAAGCGGCCCCACGGAAGCTGCGTATTGCTGGTTGCTGTTATTAGGACTTGGTTGCTGTTATTAGGTCTTTCAGGGACACGATGCAGTGTGTAACGATGCCTTCCCCTCCCCGGACATGCACCTTTGAAGTCACTGTCCAAGCTGTGTGTCCCTGCCTGGGTAGAAACAAGCTTGTTAACAAGCTGTGGAGACCAGTCAGCTGGACAGCCCTGGCTCAACCACTTCCCTGGGCAGCCTGTTCCAATGCCTGACTACCCTTTCTGTTAAGAAATTTTTCCTTATATCCAACCTGAACCTCTCCTGGCACAACCTAAGGGCGTTTCCTCTTGTCCTGTCACTTGCTACCTGGGAGAAGAGACCAACACCCTCCATGCTACAACCTCCTTTCAGGTAGCTGTAGAGAGCAATAAGGTCTCCCCTCAGCCTCCTTTTCTCCAGGCTAAACAGCCCCAGTTCCCTCAGCTGCTCCTCATCAGACTTGTGCTTCAGACCATCTTTGGTGGTTTTGCTTCTGCACTGCCTCTCCCCTGCACTGCCTGACCCCCGAGACTGTGGGGCTGAGTGCCTGGCCATGGGGAAAGAAAGGGGCAAGCCCGTGAAGGTGGTTCCCCTCCCTGAATGTAGCTGGTGGGTGACCTCCACTGTGACAGGCAGGTCTCAATGGCTTTGCTGGCCTCACATCTTTCATCCTGTGGGGTGCTCAGAAGGCTGGTGAGGTGCCCGTGCCACCCCCAGCCCCAGTTGGCAAGGCATTGTCCCAGCACTGAGTGGGGCAGAGGGGAGGAAGTGCTCAGGGGGGGCTGTCCCTGCTCCTCCCCACACAGGGGGCCCTGCTTGCCCACCAGAGCCAGCTGGGGTGGCAGGCAGATCAAGGGAATCCAACATGGGGCTGATAAACTGAGTTGGCTCTGGGGCTGCGTGGGGTGACAGCCCCTGTGGAATCTCGCTGGCCCCAGGGATGAAGCTGGGTTTTCCTGCAGATGAAGACAAAACAATCATGTTGGTTTCAGGACAGCACGTTTGTCTTGGATGGAGGCAGCAGCGATGGGGAGGCAGCCGGGCTCAGGCCTCTTCAGGCCATCCCAGCCACCATGGCAGGGGAGGGCTGTGGCAGCAGCCATGGCAGGGATGGCAGCACAAAGGGCCAAACCCAATACCTTTTCCACAAAGGCACTCCAGTGGAGAAACAGCTGACTACAGATGATGTCTGATCGCCCACAAAACAGCAATCGGGGCATGTGTCTGTACAGACACCCAGGCTTCCCACCGCAGCCTGTGTGCCACCAGCCCTGGTGCCCAGGGGCCATCAGATGTCCTCGTTTCTGCTGGGGAGCACTTCCCCTGCACCCACCCCTTGGGCACAGCTCAAGTGAGATAGCTGGATGGCACTCGAGCCTTAGCACCCTCCCACCCCAAATTTCACTATGACTGGGTTTTACGAGTCACTGTGCTGCGGCACTTTGTAAAGCGCCAATTGGAAGCACAGAGTGCAGTGACTTTGTAGGCAAACAGAGCAGCCATTATATGCTTAGCAGTGTTCAGGGCCCTGAACATTAGAGTCTGTTTTATGGAGGTAATTAATACAGGTCAGAGGGCTGAGGTTCTCCTGTTCTCACTGAAAAAAGCTCCACAACTTCTTTATATACTGTCTAGTCAGTGACCAGAGAGACCTCACCAAAAGATACTCTTCCAGCTCTTTCAGCCAGATTACTTTTCAAAGGTAAAATATTCGTGCTACACATTTACCTAAATGCCTATAAACTGTCAAGCTGAAAAAGCAAAATGTTTTATTTAATTCCAAAACAGACTTGCACAACCTTAACTCTCAAACTTGGCAAAAGGAAAACATCGAGCGTATAAAGTATGTTATCCAAGATCCAAAGGCAGTACAGTTTCAGCCTTAGGCTTTTCCACAAGTGTTGTGCTTGGGGCTACAATTAAACTTTTCAACTTTGAAAAGAAATATTTTTAAAACAAGAATAAACCTCCAAATTATTCTGACACGAGCTAGTATGTTTGCTTTACACAAATGAATAAGGAACATTTCTATACCCACAGAAGAACTTTAAACAGGATTCAAGGTGCTGTGAGAAATTTACCACCTACAATATTCATGCCAAGGCAGCATGGAGACTGTTTCAGTGACAGGCAGAGGTACACGTTGGAATTAGTCAGGGGAAAGATTTATTTTCTTCTGCTTGTAGGAAATGGATTTCCTAAGATCTTAGAGCTATTGAAACACAGTTCCTAACACTTTCACAGTCTAGGTCATGCATTATGTACATGATACTCCCTTGCATATTTTACAAAGGATTAAAATGATTAGTAGATACTATAAGAAGTTGCTGACATGAACAGTATGTGCTGTTATAGTTATAAATAGTATAGATAGTTATAATATAGTTACAAATGCATCAGTAGGAGCTTGATTCTAAAGATTTCATTGACCAGTGGTGTTTGTCTTCCTTTTTCTTTTAAGCGCAGTGAAATACTTTGAGAGTTGAGGAAGATTTTCAGTCTAATCAACACTTAGGCATTAAATAATCTATCATTACATGAATGAGAGAAAAGCTATCGTGATATGTGCATAGACTGGAAAGCAGGGTGATCAGAAGAACTAACCCGACATCCACCACATGTTTCTGGGATGTGGCAGAAGGACAGCTATCCATCCATCCATACAGACTTTCTGCTAGCTCACTTTGCCAGGAGTGGCTGTTCACAGGTGTTTAGAAGAGGCATACAGAGAACAGGGTTGGTAAAATATGCTCCTTCCCCAGAAAACCATCCAGGGACCAGAGGGTTAGAGACAATAAGAGGCATTTTAAATGTTAACTTTAAAGAAGTCAAGGGTCTTTCTTTAAAGTTTGCTCTGACTGCTTGCTTCCCAGGTAAATCCATACTTTAATTCTCAGGATGCTTCACTGAATTTCATTTGTTGAACTATTTCAGTTCAATCTGAGTTTAGAGCAACAATTCCTCCTTTGCACTCAACTCTTCATTTATTCCCCTGCCCCACAATCAGAAGCAAACTGTGATATTGAGTACACTGGGTGCCTTTTGGCTCATTTTTATTTCTTATTCACATAAAAATGAATGACCAACCTGTGCTCTGAGGGACCTGACCCACCTTGGGTTGTGTGTGCTCCTTTGACTCAGTGCAAGCACGACTCTCTATACAAGCAGGACATTTGCCCCCACATGGCTGATCAATTCACATACCAAGAAAGGCTGATTGTGAAAACAGTTTAAACCACTTGGCCTTTTCAAAGTAGTACTTCTTTCTGCTCTTTCCAGGCAAGAGAAGAATTATGTTTCCCTTTATATGACAATTTTCAAAGAAGTTGGTTCAAAGCAAACAGTAAAATCTATCACAGAATGATGTATGTAGCCTTCTGAAATATTTGCAGTTTGTTAGAATCAACAAATTGCCTAAAGAATCAAACCATCCACCAGATAAATAATTTCTGGTTGACATGATATTTTGGTTTCCTTGGGCTCCATGTGCCCTTCACCAGTTTTTCTTATCTTGCAAATTCTCCAGAGCAAAGAGTATCTTTTTACCCTGTGTTTGCAGTGTCCCCAGCAACAAACAGGTCCCAGCTAAGGCTGGTGGGTGTTTTCATCAGAGAAGTAATTGCAAATATCTGATTTACAGTAGAGCCTCCATAGCCCTTCTTGAGGTTACATAGCTCTGTTTCCCTTAACTTTGCAGCCTGATTTGTGAACCACACTTATCCTGGGGAGTTTCTGGCAGAAATTTGGCTTTTAGAGGGGACTTAAGACCATTAATTGTTGCTATTAAACTGTATTGAAATTTCTTCTTGGACGGGCGTGGACTGAAGTCTGTACATCCCTGGAAGGCTTGTTGCCTGTCTCACTCCTCTCCAGGCCTTAATTTCATGTGCTTTTGAGCTGGATTTTTTCTCTGCGGTGATACAGCTCCTCTTTCAGAGCCTGGAGTGGGCTGCTGGCCATGTCATCCGTTCCCTCGTAGGGGAAGTCTGACTCCATGCAGAACAAACCAGGCTTCCGACCCTGGGCTGTGAGTTACTGTTACTGTCAACACTGTACTTTGCATTATTCATGAAAAACCGGCCCTTCCTAAAAGTCCCTTCTGCCAGCATCAATGGCCAATGTGAAGCATCAGCTGCATATGCTACTATTCTTGCTAGGATTATTACTAATATGCATTATAATAAGAAAGCCGCTCTCTATTCTTAATGAACAGAGAGGATTTAAACTTCTGGAGAAAACAGGTGATTCATCTCTCTTACTGGGAGGAAAGACTGACATATGCTGAGCATATTGTATCCTCTCTTGTGGAGTTATAAAGCTTCCTCTGTAGGCAAGGATCACTAAGAAGAAAATGCCTTCCTTTGCTCTCCCTTCCCCCCCAAATGGAAACCATTTGATCCTTCCCTAGGCTATAAACAAAGCTGCCTGAGTTCAATTGAGAAGAGCTGTTCTAAAATGTGAGATGTACAACTGAAGTCAACCACAGAAAGAATGGCTGAGGCTTGGCTAAATTTAATTAAAGTCATTCCCATACTTAGACTGGGAACCCAGACAATCTAAAAACACTTCGGCTCTTTTTTTCTGACTCTGATTTTAGGCATGTGCTCTGTGTTTATTTCTTTTTGGTGACAGAAAATGTTACCAAAGAAGTTGTTGGTTTTATTTTAACATGGGCTTTTCACAAATCCTTTCCTGAGAGTTGGCATATAGATTTTACAACAGCTGGGGAATAGCACATGCCCTATGAATTTGTAAGGTATGTTATAATCTGTAGCCATTTGTCTGTTGAACAAAGAATGCAGGTGCCTGGTTTATGGTGGGATTTTCTTTTTAGACTGCAGGCTTGCTAAATAGCTGAAGCAAAATTCTTACCCTTATTTTTTCCAGCTTGTCACACAATTCTAATGCTATCACATCCGCTTCTGCAAAATGGTCTTGAAAGTGCTCACACCCCAATTTTCTCTTTGAGCAGAAGGACTGGATTAACAAAAAGAACGCTGCTTTACACCATACTGACATGTCTGGATGTGCAACACTGCCAACTCTGAGAGGTGGTCTGATCTGATCTTTCTGGTGAATTTTGAAACAAGTCAAGAGGAATGCTCCAGCTTCCTCTGGATGACTTTGAAATGTGGATCATAAAAATGTACTGAAGAGCAAGAAATCCAAAGGCTGCAACCTAAAATGTTTTCAGTAAATTGATTGTTTGTCATTATTAGAAACACAGAAGCAGAAAGCAAATTTTGTAACATTTTTTACATTGTTGATTACTCTTTTCAGTTTTACTAACTACTGAGAAATGACCTGCCAGTCAAAACAGAATTAGAAAAATATAATTGAAAAATGTATTTTTTTCCCAAACATGATCATGAACATCCTGTCTTTTTAAATAAAACTTCAGATGTCAACCAAAATGGTGAGTCAGTTTCAAGTTTTTATAAGCTTTAGAGCTGATTGGAAACAAGATTATATTTTCAACATTTTCAGCTGAAATTGTTGATTGAGATGAAATTCCTAGACCTAAACAGCGAATTTTGCATATTATATGAGCAACAGCTCATTTTTTTGTGCATATAAAAGTAAGCTCTCACAGTATGGCTGTAATACCTAAATCGCAATCCAAGATGTTATGAAAGAAGAATGCAATTAAAATAAGAAGAAAAATAACTAGTGAATGAACAATGGTATGACAAGAATAGGAGACAGCATGACTCATTCTTTTCTCTGATAGTCTGAGATTGAGGCGCTCTGCGAAACATTGATCTTCAGGGTATTTTCACAGAGCACTTAACATACTGTCACATCATTTTCCTAAAGTGCCTTCAGTGTCTCTCTAAGTGAATGGGGACTCTCCTACGGGTGCTCTGCCCTTGCCTTTTGGGAGTGGGCTCCCCACAAAGCTCCAGAAAAGCAGCTTTCTCACTCCAGTTGCTGCGATCACCCTGGACACCCAGCGCTCCTCTCTTCTGACATTTTGGGTCCATTACCCAAGCCCAGGCACCAAGGCACTAATAAAGGAGCTTCTCCAAAACAGTTCCCTCTGGAGTTAACCCTGCAGGTCCTGACACCCACCTCCCACTTCCCTTCTCTGGCTGTTTTCTCAGCCTCTTCTAGGCCCACCAGCAGCTGGCGAAAAAATTGTTGCTCTGACAAATGTGTTTATCTCTATTTGGACAGTCTGCAAAGCTCTAACTGTGTGGGAGGGCCCTATTGAGTATATGCACACAGGTAGCAGGGGTAGACCTGCACAGCGAGTTGCTGTATCGCTCATGTCCCGCTCTGCTCTGCACTGGTGCGGCCTCACCTGGAGCACTGTGTGCAGTTCTGGGCAACACAGGATAAAAAGGTTATAAAGCTACTGGAGAGTGTCCAGAAGAGGACTACAAAGTTGGTGAAGGGTTTAGAGGGGAAGCCATATGAGGAGAAGCTGAAGTCACTTGGTCTATTCAGCCTGGAGAAGAGGAGACTGAGGGGAGACCTCATGGCGGCTACAGCTTCCTCACAAGGGGAGGAGGAGGGGCAGGTGCTGAGCTCTTCTCTCTGGTGACCAGTGACAGAACCCGAGGGAATGTCAGGAAGATGTGTCAGGGAAGGTTTAGGTTGGACATGAGGAAAAGGTTCTTCCCCCAGAGGGTGGTGGAGCACTGGAACAGGCTCCCCAGGGAGGTGTCACGGCCCCAAGCCTGACAGTGTTCAAGAAGAGACTGGACAACACCCTCAGACACATGGTGTGAACTGTGGAGTTGTCATGTGCAGGGACAGGAGTTGGACTCAATGATCCTTATTGGGTCCCTTCCAACACAGGATATTCTATGATTCTATATGCTTCAGAGCTTCAAGAGACAGCAGCTACCTGAAAAGTGGTGTCACATCCTTCCCAGTGACCTCCCTCTCCAGGGAGCAGGGAGGCACAGCAGCTCAGGTCTGTTTTTTCTGGGCTGCCCAGGATGACTCCAACAGAATGACCATGGAGGCTCTGGGTGAAAGCTGCTCCCTATGGTGACAATGGCCAGGAACAGCAGGAGGGCAGGCTGCTCACCTGGTCACAGGTCCGTAGTCACACCAGCACCCTCAACCTTGCAAGGATGGTGTGATACACACCTGCACTTGGCTCCTGCAGCACATCCCGCAAGTTTCACCACATCTCCTTGCCCCATAGAGCAGCTGGGGGGACACAGTCCTTTCAAAACAAGAGCCGCACCAATACTGCTGTGCAGCTATTGTGTGTCCACCTGAACTACCTGCAGCCAAACTCCTTTGGGTACTGGAGAAGCCCATCAGTGGCAGCAAGGGGCCACGAAGGAGCTAAAAAGCAGATGAGCCTCAGCTGGTCTAAGCTTCACGCCTGGGTGTCTGCCAGAGAGGGATGGGCTGGGAGTGTTAGTTACAGGGCTGGCTCTGCCTCATGAGGCCCTGGAGGCTGTCCTGTTCACAGGCCATACACACCCTGCATGTCCCTGGAGCAGCCAAGGCCTGGGAGGTGAATGAGTGGGTCACTTACCCCTCTCCCATTGCCACCCATGGGTATATGTGCTTGCAAAGCTCCTTTTCTCACTAGCATGGGCCTCCCACATGCTCAGCTCATAAAATCTGCTCTCTACCCTCCCATTGCCTTCAACTGCTGTAGTCATGTGCTTCAGGGAGGCATCACAGGTTTCCCAGGTGATGCAAGTGATGGTGAAACAAGCGCAGTAAAAACTTGATTAAAAGGTGCTACCTTCTCTGAAAGCAAGCCCTGACCTTTGAATGGAGACCAGACTGCAGAAGGGTTTAAAGGAGAAAAGAAAAACACTAGATTTTGCTTTTTCTGCTACAAAATTTTATGAATAACCACACTCATACCGACCATATAAGCACACACGTGCAGGGACTTGCAGTAAAGTATGAGTAAGACCCTCAGCATTGCCAAAGCAGGCCAATGGTGAGCAGATGTTTTGTAGGGCCATTTGGTACTCCAGTATCATAGCAGGAGGGGGTTGCATGGTCACTGAGGCACTTAAAACCCCTTTGTGTCTCGATCTTATAGCCCTGGGAGTTTTCTCCCATTCACAGTGCCCTTGAATATATAGCAGATCATGAAATGAAGAGAGATTATGTGACTTGCCCAGTCCTGCACATTAGGTCAATATTATAGTCCAAAAACAGCCCCAGGCACAGTTTCTGGGATGTGCAGTCTCTGCGTGAACTGAAACTTAAAGTGACAGCATGACGAAAGGGTCAGGGAAAATATGTTAAATTAGTTTCCATAGTACTGGCTGCTCAAGCAATAAAAGCTGAGAAATCTGAACCAAATAGACCAAAACCAGCCACTGTCAAAAAAAAAAAACCAAACACCAAAAACAAACAAACAAGCAAACAAAAAAATAGAGTGCAGGTAAGAGGAATAGATATGCTGCTCAGGGTCTCTTTTCTTGGCATTTGAGCTGCACTTGGAGTGGTTACATGCCAGAGAAGGCAGTACCCCAGTCTGTCGAGTCACATTGTTTGCTGCCAACCCATGCTTTCCTTCAAGGTCCCTGCCCAGCACTGTGGGGATGCTCCACCTTCCAGATTGCACAGGCTACCTCGAGTGATGGATGAGCCATGGACCAACTGCCCATGGACACGTTGGGAATGCCACGCAGCAGCACGCCATGCCCCAGCAAGTGTCTCCGCGAAGCCCAAACTGTCCCTGTAGCCTGGAAGGGCAGCCTGTTACCTGCAATGCAGCTCCCAGGTCCCTGCAAAGCAACAGCAAAACTCCCTGAGCGCCCAGGTGTACAGACATGCTGTCTTTCTTTCCCGCATATTTTTGAGATTTTCCCGTGGGGAGAAAAAAGCAAACACCACATTCTTAAAACAATAAGATTTTGCACCTCCAGGAACAGAAACTGTCTTTCCAACAGACATGTAATCTCTTCCCAGCCAGATGTTATGAGTCAAAAATATTTCCCTTTTGGCTGTTCTTTTTAACTCCCTCTCTGTGGCATGGTTAAAAAAAAAAATGACCGCAATAACTTTCTGCCTCTGCTTATGCTAGTCCCTTGTAAAGGGTGTGCAGCTGGCTGAGATTCTGACTAGTTAATCAGAGAGAGTGAGGCTTTAACCTTTAGATATCTGAGAAGGGGCCACCCATAACAGATATAAGGCTTGAATTTATGGTTACGTTGCAATAAAGAGCTTATGGGACTTTTTCCCACCATTTTTGAGTGTTATTGCCTTGTTGAAATCATGCTACATAAAAAGCATCAAAAGACTTGCAGAAAATGGATGAAAAAGGAAAAAATAATTGAATTTTTAAAGTATAAATAATTTAATAAAACAAATCAAAAGATTCCAGTAATAGTTGAAACCTTGGGTCAAAAGAACTTTAAAATATTGAGATAAATGTCAAGTACTCTCCTGCAAAAGTTACAACACTTAGAGCAGGTGGATGTTTTTTTCCAAGCAATAAAATCACAACAAAATGTAGTTCGAGGTTAACCAAAGCTATTCAGAACTTCAGGTCAAGCTATCATATACTGTTTCAGGTTTGGATTTTGTGTGTGTGTAGTTTTGTTTGTTTGTTTGTTTGGGGGGTTGTTTTGTTCTATTTTGGTTTTGGTTGGTTGGTTTTGTTATTTGTGTGTGTATATGCTTTTTTTTTTTAAGGAAAAAAACCATTCAGATAACTTAAAATGTTTCTGCTTCTCATTTCACAATGACATTTTCAGTTTCTCATTTCACAATGACATTTTCATTTCAAATTGACCTTAAAAAAGGTTTTCAAAAGAAGGATAAAACATTTGGATCATCCTCAGGCAATTCCCTCTTTTGTCCTCCTTTTCTTTACCGCTAAGATCCAAATCAAACCCCCAAACCATTATTTCTCTAACTGCATGGTTTTTAAAGGAGAAAGAAACCTTCCCAGAATTGTGAATCTTTTGCATACCAGCAACCTCATATTTTTTTTTCTGGAGTTACGGAAGTGACCAGTATAGTAAGAGATCCCTTTGGACTGTGGACAGACCTAGTAAGTGCCCAACTCATTAACTCCAGAATATTTGCAGCAAATGCCCAGGATGCTCTCATTAATATTCCACAAAGGTTTTAGGACCAACAGTAGCATGCAAAATAGTATTTAATGACAGCAGGGCTTATTATCAGAATGATTTGGCCTCATCTGGCCTCTTTTGGCAAAATAATGTGCATAATAAGATATGTTAATGTTAGGCTCTTTGGCAGGTCTTAGAAGGGGAGACAGTACAGCTGGCAGGATGAAATGGGAGCAGCTGGAAGAGGAAGACCTGGTTTCTACATATTAAAACATTTGACATTTGGTATCTGAAGGGAACACTGTTTATTTAGAGCTAATAAATAACTCGCCAATGATGACAACCTATAATGACAGCTTTTATTATGGTCTGGTTAATCCTCAAATTCAGCTTTGTCCTATTAGACCATCTGCCATCAATTTTTTCTTTTTTTTTGTTTCTTTTTTTTTTTTTTTTTTTTGCTTTGTTAAGTGTCATGCACATGAAAAGTTGTAGCCATGCAAATATGGAACGTATGTCTTGGAGTTGTTGTTGCACAGGGAGGGGAACTAGCAGCAAAGCTTAGAGTAAAAGATGCAGAAACGAGTGCACGAAGCATCCAAGTGGGGATTTTGCCATAGATTGTCTAGCATTTCCCTGCAAGATGACAGTCGATGTATGCTGGCTTGTGTGCAGGTCCGGTTGAATGCACTTTTCTTCAAGCATTCGCATTTCTAGGCATGGGAAAACTCCACTTTTTTCCCACTGGATGAACATGGCCCGTTTCTGCCAGAGAAATTATAAGGCTCTCTCTCTACAAACATCAAACACATCAGCAACACAATTTCTTCAAAGCCTGAGGTGATAACCAGGCAAGGCCACACATATTCCTTGCAGACACATCTGATCAACACGGATGTGGTGTTACTGTATGTCTCACAGCCCTCATGATGTCTGATGTCACTCACTTTGGGTACATTGTCAGATCCAATTACTCTGCTTGAAAGACAATCATTTTCACAGATAACCTGCCAAGGTGCCAAATGTCTATGAAATCCAGACAAAAAGCCATAGTTCATATTTCGATTGGCTACAACATGTGCACGGTGTATTGCATGTATCTTGGAAGTGATAGACTGGTTGCAAACGTGCAGTAGAGCTAATTTCCAGGTACCTAAACAGCACCAACCAGGAACAACTGCAAGTCTCAGGGCAGAACATGTACTAAAGAAAAGAAGGAGAAATAAGAAAGCTATGAAAAGAGGAAAGTGGTCTGGAAGGGGCAATACCGATAACAGGCCAGGAGGTATATGTCACCTTGTTAGTAGTTAAGAAAAGGGCTTGCTTGGCAGTGTGATGAGTTGGATGCACTCTTGTCTCAGAAGCTTAACTTGCCAGGTTAGGAAGGAGGAAATGTAGAGGAGGGGAGTTGGGAAAGGAAGCTGGTTGTACACAAGTCTGGAAGTTGCCCATTTCATAAAGGAGCCCATTTCATAGAACAGGTGAAAGCACTGCAGAAGTTAAAAAAGGAAAAACAAAACCGAAAGGCTTTAGGTCCCACTTAAAACCAACAGTTTGCAGAAAATATTGCTTTTCCCAGAAGTGTGCAGGCAATGGTCTCTGCATGCAAAACCTTGGCTCCGGTACAGTGACAGGACTGTCCTGTTTTCTTTTTCCTCTGGGCCCATATTTTTTCATCTCACTGTAAAGGGCCACACCATGGATGCCCTCTCTGAGCCCCATGAGGGAGCTACTGGTGTGCAGCCATCCTGGAAACCACAGCTGCAGCTCTAGTTGCACTGGAGGCAGATGTTGTCCACACCCTCAGGGCACTGTGGTGTGCTTAAAGGTGGCAGTTTACTGGTTTTCAGGGCCCTTGAGACAGAGCAGAGGCAGCCAAAGCCTGAAGAGCATGTCCCACAGCACATTGTCATAATCCTATCCTCAGACACCTTAGCAGATCTGTCAGTATTTTCCTGGCTCATGGTGCTGAACTATGTAGTTTTGCACTTTAAACTTCCACTGGAAGTTTGGGAACCGGTGCTCTGCACTACAGATTTCCAGCACAACCTTGAGTGAAGTCTTCAACTTCTTTGTCCAACAGGGTTCCTACCTGTCAAATGGGAGTAACAACCTTCCCCATCACAGGCAGGTTCTGTGAGGTTAACTTCCCTCACATTAGTAAGTGCAGAGCATTTAGTATATAGGACATACTATAGAAACAAACGTTTTAGGCCAAAAAAGAGGGACTTATAACACTAGATAGTATATACTGCAAAAAATATTCTTCAGTTTCCCTTAGGGAAGAAATTAAAAACTTCCAAATGAATGGTTCAGCCTTCATCTGTGTGGGTTTTCTTTCATTGTTTAATGAGTAAGATCCCAAGGAAGAACTGAGTGCCCTTTTCAGATGCTGCTTCATGTACCGGCGTGTTTTTTCACCTGTTAATTGATTTCCAACATATTACTCATGTTGTGAGGTACGCATCGCAGCAGCCTTCTCTGAATATGAAGTGCAATGTATAAAAACAGGTCTGTCTACTGATCGTGCACTTAATCATATCTAATAATGCCCCAAAATAACCAGGGAGAGTAATTAGAATCAAGAGTGAACATCTTACTACTGATTTCACAGCATTTTTTTCTGTGAAGTTTCCTTTGAGATACTGAATGAAACGAATCAAGCAGAATATTTTAACACAGTGCTGCTTTATGAGTAGCATAAGTGTATCAGCACAAGTAACTGGTCACAGAATGACCAGCAATTCTAAACCTGTTCAGAAACAGGGTCTAATTAGGCCACTTACATTAGTCAGGCAAAATCAATATTTACATTAAAAAAAGCCTTCAAGTTAACGCATCAGAGTGAAAAATATAATATTTTTTTTCCACCAGGGCAGATTAGATTGGGATGCCTGCCCTGTTATCTACCATATGTATTTCCATCAGAGCTGAGAAGTTGCAGAACCAGCCCAGCTCAATGGTGTCTGACCCATCTCAGCACTCTTCAGCTCAAGAGGACACAGGCTGCAAAGAAACAGATCCTGCACGGGAAGGCACTTAATCACTCTGCATGGTTTCCTGATAGCACGCAGGAGGACAGCAAACAAATGATTCCTGTGCTATATCGCTCCATTCTGAGCACGCTGATGACTTTTCTGGGTCACCTGGCTCAGAGGCAGTCTGGATCTGCTTAAATATACAAGGAAATGGCATGCTGAAACTGTCCGGTTGTTCATCTTTTGCTGCGTCCTGTCTCCGGTGTCAGTCCCTCAGAGCTTCCCCAGCCACATGAAACCAGGAGACTCTGAGTATGAAGTGGGGGAGAAGATTCCAAGGATCCAGAGATAAGCTCCTCATCACATATTTTCAAGCAAGAGTAACAGGGGAGTTGTATTAACATGCAGAAAGGACCCTGAGCATGGCCTCCAGCACTGGATGCTGGGGAAGTTTGATCTCTGGGAAACACCATGATACCAGCTTCTAGAAGCAGCTGAGTAATTCCTTTAAATTCAGGGAAATCATCCTTTCTGTGTGCAAGAGGCGTCCACTGTCTCCCACTTCTGCTCTGAGTCAGTAGGCTCCCAGGGGCAAGAGCCTGGCACTGTGGAGAAGGCATTAGCCTGTGTCCAGGGCACTCAGGGACATCCTCTGGGACACTGGGCAACTAAATGAATCTTCCTTCCTTTGCGTACCTCTTTGTAAACCAGGTATGAGACTTTCTTGTGTCCAAAGATGGTTTAAACTCAATAAAACTTCTGAGGTCCTCAGCCAGCAGAATTATAATTGCTGAGAGACCCACTTAAAAATGTGTCAAACATATCTCTGCAGTTATGTCCATGTTTTTGTAGTTTGTTTTAAACCAAATATACCAGCTTCCACGAGAGTGTAGAAAAAGCACCACCGCAAACCCTGCCTGCAGCACTGAGCAATTGCCCATCTGCCCAGGCCATGCCACGTTCCATGGTGTCATGGCCACACTCTCGCCAGCACCCACATCTGCTATTTTAAAGCTCATTTGGATCTATCTTTATAGGCAGTTGTTGCACCCCTGCCTTACCCTTCCCAATGACATTACCCTGGGACGCTGCGTTTCTAGCCCAGCATGGGTGGCTTCAGCAGCACATGGCTTGCTGGTGCTATCTGAGATAGCTTTCCCTGTCTCTAAAATACCTCTTTATAAAGTGCTGATAGATTGTGTGAGAAACACTAAGAGGAATTCAGGACACTGAAGGTTTTTTTCCACACTACTCATGGTATGATCATTACAGAAACATACATAGAAAAAAGCTTCATACCAGATAGTCTCGGCTTTTTTACACTAGACGAGCCACAGATGTCCCTTACAGACTAAGTTATAAAATACATGTAAACATTTGTCTCTGTGTGGTTTTTTTTCATGTCTCGCTTCTGTCTTCCCTGGGACTTTGATTTGACTTCTTAGGAAAAGCAATGGAAAACCCTAATTAAAATTTTGCTGCTCCCTGGACATCTGTTGGTGAGTGTTATATAAAATATTACACATCGTTATAAATATACATTCATATTTTATTTTAAACACATTAGTAACTGGGATTTTATAGGGCCATGGTGATTTATTAGGCATAGGACTGCAGCAATAGAGGCGTATATGCACACACTTCTATATAGATGTTGACATATATGTATGCATGTATAAAATTTTGTAATGTCAACAAAATTCTGGGAAAGCTTTTGGCAAAGAAGCAGTCAACTTCCGCATTTACAGTGCATGCTTTGCTTCTGATGTTCGTGATAGACTCATCATTGCTCTTGCCACTGCAAATATGACTCAAATGTCCTATAAATGAAGGGTATTCAGGGACAGTAATAACCCACAGCATTTTTCATCCTTTTTGATGCTCTATAAATGGATATCTGCTACAAGGCATGCTGTTTAATGAAAAGTATCTCCTAAGGATGCATTTGTAACCTCTAGCCAGTCAAGACCATCAATGGAGAACTTTACAATCAATGCTCCAGTACTTAGAAATGTTGCATAGAAGGCTGTGAAGGCTCATCATTAATTTATTCTCCTCTTCCGGATGATCCAGTAGATGAGATTATTTCTTCTCTGAAAACTTTTGAAAGAACTGGCAATGAGTTTAAAAATAAAAACCTGCCTTCAGTTGTGAACTTAGTTACCATTAAAGCCCTGATCCATTTCTGGAATAAGTCTAAGGAGTCTCAGACTTTCTGAAGCTTCTCTATGATCACTGCACATCATATGAAAAATGTATTGCTAATTAATAGCAATTCTTTCTTGGAAACTGCTCTCAGTGTGGTTCTTTCCCATTTAATCAGCAGCTAGAAAGTGTAGAAGCAGAGGCCCTTGAGCATCCAGCCTCAGAAGTGCTTCTGCATTTCCAAGACTGCACAGAGTCCTGCTTTCAGCAGCAAAGGAAACAACATGTGGACAGTTTCTCTTTCAACAAACCTGAGCTCTCCAGCCCAAAAGCTGAAGGTGACGAATTGAACAGAATGGTGCTAGCAGAAGAAAAATCTCAGTATTTCTTCCAGTGTCACATCAGACTATATGGGATGAGTATAGCATGTCAACCACTACATGGATTCTGTCGGATTAGTTGCTTGTTTGACTTGAGACTTTCCCTGAGCTCCCACCCCTCTTTATTTTCATTCTTTTTCCCTTCTGAACCATCTCCAGAGCTGTCTGTCACATTGGCCTCTCCCAACCTGTGCAGATGTACTCAGCTTTCCAGCTCAACAGCACGAGCTTGAAATGGAAACAGTCTGATGTTGCCGACTCACTGAATAAGGAACATTTTGTCTGGAACAAGCAGCTTCAGTGAGCTTGTTATCCAGCCCAGTGCACAGGACACAGGGAAGAACCTGGGTTAGATTCAGGGCACATTGCCCTGGAGCTGGCGTCCTCTTGGGCTTGCAGCCTGGAAATCCATAACAACTACCAGGAAAATCATGACACCTTCCATTCAGCCTGGATCACAGCTGCAGGCATTCACATCTCTGGGTGTCTGGCTGAGCTGGGATTCTCCTGAGCTCTCTGAAAAACCCTGGCACTCAAAGTTTTTCATTTCTTCTCACAGGACTGCAAGCTGCTGAGCAGAATTTGTTTGAGACTGTTCTTTTCAAATTGAACTTTTTTGGAATTCCACAGATTGTAGGAAATTGCTAATATTTCTGAATTTGATCTAGTTTGGGCTCAAAGTCAACATTTTTTTTTTTAAACATAGCTCAGACATTCTGCTTTCTAGCCAGCTTAAGCATTTGTGATGACCCAAAATAGTTATTACACTTGCTGCTTAGGACTACAAAAGGCTTCCTCTTTACAATTAGTATAACCTACTAACCATAAAACCAACAAAGGGTCAAATTTAGGGTTTCAAATTGAATGCTAGTGTGGGAGCATGCAATACAAACCCTACATCACTGTATTGTGTCCACCATGCTGCTCTTAACAGCACACATGATATGCAAAGCTCATTGACACCGCACTTGACTGTGGTACAGTTAATCCAGTTTATATCCAGGCCTGAATTACCTAAAGCTGCGGTTTCCAAAGCAGAGATTCACAGCCTGCAAAGTTGTATCAAGCTTCCCATGGTTAGTCTTGGGAAGTACATGAGCCCTGGGACAGTGTTAGGTAGGAGTCTCACATGGAGGCATGGAAGTCCATAAGATATCCTGACAGATGGTCTGTGGGATGCACTGGATTATTGCACATGGATCTAATGCTGGATTTATCTACACCAGAATGAAGCTTTATAAAATGTTTGTTCTTCCCCTTTGGTGATCAATGGCGGGAAATCACACATGCCTGTTGAGTTACTGTCTCTAGCTAACATGTGCCTCTGCACTGGCATTATCAATAGAGGCCCTTTCTTCAGTGTTACATGTTATCTCACAATTGTATATGACATTTTTTCCGGTCCTCACTTCTCAGATACTTTTGTAAGTCAGAGACAACAAAAGGGTCAGAAGAGGAAAGATCCCCCCTACAAAGGTACCTTAAGGAATTTCAAGGTGGTTCATTAAGTTCTCCAGCCATGCAAGAGAGATTTTCAATGATTCCTTATAGCCAAATGTCTTATGTAGGTTTTGCAGCTCCTCAACATTGTATCTGTAATTGATGGAAATTCAAAGCCTCTAACATATTGGTGTAACTTTTAGGAAGACATGGGGCTGAAGTCTCAGAGCTCACATCGGTTTCAGGGCACCCATGCTTATGTCACTCAGCTTTAATTTGTGTTACACAGCCAGTGAGGAAAATCCCTCCTAATAACACCCTGTCTTGGAAAACAGGTGTCTCTGGCCATGATGTCATTCACAAGGGAGTTTGCATGAGATATAGGAGATGCCTTACTCCATGAAAAGAGATTAGAACGCGAGCGAGCCTCCCTTGTTCAAGTCTGGGAAATTACTCCTGGAACCAGCGAAACTGCCTGAGCTGGTTTTCTGTGCGTAATTTAGTGATCTGAAAAGTGATTTCTCCAAGGGGTGTGCAGTCATTCTTGATGGAGCAACCGAAACCTCAGACCGCATATTAGCTCTGGTGAATTAACACAGGATCTCCTGACCACCTGGCATAACGGTGGATTTCCTTGTCCCCTCCAAAGTTTGACAGAAGCCCAAGCTGCCTGTCACAATGACTAAAGGCAAATCTCACACCCTGTACATAATACCATTGGATATTGTAGCCTCCTTTCTTGGCCGCTCCCCCAGCCTCTGAGCTTGCTCCCACCAAGTCTGTCCAAAACACAGCTGCCTCCTGGTGTTCCTGGTCTTTCCAGCCCTTGACCCTTTCTTCTCCAGCTCCCAGTCTGTCCCTGATAACAGCAGCGAGGCTGGGGAGAAGCTTTCACACCGGCCATGTCTTGCCCCACTCCCAGGAACCTCTGTAGACCATATGGTGTTACAATTTTGGCCCATGCTCAAGCCTTTGGGAGGGTTTCTTGCCATGGCCCTTCCCCAGTGCCAAACTGGGAGCACTGGACTCAGTGCGCCACTTCAACCCACTTCCAATGCACGGTACTACCAGCCTTGCGTTTGGATACAGTTTGCCACCCTCACGGGCCTGATGCAGCCAAAAGCCATTGCACCATGAGGGGGTAACTTCCCATTCATTTTCTCACCGAAGGCACGAAGGAGCCACCCCTCAGCCCCAAAGCAGAGCGAAGCAGCCACCGGCCGGCAGGAATTACCACAGGAGGCTGGCCATGTCCTCACAGCCGGAGAGATGGTGAAGATGTACGCACCCACCCCCTGGGGAACAACACAGACTGGTTCATAGAGAAGTGGACTTGGCAAGCCTGACCTACATTTCAGATGGCTCTGGTGCAGCAGACTGGAAACTCAGTGGCAGCTCCCAATAAATTAAAAATGGGGCAGGCTTTTGTCAGGTTATGGAAATTATTAGTGTGAAACGTGAGTCTGTGTCTTACTTAATTGCATTAATTGAATGTTCCCACATCATGTTTCGTATTCAACATGCTGCTGGATTTTGTATTGAAAATAGCCACACAAAGGGAAGCAGGGAGAGAAAGACAGAGATGTTTAGACTCTGAAAGCATAAGAATGTATCTGGAATGAGTCTGTAGATCAAGTGTTTCCACTAAAATGAGAAGCAGGTAAATAGTGAAAAGTGCTAATATTTGCATTTTCGTTGTTAGTTTCCAGAGTTAACTACCACATACATTGAAATGCAAGATTTAGGCCCAGGATCCGACTCATTACAGGGCTTTTTGCAGATCCAGACAAGTCTCGATGACAGATTTTTATAGTGGGTTTCTCTGAGCCACATTTCAAGATTTTCTTTACAACTATATCAGCTAAAAATTAGAGCTGGTTAAAAATATTCACATGCAAATGCTCCAAATCTTCTTAGTCTCCTTCAGTTTTGTAAGATTTAGAAGGTAATTGTGTTGAGAGGGGTATTTGCAATGCTAGGGTTACTACAGTCATTTCAATTAGAATAGCTGGTAGCTGTTTGGGGATAGGTTAGGTATTTTATGTGTGCCGATTTTCTTATGAATATGCTCATGAAATCACAACTAGGCAGTTATTTTGAATCTTCCATCGAGCTCTACACAGACAAATACATATGCACTTGTAAGGGAGAAATAATTTTTTCCTGATGAGCACAATGACTAGCTGCTTCAACACAAGCTCTTTGTTGTCTGAATGAAAGGCCAAGTCAACAAGTTCAAGCCAGTATGACTGCTCCAGTCAATCCAGAGTGCTCCACTGAATGATTTCCTAAATGAACCCATAATTACTTTAAATTGATGGATCTGAAAGGCAGTTCTTTTCTAATACCTCTAACTTGTAAATTGAAATTGCCACACTGATACTTCGATGCCAATTTTCAAGCTGCTACCACAGGAAAACCCTGAGCCATGAGCATCGCACTGTATTCTGTGAACTAAAGAGAGCTGCTGAGCACATGGACCATGTGCCTGCAGCACAGGGTTTGTTAGCTGGGCAACTGAAGTTATGAGGACAGCAAAGCTGAAACCAAGTTTCTGGAATGGCCTTTGGTTCCTGAGTTTTGGCTGTGGCTAAGTATGGCAAGTTGGGCAGGTGTGGACACCTGTGAAGGTGGCTACAAGGTGAAATCAGAAGGGTGCAGATGTGGGCCCATCTATGCCTCCTCCAGAACATGTTCTGGGTGGGTCACAGCAACCCTTGTCCCTGGGAGGTGCAGCTGGAACACAGCTGGCAGGGACCCTGCGAAGCACATTGCTGCATAACCAGCAAATGCCTTTTAAATTCAGCCTCACTCCGACCAGGGAAAGCAGGCTCTGGAGCAGAGTGTGCAAAACTCCAGTGCTATCCCTCATAAGGGACTCCTTAAAGGGGGTCCCTGTTCCCCCTCCTTTGGCCCATCTCCCTGCTCAAGAGGTGCTATTCTTATCACACAAAGTAAGAAGTGCCAACATGGCAAGATGGTTTAAGCATCCATACCATGCAACTAAGGTCAAAAGCTAAATACTGTGAGGCAACAGGGTGATATGGCTGAAGTGTTTGCTGTTGTGTCAGGATACACCCCGCCAAAATGAGGCGCATTAATTCTACTAGAGGCAGTAGAACACATCTGAGCAGTTCAACCAAATGAAACGCTTAAGTAATGTGTGGATATTGGCCAGACTAGAGAGTTTACAACTGGCTCAAAGCTGGGAGGGAGCCCTGGTTGTCACACCAGTTGCCTTTGATACAAGGACTATATCGAGGGGGTGTTTCCAGTCACCAAATGATGTCTAAGCTAAGCCTATATGTATGATTACTACCTTGCAGTACTATACATTCAAATCCACCTGGGGACCAATGCTGACAAGTCACCCAAGAAAGGCTGCCCTTAGCTGAGAAATTGCCATTTCCTCTTGGCAGCTCTGAGGAGCTCTGCTGGGAAGAGGAAATGAGTTCTACAGGGGTAATGGCAGCCCATTGGATTTTTATGACTTCAAGCCCATGCTTTGATTAGCTTTCTCCTTGCCTGCTCAATATGGAAGTCTACGATTCTGTATCTGAAAACAGAAATAATATAACCATTATGAATGCCATCTATGTGTACATAGGATAACTGTGTTGCTGTTTCTTCCTGGAATTGCTTGAACTGAAATGTTCTTACTTTCAGAGACATTTCAAGGAAGATAATATTTTGTAATAGGTCCTCATCTTGGCAATTACAATCCATTTCCATGTCATTCATGAGAAAGGCAATAGATAATCTGCAAAAATATATCCTTGACTTGTGTGTTTCCCTTCCTGGATTGCTTGCTCATTTTCTTCAAAAAGAGCAAAACACAGTTGTGCTCTGGTCATATCACCTGTTGGGTGCCACTGAGCACTCCTTGCTATGCTGGCTCATCTTCCTTGGACGCTGTGTTTGGTCATGAAATGGTCTCCTGCAGAGGAGGTAAGTGATGATAGTAAGCCAGTTCCTTCCCTGCTGGAAATGTCATCATCATGTTACCCACAAGAAGTTGTACGGAGTGATTAAGCCTCTCCTAGCAGCTGCGTTGCCACTGAAAATCCTTCTTATGTCATACAGGATTTGGCATGATTTACGTATGAAGAAGCCAATGTTATGAAACTTAGGTGTACAACATGAATTTTATAAGCCTGTGTCTGTGCCTCTAAATAACAGCATGACTTTCAGAGGGGTCTATCATTTTCAGGTTTCATTACTTCCCTTCTGTTCCCCCGCTAGGAGCCAAGAGGTTTTCTCTTACTCCATAAGGACCAAGGCTAAAGCACAGAGCCTGTGTGGGAAGGACTTCAGAGGCTGAAGCAGACAGGTTTGTCAGAGACACATCCTAAGCTACATAGGGCAGAATTTGACTTAAAGGGGTGAGACCATTAATTAAGTTGATCTGCTGACATTTAAGTGCCCAGCAACAAGACTGAGACTTTCTCTCCAATTCAGAAACGTCTACCCGAATACAGAGTCAAGGTACCTGTGGGCAGTGCTGTTCACATGAAATTCATTAAAAATTCTGCAACAGCAAATTGCTCCGTTTTTATACACAGACACCTCTGTCCTGTGTCCTTGCTGCCACCCGAGATTCCAAGCCAAAAGGACGTCACCTGTCATTGCTGATCTTGTTTGCAATGCCACGGACTTTAGATAAGAGGAAGGGATGGACACAGACCTCAAAGAGCATCTTGGAAGGGGAAGAGCAGAAGAGCTTCAGTTGCTGGGCAGCCTGAAGTCTGTGATCTCAAGACACACTCGCCTGTTCCCGGGGAAAGTTGTGTCTCTTTAAAAATCAGTAATGTTTTCTATTCTTTCTTCCCCTGGTTCTTCCCAGGAAAAAAGCCCCCTGTGCAGTGCTGAGTGGAGGTGGAGACCAGCGCCCCAACACAAAGATTTCAAAAGGATGGGATGCTGACTGCTTGAAAGGAAAAACAAAATCCATGGGACATTTCCTCTCCACATGGTGAAAAGGTACTTGAGACTCAAAGAGTTTATTTTCTCTCCTTTTTGTCTGCAGCTAAAGAGGGGCTGGGGCTCAGCCCCTGAGCTCCTTTGTTGGGTAAAGCAGCCATAATTGCTTTTACAGCTGGATTGCTCCACTGCATCCCCTGCTCCCCTCAGGCACCCTGTGAATGAGCAGCCTCTATGGAGGCCTTCCAGGGCTCTTTTGTTTACATGCCCTGGGCACAGAGGTACTTAGAGAAGGATCAGGGCATCGACACAGTCCTGCCAGGTCTCTAAGAGAAACATGTGAAAAATTTCAGGTGCCGTTGCAAAGTCTGTATCATTCCTGTTTATAAGCTCTTGGCTTAGATTCCTGGACAGGGGTCACACACCACTGTGGTCCGCAGGGTGAGGTCACGGATTTCAGGAGAAGGTACAGCATTTGCTTTGGGGAGAGTTGGGGTTGTTCAGCCTGGAGAAGGCTCCAGGGAAACCTTATTGTGGGCTTTCAGTACTTAAAAGGGGACTATAAGAAAGATAGGGACAGACTTTTTAGAAAGGCCTATTGTGATAGAACAAGGGATAATGGTTTTAAACTAAAAGAGGGGAGATTCAGGCTAGACATGAGGAAGAAATTTTTTATAATGAAGTGAAACACTGGCCCAGGTTGCCCAGAGAGGTGGTAGGTGCCCCATCCCTGGAGACATTCCAGGCCAAGCCGGATGGGGCTCTGAGCAACCTGATCTAGTTGAAGATGTCCCTGCTCACTGCAGGGGGTTAGACTAGATGACCTTCAAAGGTCCTTTCCAACCCAAACTGTTCTATGATTCTATGGTTCTAGGATGAATTATGATACAGTGTGACAGAAAGCAGAGGTGTGCGGTAGGAGAGAAGGGAAGGAAGGCTTTTGCCAGCAGACAGTGGTTTCCTCTGCTGCTGTGCCTGGTATGGAGGACACACAGAGAGGTTTCCCCCCAAAAGCCAGAAATGAAGTACTGCTGTGGGGACCTGTTGAGGATTTCCTCCAAAGAGAAATGGAATATTTTCCTTATGGTCAACCACAAGAGAATGTTACTACATCCTGCTCCTTGCATGGCGTATAAATAGAAGGAGGAAAGGAATGACTAGTTAACTGTTTGACCTCTGTTTGGGAAAAAAAAACTCCCAAGAAACCTCAAGAACTCACCCCATTAAGCATACAGGAAAATGTCACAGATCTGGCACCTTAATTATATGCTAATGACATGAGGGAGAAAAGCTTCAGATGTCTGAAGAAAAAATATATGACTGAAAAGTGTTGTGTATGCTCACAGAGCATTTTCTGAAAACTATTCCCTTTCTCTTTGCCTTTTTTTTTTTTACTGTTTGGGAAAAAAAAAAAAAAAAAAAGGAAGAAAAAAAGAAAGAAAAAAAAAGCAGCAGACCGAAGAACTAGGTGAACCCTTGGCATTTGTGTTTGATTTTCAGCCGCTGGGCATGAACTGAAAACAAAACAAATCCTACTGCAGAGAGGTTTGTCAAATGTGCAGGCTTTCAATGACTCTTCTGTTCATAATATTTTTCTGATTCACTTTTAGCTAAGATTGCAAATGGTCTTTACCCATCACCTTCTGGTGAACTTGTCTGAAAAATACTTATTATTTTCCTATAAATTTATTTGCTCCACATGAAAAAAAAATCTCAGCTAGTATAAATATGTAGCAAAGTTAATGAACGTACACCCAGATATGCAATCCAACTGTGTGGTATGCTTTTTGTTGACTTACTGGTTTGATCGAATTATTATTTCCCAAGAACTTGGCATTACACCTGAATGCTTAGAGAAGCCTCTATTCCTAGCAGAAGCTAACGATGACATTTATTTGGACAGTTTTTCTGACTCATATTTACATCCACTCACATGTGGCACATTTATTGGCACAGAAATGATACTGTATTTGATTGTTGAATATTCCTCTGCAAAGATTTTGGCTGAAGATCTTGGTTCACGTGCCATTTCAAGCCTTGGTTTGACTGGTTCTGAAAAAAAAGGCCTGAACCTGCTGACAAGAAAGCCCATAACTCATCTGCTGGTCCCCACATAGGTGAGAGGATGCCTGATGTGCCCAAGTCTTCCTTTGGAAGCTGGAGATACTCCATGGGGCTCTGAGGGGGAGCTAAGACAGGGTCCTTGCTTTGTGGATCTCACTGTGGGAACAGAGGGGCCTCAGCTCTTGTTTCAAAGTCTGCAAAAGCAGTACTGCACAGACAGCAAATGTGAGTGGAATCAAAGCTGTTTGTATAGGTAATAATCACAAAAATGAAAGTAGCATCTCCAATCAGTGTCTGGAAATCATTAGAAAAAAAGTAAAAAGTCAACTCAGGAAAGACTACTGACTATTCATGGACAAAAAAAAAAAAAAAAAGAAAAAGAAAGAACAAAAGCCTCCATCATTATGAAAGCAATCCCAAAAATTAATGGTTCAAAGATTTGCCTTTGTCTACACCAAGTGAAAGAAATGCTTGAGCCCAGAGGGGCAGCTCCAGTCCCAGCTAGCACAGGGCTCACAGGACAAAGGCTGGGCCTGGCTGCGGGGAGAAACTAACAAAAATGGCAATGGCAGACAGATACTGTTGTAGCAGAATTAGTGTGTTTCCAGAAAAAAAGTCACTATTCTGGAATAAAATCATTTCTATTCAGCAAGATTCCCTACCCAAAGCAGTTATTCCAGGATAGCCTGTGTGGGAAACCTAACGTGACACTTGCTATTCTTGTTATTTTCTCCAAATGGGCAAGTATTTGCTTACAAGACTAGTCCTGCTGACTTCCCAGGGGCATCTCATACATGGAAATGCTGCAGACCTGAGATCACTACCTTTTTTGTTACAAAAACATGAAACTACTTGGTTTTCGCTCCCATTTTGTGCCCCCTTTCTCCTCTGGGATGGCTATTTTTGCTTTTCATTGATACAGGATCTATAATTCTCAGCAACAGCTATGTGGTAATCCCTTTAGGTTTTATTTAACTTTTGGGAAATAGCCCTGATACTTGTACAATAAATAGGGGTTTGCTTTCTTCTGGAGGACATAAGTTGGGTTTACTAGATTTAACTTATTAATTGAGTGAAAATAACCATTCTCTTTAAATTATACTAAAAATACTAGCCTTGTGTGTGTCACAAGGAGTAGCAGTCATGGGACACAACAGCATGGTTTTCAAGAGACATAGAAAGGAGGCAGCTGAAGCTAACAAGAGGTTTTCTTCATTACTAGAAGATGTGGCTTTTACTTTGATATAACCAGGCCATATGGGCTAGCCAAAAGTGAAACCCCATCAAACCTGTTTGAGGTATGTTAGCTCTACTTTGAGAGAGTCTTCCCAAGATTAAGGCTCATCCTGCTGCCATTGGGGTTAACTTTGGTAGGTTTAAGGATAAAACAGAAGGACTTTGCTCCTCTTTGACACCTCCTTTCAGGGCTATTAGCTTTTATCTGGTGAAAAAATATTCCCCTTCTCTATCCTTTTTTTAGTACTGAAACCATCGTAGTCTGAAGCACATTATGGCACACCTGAGTAGAGCTGCACATCTCGGCGTGAGCAACCTCAGCATCCCCCTCCACCTAAGGGAGTAGGTCCCAGCCCTCCTCTACCATCCTTCTCCTCCCTCCTTGCCCTGGGCTGTTCAGTCTGGTTGCTGCGTTCAGGCAGCCCTGTCATTCAGCAGAGCTGAGCTGGTCATCAGATTCAAACTCAGCAGTAGAGCAGAAGACAGGAAAAGAAACAAGGATTTGTTGGTTTGGGTTTTTTTTCCCCAAGTTCGTGACCCAGTTAAGTGACTCGTCTGCCTGCCAGAGTGAATGCAAAGGGGAGGAAGGATGGCATGATGGGGAGTTGGGGTAGCAGAAGGCCAAGGTGGGGAAATGATATTCTCTGGCTGAGCTGGGCTGACCCTGTGGCCTCTCATACTTGGAGTTCCTGCAATGCTCAGGAGTGGTGGATCCCAGCACCGCCTTGTGGTGAGGACACATGGTGTTAGTGGCCCTGTTGGGTCAAACAAGCACATAGAAGGTTAAGCTGGCAATCAGACATTTGCCCTGCAAAACTCATGATCAGTCATGCATTATTGGCCTTTTTAAAAGAAAAATTGCCGTGCTTTATTAACACCTGACCGACCTCATAGCAAATTTATCTGCCTCGGCAAGATTTTGAAGACAGGTTCTTCCTGCCACCTCCATTCCAGATGAGGGGACATCGCCCTCACTCCTTATAGGCGTTATTTTATGATCCTTTTGTCAATTAATAGAGAAGATACTGTACATATAGAGTCATTGCACCCATAGCATGGCTGTTTCCAGCTAAGGCTAACCTGACTGTTTCCAGCATGAAGTAAGAGCAATCACTGAGCATATGTGCATAGGACTTACATTAATACTAGGAGACAAGATAGGGGATTGGACTAAATGACCTTTTGAGGTCCCTTCCAATCTCTAACATTCTGTGATTCTGCGAAAAGGTGCCTGTGTGTGTTCATGAGTGCATGGGCAAGTGCATGTATACTTGTAGAGGTGTAGGGCTGTGTATGCAAGTGTGTCTGCACACAAGTGTTCATGGGCTCGTACGTGCGAAACAGAGAGAGAGACAAGCAGCTCTTGAAGCAGCTGGAGTCTACGTGAGTGGGAGCAAACAACAGGAGTTGCTCTTCAATCAAGAAGGACAAACGGGGTCAAGAAAGCTCTCCCAAAATCTCCACTGAACATTTCAGCTTGCAAGGCGGCACTAAATGCACTGCTCTTCGCTTGCCTCTGTTTGATGGGGCTGCTAACTCTTTCCAGATGAATATTGTTTATTTAGCTTATTGATTAAACCAGCTGCTGCAGCTAACAGGAACCTCACATTTTCCAGAAAGACAGATATGAAACTTTAAAACTGGTGACCATTCCCCTCTGCCCCCCCTTTCAAGGCGTATAACTGCTCTTTGTGAAGAGGGTCAGCTTGTGTTACACAAGGCTGCACAGCTACAGATCCAGGAGTCTGAAAAGGAAATGAAAGCAAGTTCTGCTTGAAGGAAATTTCTGGAGCTTGGGTGGCTGTTTCTTTCCTTTTTTAAACACAAAATTACTAATTTCCTTTAGTATGAAAACTGAGATGGCATTGGAAAATACAGTCACTAAATCAGATTGATTTAAAAAAAATCTTTAGATTACCTTGCCACATCAATGAATGAATGATGTGATGCACTAGACAAAAGGCTTTGGGCTTAAAAGGAAAACAGGAAATTTCTTTTTGGCTATTGCAGCACTGCCTGCATTGGGAATGCTACTCCCAGTGACTGTAAGAAGTTACCTGCAGACTGACTTCCCAGGGGGTTCATCAGTGGAGCATCTGATAAGCACTCAAGAGTTAAGGACCCATCCCCTCATGGAGTAAAGCTGTCTTCCTCTCCCTGCTTCCCAGTCAGGGAACAAAGAGTAATTTGGACAAGCCAATGCGGCAGCCCAGCAGTGTCCCTGGAAATAGGTCTTGGCTCGCATCCCTGTGTGGTGCTCAGGGCACAAAGCCAGCTTTCCCCACCACCAGCCATAGAATCATAGAATGTCCTGAGTTGGACGGGACCCACAAGGATCATCGAGTCCAACTCCTGTCCCTGCATATGACAACCCCACAGTTCACACCGTGTGTCTGAGGGTGTTGTCCAGTCTCTTCTTGAACACTGTCAGGCTTGGGGCTGTGACACCTCCCTGGGGAGCCTGTTCTAGTGCTCCACCACCCTTTGCAGGAAGAGCCTTCTCCTAATGTCTAACTGGAACATCCTCTGGCACATCTTCCTGACATTCCCTCAGGTTCTGTCACTGGTCACCAGAGAGAAGAGATCAGCACCTGCCCCTCCTCCTCCCCTTGTGAGGAAGCTGTAGCCACCATGAGGTCTCCCCTCAGTGTCCTCTTCTCCAGGCTGAACCATGCCTGTGGCCTTCCCTTTTTCACTGGGAGGTGATGTGGTTTCTTCCTCTGAGGAAGCTGTTGACACATCTGTGCACTTCATGAATCCTGGTGCAAAACTGCATTGCTCCTGTTTTTATTGAAAGCAAAGGCCACTCAGAGCCTTAGCTGGCACTCAGGGGGAGATGGTGGGGCAGTAGGCATTGCCCAGCTGCCTCCTGGCCTGGTCTGCTTCACAGCTGCACTCACCCATACCACAACCTCATTATTGGTGGGTCAAGGATTGTGTATTGGTTCCAGCGAAGTAAACTGCAAAGTGTTCCTTGGTTTTACCAGGAAAAATCAGAGGCTTAGCTTGCTCAGTCTGCCATTCCCTTCTGCTTAGGAAACACTGATCTTACAGAATCCCTCTGGCATGTACAAGCAAGGTCTTTGATACCCAACCTTCAAATGCTTTCACCTGCCTTTGCAACATAGTTGAAAACCTCTGGAGGACAAAGGAGCAAAAGGATAAGTATTCTCATCAGACTGTTGAGTCTGAATAATGGCTCTGGAGCCATAAAGTTACATAAGTACTTCATGCCCTAACATCTGAAAGGAGAAGCTGGGCAGAATCCAAACCAAACTGCCAAATAACATAATTTCTTATTATGTTCCATCCCCAAGACAACGAGGAGCACATCCAGCCAAGGTAATCCGTTAGATGTTAGGACTCCCATCATAAAACCAAACATACAATATAAAAGGTACAGGATTCTTATGGACCGATGTCCCTGCTCCCCAGACCCTTTGCCAGTGCTGCAGCAGCTCCAGCTGCTCCATGTCCCCATCACACCCATACTAGATGAGAGCTGTCATGTGCTGCAGTTCCTCTGAGGCTACATGAGTCCAGAATGTATAATGATTTAATTCTGCCCACTTTTCCCCTAGTAGGATACTTTATATCTCTTCCTCACTGCAATGCTGAATTTCATGAAGCTTATAGCCTTCAGTTACCTTGGAGACTCTTCTCCCTTCCTGAAACTTGGCTGAAATGCTCAACAAAAGTTACTACACCGACAAATGAGCAGGCAGACAGGCAAGCCCATCTCCATAAGTAAAAACAAAATAACCACACACGAGGCCTGGCACAGTGCACATGAAACACATTCAAATGCCAGCTTGTAGGAGATTCAAAGCTGTGTGATGAGGCAGTGCCATCAGCTTTCCTGCGCATCACCCTGGTGCTTGGTGAGCAAGCTCCCCACGAAGCAACCTCCCCCTGCTTGTTAGACTTCCAGACGGAGGCACTGGGGTTGCTGCAGACAAATGTCGAGCAGCCTGGAAGGAAATTGCCTTCTTGTTCCCTCCTGATAGGGAGCTAACCTCAGGGAGCATCCAACCAAAAGCTATATGTTTTTAACATGCTCTCTTCTGCTAAGAAAACATCCAAGGGAGGACATCTTTCCTGCAGCTTGGAGAAATTCCAGCAGCCTGATAAAACATGACAGCTGTGATATACAAAAAATCCCAGAGGAAAAGATAGCTCACAGTGATCTCCCTGCTGACTGACACGTGGCAGTGAGCACTGCACATTTCCTTGGGCTCCTGCACTTCAGTATAATTCTTCTCCAAGATTTCTTACCACACAAAGCAGAGAGACAGCAAACAACTATTTTGCTGTGAGATGTCAATTTATCTGTAATACATCTAATTGAAACTCTAGTTGTCCTCACTTCTTTCTTTTTTTCCCACCAGGAAGGAAGCCTGTGCTAGAAAGCAGTGTGCATGAAATCATTGAATTAGCAAGCATTTTCAAAGTCCACTTCAGCAACAGACTCAGTGTTTGATCTTCCTTCCCCTGCCACCACTGGCAATCTTCCCACTAGTTTCAATGGAAGCAGGAGGAGAGCTTCAGAGCTTACACCTCAAACAGTCATCAAAATGAGAAAATAGGGATGAGCTTGAATGGAAAGCAAGACTTGCCCATCTAGGTTAAAGTGAGAAAAAGACACAGGTTAACCTAAACACAGAAAAGTAGTGAGAAGTAAATGAATGCACTGCACTATTCAATGCTGTTGAAAAAATAGATAAGTTTTATTCAAGTTTCACACAGGATATTTGAAAATTTTGGCACTTGGCAGATTGTGCTTCTCCTGCAGTGTGCTCATGACTGCCATGCACACATGCAGGCAGCCAAGCACACCAAAAAATATAGATGATTTCTCTTCTCTGCATTTGGTATATCTATTCATTGCACATTTTTCAAGTCACATAAAAGTCCAAAAAGCAGAGACCAGCTTAAAAGCAACCTCTCTGCCATGCCAACTGGAGGTGCTTCTCCATCACCATTTTCTCTGTCATAAAGTTCTTACCAGTAGAGAGAACACGAGCGATGGGCACAATGAACAGGGCTGGGTTTTCCCTTATCTCTTTACATGAAGGCTCCACCAAGCTCTCATGAAAGAAACAAGCCAAACCAGTAGAATAGTAGTGCAAGAAGAAATCGGGTTTACATGCAATTCTTGAACCCTCCTGCAAACCCCAAAACAAGCTGCGCATGGTTTTGTTTGAAATCTCCCTCACAAAGCTCTTCTTTCTTTCCTTTTCCTTTTTTTTTTTTTTTTTAAAGGCATGAAAGAAGAGAGCTGGCAGTGGCACCCCATCTATCCTTGGCTCCTTCTCTACATGTCCTTTCCACCCATCCAAACAACTTCTCAAGAGGAAACAGAGTGCAGATAGGTACTAATCCCATCTTGTGCTTTGTGACTGAAGGATGATTTGGAACTTTTTCATTTAGAAACAGGAGATGGACACAGGAATGAGGGAATGAAACATAAGCTCTTCTCCACCCTCTTCAGTTCCTGATAATCACTTTTCCAATATAGCATCCTAAGGCTTGAAAACACAACAGGTTTTGCTCACACTACTCAATTCTTTCCTTGTTAAAATAAGGGGGAAATATTCTTGCTGGCTTGACTGGAGCATGGCCCATGGCTGACTGGTGTGAACCAGTACAGTTTGTACATGGCCAAATTGATTCCTCTAAAACTGCAGCTCCCAAGGACTGGGATGCATTACAGAGGCAGCAGGTGAGAGGCACACTTACTAAAGGCCATATTGTTAATGCAAATGAAGGCAGATGGTGTCTCCACTGCAGGGAACAAAAACCTCCAAAGAGCTTCTGAACATCCTGCAAGTTTTAATGACCCATTCAGTGCTTTAGTGATTTTGCCCTTCAGTCACAATTCAATAGCTTTAAACATGCAGGAAGCCTAATGTCTCTAAGGGAGAGTATTTCTTAGGTCTTTACTAAATAATAATTTAACTTGGCTTTCTTTCTGTTGTGTTTTGTTTTGTTTGTTTTGTTGGGTTTTTTTTTGGGGGGGGAAGAGGTTTGGTTGGTGTTGTGGGTTTTTTTGTTTGTTTGTTTGTTTGTTTTTTAGTGAGTTTGATTTTTGCAAGGCAGAAAACCAGGAGGAAGGTAATGAACTTGATCAGAATCTGTATAGGACTTAAAGCACTTATGTAACTCCTGTGTGAAAGTACTTTCTTCAGGCAGTAACTCTATCCAAGTGTGTATTTTTATCAGTATCAATGTCATCATCTGTGCTAAAGTAGCCTCAAGATGTCCCAGTCAGACTCAGGGTTTCATTCTCCTGAGCTTTGGTGACAGCCAGTTGGAGAGCTGTAGCAAATGAAAGGGAGGTACGGGAGAGGAAGGATGGAGAGAAGCATGGGTGGTTGCATGAGAAAGCATAGGCACAGCCTTGTGGAAGGACTTTCTAAACAATACAGTGGTTTAAAACCAACACACTAACCCAGTAGCCACCCCACCCCTCCTCTCAGTGTAGAATTAGATCTGGCCCATCTGAACGGCAGACCCACATAGCCTTGATTATTTGGGGTCCTGTGGCCCCATTCCTTGCTGATCTGAAGACTTTTCCTCTAAGCCTGATGTAACCTTCTGTTAGAAGCTGTGTTTTATCTCTGCAGGTGCCAGATTTGACACCAGCAAGTGCCAAGGTGTTTCTTTAGCTTGGGCCAGTGCTCTGTAAGCACAGAGTAATGCAAAGGATGTCACTGTTGCATGTTGCAAACCTTGCAAACTCTGCGACTGTGCCAGACCTCTGAGCCCTGGTAGATGTCCCTGCTGTGCCACCCAGGGAGCGCTTGGATGTCTCTGTGGACCTTAACAGACCTCCTGTGGGAAGGCAGCTCCAGCAGGTACCATGACCACAGGTGGTCCTGGCAGGAGACCGGGTTTCTTTGTGTCAGAGACATGGTTGAGGACAGACTCACTGGGAACATCCACCCGCCACCACCACTTCCATGAGCAGGTGTTTCCCAGTGGGTGTGCAGAAGGTTTGGACTAGTGCACCATCAAAGCAAATAGTCCACGTCTGGATAAAAGGCAGCAAAAGACCTCTGTGGTGGTGGTGAAGCTAGAGAAGAGTTGGATCCCCATTAAGCATTGTGAGGCAGAAGCACATTCAGCATCCCAAACACACTGTGGACTTACACCAGGGACAGAGGCAGTCTCCAGACAGGAGTGATGCTGGCAACAAGGGTCTGAGGAAGCCACAACTCTTGGTAGCCAGGATATCTGTGATCCCCCAGTCACTGAGGGCCTACAAAACACCTGGACAGCAGAAGGGGAGACCTGGTCCATCCCTAACACCCCAGCTGTGGGAAGAAGGAGGCACGATGGGAGACAATCTCCATAACAGCTCTCTGCCGTTACCCTGACACAACAGCATTATGTTTTGACATCTGGCCAGGCTTGTGACTGGCCAATGGCTATGGTTGTTTACCCCTGAAGTTAATATTAAAAAAATCTCTTAGATGCCAAGGAGTAGTGTTTGGCCAGAAGCTGGACTATATTTAAAATATCATCTATCAAAGCTGACTTTTTATGCGGAGAAATATTTGTACTGTACTATTTGACTTCTGTGCTGATGTGGTGTCCAGCGATGAGGCACCATGCCCATGGTTTCTCCTGTACATGTCCTAGGATCACATAAGCTTGACCATACATGATCTAGCCCAACACCATTTCAGTGATCATTACTGATCTGACTGTGTAAACACAAAGCAGTTAAATATCCCGGCTTTCTGTGGAAATCAATAACAGCAAGTAAAAATCTACCCAAGAAAACTCTGACAAGTTTTTGGAAAGGAACACAGGATACACACACATATTGTGCAAGTTTTCATATTTCAGCCTCTGCTGCAGTAGCCAAGGCAGAGGAAAGAGCAAAAAAGAGAGTTTGGGAAAAAAATCTATTTCTAGAAAATGATGAGTTTCACATTTAATTTTACAGTTTCAGTGATGATTTCCCATGCACATTACTGCATTAGGTTATAGCCTTCATCTCGGTTTAAGGAAGAGATGATTGCTTATGCCTAATATTTAGTCAGTAAGTGCCACCAGCAATTCAGCCATCCTGGTCTGATCTGAACCTGGAGACCATGGATTCAGCAAAGACCCTGGTAGCAGCAGAGAAGGCTCAGCAAGGAGGACTGTGGGCCATCTGAAACACATTCACTATCCCAAGCAGCTTCGAGTGCCTGTTATTTTTGTACATGATTGAGTCTCCACTGCTCTGGCTTTTTCTAACTCCTACTCACTCAGAAGAGCCTTTGAAACAAAAGAGCGGTGGTCTCAGTCCTTCACAGCTGGGACTGATATCGCAGGCAGGAGGTGCCAGCATGGAGATCAGTGCTGTAGCACTATGTGTGATGGACCCAAGTTTGTTGCAATCTCTGCCTGGGGCTCAGAATCAAACTTTGGGCTGGTGAGTGTCCCCACAGAGAGCGATGTGACGGGGCAGCACAGCCAGGGCTGCAGCCACATGACACCACTTATTCTTCTGGTTTGAATTCTGCAGCAACACAGAAGTGAGCATGTGGGCAGAAAAGGCAGCCAGGCTGGGGAAGAACGCAACAGCAGCTCCCTGATGGAGCAGGGACTGAAAAAATGAACTCACCACCACCACTGCGGGTGTCTGGCACCACTGGCATTCAGAGGGAGAGAAGATCCTCCATGGACTTTTGTAGTAGCTACAAGTCCTGCTTGCAATTCTCCTGCAGGACACTTTTGCAACCACACGAGCTTCTCTGTGTTGATGGCTCCTTTAGCTAAAGCTCAGCTATTGTGGGCCAGGCGACATGGGGTGCAAGATGCAGGGCGATGACAGGAGCATGTGCCATTGAGGGATGGAAACTCCTGGGAGGTGGCTCTTTCCTGCTTGCCTTGTGGCAGTAGGTGACACCCAGGCGCACAGGATCTCACAGCAAGAGAGGCACAGCAGCATCATGTCTGTGGGGTACAGGCCTGGGCTGATCAGAGCATAGGCAGCAGGTGACATCGGCTGCTCAGACCATGAGGGCTGACAGTCTCGTGCTGCACGCGTGTCCACATGCTTTCCTTCTGGCTAACCCACTCATGTTAACACAGGAGCTTCAAAGTGGTTACTAAGGACTCTCTATTGCCAAATAACTGCCTAGATTTTTTTTTTCACCTCAGGATAGCTGATAAAGACAATCAGCAGTTTAAACCTGACCAGCCAATGTTCTGCCAAGGAAAAGTGCTGTGAAGGGAACCTGGTCCCACCATCTGTGGGTGGGTTATTCAGCATGGCTTATTTCTGCTGAATAAAGGCTTCGGGATTAACTAAACTGCAGTCAAAAAGCCATCCAAACAAGAGAAGTGATTTGCAAGTTGTGTCCCTGAGGTGTCGCTCCAGCTACCCAGCTTTCACCATGCTTAAGGGGCTGGGTCAGTATTCTAGCACAGGGGCTAACAAGACACTGAACCAGATAAATTAAGCAGTCCGAAATTTAACAACAGTATTATGAATGGAGACTTTCACAGCTAAGCCACCCCAGCCCTCTGTATTTATTTGGGTTGAGGATGAGATGCTTCAAGAAAAGACTTCCTATAGCAGCAGCCATAAAGAAGCTGTGTGTTGCAAACTGCTTCCAAGCCTTGTTAATTCCTGCTCGAATATGAATCTTTGTAAGCTTAACCCTCCTTTCTCATCAGCTGCTTTCAGAAAAGCCTTGCTTGCCTGACATAATGCAGAGCTTTGCTTATGCAAGGCTTAAAGAACAGCCATTAAAAAAATAGCAGTAGCTTCAGAAACCCATCAGTTTTCAGGGTTTGACCTTTAAGCCAGCATTCTTCTCTGGATATGTGCTACTCACAGTTGAAAAGAGGATGCAGAAATCAGTGATTTGGAAAAAAAAAAGTGGTAAACAATTGAACTGTGAACAATGAAGAGCCTATTGTTACTTATACAGGAATCACTGCATGAAGTCACTCTGTCCCAGGATATTTTTAAATACATATTCAGTGGGTAGATGTTTTGGTTCTTTTAGGAACTGTTTGAGATTTGCCAGCAGTTTTAATTAGCTAGTGGTGAACGGTGTGCAGTTTGTCATTCAAAACTTAGGCTTCTTTTCTAGAGCATCACGGTGCCACTGAACAGTAGATTATAGTCTATTTATAAAACCCTTAAATAGGCAACGTTTCTTGTTTTTGACCTCACCTTACTTTGCTTCATAAAGATAAGCTAAATGGTTTTAGTTTCTGTCAAATCATGGAAATTTGCTCCTCAACATGGATTAGACTAATGCTTGCTACATTTTCTTGCTTCTATAACATCTCAAATATCAGAAACAAAAGACAGATGTGAGCCCCATTCTACTCTCAAAATTAGAAAAAGCTGTCTTGTTCAGGTTTTTTTTTTCATAGAAAGCATCACAGCAATAATAGCACATCATCCCCAAGAAACCCCCAGGGAAGTAACAGATGAGAGTCCTACAGACTCCTTTGTGGCTCCATCTTAACAGTTTTGAATCAAAACAGTATTTATTCCACAAATCCACACCTCCTACCTCCAAGTAACAAAGCAAGGCAGCTGGCAGTCTCCAGCCAGGCTGCAAATTCATCTTGAAGAGCAAATAGGTGAAGAAAGGCAATAAACCCACAGCACTACGTAGTAAAAAAAAAACCCTAAGTCCTGAGTGAGCGGAATGAACTGGAGAGGAAAATCCTAATTGTGAGTGCTAAGCAGCAGTGTAATCTGTTATGGAGATGTGCCCCCTCCCGGCCTCAGCAGGAAAGTGTGGAGGCACCACAGGTGTCAGGGACACAGGCACTGCAGGGAGGTTTGGGAGCCTCTGTCACTCTGCTGTAACATTAGCAAGCAAACATATGCAGTGCCTATCAGCCTAGCAATTACATATTAATACATCATTTGGATCAAGATTTAAATAAATAGAGAGGCAGCCCAAAGTTCAGCTCCCAGGTGGCCATTTAAGCGCTGTTTTTTCACAAGTGCTGGAGCACCTGAGCCTAAAGCTCCTTAGATTGCATTTGGACAGTCACCAGCAGCCTGAAAGTCACACCTCCTGTTAGGATGCTTGGACTTGGTTATCTGAACCCAGCTTTCAACCCTGTTCTTTTTGTTGTTGTTGTTGTTGCTCTTGTTCGTTGTTTTAAATTGCAACCCAGGAGGGAAAGCTTTAGCAACCTGGGGAAGACTGTCCATCCACAAGCCCTGCCAGATGGAGCCAGCCCTGGCTGCAAGGCCCACACCTCCTGGGGGCTGCGCTCAGCCATGCCACCCACACAGCCACGGCCCAGGGCCTCCGCATACACCCACAGCCAGCTGGGAACAGGGCCTATCTTACACATTTCCAGCCATGGAACATCCTTTATTTGAGCACATCAGTGTATGGGAGTTGGCTGACTCTGTTAAAAATCATACACTTCACTGCCAATATGATTTTTGCCTAGCTTGCAGTCGAAAGCACTGCCCCCTCCTGTGCTGCTGGACTGAGGGTCCCTGCGCTAAGAGGTCTCTGTTCCTCATGGGTGAACTGAGAGACAAAACTTCCACTCCTTGGACAAGCTAAACAGTTGGAGTGGTCAAAATCTTTAACAAAATAAAGCATATTTTGCTGTCCTTAAGACAGTCTCCTGCCCTCTTCAGTATTAACACCCCCCTCAAACTGTGGACATCAAGCAGGAACATCATATTCCAGCAGCAGCGTCCCTGTCCTAGGCTCTGCTAGAGTTAGTGCCCGCTATTTAATTCTTCCATCTGAAACACCACGAGAAACACATCTGTGCCTCATCCTCTCATAACAAACTTTTACCAGAGAAGAAAACTGCAGGGAAAATTATTCTGAAATATTTAAAGTGAAGTGGCTCTACTAACAAAGCGATTTCATCTGATGTTGTACAGTAATAATGTCATTTTGACAGTCTGGCATAGCTAAAAGGAAGTCAGAAAAGCCCATTGCATTTCTGGGTTTTAATTCCTTATTATTTGAACCTACTCTTTGCTGTGCTGAGATTTGGGCAGAGATTTTCCTCTCAGTTTGCAAAAGATTTAGAACAAATCTTCTCTGTCTTCCTAGTATAAGCGCTAGCCCTCAGGGGCTAGGGGGAAATGTAGCTTTTGCATCAGCAGAGTGAAAACAAGGGATCTTTCCTGATTTATGTCCCCAGCACTTTTGTCCTAGCCATAAACACAAAGCCTTGTATTATAAAATTACATAGGTTTGGTCTCCTGGGTGACTTGGCAGAGCTTGGAGTTCTTGTTAATTTAAAAGAAAGCACAACTGTGTTTCTGTGCTCATTTTCAATCTGACAACAATACTGCAACTCCTCTGGCCACACGGTAGGAAGCCATGGGACACATAGGGAAAGAATTACCAGGATGGTGTCATGCTACTTAGCATCACAGGAATGAGCCTTATTTCTGTTGTAGCACCACAGCACGGTCAATACAGTGTTGTCACTGCTGTTAGCAGGCCAGAGCCCCTGTGTTCTCATGGCAATAAAAGACTTAAGGGTTTGAGAAATATGGGTGGGCTTATCTGGACTTGAACCTCTTTAGCTTGATTGTAGCTGTATCAGCCCATTGCCGATAGTTAGTTGACACTGTGATTCTGTGTGTGACACTCTCAAGGGCAGAGGGACCCTGCAGAGGGATCTGGACAAAACAGAAAACTAGGCAATAACCAACCACATGAAATTCAACAAGGGCAAATATTGGATTTTGCACCTGGGACACAGCAACCCTGGCCGTACATACAGACTGGGGGACGAGATGCTGGAGAGCAGCTCTGTGGAGAGAGATCTGGGGGTTCTGGTCGATGGCAAGTCGAACATGAGCCAATGGTGTCCCTGGCAGCCAAGAGGGCCACCCGTGTCCTGGGTGCATCCAGCACAGCATTGCCAGCCGGGCCAGGGAGGTGACTGTCCCGCTCTGCTCTGCACTGGTGCGGCCTCACCTGGAGCACTGTGTGCAGTTCTGGGCAACACAGGGTAAAAAGGTTATAAAGCTACTGCAGAGTGTCCAGAAGAGGGCTACAAAGTTGGTGAAGGGTTTGGAGGGGAAGCCGTATGAGAAGCAGCTGAAGTCACTTGGTCTATTCAGCCTGGAGGAGACTGAGGGAAGACCTTATGGTGGCTACAGCTTCCTCACAATGGGAGGAGGAGGGGCAGGCGCTGATCTCTTCTCTCTGGTGACCAGTGACAGAACTGAGGGAATGTCAGGAAGATGTGCCAGGGTAGGTTCAGGTTGGACATGAGGAAAAGGTTCTTCCCCCGGAGGGTGGTGGAGCACTGGAACAGGCTCCCCAGGGAGGTGTCACGGCCCCAAGCCTGACAGTGTTCAAGAAGAGACTGGACAACGCCCTCAGACACATGGTGTGAACTGTGGGGTTGTCATATGCAGGGACAGGAGTTGGACTCGATGATCCTTGTGAGCCCCTTCCAACTCAGGACATTCTATGATTCTATAGTCCAATTTGGTTTAGCTCTAATGGCAGAACAGTCTAGCAGGCAGCTAACTAATGTCTATTTTGTTGAACATATTACTAAATTTGTACTCCAATCAGAAAAATGTGTTAGCAGTCAGCTGCTTGGAAATATGCAGGAATAGCATCAAGCTGTCCCAGGAGACCCCCCACTATGAACATCAGTACATTACCTGCTGAAGAACCTGGACAATGACAAATAGCTGCACCACCCCATCTGAGGAAAAAAAGATCCTCTACTACAAAGCACAGGCACAGAGGTGAACATCACAACAGAAAAGAGAGGGAGATGGTAGAAAGTCTATATAACAGTTTTAATTATATCACTAATGGGAATTAGTAACAATTGGCAAATTTGAACGGTAAATGTTGCTATTATTTTAACAAGATTAATAATAGCTGCTTGCTACTATTTTGACTAGGTTGCTAAAGCAAATAATTACACTAACAAAACATTACAATTCTTCGTTCCATATGGAATGAACACTTGGGTCCTTTTGAGTTTAACATTATCAGTTCTTGCAGATCATAAGAATATTGAGCTTAAAAAAGGTATACACTCAGATCCCTCAGCTATTTTCTTCCTTTTCCTTTTTTTTTTTTAACTGAGGATTTTCATTGACTGTTTTTCATTTACTTTCTTTTTTCAGTTTTGGAATATATTTTCTCCAGTCCTTTCATACCTTGAAGACTTGTGAGAAGAGTTTTCGAAGAATCTGCTGCCTTGTTCATACAGAGGACTTGACAGGCAACTGCACTACAGTGCCTACTCCAGTGTTCTTTTCCTCCCAAATAAATGCATTTTGTCAGAATAAAAGTTATTTTACTGCAGAAACAATCTGCTGTGTCAGTTCACTCTCCAGTAGCTGTAGTTGTCAGTTTGCCAGATTCCTAAAGGAATCTGATGTTCAGATCTCTCTGGAACTAAACCGTCTCAGGTACTTTGCTCCTTTTGGAATCACACATCTATTTTCTCCATGCTTACTCCCACAGTATCATGCTTTCCTGTCAGGACATTACGTGCCAGTTTTCTTCACCTTCTGTTCCAACACATTTTCTCCAGTTCAGGCTCTTTATATTCTCTACCCTACCAGCTGAAAAGGCATTTTTCCAGCTAGAAAATTTTCAGAGCCCAGGTGTGGATAAAGTACATGGCACTAGTGGACACCTGAGAGGGAAGAGTTCCAGACAAATGGTTCATGTCATTTTATGCATCTACCTCATGTCTCTAAACAAGGAGGCCACCTTTAGTCAAGGAAGCAGTCTCTTGGTGAAGGACATGGGCACCCTCATCTCCTGGTCTAGAATCCTCAGTCAAGGGGTGTTCTCCTTTCTCATGATCATTTGGAGCACAGCAATAGACTGTCTTCTACTTTCATCTCAGTTCCTCCCTGCTCCAATCCCCTCTCCCTCCAAGTAAGATTACTGTCCCACCTTGAGTAGCATTTTTATTTTGCACTTCCAATTCTTTCCTTTCCTCATGTCTTTCCAGCCATCTTGCTTGCCCAGCCTCTTTCCAAGAAGCTCCATCTGTATGCACGGTGCTTTAAGCATAACAGCAGAAATTGTCATTTTCAGCCCACTGCTAGAGCTATCTGCTAGACCTCTGCTCTGCTGCATCTTGCCATACAGTACAAACCTGTCTCCTATGTTTTTTTTTCCCAAGCCTTTTGTAGAGCAGAAATCACATCCACATAAGGACACCAATTTTTGCTCATTTCCTACTCATTATCCTGACCGTTTTTATTACTAAAACAGAAGTTGAACAACCAGTCAGGAGAGTTTTGAGACCCCCATCTCTTTCAGACCTCTCCTGAAACCAAGAGCTATAACTGAGCAGGCAGTTCTACAAAATATTTATCCTAAATATCAGAAGTCAAACATTCGAGGCAAAAGGCTGGGTTGGCTGAGCAAGGATCTTCTTCTAGAATTAAGGCAAAAAAGTATATGGCCAGTGGAAGCAAGATTAGGTGTCATAGGAGGACTACAGAGATGCTGTTCACCACTGTAGGGGGGAAATTCATGTGGCCAAAGCTCAGAGTTGAAGCTGACTAAGGGTGCTAGAGACAAAAAAAGGGCTTTTTAAAATATGTTACTAGCAAAAGGCACGCCAGAAATAACATTGGCTCATTACTTGATGAGCATGGTCACCTCTATGAATTATCACATGGATTAGCCAGGAACTATCATGGCCAGTAAAGAACATTGTCGTTTTGTGACACATTCCCAGGAATGGACAATGCTACAGTGCTAAGTTTGGAAAATTAACAAAAGCAACTACCCAACTTATAAATCTTAGCCCAACCAAAAAAATTTTGGTGGAGGAAAAAGAAATTGACCTATGGCACCATCACCTTAGCAACTTTGAAATCCTAACCTCAGCAGCTTAATCAGTGTCATCTGTAACAAAGATAAAGACACCTGGAAAGGTCACCAGATGCCAAACTCAGCATGGAGCTTGCTAACCGTTCTTGTGGTACACTCTACTGTCTCATGCCAAAAGGAGATATTGCCCTCAGGTTTGTTCCCTCAGTTTTCCTAGGCCTGTATGGACAAGTACATCCATGCTGCTACATGCTTTAAAGTCTATTCATCAATACTTCTACACAGTTAGCACAACTGCCATGCAACAGATTTCCCCCACAGTAAGGTAGATTTTGCCCACACAGAACAAGTACCATGGTATTTATCCTCTCAGCACACACCATTCAAAGGGCTAGTGCCAAAGCTGCAGTGCTGCTGTTTTGCAATGTAGTTACCACCAATGGAAGCTTTGACCGATATCCTTTGAAGTCATACAAGCATTTCTGGCAAAGATCAGTTTGGGAAAGAGAGCTGTTAGGGACAGTTTTCAAGCAGAGATATATATGCTAGTATAGACAAAATTTGTAAGAAAGGAGGCAAATCATTGCTTCTCCAAACAGAAAGAAATATCCCTTTGTGTGTGTGTGTGTGTGTGTGTGTAACAGAAGCCAGGATGGCAGCAGGTGATGGGTGAGAAGGTTCCTGACAGCATTACCTGGGGATGCAAGGAAGAGTTTAAGTTAAATAGTTAAAGAATACAACCAGTATTTCAGACACGTTGATACTCTAGCAATCAGTACTCTACAGTCATAAAGAGGGACACTAGAGCTAAAATATATAGCTCACTTGTCTATTCCCTATCCCCCCCTCCAAAAACAGTTTATAAAAGCTCTAGTCTCATCTAAGGTAATTCCCACTTTTAATCTTTCATAAACATATCCAGATCTTTTAGCACACCTGTAACAGCTTTTGTGTGTTTACCACTTTTCTTCAATTAACAATTCCATAATGTGTTTATTAATAAACCACAGAACACGTGCAACATCCATCCTTAAATACATCCTTTGTGTGAAATGTATTGTCTTCCCCATCTTAATTCCTTTCCTGCTAGTGGATTCTGAAGTTTTGCTTTTTACTCTTATCAGTGTTTTGGGGTAGTTTTCAAATTACAGAAAAGTGTTCTAAAATTTGAATCAGGGGATATTGAAATCTGTTTTAATCTTCTAAAGACATGTATTTTATGTTACACCACTTTCTCTCTCTCAAAAGGGCATAATTAGAGTGAGCTACAAAGTACTGTTGTACTTCAAACTAAAACCCTGCCAATCTTTAACTGCATGTAAAGAACAAACCAAAATAAATTGTATTCTTCCCCCTACCATCTCGTAATGCACAGGGTGCCCAGGACAAGCATAAGGAACCATGACACAGATCACAGAGATTCCCCCAACGGAGAATTAAGCTTTCTATTTATCCCACATTCGAGTGTAGAAGCTAAGAAATGTTGTATAGAAGGAACTGTCACCCAGTAATAGGTCCTGCTTATTACACAAAGAGCAATCATCTTTTACACCATGCGTCCTGCAGGCACACTAAAACTTTGCTACTGTGTTTGGTTAAGGAACAACTACAGCTTTCCTTAATGTGTAAAAATTGTTCAAGTGTACCAAAATACACATTGTTCCAATTTAAGTGCGTAAATGTAGATACCCAAACACATCTTTTCCCCCTGCAGAGATGAATATCTCTACATCAATACGAAATTTGTTCTAAATTTAGACTGTTCAGTGCACACCTTAGCAAAGCAGCAGTTGGCAACCCATGAGAGTGTGGAAATGCTATTTTAAGAGTCTGTTGTGTTAATGTACTAGAGCTCCCACCTACAATATGCTAAGAGACATTGTTCTAAATATACATTTATGCCAAATGTAGGTATTCAATAAAGAAAAAATACAGACCACCATAACACTAAGCCAAGGAAAAAAATGGTTATTTAACATGCACTTTTCACATGTGTTACCTGTGTGTGTTGCATTGCAGGAACACATACTCTAATGCCGATTCTTTGTATTCACTTTTGCCTGTGAGTTCAGGGACATCATGGTAGGATTGTTTTTCAGGTTGCTCATTCAGCAGGTATTTTTCCCATAGTAGCTAGAAAAGAGGGGTAGTTAGGGAATTCACAAGCTTCCCTTAAGATAAGCAACCATTTCCTCTTCTGGATACTTGCTTACATATATGCACTTTACTTTTATTACACATAATAGCAATATATAGGACAGAAGAGACAGGTACCAGGTTTCTAACTACACAAGTCTCAGAAGGAACACAGCTGGTCAATCTGTTTCAGGAACTCAAAACCAGCTGCCTTTCATGTTTAATGGAAGAACATGTTTAAAGCTACAGGCACTGCTTCAGCCCAGCAAACCTGTGGGGTTTTGGTTTGTTTTTGTGTGTATGTGTGTGATTTTTGTGCATGTGTGGTTTTTTTGGTGGTGGTGGTGTTTTGTTGTTTTTTGTTTTGTTGTTGTTGTTGTTTTTTTGGGGGGGTGTTTTTGTTTTTTTTCAATTAAGGGTAGATCTAAAATGGTTACTTCATAATATAATCAAACAAATACAAGAAGTCACTGAGAAACTACCAGGTTATTCAATCTCTCACCTCTAACACATCAATAATTTGGCTAGGCAAACATCAGAAAAACATGCAAGTTTGTCTTCACACCTTTGTGTTTTGTGGCTACTTCATTGGAATACAGATATAAAAGATTATGCCATCTTGTCTGTACCTTTGGTTACAAAACTTGAACACACATTCATCTCAAAAGAAAAAAAAAAACCAAAAAACTACAAATATCCTTATGGGCTTGTGTTGTCCTTAACAGAAAATGAAAACCATGTTAAAAGATACATACACATATATGGAAAAAGTGTAATGTCTGAAAAGGCAGGTTTATCAAGCCATCAACCGTTAACACTCCCAACAAAAGCATACTCTGTATATAATGAAAAACATCAACCAAACTTCAATTAAAGGGTAGAGTTCATGGCTCTTTTCAGACATCTGGCATGAAGTCTATTATGTTGCTTACCAGTATTCAGAAACTTGTTACAGAAGAAGTTGCCTTAAAAATTACACTGAAGTTGATGGGAACTTTGGCAGGTATGCAAGTAACAAAATGTTTTAGTTACCTGAACATGAAAAAATACAAGACCCATCACTACAGGTTAAACTTGAGTACTACTTCAAAACAAAGCTGTAAATAGAGAACAGGTGTAGGGGGAAAGCTTTTATAAGACAAACAGTGCCTACCAATGGGGGAGAACAGCAGGAAATTCATTCCAGATTTTTTAGAGAAAACTTAAATTTGCAGTAGTAAAATTAGCATTGGGTAACAAAAATAACTTTTTCAAAATTGGTCTCCCTTTAGATTACAACTGCTTACTTTTGTTTTATTGAAAAAACCCAATTACTTGCAACACTCGCACTATATAAGAAACCCTGACAGTTAATTAAATACACAGAAGCTCAAAGACAAATAACCGGAATATCTGCATTAAAACAACAAAATGCTGACAAATGTTCCTACTCAGCATTTTGAATTCATTGCTCAAATATACACCAAGCTTTGCTTAAAGGCATGTTGTTACCAGCCTTGTTTGTTTTCCTCTCCTTGAAGCTGCAAAACATAAGGCCTTCAATACTGCATGGAAAACCATTCTTATCTAATGCTTTTAAAGCCTTCTTTTACTTTACATTTTATCCTTGAGCTTGGGGAAAAAAAAAAAAACACAACACACAAAAAAACCCCACACAACTTCCCACAAAACCACCCCACAGAAGAAACAAGAGACACAAACAACAAATGACCCCATACAATTATTGTACTATTCCCACCTTCCCACCTCTGAGCAAAGGTCAAGCAAAGGCTGTGGAGACAAGGAAAGTAACATGTGATGGTCTTTCAGATATCACAAGGATTTTTTAAAAAATCATTTATGAAGCAGAAGCACACCTAGTTCAGTAGATATTGAATAGCAGGGAACTTAGAAGATAAACGTTTTGCTTTCAGAGATAAAAATGTAAATAAATATTTACATATAAACCAAAAGTCTACAGAAACTTGATTAAAAAAAAAATTCTGGGGTATCCTTATAACAGAAGAGAGAAACTCCTTGTCTGTGGTGAAGACTCATAGTCAGCATTGTTCTACTGCAGCATGAGTCACTGATGTCTGTCAGTTCTTCGCGCAGCTTCTGCAAGGTTCCCACAAAGTCCAGAGGATTACAAGGACAAGTTTCACATACATCATTCTCCTGCAGCTAACCTTCCTGCATGTAGTTTCTTTCAAACTTTATTGTGAAGAGAAGCCAAACTCGATTCAACAGCAGTTAGTCTTGTCTCCAGAGCCTTTAATACAGCATCTGCCTGTAAAGTAAACAGGGAAAGGTACTTGGTTAGAAACAGAACTTGGCAATAGAAAGAGCAAATGTAGATGTTGGTTAAGTGCCCGAATTTGATCACACATCATCTATTCTATTTGACTCTGCTCCTGCAACTTTCATAGCTTGAAAATTCACTCAATTCAAACATTCACTCCATGCTTTCTCAAATTTATAATAGTCTTCAACCCTGGTAAGTGCCAGATCCACATATTCAGCTTTTGCTAGACAACTGTCAGCTTTCATAGCTGACTTCATTACTCTATTTGCTTCCAACTAACTGCTACCCGCAATCAGAAGTTTTCAGTAGAGCAAAATGTCAACTTTATTAATATTTTAATCCAAAGTTGGAGCAAAAGCATCCAGTCAGTTTATATGAAAGACAGAAGAGACAACTAAAAGTTAAGTGAAAATCTGAAGTGAACCAGAACTAGAAAGAAACAATTTCTAGTTATCAAGAAAAATAGATAGTTATCTAAAGCTGTGTTTGGTAAACAGAACATGCTAATTACCATTAAAACTGAAGGAAAAGTTACTGAAAATCTTGCGTAACACAAGTTACTAAGAGCGTGAAGTATGACAGCATATGTTAAAACCCACAGAATCTATCTGGATTAAATAAAGGTATTAAGATGTCATAGAGGCGATCTGAACAAAGGACAATATGAAGTTAAATCTTACCCTTTGTACTACCTCTTCCAAGACAGCTCGACTTTCAAGAGTTAAAGGTTCCTCATCAGTAAGAGCTTGCTTTTCTGAGGATCCTAGAATGTAACTGACATGCTACAATTTAAATCATGCACTTTTCACTCTGAAGGCAAAAAAAACCGAAATGTAGGACTTATCCATTGTCCTGGTTTTGGCTGGGACAGTTCTCTTCTTAGTAGCTGGTATAGTGCTATGTTTTGGATTTAGTATGATACCAATATTGACAACAATTGAGAACAATTGTCATGGTGTGTTATGAGGTTATTATTAATACACTAGCAAAGTGGAAGCATTACTCCAACAACAACAAAAGATCTGTATTGGGTAATCTTGTAAACAAACTATATGGTTGACTAAAAAGATTTAAGTGCAGAACTACCAAGACACCACCACTTTATGAAAGTTAGAACTCCAAAAGACATTCAGGAATTCTGGTGCTACAGGATACAGTGAAAACTTAAGCAGACACTGAGAACGATGCAGCACTAGCTGGGAGAAGCAGCCATCACCATTATTGTGCACGAAAATGCCATTTTGTTGCCATGCTAGTGTTTCAGAGAATTTAAGTGCCATGGAAAAAGCAAAGTATTATAGCTGTGGAAAGAGAAGAAAAACCCCATCCAGAGTAGGAAGGTAAATGACTACAGACACAGCAAAATAAACTGGAACATGAAAAAAGCAGAGACATTAAAACTAGCCTAGACAGAAATAAGGGTAACCTGTCACTGTTTACCAGAGTAATGCTTGGATAAAAGCATTCATGTGGAGACATAAATTCAGGATATAGTTATTGAAAAATATTTTAAGACCATTTTCAAGTGTTATAAAATAATTTAAATCAATGCAATAGCACACATCTTCATTTTCTAGACAATTTTGATTGCAAGACAGTTAAGTGAGAGCCTCAAGCACATATCCAGTTTTAAGATTTGCTTTTGTCTACTTCAGCAAGGAAAAAAAAAAGCAGACTTGATCAGTACAGTGCAGATCTCACCTTAGTTCTGCTTAAGCCCCTCTCCCCATGTTCTCTACTGATATTTAACTCTAATACCTTAGAAACAGGCCTATTTGGTACTACCCATGACTGCAGGGTCATTTGATGTTGTCTAAAGCAGAGCACATATGTAGCCTCTTCCAGGCAAATGAGAAGGAACCCTCCTATGTTGTGTATCTAGTGTTATTTTCCTGAGTGGCAAGCAATTTCTTACATAAAAGGCAGCCCTGGCATCTTCTTTATTCTAGTATTTGTTTAACATTACACGTATAATGTTTCTAACACTCCAGCACTACAATGCTAACAACAGTAAACCAGAAAACCATTCTGGAACCAAGGAGCAGAAAAAGCTACTTCTAGACATGACAAAAATATTAATAGGAGCATCCTTCAATATGATGTCTGGAGGTTGAAGTTTCGCTGGCAGGCTTACCAATAAAAATTCTGCCTTTACCTTTCAATTGAGTCAACATTGAAACAGAACAAATCCCTCTTGTAATCAAGATGCTTTGGGGTGCATCTGTAGATGTTGCCAAGTGTCATTGAGCAGCCAGAGCAGAACAGTGTTTCAATCACGCTGTAAGTAAAATATGTAACATTTATTCAGAAAGAAAGAAAATAAACCACCTCTTCCCATCCCATTCTAAAAAAAAAAAAAATTCATCCACTAAAGCAGGTTCACCCAGAGCAGATCACAAAGGCACAAAGGAAGGCGTCCAAGGAGGTTTTGAATGTCTCCAGAGGAGACTCCACAGCCTCTCTGGGCAGCCTGTTCCAGTGTCTGCCATCCTCAAAGCAAAGAAGTTTCTTCTCATATTCAGATGGAACCTCCTGTGCTTCAGTCTGTGCTCATTGCCCCTCATCCTATCATTGGGCATCACTGAAAGGACATTGATGAGATCCCCTCTCAGCCTTCTCTTCTCCAAGCTGAACAGACCCAGGTCTCTCAGTCTCTCCTCATATAAAGGTGTTCTAGGCCCTCCAGCCGGCGGACCTCAGCAAGACTAGTACAGAAGCACTTTGTACAGGTCGCCCAGAAGCAGCATTCCAGGCCTAGGTTCCTCAGCCCTGCTCAGGAGAACGGGGCACTCCTGCCAGCAGCACCTGTCCGCCCGTCTATCAGCTTCTTCCTCAGCACCTTTCCCAGGGTCTCTCAGCTCCCTCAGGAAAGGAAAGGCCCCGGTGGGGTCCCCCGACCCCCAGGGCAGCATAGGGCCGGGCCTCACCATCCGCACTCGCCGGGCCGCTTGGAGATCTTCCGCTCCTCGTCCACCGAGACGCTGGCGGCCGCACCTGCGCAGAGAAGGGGAAGGGAGGGAGGTGACCCGCGGCGGTGGCCGCGCCAGGCGGGCTGGGCCGGGGGGGCCGGACTCACTGCGCAGCATGATGCAGTCCGCCTCGTCGTCATTGGACACCCAGCTCAGCGTGTCACCCACCGGCCGCTTGCAGCCGCCGCAGAGGAACACCATGGGCAGCAGGTCGGCGTCCTCCTCTGCGCCCGCCTGTCGCGGCTGCTGCCCTCGCCCGTCGCCCACCTCCAGCAGCGAGAGGGAGGAGTCCAGCTCCTCCACCACGCCCGGCAGCGGGTACAACACGCCCGCCATCGCCTTCAAACTGCCCGCGCCGGAAGCGGAAGGTAAAAGAAAGCGGCTCCCGCTCCGAGAGTGACGCCACGCCCACCGCCCGCCGGGGCGGGAAATACCACTCGCCCCGCCCAGGAGGTGGGGCATGCAGGGCTTGTTGCCACGCCCACTGCGCGCGCGGAGGCCCCGCCCTCCAGCCGTTAGCGGCCGTGGTGGCCGTTGTGAGGCGGCGCGTGCTGCCTGGCGGCCGTCGCCTCCCTGAGCAGGGGCGCGTCGGGGCCGGCGCGGGGAAGGTGGCGATGCGGGGGTTGAAAGCTGCCTTTGGCAGGCCTGGCGCTCTGTGTGCGGTGTTTGCGCACCGTGCTCCAGGTTCTAGGCGCCTCCGTGCCCGGGAGGCCTGCCTTCCCTCTGTCGGCACAGGGCTGGTGGCCTGAACGAGCAGCCCCGGCCCCCCCCTCTGCAGCACACCCCGGGGGCCTGTGGGGCGCGGCCAAGAGCGAGATGCGGGTCTGTTTCACATGGAGCGTGAGCAACTTGAGTTCTGTGAACCTCTGTGAAACGCCTGTGTGCGTGTTGGCCGAGGCACCTTCCACTGCTCTGCCAAACACCTTGCACTGCGTTGCTTTCATCTTGGAGGCCTCCCTTTCATCCATTGCCTTCAGGGCAAAACGAATTAAGGCATAGCAAAGCAAAATACGTGGTTATTCCAATACTTCCTGTATTTATGATGCATTTTATCAGGTCTTGGGCTACTTCTCTATGTCAAGAGAGATTCCGCTATGTCGTTCAGCCCAGCTGTTTTCGGTAGCTCCAGAGCACGCTGCATTGCTGTGAGTTCCTGAGAGGGAAAGGGTTTGTGATCCAGCTGGCACTTGTCCACCCTGTTCTCTGATTACTTGACATCCATCTCAGATTAAAATATGCTGAGGGATAACATAATTGCCCACTAGGAAGTGAGGATTGCATTTTAGGCACTGCTGTTTCATATCTGTTTGTCATTAATATTCATTGCTGCTGAATGTTATTTAGTACCAAGGCAGTCCCTGAGCTGCAGGACCCCAGAGTGATTTACATAGGCATCAGTTACGCAATCTTTTTCTGAGGGCGCTGAAGTACAATGAAAAAAAGTGTTTGGTTGGAGTTCTGAGCTGGTTTAAAATGCACTACTGAAATGGCTAACAGAACAAACTCCTCTGAGTATTTTTGGTCGTATGAATATTATTGGGATTATATAGATCCAATTCCAGTAGATGGAAGCAAGTTGAAGGTTAATAAATGTAAGTATTGTAGAGTATTAGGTGCTAATGTAGTACAGGAATAATGTTGCTTGTCTCACTGACTTTTGGGTTTTTTCCTTGCAATAGCGACCATGTCGGGTTGTATGTGCGTGGTTTGTATGGATGGGTGTCTGCCTTCCAAACTAACTGTGCTCTAATACCAGTTATTACTAATAGTGAAACTCTTTATCTTACAGTATTTGAAACTATAAGACTGCTGATACTAACTTATTTAGAGGACAATAGTTTTTTTTAGCCATTTGCTAAATAGAAATCTCATGACTGTAGTTCGGGTTGTTAGTTACCTGTTTGCTGCTATCAGAAAAGTTGACTGAATGAGCAGACTTTTTCGTAAGACTATCGTGTTTTCATCTTGGGATGTAGGGCTTACATTAGAACTGACAAACATTCAAAGTGTTAGTAAAAGAAGTAGTTTTAAGTTTCCGCTAGCCAGCAACAACAAGCTGAAAACATACTCTGTTCCAAATCCTTTGATTTAGTGCTACTGAACTGTAAGATAAATTACATAAATATACATTATCGTCAAAATACTTTATTGCCGTGGAAGCTGATTCTGCTGGGTTTAGAAGTTTATTTTGAAAGTATGTAATAGGGAATAACAGTTGCCACATTCACCCTGGGACAGTTACTTCTATTTCACACTTGGTTTTGCACAAGAGATAGCGGTGTCTTTTTATGGCTACTCAAAGTGGTAAGTAGTTTTGGTTTGGTTTTTTTCCTAACATGTCTGGATCGCTTAGGTTTTGAGAAGATAAAATGACAGCCATGTCATGAAGAATTAGCTTAACTGAGTGTAGTCAGATGGATTGAGGGACAGTGGGTAGGCAAGTTTGAGTCACTTTGGCTGTAGGCAGCGTTTTCCCTTAATTTCTGCCAAGTCTCTCCCTATGGTTGTATCCTCATTTGAGTGACAAAGCTACGGGCTTTACTGGTTGCTTTTCCCAAGGTTATTATAGTGATCCGGTCTGTAAGGAAATGTGATATTATTTCAGAATATTTTCATGTCTCTCTAATTAACAGTGCAAGAAACTGTCTTCTCTGATAGTAAAGACTGAACTGGACAGTGCTGGGAGTTTGTGTGCTTCACTTGCCTTATGAGAGCAAGAATAAGAGAGAAGAAACTCTTATTCTGCACTGCCTCTAGAAAAGCTTTTCTGTCCACTCGGATGAGCCTAGGGTTTATTGCCTCCAAACTTAGAGCACCATGCCTTAAAGAAGAAGCCACATCTTTCCATATATACAATCTGAATACTGGAGAGCAACATTTGGTGCTGCTGAGGTCATGCAGGTTATGAGCAGCTTCTCTAATTCTGTTAATTTTACAGTTAGGACAATAATTGCCTCCAAATTCCACCAGGGAAACCCAGAACTGCTGAGTTAAGTCCCCTGCGTGTGGCTGGCTTAGCAAAAACCAGAGTTTAGGAATCTAACCCCTCCCCTCTTTCCTCATTAATAACATCTTTCTAACATTTGAGTTGCCTGATATTTAGTAGAGGTGAGGTTTCTTTTATGGCATTTCCCTCTGTGGCCATTTATAGAATATTTTTCTTTACCCAGCTGCCTGTTTCCTTGAAACTTGTAGAAATGGTGCTTCTGAGAAAAGATGCTCACCCTCTGTTAAATTTAATTGAAATTCATTGATAGTTTCATGGAGGAAATTAACACACGTGTGTGAGTGCTTATGAGTGATCTCATAAGCCTTGTTTCCATTAAAAAAAAAAAAAGGCAGACTAAACCAATCCCTTATTGATTTTTTAATTATTATTATTATCTGTTCTCCCCCTGCAAACAAGTGAAGAAGTCTGCCACCTTTCAGAGCTTTTTGTATTCTAAGGAGATGATTTATGCAATCATACTTCGTATTTATGCATCTGATCTGTTCCTACAGTAAATCCAACTTGTTGATCTAGTTACAAAGGAGTGCAGGCCTCAAAGATTTAAAATATCTGCAGGTTCTTCCAGCTGGTGGCTAAATAATGGAGGAAGAACATTGTGAGTGAAGATCTTTACTGACAAAAGGCCATGGGGTGAGATCATGTCCTGTTGGACACCAAAGAAATCACCTCTGAGCTCAGCTTTGGGAAACAAATCTGCAGGAAACCAGGCTTCTGTATTTCAACTGCTCAGCTGCCAGGCAAAAAAGAAAGATGCAAGCGTAGGGCTTGGGACACACTTTTTTCTCCCCTCAGCAGGTTAATGTTAAAGCAATTTGAGTTCCCTGGGGTGGGTGTTTGTGTAAGATATTTCTAGGGAGCTTGTTAAAATGGAGTTCTGCTCCATTATTGTTGTCTTTTAAAGAGCCCGCATTAGCTGTACCAATTTCTAAATTAAAAATGTTGGGTTCAGTTTTCTGATAGCCAGGGAAGTGGAACTGTTTGGCTTTGTTTGTTGTTTTGGTTTGGATTTTTTTTTTCTTCCTATAAAAATAAACAGCAGTCTAGGAGGGATGGAGACTGCGTCATCTTGGTACTTTTATTCTTCCTTCTCCAAATACCAGTGGGAGAACAGTGGCAAGTTATAAATAAAACACCAAGGGAAATTATTGCACAGCTTGTTAGTTTTTTCCTTGTTTTGAATAAAAGCAGTAGCCAAGCAATGCATATAGTTTGTTGGTTTTCCTGTCTTTGCATAAAATTTACATTCTTATACCTTCAAAAGCCAGTATTGGGATCGTTGTCTTCATGTGCTTAGAAGTATGTAGATGAAATAAGTTCAGCAAGTCCTTGCCCTTTGTGCTGAAGATGAGATGTTATAATTTCCCCTCAGCCACAAACATTCCAAGTTTGGCAAAATGGCAAAAAGGATACTGCCAGGATTCCAATAACTGCTATACTGATGTTCCAGAGGGCTTCTGCTGATTGACTGCAATGGCACCTGAGCATTTCTTTAGGTGCATTGCTGTATCATGAAATGAATCACAAATGAATCATGTGGTCATCATAACCCCTAGGGTGGGATTATAGCTCCCTGATTCAATTTTGCCTTTTTTTTTTTTTTTTTCTTAATGTAAAACAGAGACCTGAATCTCTGCCCTTTCTTTCCTGTGTTATGTGGCCTGTCCCTGAAGCATTGTAAGGCTGTATTTGTCTCATGAAAATTAATCTAAATCCAGTTACAGTGATGGTTTTGCTTTCTCTTAATAGTGTTGTGCAGCTCTCTTCATTTTGTATAAAAATAATAAAAAACTTAATTGGCCCATGAACTAATAGGCTATTAAAAACATATGCACACAGACACAAAAGGTGACTGTAAAATTTAACAACAGAAAAGCTTTTCATATATTGTTAAAATATGTTATCCCAGTTTAAAAAAATCCTAACTGCACAACTTTAAAAACAGTCAGGAAGTTTTTCTGTTTATCTCTCAAGACTTCCAACTCCCCCTGAGACCTGGAGCAGATTTGATTAGCTTCAGTGAACGCCATGAATTGTATTAAGGCTACTTTTAAAAGATGAAACCAAAATAACTCAGATAGGGAATTCTATAAATCCAAGCTCTCAATTTCTATCCCAATGGCTGTGAGCACTTCAAAACTTGGAGCTTTTCAAAATATCCCTGGACCATGAGCTTGCTTGCCTTTGTTTTTTTTGGCCTTTTTTTTTTCTTTTTTTTTTTTTTTCTTCTTTTCTTTTTTTTTTTTTTTTTTTTCTAACAGGAGTCCCCTAATTCTCCCTTGAGGAGTCAGGATTGGCCGGTAGCGCCACATTGCTTTTTCCCATAATAAGTTTGGGAAGAGCAGCTCAGAATATTTGCCCTCACATGCCAATTTACCATCCTCTGAATTAAAGCTAAGTAAAACTTTTTTTTAACAGAGGAACAGAGGAAGAATAAAATAAGCTGACCCTCTACAATCTTATTTCTCAGTAGCCCAGCCAAAACTCAGCTTTCTGATAAGACTCCGGCTGGGTCAGCTCTAGTTTTAGGTTTAAAAGGGGCTGGAATCATTCCCCCCTAATCTCTTTGTGGCTCTGATGACAGCACGTTCTGAACTTTTTCACAAAGAAACACCTAATCAAACATGTTTCAAAGAACACAATGTTTTCTGTCCTTTCAGATGGAAGATTTATTTTATCTTGGTCAATATTTGTCTCTGGAGCCAATGACCCTTCTTTTTCACTTCAGTCTAAGTGAGTAGCTGGTTATGAATTCAGGACGCTTCTTGACTTGTGTCCTGCAGAACACTGAACCTTTTCAAGGCTTTAACTGGGACGTTCACCACCATCACTCTAATCCCAGGAAGGAGCATTTTTGAAACAGTGACCAAATGTGCTACTGGGACAGGAGCAGATTCCTCCCATCTGACAGCAAGCCCAGAACTAAGGCAGGAATTTGCACAGCACCGTAGCCTTCATTCGTGAGAGAGTGACTCCCTTTTCTCCCCCAGGCACTTCATACTCCCATTAGCTCTGGTCACCCAAATCTGGGGTCAGTTCATCTATTTTTTTTTTCCTTTTTTTTTAAAAAAGAAGTTTTAATCAGAGTCAGGGATAACAGCAGTGGCAGGGCCTGTGGCTGGTTTAAACCAATTGGGAACCCGTACATTAGCACTAGGAGTCCACTTACTTGTTCTTTAAATAAACTGCTTAGTCCTAATAAAGTAGGGTGCATTTTGAATTATTTTACGATGATTGCAGAAGTATTGCAGCTGAACAGGGTAAGGTTCACATTCTTTTCCGCAGGACTGATGTGCTGTCACAGCCACTTCTCAGCAAGATTTCCCTGTTATTTTTCTTGGTAGAAAATGTTTTCAAGGCTAGAATTCTCTCCTTAAAAGCATCATTGTAAAGACTGTGGTGGTTGCATAATATTTTTTCACATAAGAGCAGGACTTGGCTATGCACTGAGCAGTAGCATCTCGGGCATGAGTACCACACTGCTTAGTGCACTGTGATTTAGTAAAAGGAACCATATTCCCTGCAAAGAGATGAAAGTGTGAAAACCATCCTAAGTGCTCGGTATTACCTTTTAAATATATGCACGGTGCTAGTAATCATTGCACGTACTAGATTTTTTTTTCCAGCCTTTCCCCCAGCCCTGGCTATACACTGTTAAAATGAACTGCTAGGAGTCCCTTAAGACATTTAACAAACTGGCACTCAGGTTCCTCTCTCTAAAAGGTTTAATTAAATTTAATTAACTAAATTTAATTAATTAAATTACACACCTTTCTTAGAGATCATAAATTACATTGCTGTGTTTTATATTTGCTATGCCACCAGTGACAGAATAACTGTGTTGTGTCCACAGATTCTATTGTCATAGCCTTTTGGGTTGGGCTTGCTGCGTTTGTGACGTTTCTTTTCCTTATTTTACTGTATATGTCCCGCTCTGGATCAACTCCAGTAAAGTAAGTACAACCAGAGATAAAGTAAGTATCGATCAGTGATGAAATAACCTACATGAAACATTCATTCACTGCTTCAAGTGATCCAGCAATTACATACATTGTTTGTAACTGCACACGGAGATGACACTTCTTATGTTATTATTCAGTTTGAGAGTCTCTCAGCCCATGGCCATTCAGTGTTTGTATTAATCACCTGGATAAAAATAAATCCGTAAGGGATGATATTTGGAGGTGACAGAAAGATGGGTGAATAGTAAACCACGAGGGCAGGGCAGAGCAGTCTGGACCGCTTGGTGTGTTGGCCAACAATGTGCATTTTACTTATGCCAGATATCCAGGTTGCGTACAGTGGAAGTAAGAGTGTTTGTTTTACACACAGAATGGGAACGTACCTCTTGTAAACCACACCTGAGAAAGATGTAGGGATCATGGTGATAAGGGAGGTGAACACAGGCTCCCAAAGCAATTTTGTAAGCCTTGATCAAACTAAGAGAAAATTTGTAAGTGAGATCAGGAAGGTAATAGTATGTGTGCAATTGCTTAGGTTGTCCCAAGAATGTTGTACGTATGTTTGAATGCACTCTTCAAAAGAGGTTTTAAAGAAATTGGGAAGAATCGGGGGGAAAACTGATTTGAGTTCCAGAAACACATCCAGCAGTGAGAGAAATAAACTCAAATAAATTAGTTTCTCTGTGAACTGTCTGCATCTTTTAGAACACTAGTGTCCAATTCGAGAGCCCCATGATAATTATATCATGGTAAAGTACCATACTAAAATGCAGTGGATGGAAGCTGATGCTACACAAACCCAGATGTACCACATATTTTATGTGAGGGAAATGATTCACTGGAACAATTTGGAATATTAAATGGGTAGCAATTAATTCTTTTTTTACTTGATGACTGAATATCTGAAAAACATGCATTTGTATTCATCCAAAAACTACTGTGAGAAGCCTATGGTCTGACATTCTCTGGCCTGTTATGCAGAAGGTTAGGCAAGCTTCTTTCTTGCCTAAAATAAGAACATGACTCAGTCCCTAAATACTTTTAAGTTCTTGTAGGTTAAATTAACTCAGTGAAATTATTGATTTATAATTGGCTGGAGCTGGGAACATTTTCCTGTGTTTTTTCTTCTTTTTCTTTTTGCAAATCCTGACAGGAGTATGACAATATCTTCCTTCCCAAAGATAGCCCATATCTGAACTTCCGTCCTTCAGCATAGTAAGTTGATGGTAAAACTACAAATACACTTAGAGTATTAATCAGTTTGAAGTGTGGTTGTGAAATTACTTGAAACACCTACCAGCTCTGGATGTGTAGCATTCACAGTGCCAGTTAGCTTAGATGTGACACAACATGGTCAAACTGGTTTTTTTTTCTCTGGGGCAGAATCTCCTGGACTTAGCCTCAAGCCATTTCATTAAAGTTTACAGGTGCAATTCTGTCACTCTCACCAGAGTCCCTTAATTTACATTTCAGTAGAGTGCTATTCAGCATTAGCGAGACAGAGCTGGGTCTGAGCTGCTGAGTAGCTCAGTAGGGCACGGTGGCATCTTTGGGCTCAGAGTGTGCAGCATTTCTCGCTCTGCTATCAGAGATCCCCATGTCCATCCCATCCAGGCTGCTTTTACAGCTGGGCTTGGCGAAATGGGGAAATATCCTCCAGTTGCAGGTAGCTGGAATAGCTAATCTACAGGGTGTTTCAAAAAGATGGATCAAATGTGTTACAATTACAGGAAAAAATTACAAACAGTTTAATGAGTTGCCAAGTTTTAGTAATGTTTTTATAAATTCTCTATGTTCCTTCCACTTGCTGTACAGACAACATCAAGACGATAGTTGGTAGTTCATGGTTGCAGAGTTACAGTGATTTCAAATTGGGTCCATCGTTTTGAAACACCTTGGACTCTAGCAGGTTAGTTCCACCTGAAACCTCCATGGTTGAAAAGAGAGGCTGGATAAATACCTCACTGTTGACAAGCACATCCCCAGTCACCTAAAAGGTTATAGCCCCTGTCCTGTGAAGGTCACCATAGTAGATGTGCCTAGTGGAGACGCAGTGCCCACACGCTGAATGGGAACATAGTTCTAATGCTGCCCGTGATTCTGAACTTTGTCTAAGGACAGGTTTCTGTTGGCAGCTTTCTACATGTGGTTTACTTTGTTTGCTGCTAGTTTTTCTGGCAAACACGCTTTATGCAACCAAGGATGCATTTGCCCACTGCTCCTTCTAATCTGATCAGGACGCAGAAAATTCAGCTCAGCCGATTAGGCAAACGTTCAAGTTTAGGTCACAAACAAGCAGAGGGAAATTAGTATAATATGGCAGTAAAAAGGAGCACTAATATTCTAATTTATTGGTGCCCTAAGGCCACTGGCTTGCTCACAAAAGGTAAAAACAACAATAAAAAAGGCATCTTGCCCAAATAAACCACAAAGCAGGAGGCAAGCTAACAATACAAGAAACACATGGAAATGGACATAAAATTATAGGGTAACAGAGGCGTGTTCCCCATAATTTACTGTTCCTAAAAAACTGGCAGAAGTGTACATATGTGAAAAATCTCAGTGTGCTTCAAAGACTTAAACAAAAGTATTAATTTTTAAAAATTTTTCACTTTTGCTTTGTGTTACTGAGTGAAATACTTGGCTTGAAAATATCTGTATTTATCCCTGATATGTTCAGTTTTGCCCATCAAAAGACCTGTTGTGAACACGGCAAGTCTAGGAATGTTTTGTGGAGAGCCTAGGAATCATTAATGGAAAGCAGTATTGGATGAGTTCTGCTTAGGATTTGAAATCATCCTGTCTTATCATTTTCCCAGGCTTGAAATATACTGTAAGAAAACAATTTTGAGACTGAAGAGACTATTGAACCCTCCCACAAAACTTGCCCTTTTTGATTGATTTCCATTTGTTTTTTAACCCCTACTACTCCAATTACACTTCTCCGAATTCCAGCAATAAAACAAAGTGGGGTGCCTGAAAGATGCTCTTCCTCTGAACTTCCACTGTCTTCTGCTGTCATCTTCTTTTTCCATAATCCATCTCTTACCCTTGGCATGAGGATCATCAAACTTCTGTATTGAAATTTCCTGTCTCTTTTCGCGTGATAATTCTGATACATTCACTCAACAAACGTACAGATACGTCACTGGTCAAGGCTGAAGAACTTTTACCTTCACCGTTTCTGTGCTCATCCGTCTCTCTGTCAAGCCCAGGGGCATATAGGGCAGCGTGTACTGTTCCAGCTTGCTTGTATAACGTGCAGTGATTGCATCTCTTCCACCTCTGTGGACATCAAGGCTGCACTATTTTGGCAAGGCCATGCCATCTACCACAGTATAGCTCGCTGATTTTTAGCTGCATATCCTCACAGAAAAGAAGTCAGTGCCAAAGTATTCTCTGAAAGCCATGTGTGACAATTAGAACTACTTACAATCCTGAGACACTGAGAGTTCCTGGGCCTGAATTGCACCACACTTCCCTGCAATTTAAAGTAATTTGGTGCCAAGTCAGATGAGTGAGTCTGGGAGAGGGGGGAGGGTTGATGTTTGCAAGAGAGTTGCAGGAAGAAATCCATGTCACAGTCCCTTTTGTCACCATTACACTAACAGGAAAGATGGAAAGGGAAAGGAAAGGGAAAGGAAAGGGAAAGGGAAAGGGAAAGGGAAAGGGAAAGGGAAAGGGAAGGGAAGGGAAGGGAAGGGAAGGGAAGGAAAGGAAAGGAAAGGAAAGGAAAGGAAAGGAAAGGAAAGGAAAGGAAAGGAAAGGAAAGGAAAGGAAAGGAAAGGAAAGGGAGAGGGAGAAAGAGAGATGAAGAAAGGGAAGGAGAGGAGAGGAGGGGAGAGGAGAGGAGAGGAGAGGAGAGGAGAGGAGAGGAGAGGAGAGGAGAGGAGAGGAGGAGAAGAAAAAAAGAAAATAAAGAAAAGAAAAATAAAAGAAAAGAGAAAAGAAAATAAAAAAGAAAAGAAAGAAAAGAAAAGAAAAGAAAAGAAAAGAAAAGAAAAGAAAAGAAAAGAAAAGAAAAGAAAAGAAAAGAAAAGAAAAAAAAGAAAAGAAAAGAAAAGAAAAGAAAAGAAAGAGAGGAGGAAGGAGGAAGGGAGGGAAGGAAGGAAGGAAGGAAGGACGGAAGGAAGGACGGAAGGAAGGACGGAAGGAAGGAAGGAAGGAAGGAAGGGAGGAAGGAAGGAAGGAAGGAAGGAAGGAAGATGCATTTCTGGGCCATATGGTAGCAGAGTTTGAGGATACTGCTTGCCAGACAGAGATGTTTGTGTTGGCTCAAAAACACTTGTTCTGCAGCCAGCTGTCTTCTCAGTTTGCAGGTGAGAGTTTCCTTCATGGACAGACAGATAACCACTGATTTGGTGGACAGACTGTACAACGTCCACATGCTCTTTCAATTTTTTGTTCTATCCAGATCAATTGCAACAGCTGCTTCATTCCTGGAACTGGGGAACTCATTTGCATATTTGACAGCTCAGGGGTTTTCTGTCCCTAGGGCAGAAAAAAAATCTGTAGCAATACATTAGATCTCACATGGGGGCAGGTAGTGTTCAGAGCTGTATGGTTTCTTTTTTTTTTAGGCCAACTTCAAGATTGTAATATTCATTAGTGAACAATATAACCACCATATAGAGATATATACATATATATTTGTTTTGTTTTGTTTTGTTTTTTACAATATCAAAAAAGTACCTATTCCTGTACATGAAGGCAGCGAATATGATACATATTCCTCCAGATGACAGTAAGACGTGTCATAGCTCTACCTGAGCATGCTACCTTGTCTTCGGGGAGGGGAAGTCCTTTTTAATATGAAAGGAAGAAGATCGTCATGCGAGGTACTTCTCTAAGCAGACTGTGCTCCTGTTCTCTGCTTTCTTGAGGCAGCTGCTCCTGTTCTCTGCCTTCTTCAGCTCCATCTTTCCTGTCATAGTAGACTGTTTCCTGGAGTCAGGGTAATTTGTCTCTCTCTAAACTCAAGATATATGCAACTGTGGTCTCTACCTACTATCTCACTAGTGGCAATGTTATATTTTCACACCCAGTTATCTTGAAATTCACAGTCAAGTTTGGTGAAGAGCTCAGGAATAAGCCAGTTTCTCAGTGGTACTTAAATCTCATGGTCAAGACACTCACAGGACCGGTATTTGAGGTCTACATGACTTGTGTGTGTGGACTACAGCATCATTTCTTGTGACAGAAGCAGCTGAGGCAGCCAAGTCTTTAGAGCTGGCTTCCCATATACAGTGTTCCTGGGGATCTGTCCCAGTTCCTCCCCAATACAGTTTCTGAATTTAATCTCAAAGAGCAGATAATAAATCTTGCTATTCTCAAGCCTCTGGTTTCAAGGGATAAAGCTGTCTTTCAGAGCTCCGTCATTAGGACAACTTTCCCTTTTTATGTTGACAGAACCAGCTCCCTTTCATGCGAGCAGCTGTCAGACCCACGGGAGCAGAGGCTGTAAAAACGGTTAGCTGTGAACTGTCAAAGCCTGTTAGAAGACTTCAGTCAGCAGAGCTCACATTGCAGCGTCTTTCCCAGGACAGTGTTCTCACTCCTGTCATCTAAAGGAGCGTGCTCCACACCTTTTAGCAGGGTGTGGGTCCTGGGACTGGTCTCATGCTTGGTAGAGTGCCACTGGTGGTTCAGAGGTAACCAATCTCCAAGTGAAAACTAAGGGACTGGGGTTTGGTTTAGCACCAGCCACCATGTGAACATATGTGTGAACTCAAGGCCAGGAACAGAGGTTGCTCACCACTAGCCAGTGTCCCTCCTGGAACCCCGTGCGCTGAGACTCTGCAGTTGAGAGGACACCATGTGCTGAGCATGAGGCCAGAACGTGCCCTCTCCAGGGACTGCTCAGATGTTCTCCAAGTCTGGTGCCACCAGACAAACCCCCAGCCGAGGGGTGCTGTGCAGTGGACTGCTCCAGTATGGGGAAGCAGGCTGGTTGTGTGAACATTAAGGTGCTCGCCATTGCTCTCTGAAGTTCTTACTAGTTCTTGCTCTTTCTCCTACAAACTTAAACGATGGCGCTTTTTGTTTTCAAAGTGTTAAGTCATTTTAAATGACACAGAAAATCATCCTATCTAACAGTGACCAGAGAGACACTGACAACTGACAGTCACAAGAGTGAAATAATCTATGGGGAGAGGCTGAGGGAGCTGGGGTTGTTTAGTGTGGAGAAGAGGAGGCTTAGAGGTGACCTCATCACCCTCTATAACTACCTGAAGGGAAGTTATAGCCAGGTGGGGATTGGTCTCTTCTCCCAGGCAGTCAGCAATAGGACAAGGGGGCATGGGCTTAAACTCTGCGAGGGGAAATTTAGGCTGGATATTAGAAAGAAATTCTTTCCAGAGAGAGCGGTCAGGCATTGGAATGGCTGCCCAGGGAGGTGGTGGACTCGCCGTCCCTGGAGGTTTTTAAACTGAGACTGGACATGGCACTTAGTGCCATGATCTAGTAAACAGACTAGAGTTGGACCAAGGGTTGGACTCGATGATCTCTGAGGTCTTTTCCAACCCAGTCGATTCTGTGATTCTGTGAACTCCTGAGTCATGCATTCAAATAACGTTCAACAAAGTAGCATAATATCAAATCCAACATTATCTCCTCAGAGGGTGCAGAATGCCCAGTCCAAGCAGTCCAGAGATTATGTCAGCTCACTCTCCAGGGACATAAACCAAACCACAGACAACTCCTGCACCGGAGGACATTTGAGAGTGTTGCCCACTGAGGGCAGGGATGCAGGCTCCCAAAGTCTCTGCCCTGCTGCTATATCTCTGCAGAGGAGAACAAGTTCCTATGTTCCTTAAGTTGGTCGGTATTTCTCGTTTCTCTGCCTAGTTAAATCGCAATGCCTTGGCATTCTATCTTGGCTTAATGAATAAACATCTTCAGTAAAATTAGGACTAAATATGTATTTGCATTTAAAAAAATATATGTAGTTGCTCATTAATGAAGAATGCCAGAAAGTGCTGACCGTGGATAGACAGTGTCATAAATATATGAAATTTTGGAATCACAGTATCACCTATTCCTGGCTTTCAAAAGATCATGTCTATCCCCAGAAATCCATAAATACAAAACATTAGCTCTACTTTTTTTTTATTTTTTCTGGATATCTCCAGTTTTTCTGTGTGCCAGGATTCACTGTCTCTAGGGAGAACAGTTTATGAAAAAACTGCAGTTCTCAATGAAAAGTACTATTGCCAGGGCTGAGGCTTTAAATTGAATATATTAATATTATTTGAATAGATCCATCTTAACTAGCTGTCCAGTTTGTGCTATATGACTGTTTGCTCTTCCTTCTGTCACTGTATCTTTATCTGCATCTTTCACTCCGAGTGACTTTACATTTACTTCCAGATCACTGATGCAAATGCTGAACAGGATTGGGTGCCTATGGAGCCCAGCCAGAAACAGCCACTCTCAGGGATCATTCTCCAATTACTCATTGAGAAGCCTAATTCACATAACACCTGTTTCGTGGGGCTTGTGCACAGTTCTTTTCAGTGAAGGCAGTGTGGAATACGAAGTCAAACTCCTTACAGCAGTTTTAAATAGCTACATATATGCAGCTACCTTTATCCTCCAAATTGTGTACCCCTCAAAAAATGACATCAGCGTTTTTTCTCTGTATCTGTCTTTCTATAAAACCACACTGTCTGGAAGTAGTTTTTCTGTCCTTTGAAATACTTTTTCAGCCGTAGCTTATCTTACCTTTAATTCCATGATTTTGCCAGGGGCTGAGGTCAGTTGTGCTGCCTTATAGTGACCTGGCTTGACCAGTTTGCTCTCTTCAAGTACTGGGACACTGGGGCTATTCCAGGCTCCTCAAACTTCCCTGCTGTTCCAGGGATGGTTAATGATTAACAAGATTAACAAGAGCCGGCCAGAGTTCTCCTCAGACAGTCTCCAGGTCTCTGGGATGCAAGTTGTCCAGCTGATGTTAAAATACGTGGATAGCTAGATGATGATGTTTAGCTACTTAATGGACTGGAAAGAAAACCTCCTGTCTTGGTAAGAGTATTTTTGTCTTGCTTCTGTCAAACAGCGAGAAGAGAGATCTCTTGAACACGCCTGTCTCATAGCAAAGAAAACCCCAAACCTGCCTGCTTGTGGTAGGCCTGTTGCTGAGACTTTTGGGCTTCGTTTCAGTGTTTTGAATTACCATCAAGCAAAATCCCTGCTGTGCTAGTCTTGTCAGACACAGGTGTTTTAAGCGTTCATTAGCAATTAATCAAAACGAAGTCATAACATTTATATTTCCCTTCCTCCAAAGTGTTAAAATAATTATTTTCTTTTTCATCCTGTTTACTTTGTAGTTTTTTTTAGATTTTGGAAGTTACATTTTGTGTAGCCACTGAAACAAAGGTGGCTTTCAGTCAAAGATGTCTTCTTTCTCATCTCTGAAGCCATGGCTCCAAGACTTTTCAAAAACTTCCCATTTTCATTCTCACTTTTGGATTACATTTGTTCCTCCTGGTTGTAATTTCCCTCCCCAGCTTTGAAGCCCTAATGATGTGGTAGTAGTTGGGATCTTGTATTCAGCTGTATTGAATGGAACTTAACTGCTTCTAGGCCAGGACTCATCTGCTATTTATGTTTTACGGGTGAAGGTTGGGAAGCTGATGGGCAGAGGGCTCCGGGAGGAGGAGGCAGAGCGCGCTCTGATGTTCCCATATCGACACCCCCTCCACTCCACCACTAACACGTTTTTCTGGCAGAACTGTACATCTTTGTGTTGTTACTATTTGCACAACAGAAATTTCCTGCTGCCCTGGTCCTACCCGCTCCTTTTTAGGTCTGTCCCATTTTCTTACTCAGATCCCCACCAGCCTGTAGAGCTGTGTCTTGCCTTTTCCCAACCCCAGTCTCAGGGATCCTCTCCCAAATAACACACATTCCCCCTGTTCTTTGCCAGTGACACCCATTCACAGTCACACAAATCTCTTATCCCTCTTTCCCAGAAGCAGCCGGTGACAGTTCCCTTCACCTTCAGTACAGAGCAAGTCATAGCAAAGTTTCTAGTTTCCCCTTTAAAAATCCAGCTAAAGAATCAAGATTAAGAGCTGGGCTGAAGGTCCCATCTTGAGGGGGAATGGGGAAGCCACCACATGTCAGCCACAGCTCATGCTTTTGCTGTTGGTTGTGCTCTGTTTCCAGGTAAGGACATGATTCTCACGGTATATAAAGAGGGCTGAAGTCAAAAGCACCTCTCATGCTGGATTCAATGTCTTTTGTTTAAAAGAACCATCTCCTGTGTTCTTTAAAACTTCAATAATGTATTTCCTTGTGAAACTGCTGTTATCCGTCTTCCAAACAGATGCCCCTGATAACAATACATTTTTTTTTCTCTCCACATACTACAGACAAGTGATTGTAGGGAACCGGATAGAAGAAAGCAGTTCCAGCAGTGAACAGCCTCACTGCGATGATCTCAGCAGCCCATACTCAGATGTGGTTGCTTCTCAAACACCTCCCTCTCTGTCAGGTGAAACTGGCATTCATGGAAGGATCTGAGCCTCAGCTAAAACTGGAACAGGTTTAACAAAACCAGCAACACAGTTCTCCTGATCAACAGAGAAAACTCATTGCTGTGACTGCCTGTTAAACACTTGATACCACAAACCTTTAATTAGTTCAGGAGAAGAAGAAAAATGTCTTTCACCAAAGGACAAACCTGAAAAATCCTGGATGCGTAAGAGGAACTCCTAACAACCGTTTTTGAGCAACGCTGCCGGAGTTGACTGATCAGCATTTTAGATCAACATTTTAGATCCTGATGATAGAGGACTGTAGAATTTCTCTATCTTTTTTTAAGTAAGGGTTCAAACTCCTCTCCCAGTTAGGTGCTGCAAAGGGTGTGCTGCAGGTTGAGTGGTTCTCATTCAGACCCACTTGGCTGAGAGCAGATTTATTCCTCTGGCAGCCAGTTTATCCCAGTTATGCCCCAGGTCCTGTAAAGGGTTCTGTCTTGCTCAGCTGAACACACACTGGGTCCTGTTATCCTCGAGGGTGTGTCTGCAGCATCACTTTTCACTGAGTTGTCTTACTGTGATGGAAGAAAACAGCATCCCATTGATCTCACTGAAGGGGCAGCATAACCTATGTTGTTTATATATCATGAGAGCCACGAGTCATCTATTTCTGGCTCTGTCCTCAGGTCACACTCATCAGCTGCACCTTAGTGACACCTCCACTTGCCCATCCGCTGAAAAATGAGCAACAATGTTGAGTGCAACATCAACAATAAAACTTTGCTTTTAGAAAGGTTACAACTTGCTTCACTAACTTAAAGCTCAGCAGTTCCCTCAAGGATAGAAAATGCTTTTTATTTACTTTTTTATTGCAAAAAAAATTTGTGTTACTTAAAATTTATTAAAACGCTGTTTGTCTAGAAGAGCCTTTAAAGAGCTAATGGCAGCACTAATTATCTCGAGTGAGTGTTTTACTGAGTAAAGTCATTAGCTTTACCTACTGCCCAGTAATACAGTTTTGCTACCAATAACCAATTACTTTTTGTTTCCATTTTGAAATGGTAGTGATAAGGAACTGTTAGTATCGAACAGTCTTGAAATGGTATCTGCCAGTTATCCAGGCATTAGAAAAAGAGAAGCGTGTTTACCATATTTTACAGGAAAGGAAAATGCTGGCAAAACTACAAAAGCAACATCACATTTCTGCACAAGTTTTCTGCTTTCAGCTGGGGCTGAAAAGTGGTTTAACAGAAGCTACAGCCCTCCCTGAGGGTCACAGCAGCTTTTCGTTGGGGTGGAGAGATGCGTTCAGCTCAGCAGGAGCAGAGTCAGAAGGGCCACTTGCACTCCTGCCCCCTTGGGTGGCCCCTGGTTTATCCACCTCCCTTCACCCATGGAGCTCCACCAAACCCAGGCAGAACCAAGAGAAGGTCCACAAGTGGGTGAGGAACCCTTAGAGCTCCAGTAAGCACAAAGCTGGAACTGCAGAGTTGGGCTGAGGAAGGCAGCAAGGCATGGAATAGACGTAAGCCTGCATAACTAGTCGCCAGGCTGAGGACAACACAAAATTCATTTGAAATTTGAGGAGAAGCTTGGAAATTCCACATCCCCAAGCAGGCAGCAAGAACTCCCACAGTGAAGCACTGCCAGAGCAGCCTTCTGCTGTGTACAGGGAGTGTGGGCTGTGATGTTACCAGAGAGTGGGTGGGTTGGGCTGTGATAAAAATGCCTTGAACACAAGAGACAGACCAAACTACCAGGCATATGTTTGTATTGTGATGGGTTGGGTTTTTTTAATCTTTTTTTTTTTTTATCTCTGAGATAAACACTTGTGCAGTTTGCTTCCCAAGCAAACTGACTACTACTGGTGTTGGGCTTGGAAACCTGTCAGGGTGTAAAGTCTGTTGGGTCAGACTGAGTCATGGGCAGACGGAGAAAATGAGGGAAGGCTGCAGCAACTGAACGTGCAACATGGACAGAGACGTATCAGAGAACCAAACATTTCCATCAGTCATCTCAGATGGCCACAACAGCCATCCCCTCCCCTCAGATACACTTACCTTGTGCTAGAGCTGAGGTACTTCTTACAGGAGACATCAATCAACTCCCTTCTTGGCACCAGTTGTCCCGCTGCAATTTGGGACAGTTACCTTTAACCCTGCTGCAATCACACAGTATCCTTAAAGACAGTCTGAAGAGGACCTCACCACCTAGACCTGTTTTCCTCCTCAAGGATGCAGCAACTGCAGTTCGTTCGTTCCTGCCACGTCTGTCTACCCCAAGCTAGATAGAACATCTCTCCTACAACAGGACCATGCTGCCTGCCGGCAGGATCTGCTCCAGCGTCCTCCTCCCTGACTCATGACAGACCCGTATCACCCTGTTTTTCAAGAATCTCTTCTCTACAAATGGATTCCAAGGGGATTTCTGAAACATGTGGATACTCCCATTGGTAACAACTGGTGTTCATTCATTAGTTGCACTGAAACAGGACTCAAAGTAAAGACTTTTTTTTTCCTCCTTTAGAATTACCTGGAAATGGGAGGCATGTAGTATGAAGTACGTGAACAGCAATAAATCATATGCAAAATGCAAGCTTATCTTATAGCATCTAACTTGGGAGGACGGGAGTGGGTGGGGGGAGAAATACATCTCCTTCTGGAACATTTCACAACGTGCCCATTTCAAGGTCTTTCAGTGCTTTGGTCTTCACCATGAGCACTTTATTTCCCCTTCCACCAGAGTCCTGCATTATCAGAGGCCTTCCCCGTGCAGTCTGCAGCAATCAGGGACGGCTGAAATGCTGCACCCACCGGTCAGCCGCATGTGACCCAAATCAGCTCATGCTGCTGGTTCAAAGACATGGTTGACTTCCATAAAAATGTCACCCCAAGCCACTACTCCCACCAAGGCCACGTCATTCTGCTCAGTTGTTCCTGGTACGTTAAGTTCTCTCCTGCTAAAGTGTCAGATGTCTCCATCTGAGCACCAGCAGCCCCTCACTGAGATTCATTTCAAATCCTGAGGAGCCTCACCTGCAACTCAAAACTGTATGTGGTCTATACACTCAGTACAACAGGAAGCCATATATTCTTTGGGGCTGTTGACTTTACCAAGTTTCTGTGAATTTTGAGCAAAAGGCTTCGAAGGCCTGTCCTGGCAAAGACTTCTGTGAGGGCAGACAGCTGGGCCCACTGCAGAGCGCCTGGAGCTTCATCCACATGGTTCTCATCACAAGAACAGCATCAAAGTGAGTAACTAGTATTAAATTGTAGAAACTCCTTGTTTTAAAACACAGGCCCCTGTCTGGGGCAAGTTTTCAATTTCCAAATGCTCTCCACAATTTATTTTAATCAAGTTTAATTTCTTAAGATAATGACTCACCATCTGTATAATTTATTAAAATGCATTTTGAATATGTTGGCAATAATTCACGCATACAAATCATTCAACTGCTAACCGTCCATGGATTTTAAAGATACTTGACAGTTATTTCTAGAAGGACTTCATAATTATCTTTTAATTGCCACATTACTAGAATATATTGAAGCTCAGAGGCGGTGAGAGATTATGTCTAATTTTTAAAATTTCCCACATGCACAACTCTTCACTGATAAGCACGTATGAGCTACGTATCTTTTAAGTGACAAACTAGTAGTTTTAAATTGTCAGTCTGTTTGCACTTTTTTTGCGTTACCAAAACTACCATTTAAAAGAAAAATGTGTATGAACAAACCTCTCCTCCAAGTATTTTGGTAATAGCAGTATTGGAGATACTAACAAAACACTACAAGCCAGGGACAAAGTACTGACTGCTGGGCCTTCCTCAGTACTCAAGGCCAGGCCTCCAAGTGCACACCCAACAACATCCTGGCCTTGCAACCTGTTGGAGACCATGTAACATACTGAGTTGGGGCATTTATTATAGGATTTGGGTCTTGTTAATTTATTAGGGGATTGAAAGGGGCCGCACTACGTAACAAGGTGGAGCTGAGGGAGCTGGGGCTGTTAAGCCCGGAGAAAAGGAGGCTGAGGGGAGACCTTATTGCTGTCTGCAACTACCTGAAAGGAGGTTGTAGCATGGAGGGTGTTGGTCTCTTCTCCCAAGTAGCAAGTGACAAGACAAGAGGAAATGGCCTCAGGTTGTGCCAGGGGAGGTTTAGATTGGATATTAGGAAAAAATTCTTAATGGAAAGAGTTGTTGGTCATTGGAACAGGCTGCTCAGGGAAGTGGTGGAGTCACCATCCCTGGAGGTGTTTGAAAGACGTGTAGATGAGGTTCTTAGGGACATGGTTTAGAGGTGGACTTGGCAGTGCTAGGTTAAAGGCTGGACTCTGTGATCTTGAAGGTCTTTTCCAAACTAAATATTTCTATGATTCTACATTGTTGTGGGTTGGGATTGTCTGGCTGCCAGACACCAACCCAGCTGCTCTCTCACTCCCCCTTAGCAGCATAATGCGGGAAAATGGTTGAGAAAGCTCGTGGGTCAGGATTAAGACAGGAAGATTCCTTAGTAGTTACCACCATGGGCAAAACAGAGTCAACTTGGGGAAAATTAATCTAATTTATTGACAATTAAGATAGATTTGGGTAGATAAAATACATTTCTGCATTACTGGCTTGAGGCTGGTTGAATAGTCTTACCTCATTTCTTTAATTCTCTCAAGAAAATAGTGAAAATAGTGAAAATAGTGAAAAACTCTTTTCCTATGTGTCTATGTGTCATCAGTATTTTCCAGTTAGATGAGATGGCAAGACACCTTTCATTTTGTAACTCCTTTGGTTGCGTTTTGTCTATTTTGTTGTTGTTGTTTTTGTTTGTTTGGGGTTTTTTGGGTTTTTTTTTTTTTTACTAAGTAAAATTTTTTTTCACGGCAAAGAAAATTTCTTGCTGTCACACCCAAGAGATTTTATATGACACACAATTTAGTCTCTAATGGGGCCTTCACAAATTTTTTCAAGAAATATTTTGTATTTTAAAATCAACCGTTGATATAGATAGTATGGCTTCTTTAGGAAAATAATATTTATACATAGAAGCAATCCACATTACTTGCATTTCACTTTTTTTTTAAAGCACATTCATTACAAAAACATGGCAAGGAGTGTGCATTTCTGATTTTTTTCCCCGTACAGAATTTGTACAAAGTACCCAGGCACAGCACATATTCATGAGTCAGTTGAATAAATCCTGTTTTACATTTCAAAGGTTGAAGCGCAGGCTCTGCACGTTTGCATAGCTGGAATGGTGTGTTAAACTGCCATTGTGGCCACATTCAAGAAAAATTTATCAGATTTCACAGAGAATTTTCAATAAAAAAATGTCTATCAATGAGCAGCAAGTCATTTGGGTTTTAGTTCCATCTCTTTATCTTTTCAGAGTGGAGAGAGGATACGCCTCTGTTGCACACACACACAAAACCAACCCAGAACAAAACAGGAAGGAGAATAAAAACAGAGCAGCTCTGATATAAATTGCCTTTGAAAACATTTAATTTAAAAACAAGAAGAATCCCAGACCATCATGACTTCAGTGTTCAGAGTCTTCTATTCATACTGGTTTTGGTATCGTATATAATGAAAGAAACTGGGTTCTTCAAATGGTTGTGGCAAAACCTCTGACTGCTCATTCTTTGCACTGATACCACACTGTGGTGAAGTTCTGCAGTCTCTTTTCCCCATCTTATATTGGAGAGAGGATGGATTTGAACTACACGGGGACTGAAGTACAACCCAGAGGCAATGCACCAATGACTCTTTTTTGGTTCTTCATAAAGTTAAAAATGGCTGTAATAAAAATGATATAAATAACATTCAGTGTCCCATACTGTTCAAGAAAAGGGAAATTATGGCTTTAATGTTCCACTGAGAGATGATGAATACAATTTTCCCCCTCTGAGTTTGCACACAGTAATAAAATATTGATCTTTACGACAAAACAAGTTAGATTGGTATGGAGAACAGTTCAGGAGGGTTTCATGGCTCGCAGCAATGACAGCAGAACCTATAACATTAAAGATTAAGTGTCAGTTCACTGAATTAATGCCCCGATGTAGCCAAGTAAAGGGGTTTGCAAAGAGACATAATAGTTTTTTCTCCTTGTTTATGAGTTTCCAAGTCACCATCATTTAATCCATCATCTGTACTACTGCAGATCAATTTGACATGGGTTATTAACATATCTGGTTCCTGTGCTCCAAGCCATATGTCCCCAATGTAAACAGAAGTCAGAAATACACAAACAGCTGTGGAAGAAAAATTAAGAGAAAAATCAGAACAGATATTCTATTTCCACACAGCAATACAAAACCAAACCATTTTACCTCCAGACCCACATTTTAAAATGGCTTCCTAATTATTTTCCTAGATGGAAAATCTGTGGGGGTTTTGCTCATATAAAGCTAATGACCCTTCCTACACTAACAGTAGAAAAGAGTTTCCTGTTAGCACAACCTTCTGACTGCTTTAAATAAAAAAGTCTGAAATCTGACCTGTTGTTTTTGCTATCAAATGATAACATGAAACAGTACATGGATCAGAACCCATACCCATATGGATTCATTTGTTGCAGACTGTTTTTCCCCTTGGAATTCTACTTTTTATACCTCATTGAACTCCATTTTAATCCTGGAATGGAAAGTTCCTTCGAGGGAGTACGACTGTTGTACTGTCAGGAACCCCACCAATGTGACCCTGTTCTGTGCCACCAACCCCTGTGCCCAGACCACCAAAGACACAGCTTTAACTTTGTGATGAGCACCAACGGAACTACTACTATTTTCTACCATTCACACCTTGTAACATGAGCGAAGAGACTAGTTACCTTTCTTGTTCACATCCTCTTCCGTCATTGCTGACAGGCACAACTTCTTCACTAGTTCATGAAAGCTGTTGTTGGTCAGGCCCTGAGCATCCATGAGGTGAAGCATGATAGAACTGAACAGACAGAGCTCCTGACCGAGTCCCGCCACCCCACCGCTGGCCTCACAGACCCGCATGTAAAACTTGAAGATGTTGTTTCTCAGCGTCTCATCCCCGAGCATTTCCTGCACTGCCACTGAGTGTGGCACGATGCAGTTCTGTAGCCACCGCAGAATTAACACAACATTTTGCATATTGAGGCTGTGCTCAACCATGGACTTCACCAGCCACTTGGTTACTATGTAAGCAGACTCACAGGTAAGACTGACTGTTTCATCCGCAAGGTCAGCAGATTTGAGGGGCTCCCCTGGATGTGTAGTAGGCATGGCTGGGAAAACAGGCTTCCAGTGGGCAAATATGGAATTCAGATGATCCCTGCACTTCCCCAGCTCAGGGACTTTCAGATCTGCAGCAATGTTGTCTTCTCTTTCTATCTCCTTCTTTTTCCGAATGTGGTGATATGCATGAGATGAGGCTTGAAATTTGTTCTTTTCTTTAATGTTTTCTGTAAGAAGGAAAACACCATTGAAATAAACATCAGATGCTCCAAAGGATTTTCTTGGTACAAAATTAAGCAGGAAAGATGGGATCTTGTGTTGTTTTAGCTGCTAAAAGGATATGTACTAGCCTCATTTAGCAGCCTAATTGAGCCTATGCAATTCAGAGCAAATGGGCTACAGGCAGCTCCCACTGACCCAAAGGCTGAAACACTTTTCTGAACTGGATCTGCCTCACTTTGAGGTGAGCAATGAGGCCACCCAGGCCCTGGCCCAAAGCCCAGCAAAGCCAAGGCAGAATTTCAGGGTCCACGAAATGCAGTTTTGCCAGTATACTGAGGTATGAAGAGAGCTCAGAGAAGGGCAACAAAGCTGGTGAGGGGTCTGGAGCACAAGTCTGATGAGGAGCAGCTGAGTGAACTAGGGCTGTTTAGTCTGGAGAAAAGGAGGCTGAGGGGAGACCTTGTCGCTCTCTACAACTACCTGAAAGGAGGTTGTAGCATGGAGGGTGTTGGTCTCTTCTCCCACATAGCAAGTGACAGGACAAGAGGAAATGGCCTCAAGTTGCGCCAGGGGAGGTTTAGATTGGATATTAAGAAACATTTCTTCACAGAAAGGGTTGTCAGGCATTGGAACAGGCTGCCCAGGGACGTGGTGGAGTCACCATCCCTGGAGGTGGTTTAAAAGACGTGTAGACAAGGTTCTCAGGGACATGGCTTAGTGACAATATCAGGTTAACAATTGGACTTGGATGATCTTAAAGGTCCTTTCCAACCAAAATGATTCTATGATTATTTATACCACCTCAGGAGAAACACCCAGGCCGCTACTCTCTGGCAAGCGGGGGCAAAGCAGGCGCCTGCCTGTGGAAGGAAATTCGGGCACAGCTGCGCTGCTGCTGAACCGCACAGACTGAAGCGGCGACATCCGCCTCCCTCCAGCACAGCCTGTCCTGGCCGAGCGTCTGGCTGCTAAGGTGCCACCAGCCATGGGCACATCAATTCCTCACACCCCAAGGGAAGACACAGGCAGCCAAACTATTAGAGAGCAGTGTAGGGGAAAGGGACCTGGGGGTCCTGGTGGACAGCAGGATGACCATGAGCCAGCACTGTGCCCTTGTGGCCAGGAAGGCCAATGGCATCCTGGGGTGTATTAGAAGAGGGGTGGTTAGTAGATCGAGAGAGGTCCTCCTTCCCCTCTACTCCGCCCTGGTGAGACCCCATCTGGAATATTGTGTCCAGTTCTGGGCCCCTCAGTTCCAGAAGGACAGGGAACTGCTGGAGAGGGTCCAGCGTAGGGCAACGAAGATGATTAAGGGAGTGGAGCATCTCCCTTATGAGGAAAGGCTGAGGGAGCTGGGGCTCTTTAGCTTGGAGGAGACTAAGGGGGGGACCTTATTAATGTTTATAACTATATAAAGGGTGAGTGCCATGAGGATGGAGCCAGGCTCTTCTCAGTGGCAAACAATGATAGGACAAGGGGTAATGGGATCAAGCTGCAACACAAAAGGTTCCACTTAAATTTGAGAAGAAACTTCTTCTCAGTGAGGGTGACAGACACTGGAACAGGCTGCCCAGGGGGGTTGTGGAGTCTACTTCTCTGGAGACATTCAAAACCCACGTGGACATGTTCCTGTGCGACCTCACCTAGGTGTTCCTGCTCCAGCAGGGGGATTGGACTAGATGATCTTTTGAGGTCCCTTCCAATCCCAAACATACTGTGATACTGTGAAACTTCTGAGGCAGGGCTGCCCTCTGTGAGATGCTGCCCGTGCCCCAGGGAGCAGCGCGGCTCCCAAACAGCAACAGCGCTTCACCAGCCCGAAAAACGCATTTTCTGTCAGTCTCCTTTCAAGGAGTCACTGAGAAAATCATCAGAAATATCGGTTATGTTGCACTCTGCAGCTTAAGAGGAACTAAATGCATTTCAGTATTTTCTCCTCGTGGGCCATGGGGGATGGGGACAACTCCTGAAATGTAACCTCAGAAACAAAATTTCAGATAAGGATCTCTTTTTGTAACTGCTTTATAAGCTCCCGAGGCTTGGAACAACAGATTTTTTAAAGCTACATATACAGTAAGCTACAAATGTCATTAATAACCCTCTAAAAACCCTCAGAAAGGCACTAAAAGGGTGTGAAAAACTTTAGAAAAACTAAAGCCTTTATAGCATCCCTTAAATACTGATACTTCAGTCATTGGTTTAACTGATACAGAACATTTAAAGAAACTTATGGAAACTTTAATGTGTACCAAGAGCAGCAGTTGTATTTGCAGGAAACCAGTGTTGTTTAATGCCTCCCACTACAAAGTTCCTTGCATAGTTTATTCACAGAAATAATGAGAGAAGTCATACTAGTCCAAATGTATTTCTGTTTTCTTCCAGCACTGATGACAACAAGAAGAAAATAACTATTTCGTTTTCACTTGCTTTACTGATAGTATTTACTCATATTTGCCTTTCAGATCCCCCATCCACACTCAGAATGATTCAAATCTTTGAGCACAAAGCCTCCAGGCACCATCTCTTTAAAGATTTCATTTAAGAACGTGATTTTTCAAAGCTTGACACTAGACCTGCAACTAAGTTTCGTTTTAAAGATCTTTCCCTTTTCAAAACTGTATTTCTCCAAAGCTTCCAGAGTTGTGTTAAAGTTAGAAATCACTACAATGGAGCCCTGAAAAACAGATTTCCGTTTCCGCTCCTCCTCCCCCAGGCTCTATCAGATGGTCTGGCAAAAGTCATTAATACTATTTCCTATGAGGGCTGCCTCCCTTGTGCGGTTAAGCTTCTAACAGCCTCAACAATATCACTTTTCCAAAATATTTTAGTACTTACTCAGCAATTCCTTGATCTGGTATTTCTGAGCAAGAGCCTGCACATCCTCTTGCAGTTGCAGGTCTTTTTCAATGAGGCTCCACTTATGCAGCAGCAGCAGGATCTCTTTATTGGAGAGAACACTGTCATTCACAGTGAACCGGCTCATTTCTTTGAAGGCCTCAACAACTATAGCACGATATTCCAGCACAGAATTGAGTGTACTGAAAAACTGAGTCAGTTTGTCTAGATCTAAATTAGTCCTATGGAAAGAAAACAAAAATGTCATGTATTTTTCTGCATGCTAATTAATAAAATTAGTACAGGTTTTTTCTCCTTACAGCTTCTTCCTACAGTTTCTCGTGCATTTCTCTAGACATATACTTCGATTTCTCAGGATTCCAGTAATAAATAGTTTCATTCCCACTGAATCGCCAGTACTTTGCTCCACTAGTGTTTGGCAAAATAGACCATGAAACACGTAGTCTTTGCCCTCCTGCCTGTAAATACTAAAGGCAGATGGCACACAAGGAAGAGGACAGTGGTCTGGAGCTTTACCCACACTTCTTCATTTTGCACAATTTTCCAAAATTTTGAGGAAATGACCACAGCTTCTCCAGGCTGTGGCAATACTTGTGTGCATGAGGAGCTGCAGGTGCTCTTATGAACCCAGACAGAACTGGTTACCCATTTGCTTTCTACTCCCCCTGCTGCAACTGCTGTGCTTAGACAGGTGAAGAGACTGACCCCTTCTTAACCTTGTCATGCAGAACTTTGCACCATTTCTCCTCGTACAGTTTGCAAGGTGTGGTACAGACACAAAGCCTAAACCTTCAGCGAGTGTGAAAGATCCTTGCAGCAAACAGCACCATTAACTGCACGCTTCAATCCAGCAAGAAAAAGGTAAAACACAGCAGCTTAAAAATGGCCAGTAATTAAGGATGTAGAACGTGATAGTAACTGTGCATCAGCTGTCACTTTATTCCCCATGTATTTAAACAGCTAAACCTCCCTGTCAAAGAAATCTCATCAAAATTCACTACAACATTCGAACTGAAGCGGGGGGGACGGACACATTAAACTACTAGAGATCAAGAAATTCTTCTTGCCTTAATAAATTTCAAACTGGACAGAGGATGAGATGCAAACTGACTAAAAGTAAAAAAAACCCAAAAAATAGGGTCTTACCGAATGTGTTTGATTAATGCAATCAAAACATACAGAAATTCATTTACAAGCTGAATTGGAAGAAACTTCCTGTTCTCCTTGGACTGATTCCTGTTTTCTCTCTTGTCTCCTAAATTTGTTAGCCACAGAGTATGGAGTAAGGAAATAACCTTATTTAGCATCTTGTTTTCCAGAAACCTGAAAAACAAAAAGAAAGAAGAAGCAAACACCCATCTGAAAAGCAGATCCTAACCAGGAGCCAGTCCATCCCCTAGAGGGGACCATATTCTAGTGTACTTTTGGAGCCACGCGTGGCAATAGGTGCATCTCAGCCAGGGCATGAGAACGTGCTTCTTTGAAGCTGCAGCCTCACCGAGGTCCTGGTTACTGCCCTCCCTCCTCTGCCATGATGCAAGTGAGGAAAACATCGTCATGTATCACGGCCCCTGCAGGAGACGAATGATTTCTGACTTGCATCTTCCATTGCACAGCTCTGCCAAATGTTCCACTACATTGCAACCACTGCCACCAATTCTTTAGAGCAGCTCCTGCTCAAGACAGCTCAGTTCCTCATGGTTCTCAGACTTTAGGTAACAACAGCGATGCTTATAGCACAACACCAGGAGCTGTGTTTACTTTGTTATTCTAAGGTGTGTGGGGAGATGAAATCAAGGTGAAAGCATCTCAGTTTTGTCTTTAGAAACACAAGGGAACACTTCAGAGTTTGCAAGGTTCTGCAAGTATGGCCCTAGGGGCCCAACACCACAAGCCCTGAAAGGCCATCTCCGTATCTGTCACCCTTGTTTTCATACTCAGCTGTGTAATTAGTCTACCGTCGAGGGTAAAATTCTTCCCATTTCACTAGCATTTCCCTAGTTACCTTTCCTCTAAGATGTGCAGTATCCAGGTTAAGAGGCTGTGATCTTGTATCAGCTCATAGGCAGCTCTGGTGACATGGGCAGCATTTTGTAATATGTCCAGAATACGATTCTGAAGCAGAAAATATAATTTGTTCCTTTACAAAATTTGTCAAGATCTAATTATTAATCTTTCAGAAGGATATAATCAGCAGTCTGACTGGTATATGGGATCTGATCAACTTAAAGTTAAAATGTATTACCAAACACCACATGTTCTTAGACACCCCAGGGAAGAAAAGACATTCTCTTTTCAAGGCTTCATACATACAGACACTACTCTTATAAAGTCTTAAGGTAGCAAGACAATCTTCTCTTTTTGGCCAAGATTTTGATACCTAACTGACATACTCTTAACTAATTAGATTTCTCAGGATGGATGCTCAGAAACACAAAAGCTTCCAGCATGTGAACTGTCTTCCTGCTAAAGCACTGTAGAGATAATATGCTGGTTAGGGAATAAACAGACCTAAAACAGTGAAGGCCCTGATCATATGAGGAATACTGCGGTATCTGTAATGTTTTCCACAAAGCAGTAGAAATAAGGCTAGAGCCAGACCACCAGCTGATGAAACTGAGTAAGGTCCCCTGATGGCAGGGACCTATTCCAATTTTAGTGGGACAAGGATGTGACACTGATTTAGACATAAGCAAATATTTCCCCCCTCCACACATATTCAAACTCAACAAGGAACAGATTTTCAAGAGGGCTAAGTAAGAGTCAATCACTCCTTTCTGCTTTGTACTTGTTTAAGATCTCCAAACCATGCAAGCTTTTGTGGTTTTAGGTTTGTTTTGTTTTTAAATTCTTACCTGGGAGCCCTCATCACACAAAGGACTGTTGAAAAAGGAAAGAATGACCTGGAAAATCCTCTGGAAGTCATAAAGCTCGTAGCAATGTTTATCACGCAACCCTTCTCCAAGAAATCTGAGAATCCATTCACGTTCTATTTTGTACTAGAAGCCATAAGAAAAATATCAGCATCAGACACATGAAAATAATGCCTGCTCACAAGAGCACAAAAACCCAGGTTCCCTGGGAGCGCCAGCACACTGCTCAACAGCTTTTTCTGGACTTTTCGTTTTCATCCCTATCAAATTTAATCAATAATATCCATCAGGAACAGTTAGTCTGCAGCTCAAATATGCACTGATAATGGAAATTTAAAAGTTGCTGTTTCTAAAATACCTCTATTGATCTCAACATTAATAATCTAAACTCAAATATTAATGTAAGCTAGCTAGGGCAGAACACTGTTGTGCTTACAGAGCATGCACAGCACAACTCATTTCATTATGCGTTACTAGTAAAAAAAGAAAACAAATAAACTCAGAAATAATACCTCTAATTCACACATCAAACAAACAAACAAAAAGATGCCTCTAATTAATCACCTGTGGATGAATAAGATTTCATTGCATTTTTATAGCTTTGTTCTATTATTTTCTGAAGAACTAGTGGATCCCTAAGATGGGATTCTCACCTCGAAATCAAAACTGTAGAAAAGCTGGAAAAATGCTGGTACTTTCCTCAGGTCCAAATATTGGTGTGACAGGAGGAATCTGTTTATCTTCATATACATGTGCTCCTCTGTGAAGAGAAACAATGGTTATTGTGAAGGAGGACAATGTTCACAACACACAACCACGCAGAAAAATAAATAGAACTTGTATTTTCCAGTGTTTCAGCTAGTTGTCAGAATAGTACATTAATTACAGAAGAAGGCCACCTGCACTAAGGCTGATTACATTGTTGGCCGTCCCTCCTCTTCGCCAAAATGAAAAGCTCATTCAGAGTGCACACAGAGCAGGTGAGAAGAACATGCCACGTGTCTCCAATTTCAGCAAATCCAATGCTGCTTCATTGACAAAACAAATATCTGTGGCAAAGTGAGAGGCAAATCTCTCCACATTTCAAGCCTAACACTTCACTGTTAGGGTTAGGCAATCATCATTTTTAACCGATAGACCAGACACATTCCCCAAGAGCAGCAGATCACGTTGTCTAGAGGGACTGTATGGTCTCCATCCCTGGAGGTTTTCTAGGGTCAGATTAGAGGTCTGCAGGTTTTCTAGGATAAAGCCCTGAGCAAAGCTGCCTGCCCACACAGCTGGCCCTACTTGGGGCAGAGGGTTTAGCTAGAATCCCCCAAAGGTCCCTTCCAACCTGAACTACTCTCTGATGCTATGATTCTTCTTTGCAACAGTGACTTACATTGATTCAGTGTCTAGGGACAAAAGGACAACCTACTCTGATTCGCTGAACAGAACTCGCACACTCATCTAGTTCCACTCATTCAGTCCTCTACCCACCTCCACCCAAAATTATGAGGAGGGAGTGGCTTCATCCCTGATGGATCAGACCAGTTTTGTACACAATCAAAATTTCCCACTTCTCCAGTAAGGTGAGCACTGGAAGTTCTTCTTTGAAATGCAGGAAATCAGGCTTCATGGCTCCTACCGGCTACCTCCACTTCCAGGATCCATCATTACTCCAAGCACAGTGGCTCTCTCCTGTTTAACACCCAGGAGTTCCACACACAGTAGGTTACATACCTGGCTTCAGAATCTGCTGTGCCACACGAGCAACGTAGAGGGCCAAAGAGAAGGTAAATCTGAGGTTCGGCTGCCTGATTCCATTTTGCACAGAATCCAAAAGATACAGCAACTGCAGCAAAAGAGCCCAGGGGAGAAATGCTTGAACCATAACTCAAACAAATACAGCAGGAGACCATGAATGCATAAATAAGCTTTTAGGGTGTTTCACAGGCCATAAATCAAATATAAATCCCACCAGGATTTCCATTCCTGCAAATAAAATTCCTAGGAAATTTCTAGAACACCTTTTTCTGCCCACTGATTATAACAGGAGGAAACACAAAGAATAGAAGAAAAACAATAGAACAGAGGATTAAAAGGTGCTTTTAGCTCTCTCACCATGTACATATAGACAGACGAGTAAAGCGACGACTTTCCTTCAAGCGTCCATGACATAAAACGTCTAAGTTGGCAAACTATCAACCAAGCTCAGTCTTACCTGACTCTTCTCTCGAAAGCGAGCTCCTTCCAGATGAGAACGAAAGGAAGCCAGGACAAAATACGCAGCTGCTCTCATGTTGGAATCATAGCTGCTAAGGGCAGCTACTGTTAGACCCAGGGCATTGACTTCGACAAACTTGTGACACGCCACTACACACTCTGTAGGAAGAGGGAAAAAAAGAAAAAGGGAAAGAAAAACACCCAGTGCATTATAGTGACATGTCATAGAGTATATAACAGCACTATAATCCTTAACAAAACTTCAATTCATAAGCACCAACTTCTAGGTCTACCCCTACAAACTATTAGTTCACTGCATGCTGAAGGCTCCTTCAGCTAACAAAGGCTTTCTGCCAATCACTCTGAACAGGAATTCTTTACCTGAGTTGAAACTAATGTGGTTAGTTTCATTTATGTGAGAGAGAGACGACTCTGCCTGCTAGACCATGCCGAGTTAGGAGTAAATTCTGTAAAGACATCACATAACTCACTGTTTCAGGAAAGTTAAGCACAAAGAAGAACAAGAGGGAAAATTCTCCTTAAAACATTTTCTGGGTACTGAAAGAAAGATCAGCATCACAGATGAAAAGCCCGTCTGCACTACAGAGCTTCTGTTAGAGAAAGGACAGGAAAATAATACATAAATAAGCCATTAGCCACACCAGCTGTTACTGTGCAGGCATGAGCGATTCTGCTGGCAAGGCATGTTCCAAGCAAAGCACTCAACTGTGCCCTTCTGGGACAAACAAAATCCTGCCAGGAACAGTAACCAGTTGAACAGAAAACACACCCTTGAATCTAACATTTATCTTCCATAGCGTTTGGCCATCAATTGGGATTTAGAGTTTCTTATTTAAGGGCTGTGTATTTTGAAGAGCTTGTGCCATCTCTACCCACTGATGGCTAGAAATGACTTGATGTAAACCTCTACAATATTTCCTGCGCTATTTCTATTCCATTCACCAGTAACACAAAGCAATGGCACCTCAGTAGTGTTTTACCAGCTAAAAATGCAAATGTATTGTGGTTCCGAGTTTAACAACAATATTCACATTTTCTTGTAATTCACACTCAAGGTCAAAAGGAAGTTTCTGAGAAACAAATATTCCTATTTAAGAAGAGGCTTTAGTCTTACTGACAAGTACCTATATTTAGTCCACTGATTTCCTCCCCCACCACCACCCACACACAACTAATATATATATATATATATATATATATATATATTTTATATATATTTATGTGAAAATCACAGATTATTTGTGTCCCCGCAGCAGCAGCTGGGCTCTTTCTCCCATCATTTCCTCAGCTGCCAGAACTCCTACTTCAAAACCTCGTGCCTGGCAGTTTCACATCCAGCTCTGCTAGTTATGGGCCAGGCAACGGCAGGGTCTCCACCTCCCAGCACTGCCCCAAACCAGCCCACTGCTACCTGACCAATGCAAAGGCATTGCTGAATTGCAATAACAGGTATTTTCAGTGAGTTGTTTTACAAGCTGTTTCAATACTAGCAATTACCGTGCGCGTCGCTACACCACTCCTCACCAAAGCACATCAAATTTAACTGGCATACTGCAAAACACCTCAGCCATTCTCCTAGTGAGTGAAAAGATACCTCAGTTGTTATCGTGAGATACCTCTCGCAACACCAGAGCTTGTACAGATATAGCTCTATCCTCCTCTGCTTCCAGGCACTGGGCGAGGCCCAGTGAAAACCATGAGAGGAGCAACAACAGGGCAGGAGAAAGAGAGAGCCCAGAGGGACACCAAATCTATGCCTTCTGTTGCCTCCTGCCTGGGGCAAAGCAACTCCACACTTCCCACTCCTCGGGCAAGATGCAAGGGTGCAAGGTAAGCACTCAGAAATGGACGCTTTCTGTTGAAGCCCAAGTGAACATGCAAAGATGATCTAAAGCTCGTCTGTGTGCAGAGGATTCTCCATCACTTATGGACATCTCACAGAGAGCCCTAGCCCGTACAACAACCCCTCTTCAGTACAGGATCAAATATGTGTGGTGTGCCCTTTCTCAGTAAGCCGCCACATGGCTCTCCTTCAGACCGCAGTTCTTCAGAACTACTAATGTACATGAACTAGACAGACAAAGTGCAAAATTTTATGGGGTCATAACACATAGTGAAATGCAAGGTCCTCACTTCAGCAGTAAAGTGCATGCTGGTCACAGAAAGATTTATTTGGAAAACTTTATTTCACTGAAAACACGCAGTGGAAATATTTTCCATCAAGCTGACCTTGGAGAGTGCATTCAACAACTAACATAAAATAACAAGCTATTATTAAAAAAAAGTTAATTCCAAATCTGACATACAGCTTGTTTAAAGTACCTTGAGAACCATGATGGAAAAGCTTTCCACAAGATGCTTATCAGAGCTAAAGTTAGACAGAACTTGCTATCTGCCCAACTCCAGACATACTTCTTACTCAGTGAGCATTAAAGACTGTGCAACAAGTCCATGTTTATAAATTCAGCAGTTATATAACATCTGTGCACAGGGCACTGCGCAGCCAGTACAAAGAGCAAATAAATAAAGAGGAATTGGGAATTCCAAGAGCAGCTGACATGGTTTAGGAGCACCATGGGACTTGAACTCATAAATCACTTGGGCCATTTAAAAATGCCCCTCTTAGGACACAGACTCTCACTTGGCATGGAGCAGATACAAGACCTATTTTTCCCCTCTCCAGTTTTAGAGTCAGTCCATGTCAGGATACACACTGCCTCAACAGCTCCTCAAGAACACCACGAGCAATCGCTCCCCCAGCCCCACTGCTTCCCACACAGGCAGCTGTCCCTGCTGGCTGACCAACAGCCACCAAATCCCTCCAGCCAGTGAAGGTGGTGGCCTCCAGGTGGTGGGTGACAATGACAGGTGCTTTTTCCAACTATTACATCCAGGTTCAAAAGACACTGGCTGTCTATGCTCTTAATCAACAAAAAGGCCAGAGACCCAGCATAAATTGGATTGTCTAAGATCCATTCTACTGCAAAGTGCCAAATAATTCTGCTACCTTTTTCCCCTCAGTAGACTAAGAGACAGTTCTTTTTACTGCTGTCAAAATTATACAGGGCAGTTTACAACTGTAGTTAAGTATAGGCTAAGAACACACAAACCAGGTACTGTACTATAAGGGTCTAGGTGAACAAAGAAGGACTGTAAGTATGATTTCACTGAAAGACAGTTATCAGCCTGCCAATTGCTTCTGATACTATTGTTGTGGAAAGCCAAATCCAGCTGTAACTACACAGTGGTTAGTCAAAACACACAAAGAATGCTGGTTAGGAAACTCCTTATGATACTTGTCTCACTTTGATCTTTAAGGGCTCTCTCTCTAAATAGCATGCCTGTGAAGTAAACCAGGGTCATGTCAAACAAGAGAAGTGAGTCTAAGCAACTAGTTTTCAAGCACCATGCAGATCTCATAAAATTTTCCAACAACTGTGAGCACAGGCCTATTCATGATGTGCAGTGGCCCCATGCAACTCTGTCCAATGGAAAATGAGTTGGGTGAAGTTTCCTTGTACTAAAACCACAGCCTGTAACAGGCCAAATCCCCAGTTGATTCAGTCACAGAAATCAATACCCTTACAGAGATTCTCTCTGGTCAGGAAACAACTTCACCCTTCCCCAGAAATGGTGGCTTCTGGTTTATGCCCAGAGAACTCCTCCAGCATTGTAGGGCACGTTTTCTGACCTGCCCTACCTCTGCCCAGCTCCCACTGACAGCAGAGACGAAAGGAGCCAGTTACTGTTCCCAAAAACTCAGCCACAAGCAGCCCCAGATCAGAGCAGTCCTGTCAGCTGCAGGTGGGGCACTGTGTGTAACAGCAGAAGGCACCATCCCTCCCATGCCTGTCTTGCTGTGACACCATAGCTGATGCAGAATACCATTCTACACATTCATCAGAAAAAATACAACCTTCCAGTGGGGAATATTCTCTACTGATCCCTCTTATGCTATTTTATAATGACATTGTGCTGGTTTTCATGCTATACAGAATGCTGTTCAACAGATCAGACTACATAAATCTGCGTCTACTTTGTCTCTTCCAAGCTGTTTCCAGTCCCAGTTTAAAAACTTCTCTTTATCTTAAGCAGAACAGTCCCTCTACAAAGGGTTAATCCACTATGTTTAAAAGAGCTATGAGGGAGCACCTAGCCTTCTAGACAAGAGCAGCTCAGCAGGTATGCCTATCTGCTGCCACTTTGCTCTATTTTGAATAGCCAGATCTTACTAGATGCAGTGCATTATTTGGAAAAGTGCTTTTAAAAAAAACCCAACAAACTTTAATGCCAATTATGCCTTGTTAATTTTTAAGTTGTTCCGAAAATTATAATGCAATGGAGTAGGTGGTTAAGTGATGTATGTTCATTCTCTCCAAAGCCAGGAACGAATTTCTTTGTAGCATTAGCTCTTAGATCGAAAATAACAGAGCTACAGAGGAAGCCATGCAGCTCCCACAGCAGAATAAAATTACATTAAATATCAAACATTCACTTTACCTGGTCTGGTCAATTCACTAAAGAGCTGAAGTAGAAAACAAGGATCATAGAAGTCATCAAGACTCTTGACACTTTCATCTCTATACAGTGACTTTTGTTCCTCCTGAAATGAAATCAAAACCAGTATTTGTAAGGAGTAACACCAATTTCCAGCTTGGTTACAAACTCCTTTGACCATCTCATCCAATTATAAAGTAGCTGATACTAAACCCCGCAAAATATAATGCAACATAGGGTGAGATGTGCTTGTGTTTTAAACCGGCTTTCATTACCAGGGTTCTGAAACTATTTTCCCCTAAGTAAATCAAACAGGTCTAAAAGCATGCTAGCAGACTGTGTGAAAGAAGACCCCACCATCAGTGGATTCCTGGACAGTCAAATTTAACAACTGTTTAAAAGTTAAATTTTGGTCTCACTTATACATGGCAACCTTTGCAATGCTGCACAATCACACCTGCAGACAAGATGTTGTCCGTCTACTGCAACTCATTTGAAAAGTGCTCCTAAATAGTTCATTCCAGCCCTCCTATGAATTTAAATTACTTTCCTGATGTAAACAAATGCATTACATGAATGCAAAAAAGAAATTACTGAAGTGAAAGGCTCTTTTTCTATATCAAAAGGATAATTCAGCAGTCTGAACCAAAGCACCTCTGGTGACAGAAGACGGCGATGTTGGGGGAAAGACAGAATTGTCTTCATCATCTTTTCTCGATCTAGCAGACACAAAATCTCCTCCATGCTTGGCTGCTGCCAAAGTGACTTCCCCAGACTCTTGCACGTTTTGTGATGCTCCACAGCTGCTGGACCCCAGAGCAGGATTCTTAAACATCATTAAAAGCAAAGGCATTAGTCAACAGACTGCTAACACTGAGTGAAAGGCAATAACAGAGGATATAAATTAGTATTTAAATTTTCCTTCACTTGTACTTATCCCGTGGGAACTTGAAACTAGAACTCGTTTCCCTAGCAACACCTTCTTCATCCATCCAAAAGCTTTTCAAACTCAGTCTGAGGGTGTCTCATTAACTATTTCCTACTCCAAGTCAGAACTTACCTTCCCAGAAAAAAAGCACTTTTAAAAAATTTAAACTATAAATGCAAGTAAGTATGACAGCAGCTGCATGAAGAGACAAGTGATCAAGACCTGGTCAGACAAGGCTGTCTCAAATGCAATTGATATTTCAAACCAGCATCACAGTGGTTAGTAAAACATAAATCCTTACTCTTCTCCTCCAAGTTGCTCCTTAGACACCACTTACTTTGCTATTGTGCTTTAAGTGCTACTGATATTGTCATTTATTACATAGGTACTGTCAGTGAGGCAGCTGGAGGGATGGCGTTAGGCTTCTTATCCTCCAGAACCTGAAGACTCTCATTTGTAACACAAGTTGGGTTCTGCTGGGCTGCACGTACAGCACTTTTCCTGAATGTTCTCTGTGGTCACTCAAACTCTTCAGTGCTGGGATCAAGTCTAGCCCAAATTTTTGAGCTACCAATTCACGTCAGGGTACAGTATGAAATCGTTTCTCCTTTAAAAAAGCTATAAAAGTTTTGGGACCTAACTGCTTCTGAAATGAGTCTCCTCACATAACACTCTCCCATTCACAAATGCTTTCAGTAAAGACTTATACAGGATGCAGCTAGTGTCAGAGTCCTGGCTTCTAGAAGCCACTTCAGCTCCTTGCTAACAAGAACCTTCATCTTCTGTCCTCGTCACAGGCTACAAGGATTATCTGTATTTTCAGACAAAGCTAAGGGAGGTTCTTTGAACTCAGAGTCCAGTCCTGCTGCAACTGGCTGTGCTGGTACTCTTGCACTGCTGTTAATATTTATGCTCCTGCCTCAAAGACAGAAAAATGCATTTGAGCAAGGCAGACCAAAAACATCAGCGTATGTAAGAACTAACAGCAACAGACTTCCCTGTGGACTGCTTGGGTACAGGGCCTGAAAAGAAACTGACTATTCTATACAACACATGGTTATCCCTTCTGAAGCATGTAGATGTATTGCAAGGTTGCGGTATAGGGATGGCTACAGTTCAGACTGATGAAAAACAAGGAAAGCATCGATATCATGTTAGTACTCCCAAACTAACAATATACATGTAATACAAGCGGTTATACTCTCAATTCTCCACTGGTATATTCTTTTTCAGCAAAGCACCAGAGACGAATATCCCACATACAGGGGTAAGATCACTGAAAAGGGCCAGCAAGGGCTGTGCTGAGTAGCAAATCCTGTATCCCAAGGGAACAGGGAAGGGGAATGATTTCTACACTAGCAAGTTGTGCTTTGGCCTTCATGTGTGATGACATCCCTATAGTGGATTCTTCTCTATCGCTCACTTAGAGAGTGAGGCACTACTGAAATGGGACAGGCCCTCACCCAACCCACAGATACCCCAAACCTCAGGAAACACATGACAATTTTGTTAAGAATAAGAAATACATAGGAAAAATGTTTCCAAAAGCAACATTCACCTCTAAATTTGACCTTGCTCACTCTTTATCACAGTTAAAAATAGGACCCTGGAAAAACAGCAATTGTGAGACTGCTTATTTCCATGTAGTTACTCGAAAAGGAAAGGTGGTTGGCTTACCTGGAATTTATAAGACTTTGATTATTCTTCTCATATAACTGAAGCAGTAGCAGTATCTTCTGATCTAAAAACAAAGATGAAACCCAAAGTCAGTCACCTATGAAGATGAAAACCAGGTCTAGTAGGAAGTACCTTACCCAGACTAACGCACTTACCTACAGCACTCAGTGTAGCCCCGTAGGCACCCAGCAACACAGCAAGGTGACTGCTCTCACACAGAGAAGGGCTGAGTTTCACAACTGTCAGCAGTATATCCACCAAGGCCTCTGAAATAAACACACAGCTTGAGCTTTGCTGCTCTCTCAGACAGTGTGCATATAAATACTCCCCCACACACATACCCTCTCTAAACAGATGTACATACAGCACTGTACATTTTAGATCAAGATCTATCTCTATAAATACCAGAAACCATCTCCTTGACTGCACTAAAGGACAATTACGATGCACTTCAGCCAAGTGGAGTAATATTTTTGAAGAAATTAAAACACCGTTTCTAAGCTGGACACACAAATGTTATCGTGAGCTGGGGTATACAAGGTGGCTCACTACCCCACAGAAACTTTCAACGTGTACATATCTGCTCTCCGTTAAAAAGTGCTATACCCTATCCTACCATACCACAGCTCCCTCCTCTCCTAAGAAGGCATATTAAATTAGCTCAGGACTTGCAGAGACTAAAGTCAGACATCCCAACAGCTTCTCTGAGCTACTCAAGAAGTTACAGCAAGAACTTGTAAGTTCACACCCCGGCTGCAGTTACTTATCAAAGTGCATTTAAACAGGGGTCATCACTGCAGGATCCAATTAGTTAGCTAGCTACAGGAACACTTTTCTGGGGCGCACAAAAATTATCTACCTTTGTTTTATAACTAGCTGAGAAACAGATCGAATAAGTGATCAGGTTGCTCAAAGGCAAATAGGGTTTCTGTGGCAGATTCAAGACCTGAATCCAGATTTCTTCACTCCCAGTATCTGAAAAGGCATGGGCTTTTTCCCCTAGTATCTACAGGAATATAAAATATACATCAAGACAAAACAGATCATAAAGACAACAGCCTGAACGAATGCATTCTTGACACCAAGTTTCCGAATTAATGAAGTTAGTCTCAAACAATCCATCTTGCTCTACAGAAATACACGCAAAAGGTAAAACACAGGCAATATGCAGAAAAATCTATCACTTGTTTTTAAATTCACTAGATTTGTGACTTTACAAGAGCTTCTTGCTCTTTTCAGGCAATTTAAAACTTGGAAGTTTGTTTACATGTTGCTAACTGATCTATACAAAATTTGTTATCCACATGCTGCCCCGAGAATTTCCTCCCCTTTTTTTGTATGGCTCCTTCAACCCCGGAATCTCAAAGCCCTGTACAGTGGGAAAAACCTGAGGTCTATGCAGATTTAATGATTAGTTCAAGGTCAAGTACTTTAGTTGGCAGAGATGAAGAAACAAAGCCAATCCTACACGTAAACTATCACCCAATTTATATTACTCATGGAAGGATATTCCTCATGGAAGTTTGCAATAACAAATATACATTGATTAAATCATCGGTTTTGATACAACCTGCAAAATCAACTTCTGAATCAAGCTACTGTCAAATGATGGCCTCTGTCACACGTTTCTAAGAGAACCTATATGCCCTTCAGTGACCCTACACTAGCAACCTCACAGAAATCAAAAGAATCAATTCAGTGTTTCAACAAGGTTGAAAAACAAATAAAAATCCCAAACCCACTTTTTCAGTAGTTTCAGGGAAAAAAAAAGTGTTTAAAACCAGCAGCCATAAAATGAATACAACATTTGGATCTAAGTAAAGGTAAAATTTAAAAATAAATGCTAATATTCTGGAATTGTTTAATAGCTCTGCAAGTATATGTAGGTGGATAGGTTACTGCATGGATAGAATATAATACAAGAAAGACAAGATTACTAAATATAGTTAAAGGGAAGCAGTAGAAAAAAAATAACCTCTTGTCGCGACATTTGTGCCATCTTCTTCTCTTGACCTCAGTATGGCTGACAAAAATAGAGAGTGCTGCGTGACCATCATGTGAAGTTTGGAGAGCTTGACTAATCTCTGACTAAGTGAGGATTCTTTCTTGTATAATAACTGAATAGCAATGTTCAGGACTTTCAAAAATGCTTCCTCTCTGTAGCGGTACCTTTGGAAGAAAGGATCACAGAAAATTCAGACCAAACCAAAAGGAAAGCAGCTTGAAAAAAATCTGTTTAAGACATGAGAACTTTGCAAAGAAAGCAGATTTAGTAAAACAAAAACAAAATTTAAAAAAAAAAAAAAAAAGAAAACACATGTATCTCTTTCCCTGAGCTGCTTTAATTTTTTTTTAAGCTATACTGGCATCTTAATTACAAAAGAAAAAAGAGAATCAACACAGAATCAACACAGAGTGACTCTCGTAGCCGCACTGATCTTAATAAAGGATTAGGACTTTGCCTACCAACCCTTCAGACAGCAACCCTTCAGATTAACACTTCTATCTCTAAAGAAGCTAAGATTATCCTAAACTGTTTTTTATTTATTTAATTTAAATGGTTTACATTTAAAGGTGAAAGATCTGATTCTGATTTCTTATGAATTGTATTTAAGAAATACCTTAAATAAAAGAAATCAGATGAGCATAAATGTTCTTTATGCCAGTTGAAAAGAAGCTACTCCAGCTACCTAGTTAGCTATGTTAGTTATGCTAACTGGAGCACAAAATCCAAATCTGCCTGCCGTTGTGCAGGTTCAGGATCCAATGAAACCAGTGGATGTGACATAGAGCGCACCCTGAGAAACAAGGAGCACTGTCAAATCTGATTGAACTCAAGGGAAACAGGGTGTTTTCAGTACAATGTAGGACAAGGCCAAGTGAACAGAACTGTAGCTCCCACAGCACTTTTGGTGCATCTCAAAATTACTTACTTGAGTCCCGTCTTTACAAGGCTGTACCAGTCATCTGGGTCCACTTCTTCAACAAAGCGCTGTGCATGTAATAAGTTAAAAAGATGTTCACATTTAGCACATAGAGCTTCTACAGATCATCAAGACCAGCAGTTTTTGTTCAACAGACACACTAGCAATGTGTAAGCCGAGCACTCAGGTGGGATGATCAGAGGATAACAGGGAAGAAACCTCCTGATTCAAATGAAACTGTAAGTCTGGTTTTGTCGGTCCTAGGAGCAGGGGAGCATATGTGCTGTATGCAATTAAAAAGCACGTTGGTCTGTACGTACCAAAAAACCCAGAGTCTTGAAACTGTTCATACTCCTGAAGTGTGAAAGGAACAAAAAGTCAGCAAGTCAAAGCAAGAGACTTGGGTACCAGGATTTTGTGTACCTACAATGTGCTGAAGCTAACCAGTCTTTGCCTGTTGCAAACAGAGGTGGCTGGGTGTGCATGTTCTTTACAAAAACTGATCTTCCCTGAAATGTTATAAACCACAATAAACAACAGTCAGTTTTAAGAAGACTGACAGCTGCACATGCCAGCAGTCCTGGTGCTAACCTCGTCAGACCTGCAAACACCATCAGGATGAACACTATGAGGTAACCCCTCAGGTCCTGCAAGACTGCTGTCCTATACAATCAATCATGTCCCAAAAGGGAGTCTCACTAGAAGCCAGTAAGAGGTTAAAAGCATTCACTGTCTGCAAAGACCTTCATTTTTATGTCTCACATGAATCTGCCTTCCTTACTGAACTAGAGAAGTGTTCTTTACGATCAAAGTCCAGATTTCTATCTCCAGTCCACCGGATTTCTGCCACACATCTAGAGGGCATGGCAGGTGGGTCTTGTTGGAAGTGTCTCTATCACTTTTTTTTTTAATGAAGACATTCACTGGCAACCTTTGATTTTTAACTCTTGAACACCTCAAACCCTGACTTTCAAAGGGAAATGTTAGTGGAAAGCCACCATCAAGAACAACTCAACTGCTCCTTATAAGGGATTAGCAGGACTAAGTTAACTCTGCAAAAGCTATTAAAATCCCACAGAATCCATAATCTATAAAACAGAAAATAAAGTCCAATCTGTATTTACCCAGGATACAAGAGCACAATAACACATATGCACATAGTCACATTATGGGAAGGCAGATAAAAAGAAGTCTCACCAATAATTCTTCTAGCCTCAGCAGCATGGACCTCTCCACTTCTTGCTTGCTTTCATCTCTGTTGCTGTTGTATATGTCAATTAATCCCTTCATGCAGGCTGACAACAGGCGCTTCCTCCAGGAATGCAGCTCTTCCGAGTTTTCAAGCACTCTAGATATGGCATCTGCCACCCTCCAACTGCAGAAAGATTTTTTTTTTATGTTGTAACATGCTTTTTGTATGCGATAAAGATGTCTTTCTGCCCAAGTGTAAAGTGACAGATTTTCTGAAGAGAGGATGTCAGCATTGTTCACAATATTTTCATTCATGCATATCTATCACAACACTTTATAGGACAAGCTGAGTCCTGAAACAGGGAAACTGGACTTGCCTACCTCTCGATATTTTCTGCTTTCTCGAGAGCAGCAGGAAGCTGGTCAATAAGGCTTCGCAGCCCTTTGCTTTCTGAAGATGGCAACAACTTTGAAAGAACTTGCAGTTTCACAGTGGTCTCATGCGATGCTTCTGTGTCTTGCCATACACCGCAGAGCTCCTTCCACAGAGCTTTCCTCAAGACAGGTGTGACAGCTGAGACCACTGTTGGGGGAGAGCAGGGGATATAGGTTCCACCATCTAAGTGTGTTAAGTAACAACAGACTTATAATTACAAAAATCCCAAATCACTTTTCTAATAGAGGCTCATGTTACTTAGTTTCTAGGAAATTACATGACAGTAGCTGCTAATCTGCTACAGAGAAGTGCACTCTCTATTGCTCCATAGTACCATTAGGTCTTTTCCCTACTTGAAATTCTCCTAGATAGAGTTGGCTTTCCCCACCAACTGCTGCAGTCAGTCTGTTTTTGTTGTTCACATTTCTATGCAATATGAGATATGAAAACAAAGTGATCCTGTTCTATCGAGTTGAACCATAACTTGTAGTTTTGCTGGTAGAAAATTTAACAGTCATGTCAATTTAATATTGGTGTTCGTTTGGAAAGTTTTGGACTGCCAATTTAGGAAGGCATTACTGTAGGAAGCTGTATTTGGAGATTTATTTTAGAAGGAAATTTTGGACTCTTGTACAAGTGAAAGCTTACACTCTGCAAAACCATATGGCTATGGCATTCCACTCACCAGATAGGGTTCTATCTACGCCCAAGAAAAAGTTTTTACCTCCTATACTAAGCCAAGATAAGCATGAAGACAGATTTTCACATGCACTAAGTGGTAAGGGCTTCAAAAGAGAAAACTGAGCACTAGCAACTCTAAGAATACTTTGCTTCAGTCCAACAGGCAAGCTTCGTTACAGTCCTTTACCTTTTATACTGGAGAGGTGCTTCTAAGAGAATAATCAGAAGTTAAACATGTAACTGTTATCACCCCTACTTATTGTGCAGAGGATGGAAAACTTTAGAGCCAGAAAAGCCCACACGGAGAATCTGGCCTCCCAAATCAAAAACAGGGATCAGCTGTGGCTTTACCTGCAGAAGGTCGGGTGAAATCATACTGGTCTCTGCATTGCAAATACACATTAAAGAGTGGAAGAAAACCCTCCATGTTTTTCCTGAGGTACTTCGCAGTGGCACCGCTCAGACACCACAGCTCAAACTGCAGCAGGTGAGTCCTACAGTGTTTTAGCAGCGTGCCCACGATGGCAAGGCAGGTTTCTGACATCTGGTTAAGGCAGTGAACATGCACCTCTATGCTGACTGCATGTGCAAGGACTGGCTCGCTTTGGAGAGCCTGAAGGAAAACTTTCTCCAAATCTTTGCTGGCTGATGCTGTCATCAGTATCCCCAAAGCTTTAATGTGCTCTGTGGACAGCAGTAGTTCTCCTTGTTGGGTCTGCCTTTGGTAGCTCTCCGTGAGAAGCTGCACCAAAATCTGTCCGTAGAAGCTTAATTGTTTCCCTTTTTTAGGGGATTTTTCAGATTTCTGAGTAGTCAAGCTCATCTCGGGAAGTCGCAGCATGGTTAAAGTGATCTCCTTCAGCTGCGCTGCAGCCATGTGCATGTGCAGCTCCTCCAGAGCCTCCAGCTGATGAGACTTCTTGGGAGAGACCTGGCTTCTGTCTTTCCCTGCAGCCTGTAGCTCTTTCAAGACACTTTTTGTGATAGCTTCAAAGTACTTGGATAACACGTGTTTGTGATCCATGCTCTGCAGCATCGGGGCACCCATTTTCAAGAGCTGGAGCACACCGGAATTGAGGTGAGCCGAGAGGAGCTTCACAGTGACAGGATTCAAACTGTGCTGAGGAAGAGAACGTTGTTCTAAAGCCAGGAACCAACTCTCCAGCGTAGGGTGTCTGAAAATCAACATCAGCATATCTTCTAGTGTCTGTAACAAATGGTTGCAACAATATCACTGAATTGATAAATTATAGGCGGGGGGAAGGGGGGAATATCATTCATCTACCTGTTTTGCAGAGTATGTTTTTACAATTAGTGAACATGAAATTGTCTATTAACTGGTCAGAAGATAAAAATATTTACTAATTACATGCACATAAATACCATTCTTTCAACATATATGATGTGGGAGGCATGCCTTCACTCCACATGCTTCATGTGTCTCAGCATTTCCAGAGGAAAACTGTGTATTCTGGGGTTTGTCAACACAGTCCCATTCTAATCTTCATAAATCCACAGAACAGATAAAAGGGGGCAAAAATTCACTCCTCCAAGTACATAATCTGCATAACCAGGCTTTACGCTGGGCTTATGGAGTAGAATTTCTTCTGCAAAGGTGAGAAATCTCTGTCAGGACCTCTCCTGAACACATTCCAGCTTAAGGATGAGACTGTGGATGATGGAGTTGGTCAAATTAACATTGCAACAAAACATCTGTTTCCCTAGAGAATAAATAAAATCAACATTTACTAACAAGTGTGTTTCTGGCGGCTGTATCAAGAGATTTGGTACCTTGTCATTTGAAGATTCCTCTGTAACCAGAGCTTCTTCATCCACAAAGAGATTTGATTCAGTTTGATGCTCTTCTCGTTTCTTCTGATTATCCAACTCGATCTGATTTCCCCGGCACAACAGGCTGCTCAGCAGGTCCACATAGAGGTCAACAAGGCGAGGACCAGAAGTTTTACTAAGCTGTGAAAATACAGACACCTTGAAAGTTCAGAAAAGAGAAGGATGGGAGCAGAAGGATATTTACCTAACAGGAACAGAAATTAACTAAGAACTTCCTAGACTGCAACCTTTTCTGAGAGAAGGAATCACCCTCCTCTGTAGAAACTTGATTCTAAGAAAAGTCTGAGGGTATCAAATAAATATTTATACATTTTAATCTACACTGCAACTTTTCATGTAACACAGGCCAGTAAATTTCACTCTCTAGAAAGGCTTCTTACGGAGACCCATGAGATGGAATTAAAATATGGAGTTTATTTGCACTACACATAGATCAGTAAGGTAACCCATGCAAAGTAAATCCAAGACTCCTCAACAATTAGGGCAGATGTTTGTTCACAAATTAGGTGCAGGTTTGTCTGTTGCTCTATAGTATCAGTGAGAGCTGAGCACATGACAAAACACCAGAATTGAATTATTACATTTTAACAATCAAGTCATTTGTACTTTCTGCTTTAAAATTAAATAAACCAACCCTTAATATCATCATAACATTGCTCTTACATTGCCGAAGTTCTCCACTGTGGATTTCAGGTATAACAACACTTGCTTTACTCCTAACAAAAGCTGTTCAGGTGGGACCTGGGAAGCCAAATCTCTCAATTTTGTCTGGATATCGTCTTCCAGTAAGGTATTGCTTCCTCTCTCATAGGCTTTCTTTAGCAAAGGGGTAAACACAGAATCCAGGGCTACAGCAGGCTCTTTGCCCATTTCTTTGTGTTTTTTAAACTGTTTAAAATGGAAAAAACATAAAAGAAAAATAAAGATGAGTATGAATCAAAAGTTTTTTCAGGTACCTTTGCTTTGAAACGAGTTCTGTGCTAAAACTGGGACTGAAGTTCCAGAAGCACATGTGTACAGTCCCGTCCTCACAGAGCTAGTCACAGGTATCCCATGGGGAACCTGCACACAGTCACTGCTGGGCTAACAGAAAAACACATGAACACTGAGCACAGCTGGTCTGTGCATGCCCAACCCCATACCTGGGTGACACCAACCACCATAATCTGGTCCCTTGGGCCACACTGTATTTTATGCTACACTGTGCCTGATAAGGAGCCGAACTCTGAGTGGCTGCATACAACCCCTGAGCCCTGGTTTCACTTCCCAGACCCAGCACAGACCTCTTCTATCATTAGAGAAAAGCCCTTGAGCAAATTTGAGTCACAACCTGATCAAGAAGCAATATAGAATTAGCTTAATGTAAATGCACTTTCTGATGGAAATGTAACCTTTATGCAGTGTGAGGTTTTATAGTAAGTAATACTGGCTCAAGCATTCAAGTGACTTCAGGTATGGCATACCACAGGTTGCTGAGATTGCTGGGGTATCCAGAGACTGTAGTACTGGTTAAATTGGTAGAGCTGAGGATACTTAGAAACTTTCAGTGACTGCAGATCTTTATCGTAGAGCTGAAACATCAAGCAGAGGGCGAGGGGATCTCTTTGACAGTGCAGGAGGTCAGTGAAAACAGCAACAAGATACTCTATGACGTGTGCTCCTAGAAAAGCAAAATAAAAAATGAAACCTCTGTTGACAGAACTAATCTGAAGGAGTAGACACTAAGGCAATCCTCTTTCCTTAAGGCCTGGGCAGCAGGCCATATAGCATTGTTTTTAAAAGCACTGAACAGGATTAAAAGGTGTTTGTGATAAGCTAGACAAGTGTTTCTGACCCACTGAGGTATCTGGAAAAATCCTCCATACAGTAGTCCTTGCTTGATGTAAATAATCACCCCACTTTAAGATACATGCTCAGGTTGGCCTTTCTCCTTCCAGACACGCATACACTAACTCCACTTTCACTATGTCATGCTAAACTTATCTATATTTTGACGGGTAAGGACCACAGCCCCGCACCACCTAAGAGCAGAACAGATATCTACTGGGGGGAACACACCCAGGTTAACATGCACTGGTTAAATATGGAGGATTTTCTTGCAGAATGGGGATGCTCAGTTGCACCCCAGGTGCTATTCAACAGCCAAATATACATAGGGCTTAGTGAGGCACTGTGGAGTTGGCAAATCCTGCTCTGAGGCCAACTGCTGCCCCTGTTATACCTTGCTCCTCCAAATCCTTTCCTCAATAAGGTGGTAGAACTTGGCAGCATTCAGCCCTGGAGCTTCCAGGTCAAGACTGTATATGCAGGAAAGTTATCTCTGCTCCTCACATCCCCTCTAAACTGTGCTCAGAGCTTGGGGTCATTTTCCTCCTCCATTTCCCTGCATCTCATATGGCAAAACTGGTTTCTCTTCTTCTAACCTGGGCAAGTTTTTTTTCCCACAGTAGGAACTTCCTGAAGTCAAATGGCAGTTCATAGAATGCCCAAATTTCCACCTGTTTTCTTTTCTCCAGAAACCCAAAGCTTCTTTAGGGTCAGGAAAAAAGGACAGAAGCACACCATAAGCTTTAATGCTTCTCAAGTAGGGAATGCCATGGCAAGCACCTCCTTCTGCTTGCAAGGAAGACAATAAAATGAAGCTCATTCAGTAAGGATGATCCCACTTCCGCTCCACTAGCACAGATGATACCAAGAAACAAAAGTCTGTACCTGTTCCATTTTCAGTCTGAAGCAACAGTATATTCCTGGCTTCTAATGCAGCAGGGACAACAGCACTGAATGGAAATGTTTGGATAATCATGTCTTCATTTAAAGTGAACCCAATTTCTTCATCCAAGCCATCACTGCCCTCAATTAGGACATCCACCATATCCAGGACATCTATTAAATGGGAAAAAAAAGTAAGCAGAGGTTTCGGACTAACTAGGAAACCACAGAAGTAGAATCCAACAAGACAGCTTCTGAATTCCCCTAGCAGAAAAAAGTATGAAAGACACATTCATCTAGCAATGTAATGGTAAACACAACTGTACAATTCACGGTCTCCTACAGTGTGCTTAGCTTTACTTCTTGCTTTTCAACACTGCTATACAACTGACAGAAGAAAGGGAAGGGAAGAGCTGCATCACCTACCACTATCACAACGGCTTTAGGTAAGGATTATCAGAGCGTAAGAGTGACAGGAAATACATATGGCAAAGTATGAAGGAAGCAGCCACTTCCTCACTAAAAGAACATCCTGACTGAGCAGTCCTTGAAGAGTTTCTCAGCTCTACACGGCCACAGAAACAAATCTTGGTCATGAAAGAGTCAAAGACTGCTTTAACATATGAAGAAAATACCATGTATTCTGTGGCTGGCATTACACCTCTGTAGCAGTCAGCTCAAGGCAACTGATGCACATTGCTATGGAGTGTTAAACCACCTCAACTATCCTACATTTATGTACTGCAAATTCCTACACATGGACTGTTACAGCACAACAACTAGCATGTGGTAAGTTGCCCAAGTGTCCACATCTGCAGAATTTTTACTTTGTCTGCAGTAGAGCTGTGACTGGTCCCAAAAAACAGGAGCAGCAAAATTCCAGCTGTGTGCCAGGGAGTAAGTAAGTTCCCTGGGCGCCTCATCCCTCTCCTCCTGGATGAACACATATGAGCAGCCCCAGGGAGAGGAACTGTAGTAGTTTTCATTTTATTTAAAAAATGCTACTGCAGAAGTCTGAAGAGAGATTTAAAACACTGCTAAAATGGCATAAGTCCATAAAAAATTACTTTTGGGGGTTAAGTGGTAACTTTGCAATTGAGACTTCTACCTCTGATACAAAATACAACTGAAGGGCTGAATCCTGTAGGCCCTTACTTAAGCAAGATTTCTACAGTTACCAGTCATCCATCTGCAGATTAGGGCGTGAAAATTTAGCACAAAGTCTCGGAATCCTCCATTGTTGAGGGAATCATCACATACCGTCAATGTGAGAGACAGGGATGCTGACGTTATCAGAGTCTTGTTTAAACATATTAACTTGGAGCATACTGGCTTCCTGAACAAGGTCTGCTGCTTTATCTGTATATGGATAGGGGTTTGTCACCAGTTTCAACAGGATCTGTCAGGAGAGGTTGAGAGAGAAACATAAGTCTACAGGCTACCATATCTTGTTAATACAGACTATGTGCTCAAAGTGGTTGGAAGCTGGGAAAGTTTTAGGAGGACAGCTTCCATACACTTCTGCAGGAATCTACCTATGGTTACTTCTGTGCATAGGACACTGCGTCTGAAGGCAAAAGAAATCTCCACTGCAATTTTGCATCTGAAGTGCTACCACAGACTCAGTCCCTGGGCAAACTGCAATGAAAAGGAAGCACTGGGCATTTAACATTCTGAAAGGTAAACAAGAAATGTCAGCTTTTATTGTAAAAGATGACAGTTTACTCGGGTCTGATAATTTTGGCAGGTATTGCCACATAAAGAGGAGATAAGAGCTACTCCCTCTCCCCCAACATTCTACCCTTTTATCAACAATGCTGTAATAACAACTTATCTTTCTGGATTTAATTTTCCTCCAAATCATTTCGCTGTCCTCCCACCCAAGACAAGAAAGATGTCAGCTCTGTATAAAGAATTACAAACACTGCTTTTCTCAGAATTCATTCACTGATCTTTGACACTTTTCTCAACAATACCAAGAAAATAATTAGTTTCCATTAATGCTATTCTTGGCATTGTTAGTCTGGCTAATTTCAACAGTAGTTACCCTTTCCAAAAACTGAATCACTGCTTCCTTTTTGTCTTCTTTTGTATTATCCAAGTGTCCCAGCCAAACTGAAAGTTCCTTCCATGTGTACTCGAACACTCCGCTGTCACGTAAAACCTGTCCAGAAAACCAAAGCAGGGGGTAAATAAAAAAACAAAACCAAAACAGAAACAAACTCCCAAAAAGCACAGATCTTTTAGAATAGCAGCTTCATGTTTTCTTCTTGGAAAGAAAAAGAGTAAGTTGATGAAAAGAAATATCTGTCATTCTTACCCCCTCAGTTCAAGAGGCCTTATTGCTAATCACCAAGACTACTCTAACTGCAAAAGAGAGGGTAAAACTGAATGCATTTTTTAAAACAAAATCTCCCAAGACTGCATCGTCTGACCTCAGCATAACTAGGGCCAAGGCCTAGTGTCTTCACCATGGCTGTTTTGCTTACTGCTCTCTCAGGAGGAGCAGCAAGAAGCAATACATGACTACATTACAGATGACAGATGAAACCCTGAGCTTTGCCAGACACACGCACACAGGAGCTGTAGGAAAAGGGCAACAGGCGGTCCTGGGCCTTTAAGAATGACCAAAGTAAAAGGAAAAATATGTCTTACTCTCTCACAACTAGGAAAAATCAGCTGTGAGCAACTTCTTTCTGCTCCTGTCTTCTCAGAGCCCCTCCTCCTCTCACCTACTGTCTGCAGCACAAACCCAGTACAGCTCCGCTTGGTTCTTGCCTTCACACTGACCACGTGTATGGGATGGATCCCATACGCACCCCATTCAAGCACACTGCCAACAGCTACTCTCCGGCCTGGCCAGCCAGCATATGTCAATCTCACTGTGAACATCCACTCCCCTGTGTTAGGAACACAAGACTTCCAGAGGCGCTCAGGAATCTACTCCAGCGCACACTGGGGCAGCGTGGAGCAGATGCAGAGGCCATTGTGCTATAACACCTGCAGCGCTGTAGCCCCTCTGCCACTTCCCACGGTGTGGGGACACAGAGTAAAAGAGCTGGTTGCAGCACAGAGCCACAGCCAGGGACAATCCATCTCGCTGGTCACAGGTAGCAGAAGAGCCTTGTATGTTGGACAGCCTCAGCAGAGCTAGGGTGTCCTCTGATCCATCACATGGCCTGAAATACAAGATGTTTCCCCTGCAACACAGGCTACAAGCACTGTCTCACACACTGGTAAGGAAGGTGCTCCCAGGGCACAGCCAAAGGTAAGAGCCAGGATAAAGGCTGGCAGGACCTCTGGTCCAAGCACATCCTTCTGTTGTCAGCACTCAGTCAGCACAAGCCTTACTGAGGTCAAAGTTGCCTGGACACAGAGCACTTGTTCCCTCCACCTTACTAGATCTTACTCTTACAATTTCAGGGGAGCAGGCTATACTGCTTTAAGAGGGTTGTACATCTTTATACCATTATAGCACATAACAAAAAGAATCATACCCTTAAAAACAACCTGTAGGGAGGTTTTTGAAAACTATTGATGTAATATAAAGGAAAATCACTGCTAAATTAAATCTAAATCAGGCACCTTGTGCTTAGAAGAGTTGAGCAGATGGGTAAACAGTCAAATAAACGAACAGTGGGTCGTGACACAGCAAGGTCCAGAGAGTAGCGTAGGCATACTCACGGTTGCTGTGGGTGGTGAGGTAGACGCAATTTTACCACAGTCAAGTAACAGACATTAACATATTTAGAATTTTTTTCCCCACTTCCATGCTATCTAAATTCAGGCCCTTATCCGCGGCACCTAAATTAGGAACTTGGTGATCCTGTGCTTTGTCTGTAAAAGAAAGAAAGGAGGAGGATGGAGCAGAGGAGAAGGAGGAAGATCTGTCTGAAGGACAATCCAGATGACAGGCAATCTGAACCGCACAGTGGTAGAACCACTTGGTCCTCACTCTAAACAACAGAAGAAACCTTGACCAGCTTCCTAACTCCGGCACCTATGTTAAATAACTGCAATTACGCGGGATGAATCTGTGCTTTTGTTTCTCCCCACACACAAAATACAAAGGAAGCTATCACAGCTCGTTTGTTCTACATTTACTCTGTGTATACCACCATCAGCTATAAAAATAACAACACGAATCTGACAGGATAATTCATTTAAATAAAGCGGAAAAAAAGAAAAAGGATTCATTTTTAAATAACAAACTATTTTTGGTAGAGTCTCAAAATAGAAAATACACTTGCAGGTCTTGTGAAAGCAGGCAGGAACAGCATGTGAAATCCAAAAACATGCCTTCCGATTATATGGCACTGTGTTGAAAAATAAGCAAAACACACTCATTAACATCTATTCTTAGCAGTCTTTCTGCTGACATAACTGCCCTAACTTCACTGCTCATGTATTCTTTTCAGAAAAAATGAAATTGATTGAATCTAAAAGAGGAAACAAGAATGAGTCAGGCAGCCCACGTCTCCACTCAGCAGAAGAATTCAAATACACTAGAAAAACTGTACTGGGTAGATTTTAATTGAGATATTCCTTGCTGTGAGACAAAGCTAACCTGCCTTTAAACCCTTAGAGGGATCAAGGGCAACTAAAACTTAATTCAGTCACTGTAACTTGGGTGTAGCGAATTGGATGTTACAACTGCACTTTGTGATTGACATTAAATGCAGAAATTAAATGCACAAAGATGTACACAAACTTGTATGCCACTACTACTATAGGACACCACACAAGGAGCCTTGTTCAAGGCTTAGAACAACTTTTTGGATTATCTGTTAGGGGAGACAGTTGTTTGGTTGGGTTTGTTTTTAGCAAAGGTCTCTACTTAGATAACTAAAATATGGCCAGTTTAAAAAAAAAGGATACTGAAACTGACTCCTGCTGGCGCCCTTGTGAGATTTGTAGTTGATCAGCACTCCTTAAAAGTCAGATAACTTATCTAAATGCACAGAAGGGGATTTTAATGCATTCTAAAGACAAAAGTACTCCCTGCATCAGAGCTCATATCAGACTGTAACAAACAGGACTATTCTGCAAGGCCACAAGCAAACTAGCTAAGGCTTTCGGAAGGCTAGAGTGATGAGGTACAGATTAAATAGAGGAGGATAAAATAGAAAGATCAGATATAATCTGATCTGATATAATCTGTACTAACTACATCGGTTTATTACAGTATGGGAATTAATTCAGGCTGGGGGGGATAGGGAAATGCTAAAGACATTTTCTTTATTATTTCATCAACTGTTGCAGCAAATTCAGTTAATAGCATTTATTTTCATAGAATATTTAGCCAATACGTCGTTATCTTACAGGAATTTCCAAGAACAGCCATGGAAAACAGGAAAGATAACTGTTGGCCATACAACCACAGTAAAGGTATCTGCTTTAAGGAAAATTTTAGGATACAGAAATTTTAGACCAACAGGATATAGTGAAAATCCTGATATTTCAGACAAAACACTTACCTTGATGATCAGTTTTTTGGTTGAAATTTTCAGATGAGAATGGTTACTTGTAACAAACATTTTCATCAGTAGATAGAATACTGATTTTTCACCAGACACCTTCTCTGTCTCAGACACATCCTAAAAGAAAAATAAATTAAAATTCCCCAGTATAGCAACACTGGACGGGATTATGTTGCACTGAAGCAGACGCAGATATTAAAAGTATATTATTTTAAAGACCTGCCCAAAAATACCAAATGAATGGGATAATTCATACTACTTTGCATTCAGTGATCCAGGAATATGAGTGCAATGGCTTTTTTGGAAAATGGAATAATACAGGAGCAACAGAAACACCAACTAATACAAGGGTCCAAGATCAAGCCACCTTCCTCCCCAATCATCCAATCTACCTCTATTTCTGTTATCCCCAGGATTTCAGATTTCCTACCATTACTGTCTGAATAAGAAATAGAATAATTTAAGAGACTGATCCCCAAAGAAGAGGAAAATAATGCAAGTCACAGGTATGCTGAATGCTTTCTGAACATCAAATGACAACCCTCCAGCCACCTCCCCCACTTTTCTCCCTGACTTGCACTTGATACCTGACAACCAGAACCCCTTGTAACGTTGCCAGATTTGGCTTTTACCTTTTTTGTTAAAACTTGCCTATACTAGAAGGTCAAACTCGCAAGAAAATACATTAGCTTCTTTGCCTGTTTCCATGTTTTCCTTTACTTGCTCTAAACTCTTCCTCAGTTTTCCTTTACGGCCAACTGAAAAGGACAGAAAGTCTCCGCCACGGCAGGGTCACAGTCACAACACCCACAGGTCTCTCTGCTTCTGCACAAAGCCAGGCCCATTCTTTTCTCCAGATACGAAAAGCAGACTCTCTAAAGCTCTCTTGCTCTACAGGCTTGCAGTAAAGAAGAGAGTAGGGGCCCTGAAGGTTTCCGGTAATTATGGAGAGGAGTGAGAGACTTAACGAATGCCAGAACCATCTCTGGGAATGAGTGGGATGGCTCCCATCAGCAACTTATTTCTTCGGTCTGAAATCTCAGGATTTTCAGACAAGTGGAAACCAGCGAATTCTCAGTCTTGCCCCTCTCCAAGGACAAGAAGAGCTGAAGAAACCTTGTCCAGCCCACTTCAGGGAGGCAAAATTTTCTGTCCTTGTAGAAAAACTTCTCAGCTCAGAAGGGATTCTTCACTAATGCTAAGACACTAATTCCTACTGGTTTTACAAAAGGGTCACCTCCTAAAATGACTGGACTGGCACTAGTTTAAAACTAGGGAGTGCCAGATATAAAGATTTGAGGACAACAGGCTGAAGAAACATAAATTTGCCTTGAAGTCTCTTACCTGTACTCTGAACCAGGCAAATTTATTCGCAGGAAGTTCCAAAGCCACTTTCAGTATATGGTGCTGCAGAACAGGAGGGACCTCCTCTCGCAGGCCCTTCTCTGTGACGATACCTGAGGTTTCAAAGCAACATGATCAATTTCAATTTGGTATATCCCCCTGAGATTTCAGGAACACTAACCATTTAGAGTGTTAAACCACCACTGTGACATAAGCTGACAATCCACCAATTTTCATACCATCAGATCCCCAGACAAACTATGGTTATGTTTGGCCAATCTAAGGCTGGAATCCAGCCCTTAGCAGGGAAAGTCTAACACCCACCCCTGGCACAAGCCATCACTGGTGCATGGGAATACAAAATCTCTTCTATTAGTCTCAGTGACCCTGAAAAGCTGTGTCCTACAGGAAGTAAAGAGGATGGATAAACTGGAGATCCAAACACAGAATTTGAGTAGATAACAAATCTTAACGCTTATACAGTTATGTTATTTGCTACAGGCTATGGAACTTGACACTTTTGTGTGTCTCTATATCACTTTTATCATCTGCTTACAATAACTGCTTTGGCATAGCCTCAGAATTATTCACCTCACAGGTCACACAGCTGTGCAGAGACACCCTCAGTGTGCTACAAAAATTGACTTGCCCACACTTTAACTGCAGTTAAGCGACGTACAGAGATGAACTGTATAAAGCTTTGATGTCAGTGTGTTTTTCATAGTCTGTGTAGTACCCTTGTGGCCCACAATAGAGAACAACAAATTTTTAAAAGGTAGCATCACTACGAAGTCTAGCCTACAGTAAGACCAAACAATAAAGCTGCATCAGCTGTGAAAAGCATATATTGCTACAAGGTAGGAAAACATCCTGCCTTTGGAGTGTATGTTTCAATCAGGGCGAAGGGAAGGAATGACAGAATTCTCAAGCTGGCATCTGAGGGAAGGAAGCCTCATGATTAAATTACACCATCATTTTCTACCATATCACCTTTCATCAAAATTAATATCCAGGCTTACTTCACTACATTTATTTGAGAACGACATTTTATTTTCGATCCTGTTCAACTTTTTATTCCATACTGTAACAAAACATACTATCACTGAGACTTCTGCCTCACAAAAAGGTGCCCTGCCTTCTGTTCATTTTGAAAAAAGCAGACCAACGCAAGAAATAATGGGATGAACGGGATATGTGATTCAGTGAGTCACTGAGTATATAAACCAATTAAATCTACTTTGTCAAAGGGAGGAAAAAAATCTCATACATGCGACAGACGATTCAAAGGGGTTTTTTTGTTTAAAGCCTCTTTTTTAGATTAGCAAATATGACGTCCATCTACAAGAAGGGCTGGAAGGAGGATCCAGGGAACTACAGGCCTATCAGTCTGACCTCGGTGCCAGGGAAGGTCATGGAGCAGATCATCCTGAGTGACATCACGCAGCATGTACAGGAGAACCAGGTGATCAGGCCCAGTCAACATGGGTTTATGAAAGGTAGGTCCTGTTTGATCAATCTGATCTCCTTCTATGACAAGGTGACACACTTAGTGGTGATGGAAAGGCTGCGGATGTTGTTTACCTAGACTTCAGCAAAGCCTTTGACACTGTATCCCACAGCATTCTCCTGGAGAAGCTGCAGCTCATGGCCTGGATGCGTATATTCTGCTATGGATAAAGAACTGGCTGGAGCGCCAGGCCCAAAGAGCTGTGGTGAATGGAGTCAAATCCAGCTGGCAGCTGGGCACAGGTGGTGTTCCCAGGGCTCAGTGTTGGGGCCAGTTCTGTTTCATCTCTTTATCAATGAACTGGATGAGGGGATCAACTGCACTCTTAGTAAGTTTGCAGATGACATAAAATTTGGTGGGAATGTTGATCTGCTGGACGGCAGGAAGGCCATACAGAGGGATCTGGACCAGGTGGATCATTGGGCTGAGGCCAGTTGTATGAGGTTTAACAAGGGCAAGTGCCGGGTCCTGCACTTGGGTCATAACAACCCCAGGCAGCGCTACAAGCTCGGAGAAGAGTGGCTGGAAAAGGACCTTGGGGTGCCAGCAGTGCACCCAGGTGGCCAAAAACGCCATCAGCATCCTGGCTTGTATCAGGAATAGTATGGCCAGCAGGACCAGGGCAGTGATCATCCCCCTGTATGCAGCACTGGTGAGGCCCCACCTCAAATCCTGTGTTCAGTTTTGGGCCCCTCACTACAAGAAAGACATTGAGGTGCTGGAGAGAGTTCAGAGAAGGGCAACAAAGCTGGTGAGGGGTCTGGAGCACAAGTCTGATGAGGAGCAGCTGAGGGAACTGGGGCAAACAGCCTGGAGAAAAGGAGGCTGAGGGGAGACCTTATTGCTCTCTACAACTACCTGAAAGGAGGTTGTAGCATGGAGGGTGTTGGTCTCTTCTCCCAAGTAGCAAGTGACAGGACAAGAGGAAATGGCCTCAAGTTGTGCCAGGGGAGGTTTAGATTGGATATTAGGAAAAATTTCTTCACAGAAGGGTTGTGAAGCACTGGAACAGGCTGCCCAGGGACGTGGTTGAGTTGCCATCCCTGGAGGCACTTGAGACATGTAGATGAGGTTCTTAGGGACATGGTTAAATGGTGAACTTGGCAGTGTTAGGTTTTCGTTTGGACTCAGTGATCTTAAAGTTCTCCAACCTAAACAATTCTATGATTCTATGATTTTTTTCACCTGACAGACTTTAACTGAGGCATTTACATGACCCCCCCTCCCTACCCATCCCAGACCTGCCTAAATCACTAAAACACAGATAGATTCTCTAGCTTGGTAGCCTATAAGCTCTGGTGGCCCACAGACAGTAATGATGCCCAAACATTTTGCTTTCTCCTCCAGCCTCAATTTTAAACGGATGCATTTATTATAACACAAACAGTATTGGAGGATCTTGCCCACAGTTCATAATTTGTGGCTCATCATCCTTGCAGGTACAGAACATCTCCGTCTACTTCTTTTTGCTGTATGAAATACCCTCCGTGAAGACGACATCAGAGACAAAAATACTACAATATTGCCAAAGTGCTTCTTCATAAATTTTCCACAAGAGATAATACCATATGGAATACTGTTCTTCTCCATACATACCGACAAACTATGATAAAATAATTCAAACCAAAGCAAACAGAAAAAATACTTGAATGTTTCCAGAGGTGACTGGTGAACTGGTATGTCCCTCTCTCTCCCCCAAACTTCCTGTGAACTGTCCTTTTAAAAAAATTTGTATCACTTCAGCTAATAAGTTTGGAAATAACTTACTTATGTTGGACTGTTGACATAAGTCAACAGTTATTACACCCCCAAATCTCATTAAGAGTTGGACATAAATCTTCCTCAGAAACATTAGCATTAAAACCCCATAAAGACCAAATTTTTGCAAGAATACGACACACAGAGAGGAAGACTGTAGCACTTACAACAATCAAGTGTAGCGAAGCAGCTAAGGAATTTAAGAGGGCAGACTGCCAGGGCACTGCACAAATAGCAACAATAAATGCCAAGACAATGAAGAAACTGAAATGAGTTACTTTTAGAAAACAGTTCTTTATCTACACAGAAGAGCAAACATTCCCTTCTGCTGTGGACTTTGTAAATAGCCAGAGAAAGCAATGAAGGTAACAGAAATACCCATCACATACCTTTTAGCAGCTTGCTAAAATCAAAGTTGCTTCGTGCTACCAAGTGGGGCACAACCTTCTGATAAAGGCATATGACCTGAAGTAGCGCAGCTTTCAGAAATAGTGTCTCAGCATCATCTGAACCTAAACAAAGTGTTAACTTAATTAGTTTCTCCTTCCTTCATACCAAGAGAGCACAGTGTAGCACCTACAGTATCAAACATGAGAATTACTGACTACATTTCCAATAGATTTGACTACGAAATGATCAGTTATCTTCTCCACTAACAAGAAGAAACATAAAAACCATGGAATCTCCAGTTTCATTCCCCAGCATTATGGCGTGAAAACTTTTAACACTAAATCAGCTTGTTCAGCACTTAAATTGGCAGTTGCCATTTCTAACTTGATTCTAAAGTGTTCACACCTATAAAAGAAAACCTCAGCATTTTAACACCCACTAGAAGAATCCAATCAGTCCCACTGCTGTTCAGTTTAAAGCTGAACAACAGAAAAAAGTGAAAAAAAAGGATATGGTCACACTGCTGGTTTCCAGGGACACTATTTTTACCTAATGCCCGGTAGGCTGGACTGTAGAACTGTATGAAACAGTACGCTAATTTATTATTTCAGTTAAAGATTTCTTTCTTTCTCTTCCCTCTTTCAGAATAATATTTTCTTCATGTGACCTCTTAGCAAGAGGAAGACAACAAATATCTGCATGGGATAAACACCAACTGCAGCTAATGCAGCCATCTACTTCTTAAGAAAAGCTATTTGAGCAGCTAAATATTGTTTCAGTTTATAACATGAAGACACAAAAAAGCTACTTGTTATCCAGTCACTAATGAAAGGAAGGACAATAAGTGAAGGGCAGCCAAAACTTTTTTTTAGCACCTACTTTTTCCCTGTTAACTGGATCTCCCTCAGGGAGCTATGAAGACCTGGCTGGATGCCATGCATAAACTTTGTTTGCCTGAGTCTCAACTCCCATTAAAAAAGAATTCTCTAGTGGCCAGAGTGCAAATAAAGCTGTAAAAGGTGAGCTGAGAGAAAGTGATACAGTCTTATCACCCTAGTGTGCAGAAAAAATACAGCTACAGCAGAGATTTGCTACCCCATTGGTTTCAGCAGGCACCCTCCAAATAAAGAGTCTTGAAGTGTGAGCATTGACAACTATTTTGCTGCCCAAAGCCACACGCATAAGGACACACACTGAAAAACTCTGCTCCAGGAAGTCTCACTGTGGAATATGTCCTATGAAGGGCATGAAACTGGCTGTAGATTAATCTTTAGTCTGTAAAGTAAAACATTGCAGGCTGCTAGCCAAGCTACAGAGAGTACTAAAACTTGCAGTTCTCTGCAATGGGACCAAGAAAGTAAGTCCTTCAGGAGTGACACTGGTTTTGGGAGAGGAAAACTGAAGCCTTCACTCCCATCCTCTCTCCCTCTTCCAACACTTGCATGTTTCTACTTCTGTGCTACAGCAACACAAGCATTCGTGCAGCCACAGTAACTGCTTCAAAAAAAATGAGCTCATGGTAAAATATGTTGGCCAAACTAAAATCCCTCCAAAAATTATTTTTTAGACATACCACGCTCCCTGCATGTTTTATCATGTGGCTGAAAAATACTCCTACAATCATAAAAGGGTCAAGGACAGGAAGGTTACATTCAACAAAGGGAACTGCAGAGTCCTCCACCGGAGAAACGCCATGCACCACTACACACTGGGGGCTACAGAGCTGGAAAGCAGCTTGGCAGAAAAGGATCTGGAGGTCCTGCTGGACACCAGGTTGAACATGAGCCAGCAATGTGCCCTTACCACAGAGAAGGCTACTGATGCCCTGGGCTGCATTAGGCAAAGCATTGCCAGCAGGTGAGGGAGGTGATCCTGCCCCTCTGCTCAGCACTGCTGAGGCCACAGCAGGAGTGCTGTGTCAGTTCCGGGCTCCCCAGTACAAAAAAGACATGGACATACTGGAGAGAGTCCAACAAACAGCCATGAAGGTGATGAAGGGACAGGAGCTTATCTCCTATGAAGGAAGGCAGGGAGAGCTGGGACTGTTCAGCCTGGAGAAGACTCAGAGGGATCTTATCAATGTGTATAAACACCTGAAAGGAGGATGAAAAGAGGACAGAGCCAGGCTCTTCTCAGTGGTGCCCAGCGACTAGAGGCAATGGGCACGAACTGAAACACAGGAGGTTTCCTCCATACATCAGGAAACACTTTCTCACGGTGAGGGTGGCCCAGCACTGCCACAGGCTGCCCAGAGAGGTTGGAGCCTCCATCCCTGGAGATATCTAAAAGCCATCTGGACATGGTCCTGGGCAACCAGGTTTGGGGAGGGGGTCTGGACAAGATGACCTTCAGAGGTACCTTCCAGCCTCAACCATTTGTGATTCTGTGACAGCAGAAAGGCAAACTGCTTAACCTCCTAGTAGCAATGGCAGCCTATTTGTCAAACTGTGTTCTTAGGCAATTCTGATACCGGTCAGAATTAAACTGCTCAAAGAACTGAACAAAATAAAGATGAACAGTAAATGTACTAGTGACTTCTGGACTCTGATGAAGCTAACTACCTTACATACGATAAGGATTTCACAACACCCGTTCACACATATGTTGGAAGGGGTAACTCCACCTGCTTTGCCTACCATGCTGTTCAGCAGCTTCTGCTGTGTCAGTCATTGCCTTCACAGTGGAGATATCACTCTCTCTTTTCTCCTCTTGGCCACCATGGTGCTCTCTCCCTTGCTTCAGAAGGGACTGCCAGACAGCCACTATATTGTTCATGTCTGGTAAAAGCTAGAAGCAAAAACAGTTAATTGCAATAGCTCTCCTGTGTGAGACAAAGCTCTTGTGATAAAAATATTCACAACCAATACAAGGATTTGCTGCTCTTGACAAAGGTTGGAACTGATCTTAAATGCAATCAGAAAAAGATCTCAAATCAACTACTGTACTTTCACTTCTGTAAAACATAAATACTGGAAATAACACTTTATTGAAAAAGTTTCCTGTAAAAAAATTACAGTTTAGTTCTTCATCCTCATGGTATATTTTCAATCCAAGTGCTACACCGTCTTGTAACTTCTTACTCGGAATGAACTCTGCTGGCTACAACTTCCCTGAACCAGGAGGATAATTCGATCTTGGAGAGAGAATTTGCTCTTGAGAGAGTCTGCTCTTGGAAATAATTTGCAGCACAATAGCTGCCAATATAACAAATTTGTCCTACAACAAAATTTTATTTGCAGTTCCATCAGCCAGCTTTGTTAGGAAATGTAGACTACTATCACACTACATATTAACACCTTTTAACCCACAGTATCTTTGGGCAGGGGGAGGGGAAGGCTATCTCTGGGCTCCCAAGCCATAACCACTTGGGGAAAAAGTTCAGAGGAGGAGTTATCTGCTGCAAAATTACTCACGTTATACCCCAATTTTCCCTTTATTTTGTACCTTGCTGACGGCTTCTCTGTACAGCTGGATGAATTCCTGCATCATCGACAGCGTGTATATTTCTGACTTCTGCCAAGTTTCTTCATTCAAACAGAACTCTATATTCTTCAAGGCTCTTCTCAGAACCATTGATACAAGCGACAGTACACTGTGCTTCACTACTGTGCTGGGTAACTAAAAGAAGGAAGTTAAATTGGTGACATTTCATCACTTCCTCTTATGCCTTGTACATACTCTGTACTCTGGATACATGTTAAAATTTGTTAATGAATTAATTATTTCCTAAACCTTGGCTTGCAGGAAAGAATCTGTAGGTTTTCAGATTCCCAGCCTAAATCACTAGTGAGCACTGGCAGAGCTGGTGCTTGTGAATGGTTCTTGGAAGCAGTGGCATTAGGTTTTAATCCATTTCCCAGTGCTTCCCCAAACCAGCTTTATCCTGGGACAGACACTATAAAACGTATGTAATCAACCAAATTAAGAAACTTATTGGACGAACACACATTTAAACAGTATTACCGAGGGCAGAAAAATCTGCTGAAATACTATAGACTGCTCTTACATTTAGTCCTTGGGTGAACATTATTTTATTGCACACTGCAGGGACTGTTGTTACCATCACCATGGAAAGCAACTTGGGAAGAGGAATAAACTCTGAAGTCTTAAAAGAATTGGAAATCTCTGGTTGAGCCTCATAGATCTGAAACAAAAATAACAATTTAATCAATCTCCAACAGCCTCAGAGGTAACAGTTCAATCTAGGGAGCATTTTACAGAAGGGCTTTGACTTGTCTAAAGTAACGACTGCATTAAATATCAAGTTTTATGCAGACATGCTACAGAGCATCCCCTAGACTCCTATTCAACTAACTGGAACATCTGTATGTGACCTGCACCACTGCTAAAGGCCACTCTTTTTCAACAGACTGCAAATCCTACTTGCCCATTTTAAGCTAAAGCAAAGAGGAACACTCAGAAAGGACAAAAGGTTTTTCTAGCTGAGCTTCTACGTTGCTGCATCTCAAAACATGTAACATCAACGTGATGTTTCCCACTGCTTCTTATGCCAATTCCTTCCTTCCTGGTTTAGTTAAATGTTTACAGAGTCGTCTGCTCCGAGCATGGCTTTTTACCAAATGACCTTCTAATTCTATGTCTACACTTTTTAAAGCAGCTGTGGCTCTAAGCCATGGCTTGCTTTCCTCGGGACCCACAGAAAACAGGATACCATTTTCATCCCCTCCATTTACCGTTTTCGACGTTTAGCAGCATCCTGCTGGTCCCTTCCTAACATACCTACAGTAATTGATGGTGTTATTTCAGAACCATTAAGTCCTTCCTGTTTAGCTCACTTAAACCTCAGTCACCTAATTTCCCCAGGGCTGAACTGGTTTGTTTAAAATCATTATTTGTGAAATATTGTGCCTGTTTGCTCTTTTAGTGATTTCAATAAATTCTAAAGCACTGTGCCTTTACAGCTGTGAACATATCTTCAGACATGAATTTTCTCTGATACAGAACAGCTGCTTCTGAAACAAAAAAACACCACTCCGTGATCCTCAGCTTAGTTCCTCTGAAATCAGTGAAATTTTGCCCATTGTCACTAGGAAGACCTCAGCTAAGAACATGAATTCGGAGTTAGTTTATGCCTAACACAGCCACACCACAGGCTGGCCGGGCCCTGTGCTGCACAGTACCCAAACTGTAACAAATTCTACAAAAGACTGGCATTACAATATCTGACTGTAATAAAAGCAAAGGCAGGCTTACCAATCTACTACCAAGTTCCTTTGCTTGATAACTTTTCTGTAGGTCAGGAACGTTTGACTTTACCATCTTTCCCACTACAATTTTGTGTAATTCTGCACTACTGGAGAGGTGTTGTGCATCATTCATACTCTTACCTTTTTGAGTAACTTTATATTGTCCATCCAAGCTGACTTCAGTCTAGGAACAAAGGAATAGTGCGTCTCCTTAAAGTATCTATTCAATAAATCTGGGCATACTTTAAGAATATTCACCATGAGATCAGCAACCATTTCATCTTCTGTTGCAGTTTTTAAACCAAGCAGAAAGCGCAGAAGCACCATATTTCCTCCCCTAGTGAAGACAAGAAAAAAAACACCTTTTAAAAAGAAATCCCTATTTCGATACTTTACATGCAATGCTAACTCTGCAACTCTTCTAACTGTTGCTGGGATAAATTCAAGGCAAGACTTCTCACACCACTGGCATAATTTCTGAGTTTATACTCAGAAAAGTAAGAACTGAATTTACTTCCAGGTTTTCTGCATAACAAAGAGTAATTACTTGTAATTAAACCCACAATGTTTTAGAAATATTCTAACCAAACTTCACAAAGCTAAAAATGCAGAATTGAAACAATAGTAAACTTGTAAGCATTTTCTGTGGTCTTTCAGTCCTCTTTTTTAAGTTTACTTCTGCATGTCCCTAAGCAAATGAGAATATTGCAGATACCAGATGAATACCAGCTAAAATTTTGCTCAAAGCAAGAGACAACCTGCTCTAGCACCACTCAGTGTTAGTACCCACTACTACAATCTAGTACCTTCTTTGTCCACCTAATGTGAGAACTCCTCCATGGAATTACAAGAGTATCAATTATTTTCTCTATCTATTATAATCGCAGTGAACACATATTTTAACTAGTTAGGCGATGAAAACAGTAGGGCAAATAGGTGCTTCCAGGTAAGTGTTGCAGGTCAAATTCTAACACTACCGAAATAAATGTTGACATTTTGTCAAAATCTGGGATAAACCACATCTGGTTCTACAAAATGTAAATTAGACTAGATATACTACTTACACTGCAGCTCTGATGCTTTATTTTCACCTCAAAACCAAAAAAATCTATGGTGCAAAATCACACCTTACAATAAGAGACCTCATCTAGTTATTCACAGAGATGTCTCAGAGAAACACGACTGCTGCCTAAGCCCCTATGAACAGGGTAGGGTGCTCTCTAGTAGGCAGAGGTATAAGGAGATCTCATAGTTTGATCTTGAAAAGATAAAACCAAAACAACCCAATGTGTTTATTTCTTCTGCCACAGAGGAAAGAGAAAGTAAAGCTCAATGAAGTTACTGGCAAAGGCCTAGAAGTACAGACAAGTTAACTAGCAAGGTCTCCCTTGTTCCTAGCAGAGAGCACACACACAATCTCAGCTGTCTGGTGACTTACTTGCCAGAAGTTCCAAGACTTGGATCATAGAAAGTTATGCCATGTTTCAGAGAGCAGCAGAGGTCCATTAAGAAATTATGGACAAGCTCCCGTACCATCATCTTTCCCACCTCTTCAGAACCGTGGGTCACCTATAGAAACCAAAAAGGGAGTTAAAAAGGCTGTCACAGAAGAAAAGATGACACCAATTTCACTGTTGTTTTTATGAAGCTCCTTTTATATAGTTTGACTTTTGTTCAGATTAATATGGCAAATTTCAATTTCTGTATTAAATACATTAAATATCGCAATATTTTTTGTTTCAAGGAAAGTAAACCTACCGAATTTAGGAACGTATGTACTATCTGCAGGGCATTACTGACTTAGGGCTTTTTGCTAAGAAGCCAGACAGAAGAAGATAGAGAAAAGTCAAGCTAACGTAGTGATACAAAACTTAGATAAATTGGGCAAGGCCATCCTGGGACTTTGAAGTCAATGATCTAATATTTAATCTGAAATAAACAACTTTCAACTGTACAGGCCAAGTCCACTATGAGGAAGTTAAGAAAGACCAAAAATCAGCACAAAGCACGTGAAACAAGCATATGTATGTTTTTGGGGCCAATTCGGTAGAAGACGGAACAACTTTACTACAGGGCAAGAAAGATGGAGAGCTAACAATGCACCGAATATGCCAACACTTCAGGGAAGGGAGGTGGGGCATCAATGCCATTATGGTCACCATACAAAAATGGAAGAAGTGACCAAATATCTACGTCAAGTAAAAAATTGGAAAAAAAAAAAGTGAACCCAGATTCCATTAACACTTTACCTCCAGCACAACTAAAAACCTCTACACATGAGAAGTCTCTTGACAACTACAGTTGGGAAATCACAAGCCATATGACTCACAAGGACTGCATGAAATTTTAAGAAATTAAAATTACTCAAAACTGAAATGTAGGTTTATGAATAAGATTTGCATTGCTCCATGCAGACACCTACTAGAAACAGAACTCCTCCAGAGAGTGTTTACAATATATCAGGATTGGAATGCCAGAGGCATAAACATCCAGTAGAAGAAGGCAGTTGTTCAGTGTTTGAAGTTTTGAAGAATGGTTGGGCTCCTAAAGACCAAGGGTTAATCAACACAAAGGTGAAAATTTGCAGCCCAAACCCACTGGAAACACAGAAGCCTTTTTACTGCTTTACACTGGGCTTACAGTCATGCCTTAGATATTCCCATAGTGAAAAGGAGGAAAAAAAGAGATTACAAGATTAAGAAAAGCAAAAAAGTGAAAATGTAACCTGTTTATGAGATGACAAAATATCTGCGGTACTAACCCACCAGCTGTGGCCCTGATCCTTGTCTCATTTATGACTTTAAGAATGTGATTTCATGGACCAGTAGCATCAATAATGGCTCAACCCTCAGAAATCCTGCCAGCCTCTCAAAAAGTGCAAACTGAAAAGGCTGGCAGCTATCTCGGGAGCTCAGCTCTCTGTGCTGGTTTGACCGAAAATGAATTAATTTTCCTTTATGCAGTTAGAAACCTTTCTTTTTCACAGCTAGCACCGTCACTGTTTGAATTTAGCTTGAGAACAAGAGATAACACCCCAGCACAGAGTTAATGTTTTTAACTGCTCTTGTCTGGGAGCCAAGAACATTCTGAGTGCTCTGCCCACAGGTGTGAGACAGTGAGGAAGGGGGGCATAGATGGGGCAGAGCTTGACTGACATGCAGACTGATCAATAAAAGTATTCCATCCCATTAGTGTCTTGCTTCATATTTGAGGAGAGTCAGGATCTTCTGGTTTGACTGTCTCTCTCTTTGTTGGAGCTGTGACAGAAACCTGTTCGGGGGAGTTCAGTTTGGGACTTTCATTAGTTTGGCCTGTTGCCATCTCGCTGTTCTGCAGAGGCCTCTGGGCCTTTCTGCCTTTTTTCTCTCTCCTCTCTCCAAGACCAGCTGCTCACGACCAGGTGCTGTTTCCTAGAACTGGCTGCTTGATGCGGATGGAGCTTGTGAGGAATTGCATTGAGTATATTTATTTTATATTCTCTTATATATAGATACATATTTAGTAGTAGTGTATTAGTATTTTGTTACTTAATTAAACTTTGTTTATCTCAATCCCGGTTTCTCCCTTTCCATTCTCTTCTCTATTTGGGGGGTGGGGTTGGAGTGAGCGAGTGGCTATTGTGGTTATATTGCTAGCTCGTGTTAAACCATGGCAGTCTCGTATCAGATCAGTGTGTAGGATGGGAACTAGCTATGTGGCAAGAACATGGCTCCTGATATATTCTCCTATGGAGAGAAATGTTTGTTCAGGCTGTGGAATGAATACAGCACTCTCACCCGAAAGCCCCATTTCTCCCTGGCTAACAGATCTGCACTGCAGTTCTGGTCATGAGAGAGGGGAAATAAACACTCCTCCTCAAGCAGTGAGAAGCAGGAGAAAGTCAAGGTTTCTTTTCAAGTAGCTTCAGTAGATCCCTCTTCTTGAGTATCTCAAGGTTGGAGCAACTGGGAGCTATTTCAAAGCCTGTGGGCTGCAAGAGGGGCATGGGGGGGAAATGCAGGACAAGGACTAGGAGGTACAAAGAAATAAGTTACCAGACCTTTAAATCCCCAGGGCTGACATCAGTAATCCCATTCCACCGGTAAAGTGAAGAAATGTGAATCAACACGTCTGCAGTAAAAAAGCGCACTTTCTGGGTTTTGGTGATATTTTTATTTTGAACGACCTGAAAACAATGAGAAAAAACCCCAAACAAGTATTAATTGCAAGTTATCACAAAATAACAGCAAATTAGCAATGCACTTCATTCTTCCAGTACAGACACAGCTCGCTCTCCTCACCACAGTGACAGAAGGTTCTGCCTGTCCTGTTAGCACTTCTTTCAGATGCTCCTGCTCCCACCTTGATATGGATGAAGCCATAGGACTCCACATGCTGAGCGGGACAGACTTGCAAGTTCAACTAGAGAGCACAGAATGTATTTAGACAGCCACAGACTAGGATAATGGAAACCTACCAGTTCAGATGGTAGGACCTGCTACAAGTAAAGTTTGAGTGAAAGGGAAAACACAGTGGAGGAAGTTCTTAGAAGTTCTCCTACTGTTTTATCCAGTCCTTGTTTTTTTAAATCTCATCTTCCTTGCTAAACTAAAGGAGTCAGGCAGTGTGTTAGCTTTCACCAATAACATAACACGACATGATGTATGATTCCCACATGGGAAAAGGTTAATTTAGAAAACAAAGTTTCAGGGAGGTTTATTTTACATTTAAATGTTAGGTTTTTTCTCCTTCTTCCAAGGTTATTGCAATAGAAAAATGAAATAATATTTTTGGCTTTAAACTGTCACTTGTGGAAAATGTGAGTCTGAGACAGGCTCTTATGGTTACACTCTAAATTTGAAACTATATTTTCTTCCTTTCCTCAATTGGTCATACAACAGCCTGTGCAACATTGCAAGAGTATTTCAAAACAGAAATTTAAAAAAATCATAGTTACTGGAACTAAAAGCATTTAAAAATATATATATATATAAAAATAAATCTCTGGTGCAGCTACTGTACCAACAGCAGCAATAAGCTGGTGCATCACAGTGAAAGAGGCACTGCCATGCTCAGAACCTAAGGGACAACAGAGCATGGGAAACGCAGTCAAGACTAAACCAACTCACACACCCTTCAGCAATTCCTGCTTTCAAGTTTTCTGTCTCAACTGTGCTATATCACAAGGTTATTTCTGTCTGCTATCAAAGAATCAGAAAAAAAACAACTTCAAAGAGGAGCACACTTACCTCTCCAATGGTACTTTTGGATAGCAGGTGGAAGGTACCCTTTCTTTTTCACAAAAACTTCTGATTTTGGCAAGACAATTTTATGATAAGACTTCCCTTTTCCTCTACCCCACCAAGAAGTAACTTTGACTGAATTTATCTCCTGCAGCAGAAACCTTGCCATCCTAGCAGGAAGCAAGTCCAAAGACCAGCTACCCAGGGCCACAGGATGTGGCCCCAACGGAGCTCTACCAGGGCTGGTTGGGGAATGGTACCGCACACCCTTCAGCTGCAACCAGACAGCTCCTAGAAACCCATTTCATGCCACAGTCTCCATGCTAAAAACACACACAATCCTTTTTCTCCTGGAAAGAGGATACTGCGTGTCATCACCTAGTTCAGAGCTAACAAACTTAGCCAAATCTAGCTGACCTCCCCATTTCAGCATGAGACACATTAATTGAAGGACCAACCTTACTGCCACTGGAAGCACCAAAAAGACTCCAGTTCTTTTGACCTTCAGGCTTGGCACTGATGCAGTCACAACCCATGAAACAATCAGAATCTGCTGGACACCACATGCTAAAGATGAGCTGAAATTAGGGTCCAAGTACAAGCTATGCAATGACTTCCTTTAAAGGAGGGCATTGGAAAAGCGTAACAAGCTTCTCTCCTGAAACAGTAATACAGCCAAGCTATCAACCTTGAATGAATACTGGCAGTAATGGACACACTGAGAAACTTGCAGCAGCACAGTGCCAACATCCTAAAGAGCGATACATTTTATGAGAAATTACTGCAAAACTGTTTCCAGTAGCAAAGAAAACAAGAGACAACGCAGCTTCAAGGGCATATCATACCTTAGTTTTCAGTGTGGAAAGTAGAAGATTGACAGTGGAAACCTTGTCTTCCTTTATTTCAGAGCGAAGAATATCTGGAATGAAATCTAAGAAGACATTTCAAATGTTAAAATGTGAAAGCTATTTTCATACTAAAATGCTTCAGGGAATTCATATCCATTTCTCTTCAATGTCATATTTACCGTGCTGTTATATTTAAGGATGAACCAAAAGGCTGCAATCAGGGTTCAGGAGGATAATGTGTCTGTAACTAAAGTGATGAACAAGCAATGCTGGCAAACCTACCTTATTGTAACTAGCTAATGTGTCAACTTGGTTATTAACACTTATTGCAACAGCATCAGTCAACTTCAAACCTATTCTGGGCCCCAGAGTGCTGTGCACTATTGAAACTTGAGTAAATGCCTATCCTTTCCATTGAAGGAGTCACAGTTGTTTCACTGAGTGGTTCTCAAATCTTCAACCACATGCCTCATCTTTTGGCTCACCTGTGCATCCCAAAGTTAGAAAACTTCAGTTTACAGAGAACTTCAGTATCTCACAGGGGAATGCAAGCCAGCTGTGCTGACTGGATCTAGGTGTGCACTGCCATTCCCCATTCTGAAAGACCTGAACAACTGCGAGCAATTAAAGGAAACCAGCAGTCCCAGGGCAGCATGAACAACAGAAGCAGATCATTATGGCCGGTTCTCATTCCCTCATCCTAGAAGAAATGAAATGCTGCCAGCTAATGACTTGTATTTTTTAGAGCATTTCTAGATCCTTTCTGAATTCTTTCATAGCTTTACCAAGAGTCATAATTCACAACTTGAGGAACATCAGCAATAGACTGCAAACCATCAAAGTCAACAGAAGTGTTACATTATCTTCAGCCCATAAGGGATCAAATATTAATCAAGTGTCTGTAAGATTCAACTTTCTGGATCCTGTTTGACCCCCTCTCAAAGAGACATGGGTGTAACACACTCCTGTACTGCACTCCCATGAGATACCTCCATAAAGGATGCAAAGGACATTATACCAGTCTCCTGAATCTTTGATAAAAATCAGTCTAATGCAGTATGCAACAGCTGTCCCGCATGAGGACAAAAATGTATGCACAGTCTTTAACACTTTACAAAATATTTTTAATGCAATATATCCACTACTACTGTGTTATGAGCAAGGCTGAAGGCCATGAAGTTTTTTTTTCTGCTTATTGAATCTGTGGCCTCAAAGTTATACTACCTTTTTTACATGTGTCACCAAGGGCTTCCTATTTTTGCAGAGTTTTTGAAGACGGCAAACATTATTCTCAAGCAGAAGAGGCACTCATTAGAATACTGAAGAAGTTTAAAGCTTTTCAGGGACTAAGATTAAAAATATGTATTTTGTATCTTATTAGTACAGTTTAAGTGCTTCATATTTTGAATTAGCTCATATTTATTACCACCTATAAAAGACCCTGCCAAAAAAAAAAACAACAACAAAAAAAAACACAAACAAAAAACCACAAGCAATTGTGCTGTACCTTTTAGTTCCAGCACCTGTGTCAAGACTGCATTGTCACCAGCAATTAAAAACGAGAGAGCAAACTGAATATAGGCCATACGGACATCAGGTCTCCCCTAAAAAAAACAAAAGGCACTGTTAGCATACCAATTGTACACAACTGCAAAATTAATACTGCAACAATTGATTTTCATTGTAAGTACTACAAAAAGGTAAATTAAACAACTCCTATAAACATGTTGCATATAGCCATACACATTTTTCTATACAATACATCCACAGTATATTCATCTGAAAAACTTCTTGCATTAACCAGACCACAGTCTGTTAAAGTTAACATCAAAAAGGCAGGTATCCTAGTTTACCTATTTTTCAATTATCAACATACGAGACAGGCTGTAAATAAAAACCAAAACTTTCACAGTAGTTTCACGCCAAACCCTTGTACACACATCACTGAACATCCTCACTTCCGCACCACTTGGTACACTGGTGAATTCACAAAAACACTCAAGAATGGCAATGACAGTAGTGCTGCTGCAATTCCTTACTGCACAGGCTTCCAGAGCAGTGCCAGTCTTGAGGACTCCTGTCTCTTGTTGCCATTATGGAGCTGCAGTGCATTACACACATTCCCCAGCTATCACAGCTGCTCATGCAGCTACCCAGGTCATGTGACTAAGACTGCCAAAAAACCACAAACCTACCCTTAAAAAAGGGGCTAATATGTTATAAAACTACAAATTCAGGCACAGTGGAAGTAATGAAAGCGTTGACTAGAAAAGGATCATAGGATATAAACATGATTTATAACCTTTTGAAACTTATTGTGCAAAATTAAGCTATGTGTAAAAATGCCTGAAAGAAAATACTGACTAGGTTAAACATAAGACAGAAGTGACTTATGAAAGGGTTGAAAGAAGAAATAAAGAGAAAGAAATGAGATTTTGCTGTAAGCTCTGGGCCTGATACTTTTATATTAAAAAATTCACCTCTGATAGCCAGTTTTGACATAATAGTTTCACTGAAAGCTGAGCAAGAGTATGATCTTCAATCTGATCCTAGAAACATTTTTTTCTTGTACCTTACTTGCATATCTAATAAGCTTATGGTCAAATGACTACCTGCATCCAAACATTTTCATTTAAGGGGTGGAGATACTCTTAAACCTCTGCAGTAAGGTCAGTAACATGAAATCTGACATTCCCTAAATGGTTTATATATAAAGCAATCACGTAGAAGGCAAAAAAAACACACACACCCCTTTGTCCCCTAAACCACCTTTTACAGTCTCATTTTTGACCACAGGTGGCACAAACCCAACACAAATGTACACTTTTTTTTCTGCAAGTCATCTTTAAAAACTAGAAATAATGTATCAGCACTTAAAATAATAGCAGATTTATTATGCAGTTATATTTGGAATTAAATATAAATATTTTTGTTCTGAGACACTGGTTCAGATCAGCCCTGATTATTTTTAGCAAATGGCAAGGAAACAAGAAATAAAGTTCCTTTTGGAAAAAGAGGAGTGACTTTTGTACTCACTCACATATCCTCCTCAAGGATTTCCACAAAGAGACTGTTTAAATCTTCTGGATATATTTTCAAATGCAATTACTCTGACTGCACTACTACTGGGCAAGGAACTCTCAATTTCTACAACTGCAGAACCTCTATTTATTTCAATGGGACCAAATGCATTGGGAAAAAAAAAATGAGCTCTTCTCAAACACACCACTGAATAGTTTTCAGGAGTTTAATGTTCCTTTCACTCCATTTTAGACATTAAAAGGGTAGCCCACAAAAACTACACATTTATATTTCATCACAGCTTATTAGAACCAGACAAGGCACTTTGATGTTCTGCAGTAAATTCTACAAGGTGATGTAAAAACAAGATTATCCTGAGGAGCTCTGCACCCTGCCAAGATGAGAAAGACCAGCACGGGATGGAAAACAAAGCAGGCTATACCTCAAGGGCACAGGCCAGCTCTCCCACTACCACAAATACTCAGAAACATCTCCTGGGGATTTCTTATATAAGTGGATGGGAAGCTCTTACCCCATAGATCAGTTCTGCTGGCAATTAAAAACAATCAAAAAGCATTTCAGCCTGACACAGGACAAGAAGGAATAGGCAAGCTCTTGTAGACAAAAAAAAAAGTAAAGAGACTTTGACAACAGTTTAGTTTCAAATACTCGGCAGAAGAAAACTGATGGCACCATGGTGCAGCATTGCATGGCACACAGCAGCTTAATTTACCTTCTTACATCTTTTTTTCAATAATCCAGGCAGAAGCTTATTATTGAAATCAAAATGGCTATACACATCCCTTGCTGTATCTGGCCCCTGAGCCACCATTGCTGACAACAGGGTAAGGCACACACGGCTCATCCTAAAACAAAAGGCAGAAGAAAACCTGCAGGTTATTTCCAGGATGACAGTTACACAACCAACCAAATCAATAGATCAAAATTCAAAGAAATACCTTTTCCTGTAAAAGAAATTATCCCATTCCAGCTCCACCACCCACCCAAGGCTTTGGGAGCTTCAGGCATGAAGCAGTTCTGAGTCAGTGCCAACACGAGCAATCAAGATAGCTGTTAGGAAAGCATCCCCAGTCAAGCAAAGCTCTTGCTGCACTTGATGGGAGCTTTAGTTGAATAAGTAACCAACCACTTCAATGACTATCACAATGCAGATTTAGGCCAAACACACATTATTCCGCTATTCACAAAAGACTTAGATTTTCTTTGTGAACTGCCTATTTCTACAAGCTTATGTCTTGCACAGAGTCCCCACTCCTGCAACTGTTTCTCTACTTTACTGCCACAAGCAGGTCCATAGGAGTTACAGCTGGTGCTAAAGTTAAGGACACACACAGCACAGGTCAAACTAAGACTGATTTTTTTTGTGTTTCAGCTGAATGACAGAGGTTTTCTTCGGTTGAAGTATGTAGCATGACCCTGTCATAAACTAAATCCTAAGATCTACACTCAGTTTTCACTCTTGCTTACTGACCACTAGGAAAATTTGTCTGAGAAAACAGAATGGAAGTTAAAATGACAAAAACCACATTATTTTAGGCAGGATAATGGCAACTGGGAAGGAGGGGAGAGGGAAGAAGGGAAAGCCTATTTATAATCTTCCCAAAAATTACACTGTAATGAGAGGCTGGATATTCACTTTATAAAGTAGGATAAAAGGAAGAAAGTGTCAAAATTTAAGAACTCCTAAATTCATGGGAGTTTGCCATTTATTTCAACAAGAACATGACAGGGCCATTGGCTACAAGTCTGCAGATCTCCACCATGTGAACAGCCACTACCATTATGGGGTTTGGAATCTGTCCATCATGTTTCATTCATGGACAATTCGTAAGAAAGCCATATGACTGAAGCAGAGATCCCATCTAGACATAACACCACAATAAAATCCCTTTGCACACCGAAGAGGTAGCACAGAAGTAGTAGAGCATATACCATCAGAAATCTGCAGCCTCCTCTATGCAGGTTCTAGAAGGATTTCTCCAAAAGCTGTAATGAAGTACAGATCTTGCATAGTTTCAAAATTGACTTTACAATGTACCTATCCACTCATCTTTGGGATTCTATGTACAGTTAAAATGTTTGTTGCAGTAAGATCAACTGAGTGGTGCTGGAAGCACGGTTGTGTCCATGAACTGAAAAGCACAAAATTCTGGCCTGTCCAAAGACCGAAAGACAACCTATGCAGTCTCTCTTTTTTTCTCTCCCTTCCAGATTTGTATTAAGATTCCTCTGGCACTTGGAACTTATCTCAGCCTGTCCACAGGGCATGAGAAATTGTTGTGCAGACTGGATCAGATAACACGAGTGCTTAAACAGGCCTAAAATGGCCTTAGATTTAAAAGACAGGAAATGTTACAGAGGAAACAACAACAACAACAAAATCTATTATAGAAATGGAAATCTGACTACAAAAAATACAGTGAAATAAAGCACTCACTCAAGAGCAGCTTTTTTGCCATCATGACACAGATTGCTTAGACTTTGTCAACTACAAGAAAGCCCACTCGTCCCTGTTCCATGCAGTACATTTCACTTCACAAACCAAGTAGCATTAAAATAATAGGACTCAAGATACCATCCACCTTACCTCCCAGAAGGACAGGCATAACCAACGAAAACTAGCAGCCTCAGGAAAGTATCATATAGCATTAGATTGTGTATCATATCAGAGCTTCCACCTTGCAAAGACTTCCAAGTGCAATTATTTTATGAAACGTGGAACAGTATCACTACATAAAGGTGGATAACTAGGCAAAAAGTCAAGCTGAATTTTGCAACATGTTATACAAATGTGCAAGACCCAGACAGCTCCTCAGGATCAACTCAGAGCAACTGACAGAGATTCTCTGCAACAGTACAAAGTAAACTTACCTGTGATTTTCAGAATATAAAGCAGCATAGACCAATCTCATGTAGGAATGAATCAACTTTTTGACTATGTTCATTCCCACAACAGAAAAATGGGAGAGGTCACTGGCTGTCCTCAGTAAAATGGCCTCTAAAGCTTGAAAGATTAATATCATCTGTAAGACATAGGAATATGTTAATATCTGCCAATAGCAGGCACAGCTTGAAATTATTAGTGGAGCAAACAGTAACAAACACCATTTAAAAAAGAGTAACCCCATCACAAGAGGAAAGCTTCCACATATGAAGTCAAAGTTAACTTCTGAATTCTCTTCCAAATTAACACTTCCTTTTCTATTGGATTAGTTCTTAGAGAGTGAATTTTCAAGGAAGCCCCTATACAGATACTATATGAAAGACCAGAGAACCACAAGAGGCAAGTCAACTCCTCATTTTTTTTTTTTCAGTTGCTCAACTCATGAAATTCAGTAGTATGACAGGACAAGTTCCAGTGAAAGCCCAAGACAACATGCTGACTAAAGGCTTGGACAAATAAACTGAATGTCAAAAAGGGTTCCTCCTCAAATGGGAATTGAGACCTATATGCATGACTTGTCTGCATGTGCACAACAGCTTCTGGGGGTGCAAACGCAGACTGCAGCACAATTCTCAGCACAGGCTGATGGATCTCAAAGGCCATTTTCAAGCTGGAGGCTAAGGCTAATGAACTGATGCTTTATGACACAACTGCTAGCAAGTGCATAATGAAACATGTTCAAGAACACCATCTGAGGTGCTCCAGTCTTGCAGTTAACTCCTAGATGAGTGCAGAGTCCACACAGCACTGGGACTGTATTCATTACAAGTATTAGTCTCTAGTAGTAAAAGGATCTTGAATAAAGCACGTCACTGAACATGACACAAGTTGTCATAACACAGACAAAAATGATCATTTAACACAAAGATCGACAAGTGGAGGTTGAAAAGAACACTGCCCAATTTTACGTTATAAGCAGATTTAAGCTAATAATGCCACAGTATTCACAGTCAAAAGCATTTTTAAATTCTTTCATTCATCATTTCATTCATCATATTCTGATGAGGAAAAACTGTGTCCAGCTCAGATAAGAAAAGTGAGGCCAACTTTACCAGTGGCTTCCTAGAAATACAGATGTATCAGGGAGGTGTCTAGTTATCTAAAAACAATTACTTCTACTGGACTATTTTTCTGTTTGCCTAACTGCATCTGTCGACCTCCTTACTTTTGAAATGGCCTTCTAATAACATTTAAAGAACCTTTAACAGCTTGATTTTGGCAGGACTTCCAGTTGTGTGTATCATTAAATCCAGAAACATCCTTGCACTGAAAAGGACATTATTTCCCACTTGATCAGTGCTTCTGCCACTGCGACTTCAAGGAAAACAGACAAACAAACAAACAAACAACATACACAGCAAAACCCATCCCAAATTATCAGTTATTTATGCTGTAAAGCATTTCTTCAGTGGTTCCTCTCCCAGCCTCGATGCATGGTGCCAGTCACTAAACTACAGGGTGTTTCAGAAAGATGGACCCAACATGTTACAATTACACAAAAATTAATGAACCATTTAATGAGCTATCAAGCTTTAGTAACCATTTTACAAATGCTCTATGTTCCCTCCACTAGTTGAACAGACTGTCACAGTTTCGCGGTTGTGGAGATACAGCGATTCCAAATCGGGTGAAGCTTTTTGAAACGCCCTGTACAGCACGTCTGACTTACTTCACTTTCAGGTTTCCTCTCCCCGTCCAGAAGTTTGAAGATCTCAGCACACTCCATGGAAATTTTTACGTATCCCTCCACGACATCATATATCTCAGGCGACGGCAGCGTCTTCGCAACGGAGACGAAGGTCTCTAGACCTGCGAGGCCGGAGTGTCACCCGAGAGCCACCGCCTCCCGTGTCACACGCTACGAGCTGCCCCCTGCCCGGGCTCGGGGCCCAGAGGAGCAGCATGTACCAACGGGACAGCAACAGCCATCACCATCACCATCATCATCACCCTCACGCATTCCCCGCGCTCCTCGGGGAGGCACTCCAGCCGCGCCGCGTGCCTTTACCTCACCGCACCCCCCAGGCCCCTCACCCTTCCCGGCGGTGGTGGGGTCCCGCAGCAGCGCCTTGAAGCGGGCACCGTTGAACTCCTCCTCCTTCTTCTCTTTCTCCTCCTCACGGCAGGCTCGCTTGGCCGCCGGCGGGCCGGCCGCGGGCTCGCCGCGCCGCTTCACCGCCATGCTGCTGCCACTGCCCCCGCCCCGCAGAGGCCGCCCCGGAAGCGGCCGTGGCGGCGGCGCCGCGCCCCGGCAGGAAGCAGCGGCCGGCCCGGGGAACCGCCGCTCTGAGGAGGCGAGGGCCGGCCGCAGCGTAAAGTTCCCCCGCTGAATCGCTTATTTTATGTATTTTTTTAAATTTTATATTTAGTAGTAGTATTTTGTTACTTTATTAAACGGTTTTTAGCTCAGTCCACGGTTTCTTCCTTTGCTTTCGATTATTTGCTATACTTAGGAGCAGGGGGAGGTGGGGAGTGAATGAGCGGCTATCATGGTTTTGATTGCTAGCTGTGGTTAAACCGTGACCGGGGGTTTTGCTCAACCAAAGAGCTCCTAGGTGTAGTCTGGAATGTGGAGTCACTACTGGGAATGAGATGCACGTATTTCAAAGCACAGGTCGGCATGGCATCTGGCAAAGCAATTCCTCTCAAGAAAGTCAGAGGTGTTTTAAACTATTCAGAAAAAGCATTACTGAGCAAAACAGGCAGGTGAATGCACACATCTGCCCCAAGGGAACAAGGAAAATAAATGGGAGTTCAAAACCCCTATGCTGCTCCTTCCTTCTCAATCAGTTTTGAACCTCACAAACTTTCTCTACCATCATACAACTGCAAAGGAGCATTGCACAGCAAGTTTTAGTTTCACAGCATTCTGACGGAATAGCTCATACCCTCCTGCCTCTCCCAACATGTTTGGTGGGTGATGCTGTCTGTATTCTTCAGGTGAGCATAAGGGATTGTAAAAGGTGACTGCCTGCATGAACTGGAGAAGAAATCCAAACTTCTAAAGTTCCTCCGCTGCAAGTTCAGCCAGCAGTCTGTGCCATGCAGGGGCAGCATTTACAGCCCCTGCCCATCCCAGGCCCATCTCTCTCCATGAAGTTTCCCAGCGCTGCTGCTCCTCCCGCCTCTGCCCCAGCTGCCTTGCGGTTCGTACAGAGCCCCCTTGCCAGCAGCACTGCCCTGTGGCCCCTCCGGCCTCCCCTTCAGAGCTTTCCAGGAGGAAAATGATGCGTTGGAAAACGCCACGGCACGGGCGTGATGTTGTGCATGTAAGACTTGGCTGCTTGTTTCTGGTGATGGACGTGTCCCTGTCACACATTTCAGTTGACATTTCGTTGCCCAAACCTGCCCTGTGCCTACCGTTATTGCATGCCAGACAGCCGACCTTCCAGTGGGGCAATTGGTCCCCGGGGTGAAACGCAAAGGTGCTTTGTATGTGTGTGTGCATAAAGCATAAACTATACTTTGCGTCAGAGAACCACAGAATGGTTGGAGTTGGAAGGGACCTCTGGAGATCATCTAATCCAACCCACCTGATAAAGCAGGTTCACCCAGAGCAGATCGCACAGGAATATGTCCAGGCGGGTTTTGAATGTCTCCAGATAAGGAACCTCCACAACCTCTCTGGGCAGCCTGTTCCAGTGCTCTGGCATCCTCAAAGTAAAGAAGCTTCTCCTCATGTTTAGGTGGTACCTCCTGTGCTTCAGTCTATGCCCATTGCCCCTCATCCTATCATTGGGCACAACTGAAAGGAGTCTGGTCCATCCTCTTGACACCCACCCTTGAGATATTTATAAACATTGATGAGATCCCCTCTCAGCCTTCTCTTCTCCAGGCTGAACAGACCCAGCTCTCTCAGTTTCTCCTCATAAGAAAGGTGCTCTAGGCGCCTCATCATCTTCGTAGCTGCTGCTGTACTCCCTCTAGTAACTCCTTGTCCTTCTTAAACTGGGGAGCCCAGAATCATTTAGTCCAACCCACCTGCTAGAGTAGGCTCACCTAGAGCAGATCACACAGCAGTGTGAGTATGGGTTTGGTTGTCAGCACTATCAGTGCCCAAGTTGACAAAGAGCATTAAAAATAGTTATCACCATTTTTCTTTCCTGCCGCTTTGGAATGCATTGCTCACCTCATTTGAAGTGCATCCACATGATCCTCACTGGTACTGCTGAGGGGTGAAAGCTTCTGGGGTAGGAAGACTTCAAAAGCAGACCTCCAGAACCCTGCAACAGTCTCTCATCCATCAGTGCTCCCAAAGCCAAGCAGGCTTTTGTCTCCACAGACATCGCAGTTTCACAGTCCCATGCCGTCCTGAACCAAGAAGACACAGATTTTGGAGTGGAAGGGGAAAGCACGGGGTAGCAGAGGGAGGAGAGAAGTTCTTGAGATACTAGGGGAAAAGTAAAATGGTTGTTAGTTTGCAAAAGCAATAGTCTTAAACTGATTTCCAGTTAACTGGCTGTGTTTCCATTACATTTTAAAATCTGTCCGGTTAAAACACCTTATATAAACACTAAAAATTACAAACAAATAATGAGATACTATACAAGGGTACAGGTTGCCTGTCAGCTTGTGAAACACATTACTCAGGGTGGCCCAATATATTGTTTTCTAGACTTAAATTGAAACCAGAGGTTTTGCTTTCAGCAAGAGTTATTCCAGGAGAAGTAGAGCGATAAGGAGGAATGGAAAAAGTCTTGTTCTGATAAACTGATATGAAATGCCAATAGTTGAAACAGTAGCAGAAGATAAAGGAGATTGTTATGTCAGTAAGAGAAAATGAAAATCAAGTTAGAGATCTATCAAAACCAGATTCTTATTCTTATTTACAAGTAATAAATAAAAGTGGTATTAATGGTTTTATGTTTTTCCTGACATGAGTTTTTGTTAAAACTGTTTTTTTAACAAAATCCTGTTTAAAGAAGTGATCCAGAAGAGGGCAACATTAACAGCTGTTCTAGGATTCAGGATGAATAAATGCTTTAATGCTGATGGAACATGCTATGATGTTTTGAGAACAGATAGTGTGTAAAATAAAAGAAGGTGAAGTTAGAATGCAGCAAAGGGTAAAATAAAAGGAGTACCTGAGACAGAAAGGAAATATGTAAATATTAATTGCTAGATACTAGGTACAAGGGCTTTTTTAAAGTACCATAGAAAAACAAGGCTAAAAAGCATCTTAATGATGCTAGTTACATCATACTCCAAACACTACTACTGCTTTATGATATTTTCAGAAATACTTAATTATAACTCAGTAGATTTCAACTATTTTTCTGCTTGCTTTGATAGCATTTTCATTTGGAATTCACCACAGTATAGCAAATTCTATGTGAAGGCACAATTCAATTCTCTTATTTAATTCTGTTCAGTTCTTCCATAAAACATTACTGGTGGGTTACTCTGGATGATGGGAATCCTTTGTCTCAACCTTAAAGTTTTCCAGAAGTTGGACGGCACATAATATGGAAAGTAAATATCATTCTCAAGAGAGAGTTGTTTTAGTTTTGAGGTGAAGAAAATGAAGGCTAGAGCTAGTAGAGTTGAGAAAATATTTATTTAGCACAGCTTTTAAAAAGCTTAAAGCACCCATATTGATATCTTCCAGGTAAAAGTCAAGTTATCAGAGTTACAAGCCCGATCACTATTTTCACACCATATTTCATAGAATATCTAGTATAAAAATATTACTGCAAAGTGTTAATGAAAATTATTTTAATTTCAACTTTAAATTAAATTATTATCTCCTCTTGCTGCCTGAGTAGCTGTCATAGGCTTTAACAGGGATAGTTAGGAAGACTGTTAATTTCACTTCAAGCCAGATTATTTCCATGTTCTTGCTGTAGTGTACTTTGAAGCCTATGTCCTTTTCTTTCTCTATTATAGCTATGACAGTTTTTCTCCCCCAAGTCTGTTTTTTGGCCAGCTCCATTCATGGAGGCACAATCGAAGAATGCGAGATCAAGCTTAAAGTTCATCTGCTCTGTTGTGCCTACATGTTCAACAGATGTAAACAGTTAATGAGTCAAGAATTAATCTCTAAGATGCCCAGTTTTCAGTAAATTGAAAGATAGTTCTGTGATTCTTGCCAGATGAACGTATAATAATTTCCAAGATACACATTACCCCTTTTGGCATTTGCTAGTCTGAAAAATAATTCTCAGTCCTTCTCATGAAATATAACTCTTGCCCTCCTTCAAAAAACAGTTCCAGACACAAAAGTAATCAAGCCAAGTGACCCTTTCCTGCATCAGCCATCATCTGACCTCTGAAGCCTTTGCTAGCTTGAACCATATCTAGACTACCAAGTCCCAGCCCTGCCGTCCTGCCTAATTTGTCTCCCAAACTTAACCATTATCCCTAGCTCTAGGAACCTCACTCATGCAATCCTGAAGACAAAATCTGCTTTGGCAGATTAGGCCAGTCCTCACCCAATACCTTAATCAAGGTCTGTTTTCTGGTTTCAGCCACAAACCCTCCTATCTTCCTCACACAGCCCCTATCTCTGGCCTTTAGCTGCAGCTCAGCAACACTGGCTACGCCAGCCCTCAAACTTAAGTCTGTTGATATGAACTTGTATAATTTCCTAACCATGCCCTGGTGACCCTTGCTAAGCTCAGCCTGATCTCCTGGCCTGCAACCTCACACTACAGTTGAGTGACTATTCCTATGAGTAGGGCCACTCACAGACCCATACCTAAACTGAGCTATACATCTGATTCTAATCCCGGCTCAGACTTTACCTTTAAAACCACTGATGTTTGGTTTAGCAGAGTCCCTGGCAGTTACAGTACCACTGCACCGCTAGTGTTCTTAGTGGTGGTACCACTTGGTGCCCATATATGATCTGTGATCTGCTCCACACTAACTTTGGGCCACAGCACGTAAGAAATGCAGTAGTTTCTTATAATGAATTTTTCATTTGATGTTTAAATTAATTATAGAAAGCATTCAGAGGGACTGAATATAATAAAAAACCACATATTTGTTCTCAGAGTTCTTTCATGGTTTACAGAATAGAAAAGTTTCCTTCAGCTTTTTCCAAAATTTCAAGTTCCTGTGTGACATACATCTGTTCATCAGATCTTTCCACTTTCCAGCCTTTGACACCTGAGACATGGGATCACAGAGGGAGAAAGGGTGGATGCTGCCAAGAGACGGACTAAGAGTCAGGACCACTTCTTCAACACAGTCTCACAAGAAGGGAATATTCCCAACATAGACCAGCACTATCACTTCTTCCTCATCACATGTCCAGTGCCCCATACTCCCACCACCCTCACTCTAAGCAGCCCAGTGCCAGCTCACACACTTGGAGAAATTAACATTGCAAAGCTTGAATTCCAGAAATTTAGAAACAAGAGTTCTGGGTGATACACAGGAATGGTATATGGACTCAGGAACTGAGTGGGTGGGCTGGGCTGAGGCAAGAACTCCAGTGAAACTGCCCTGCAATGCTGATGCCTCTCTGATGTAAGTAGTTTGGCAATTTAGTAAAACCACAGCTTTTTTTGTTCTGCATCATGAAAAATAAAATCACTCCTCCTCCAGCCTCTTAGTTACTTCAGCTGGAGCAGCACTTCTCTGAATAGCTCAAGGAGTGCATTTAAAAACCTGACTAATGACAGTTTATCTTCCCAGCATTACACCAGAGCCTTATCGATATCAAAGGACCCAACTCGCCTGTGGCGTCAGCAGTATTAACATGCATTAGCACCAGGGTTTTGAGCCAGAGCGCGGTATGAGTCGGGAATCAGGCTGCTTGCCCAGATGCTGAAGATGGGTGGAAAGATTAGAAAAGAAGGGAAGAGGACAGAAGAGCAGGAAGGTCAGTGAGCAGGCTGGGAAGAGCTAAAGGAGGTATGAACTGACAGCAGCTATGGGTATTTCCTTGCGATAAAATGAATAAACACTTCAATTTAACATACAGACCCTTTGGCACTATGGGATAGTTACATCCAGAGGCAGAAAAAGAGTATCTTCCATGCATACTGAAATCCTTCCTACCTTCTATATACAGAATAATCTTCAATAATCGTCAAGCTTGAGTTAGTTTAACGTAGTCATTAAACCTCTCTTCAGAATTTACCATGGAACCCTCATGGCCCGGAAAGGAAAAGCAAGCATTTAGAAACAATGCAATATTAGTTTCAAATTTTGTTATTTGCTCCTTATCTTGGGGTGCTCAGATTGAATTAGTCTGAGGCTGGATCTCAAAACTATTCACTCTCATTGATTAGATATTGACAGAGGCTACTCTTTTTTCTGGAAATACTGGGTTTGCATGCCTAACTCGAGAGACCTTGAGGACTGATTTCCCAAGGCTTTTGGAAAACCCACCACTTTTTCAGTGCTTTGACATTGATTCTGTGGCTTTAAAAAGCTGCTGTCTTGAATTTCAAGTACACAAAATCATTAGGCATTTTGGAAAATCTTATCCTAAATACATACTTAAGGAGAAAGAGTAAACCCATAGTGAGTCACTTTCACAAGTAAACAGGCTGATTTCCAAGACTGTGGTCCACTCAGAAGCTCTGTCCTAATGTCCTTCCTAAACTGAGAGGTAAGACACATGGTCTTTTCTAGTCTGTCTTGGAAGATTCATGTCAGGAAGTGACCAGGGATGACTTATATGCTAAGGCAGACAAGAGGTCAAGAACAACAAATCCAGGACCTTTTTTCTCAGTGCATTTGTTCTTCCTCCACCTTGGGCCTTTTTTTTCTCTTGTTTGCAGCACTAAGCTCCGTAAAATGGGGCATGCCTCTGTCATGAAGGAGGTGATTTAGGGTTCTTCTTGCTGCAGAACAGTGTTTAGATTTCTTAAATCTGCTGTGTGCATCCGCCACAGGCTCTTACTTCATGTCTATACAAGTGCCTAGGTGTACTGCTAGAAGAAATAATCCATATACAGGAGAGGTACCAGTAAGACTGGTAAGAGCAACACAACTGGTGAAGGGACTTGAACACAATATCTATGGGGAGAGGCTGAGGGAGCTGGGCTTGTTTAGTCTGGAGAAGAGGAGGCTTAGAGGTGACCTCATCACTATCTAGAACTACCTGAAGGGAAGTTATAGCCAGGTGGGCAGTTAGCAATAGGACAAGGGGGCATGGGCTTAAACTCTGCCAGGGGAAATTTAGGCTGGATATTAGAAAGAAATTCTTTCCAGAGAGAGTGGTCAGGCATTGGAATGGCTGCCCAGGGAGGTGGAGGACTCACCGTCCCTGGAGGTTTTTAAACTGAGATTGGACATGGCACTTAGTGCCATGATCTAGTAAATGGACTGGAGTTGGACCAGGGGTTGGACTTGATGATCTCTGAGGTCTTTTCCAACCCAGTCGATTCTGTGATTCTGTGATTCAGGAATGTGAGGAGCAGTGGCCTTTGCTGTGTGTGGGGAGGATGCTGGAATGAGATTTCGTTCAGATGGGATGAAACATGAGGAGATTGGTTTCACAAACTTGATGTGTTCCATCTTACTTCTTTTTTGTGAAGTGGTCAGGGTCTCTATGGCGTTATGATTAGTTGAGCCAAGAGCTGACTATGCAGGAAGCAGCTTATGACCACAAAACTCAAAACTTGTAAGCTAATTTCGCTTTCTCTGAAGTGAGTCAAAAAATGGCAGAAAATAGGAAATATTTCCCCTCCTTCTAAGCCTGCTGGGTGAAGTACTGTGCTCTGTATTCATTCAAACTTCTACTGAGATGTCTGAGAATGTTTCCTAACTACGGCTTGCAGAATTGCTCCTCTCAAGTTCAAATTATTGCACACTTGAAGATCTTGTTAGAACTTAAAATCTGTAGCACTCTGTGAGAACTTACAGCATCCAAATCACATTTAGGATTGAAAAAATACAAAAGAGGCTTTTCTACCAGTATTTTCATTCTTGTATCCATAGAAATAGAGGTCGAATCAGGAAAAATGTGCTATGTTATTTTAAATAATCACCATATAGTGATTACTGTAAAGCATGTGCTTTGTTTTAACTGGTCTGGCACTCATTTCCATAGAAACAGAGAGAGGATAGCAGCCTGCTTGTTTGAACTGTCGTGTGGATTTCATCTGTGTCACAATGTAGGAATATAAAGCATTTTAAAATGTGGGAAAAGCCTGGGGTTTTCTACTTAGATTTTTTTTTTTACCCTCAAAAGCCAAAGAGAACATCAGTGAACTTCTTGGAAACTTTATTCTGGGACGAGAAAATAAAAATGACACATAAATTTATGGGAGAGAAAAGAGTAAGAAAAAGCAGTAGGAGGTATAGTGGGTAGATGTGTATATATATGTATGTGAAAAAGTATTTCTGAGATTGTCTATTTCTGATATTTTTTGTTATGGTGCTATAGATCTTGTGATTTTTTTTTTTTACTAATAGAAAATTTTAAGCCATCTAACTCAACTGTCTTCTATTATTTTACATTGTTTGTTCATTTCCTAACTGACAGCACCAATTTTATTAGAATTTCCATACACTAAGCCATGATACGAGTTTCAAATTGGCAATTTGGCTAAAGTTCAGAGAAAAATGAATAATATGGAGAAAAAAGAAATTAAGAGCTCAGATTTTGGCTTTGCTCCTGAAAAGCCTCCATGCCACAACATAGTTCCTGCATTTTTGACACTGTGAAATGATTTCTTTTGTCCCCAAGTTGAAAAGAAACTGTTTGAAGCAGACATGATATCTAGCCTGCATTTGAACTTATAGGCTTTCATTTTTTCTTTCAGGAAAACATGAATCTCACTCCTGTTACTTATAAGGAAAGGCCAAGGCTGAGAGATTCTGGAATTTTACATGCTGAACGTGTCTGGATTAGTTGAATTGTCTTCCAATGACTGCACATTGCCAGCTTGTAGAAGCTGCTTTCAAGGCTATGGCAGAGAAACACATTCTGTACATCAGGATAAATAATGCTTTCTTCCTTCCTACCTTTGCGGTTTACACTGCTGAGGACAGCAGGGATTACCAAAAACATTACAGATTAGAGATTAATGTTGAATAGCAAAGTAGCTCCCATCCAGAGGGAGTGGGCGAGAAATGGCAGTGCCATTTTACTGAAAACATGTCTTCAATTCCTGTTGGCTACAATGTCCAGAAGTTGCATCCCTCCACAGGGAGGCTTCCCTAAAAGGCAGATATCTACATATAGGAGCACCCAGCAGCCTCTTGTGTTGTTATTCAACCCTCACTGCTTCACCTCCCTGGAGGTTACCTACAGCATTTTGAACCTCTCCAAGTTTAGTCATTGCACTTGAAGACTGCCTTTGCCTTTGGGTTATACCTTCACAGTGCCAAAAACATACCAGGCTCATTCCTGCACTACTGGGATGTTTTTTTCCTTACAGCACCACAGGGCTAGAAAAAGCCGTGTTGTCTCACTGGAAAGAGAAGATTCACAAGTTCTCATCAGGCAAACGGCCGCGCAGGATCTTCCGATTCAAAGAATTTCAAGCATGAGTACATGATATTTCTCAGTGATTTTTGACATTTTATATGTTCTTCTGCGTTGTTTGTGCACTTGTCACAGTTCCACTGTCTACTCAGAGTCACATACAACAGTTGCCATTGTTGACATCTATGCTCCAGGAATTAAGGAGCAATTCACAGAGAAGGAGGTGAAACAGCTCCTGTTAGAGCTATAGCAGGTGGCCTGAATATGAGAACTGTCTCCAGGAACTGTACAGGGACTGAGGTTCTGGCATCCTGAAGCCATAGATCATCTGACTGCACTCACTTGAAGCTATTGTAGATACGTAGTTACGGTAGACATGGCAGGTAGACAAGTAAGTTCACTGTAGTCATCTAAACACCTTTCTAGAAGACCCATGTGTGATCCATGCTTCTTTTATGGATGGGTAAAAATCTATGCCACTTATAACATTCCCCTGGCATTAATTTCTACCTTTGGTGGAACTGACCTCTCAGTTCGAGTGCAGGAAGTGTCAGATTAAATGACCAGGTATGGCAATATAAATGGAAAAATTGAGAGGAGTAGGCAGGAGACTCCCACAAGTCTCCTTCCAGTACCACAGTTGGAAGGCATAGGGCAACTGGTTCAGTTCAGAGGCAAACACTGTCCTTATCTGAAGCAGCCAGAAGGAAGAGCTTCACACACCTGGCGTGCTTGTTTGCAGTTGCAGATGCTTCAGAGCTATTCTATTTTATCCTGTTTTTTCGGCATCTTTGATCCTAGTTATCTGAATTCAGTAAAACGTGAAGCAATGTCCCTGACCTCAGGCAGGTTCATGTTAAACTTAGTTTGTTCTTATCTGCCCAGGACTAAGGAAACATGGCTATAATATGTGTGTTACCCAGTTGTTGTTCTGTGTGTGAAGAGGGAGAGAGTGAGGAAAGAAAGTGGACTCAAATTCAAACATGAAGTTCAAGCTGGTCAAAGTTCAGTCTAACCTCCAGAAAGAGGTGCCAAAGTTTGGAAATTCAAACCTGGACAGGATTCAACTTCAGTTGGAGCAGGAGGAGAGGAACAGATTTAACAGAATTAGTTTGGTTCCGTCATCTCTCACCTATTCATGTTTTTTTTTTGCAGGAGAAAGATCAGTGTGAACATGCATGACAGGATGTAAACAACTTGATGTTCTTCCCTACCCACTTTATACTTGAGCACATCCCCAAGGCAGAAGACGCTTTTATGCCCTGTTTCCAGTGTTGTTTCTAGGCTCTCTTTCCCAAGGGCAGCTCTTACAGGAACTAGGAAATTAGTATCCTGATTTATTTCCTTTAGACCTCTATACCTTAAAAGGAGATTCAAATTATATTTGATGGTGGCTTAGCAGGTTGTAACAACAATTTGTTTGAACTTCCCACTGGTTTACTTTTCAGCCTTTCAAAAGATTTCAGGGAACAACCTGAACTCTCTCAAAGTAACGTCAAGATGTTTTCTCACTTTGCAATGAAAGCTTTCAGCAAGCCTACACACTTCAAACTCAGCTATGCTGAACTACACGAGTCTTAAAGCTAAGGGCTGCGATAAGGTGTTGTCAGGCAACAACATGAGGAAACGGAGAAAGGGAAAGTTTCTTTTGCAACGTGGAAGAGTCAGGGCCATTTCTTAACACAGCTGTTTGCCCAGTGAAATCTCCCATGCAGGGATCCTGCCGGGCGTAGCTGTCAGCTGGGCTTTCCCCAGAGACCTGTGAGACAGCGTCTGAAGACAGGAGGCTGGGCTGGAGGGGCAGATTTGGCAGGGTCTGAAGAAGAAGGTCTGAAGGAGGGGAGGCAGGGAAATTGTGCTGCAGGGGACAGGGAGTGATGCAGAGCATCTTGCATCTGTATTGCGAATAATACAAGCAGCGAAAATATTGTCACATGAGTCAGGGTGTGTGTCTTAAGTCCGTGACAGCCCTCTATCCATTGCCAAGCAGAATGAGGGGGGGGAAAAATAAGTTGAACACAAAGCCCTCCGCACAGGGTGTGAAGTAGAAACGACGCCCCTTAGCCAAGAGGGAGGTGCCGGGACCTCGAACTGCCCGGAGAGGGGTGGAGAGAGCCGGGGGAGGGCGGGCGAGGTGCAGCCGGGTCTGAGTCAGCCCGGCCCGCACGATGCGCGTTGAGGGCAGTGCCAGGCACGGCGCCGCCGAGGAGTCGCTTCCCTGCCCCACCGCCCCCGCGGGCTCCCCCGCAGCGGCGGCGACGCGTCTCCCGGGACCCCACGCCGACCGGGACCCACTCCCGCCGCGGCGGGGGGCGGCTGCGCTGCGGCCTCGGCCTCGGGCAGGGCTGCTCCGCCCTCCTCCTCCTCCTGCGCCCCGCCGCCAGCGCTGTCCCGGGGCAGCCGGCGCTGCCCCGCGGCGGAGGGTGCCCGGCGGGCCGGGGGTGGCAGCGCCGCCAGCCGGGGCCAGTTCCATCATGTGAGGAGACGGGTTTGCCCCCCCGCCCCGGAGCTGCCCTCTCCCGCACCATGAGGGACGGGGATGCGGGGCAGCACCCACGCCGGAGACAGGTAGAGCCCGGGCGGCTCCTCCGCCTCCTCTCCTGCCTGATCCTCGTGTGCAGCGCGGAGGTGGCGGCGCTCGCCGATTTCTCAGGTACGGGGCGGGCCGGCGGCGGCGGGGGGAGGGCCGGGACGTGGTGCCCGGGGCTGAGGGTCGCGGCATTAGGGCTCGGGGCTCTGCCGTGGCGGCTGCGGGGCTCGGCGGCGGCCGCCGAGGCAGGAGGAAGGCACCTGCGCCAGGGGTCTGGCGGCGCTGCCGGCTGCCTCCCATCCGTGACGCCGCCGGAGCGGGGAGCGGCCGTCGCAGCCCGGCACCCCCGGCCGGGCGCGGGTATGAGGTGCCGGGGCCACCTGCCTCCTGCGCTCCCCGGCCGGCTGGCGGACCCCGCCCGAAGCAGCTCGGGAAGCTGCGTATTGGACGGGCGAGCTCCAGGCACGGCGTGTCCCGGGGCCCGGACACGGGCCTGGACCCAGGGGAGCAGGGTCGGATGATTCAGATGTGCCGGAGCCGCGGTACCGTGTGAAGGAGGGAGGGAGGAAGAGAGGGGTGAAGGACTTCCAGAGGGGTCAGGTGGGAAGGGACGTGAGGACTCGGAGTGTCGGTTTCTTCTGAGCTGCGCGGTGGGAAAGCCACGCGTGAATCGGCCAGGGCCTGACGCGAAGTGCGTGGAAGTCCCTGGAAATGTTCCCACTTTCTCCTGGAGACTTGGAGTCGGGCCCTGAGTGAGCCGTCCCTAACTCCGGTAGCAAACAAACGCTGCGCTTCTCTCTGCTGGGAGAGCGTTTTGGCTGGTAGCGCTGGGATGGTGAGAGTCGCTTCGAAGCGAGCCGAGGGACTAGTTGTCATTCAGTACTAACGTATGTGATCTCTGCAGGGGTGCTGTCTCATTGCAAAATGTTACGACTGTAGAAATTGGAAAGATGTCCTTGTTTCCAGCAGAACAGAGAAGCAATTTTTCTTTTCTGATTGAGAAAACCGCACTCCTGTAACTTTTCTTGTGCTCCAGGACATCTCACTGCTGTTAGAAAATGATTTAGAAGAGCGATTTCTCTCCTTTATGTATTTCACAATAAGCACAGCATATTCTTGGCAGTTGCAAGCTTAAGGAACTGCCTCTAGGGCAAAAAACAAACCTTACCCTTAATGAAGAGAGGAGAACTTTCCAAAAGTCAGTTGAGTGCACCGGAACAGTGTTAATATATAATTAATAGTCCAAAAGTATTGTTATGCATATTAATATAGTTCATGTTAATACAGTTCAAAATGCTGGTGATGGTTCTGCAAAAACTATTTTCTCAGCCATAGGAAAATACAGTTTATGATGTCATTATTCTGTCCAGCTCTATAAGCCTGAACATTTCTAAATAAGCAGCCTGCAAATATAAAGAACAGAATTATATACTTGGATAAACTACCTTTCTTCTATTAGATTCTTTTCTACATGTAAAGGCTTTGAAATGCTTTGGCTCAACTACTGGCTTGTAGATGTTAGTTTTGGAATCACGTAGTAGTTCTCCACAAGAAAATAAAGGAAATGTTCAAATTTTTCCTTTCAAATAGCCGCAGAGTTAAAAAATATCCCTCCAGTTTATCTAGCAAAGTTCCTCTCACAAAAGTCTATTCACATTTCAAATGAAGTTATTTAGATAAGGTTATCCAAGATACATTTCAGAAGTGCGGCTGTATTCAGTATTTCATTGTGTACTGAACTTTCTGAATAGGTAGAATGACCAAAGTAAAATCTCTGTCTCACCTCAGAGATCAGCATTAAAAATGTCATGTGGACAATTTAGTAAATAAAATGTAGGAAAGAAAATCCGATTCCAAAATTCTTGCCAGACTGGGAAGTTTCCAAGCCTGAACAAATTATGCTCCCATTTTCTTTTTACTTTTAACGTGGAGATGTAATCCAGAATGACAGAAAAGTCCAAGATGTTATGCCAGCCTTTTAAAATAAGGGTATTCAGAGCACACAGAGAAGTTTTTAGCTACTTCAGAAGTAGGTGCAGTGGGCCAGGAACTGTCAGAGGTAACAGGGCATCCTGCAGTGCCATCCCCAGTCTAATACCTGTGGAAGAATTACAACAAGCTCCATAACAGCAGCTTCAAGCTGAGCTTCTAAAAGTTGTTGAATTACTTTCTTTGCACCCTCCCTCAGCAGGAACAGTGACTTGCTTTTCGTAAGCTCTGCTGAATTTACACGAAAACAAATCTGCCCCGTTTAAAGGGGCAGCGCCCAGCAGCTGCCAAGGTGTGGGCAGCTCCTGGGGGATTATCCTGAGGGATGAGGAGCGGGGAGCTGCTTCCCCCGGCTTTAACCTACCACCTGCGCTTCTTTCACTCTTACAGAAAGGGTCAGGTCTAACTCTGCCCTTCTGAGGGTAAAGCTTCCAGGCAGCAGGTTACAGGTTTCCGTGTGATGGCAAAAGGAACTGAGATCTGGACTGTTAGTGTGCTCAGCACAATTTGACCTGGCACTGGGAATTTAGGAGTGCACAGACAACTGGAAGTCCAGTGGCTTAAACTTTTCCTCCTTTTCACAGATTTCAGGCTTTTATACTCAGATTATCAGGTGCATGCTTTTTTGGCTCATGGCTTTTTCCACTCTGTGTGCTTCCAGCATCAGATCTCTACCTCAGCAGCCCAAACTCTGTTCCTCTCTCCTTCTCCCCTTGCCCCCCCCATTCTGACAGCTTTTTCTAAGCACTTCCCAGCCTGCTGTCAGATTGCAGCAACTGCATGTGGCATCTTTGTTGTTTTCTTAATGTGTATATTAAATTGTGCTAGCAATCTTAACCTGCCCAGAGTCTTGTTAATCACAAGACCTAACTGCTGCTTGTAACAAGGCAGTGATGACCCCTCTTGGGACTTGTTTGATGTTTTGGAAAGGGAAGCAAGGAACAGTGCATGTGGATAGTGAAGGGTTATTTTTTTTTTAAATGTTTGACTTGTATTTATTTCCCCATTTAGAAAACTGTGGTTATTTTTTATGGATCACTTCACAGAACAGAAGCAGTGAAACTATTACAGTACTTACTCCTCCCTTTTCCATTGGTGGCTCTGGCTGCAAGTAGAAACTCTTCATTTGGGTATTGCAGGTCAGTTGCCATTGTGGTCTGGTTATTACTCTTGCCCTTACAGGACATACAGCTGCAGGTTCTTGTTCTCATATGTTTCTCAGTCTGGCTTTTAACTATGAAAAGGTTTCTTTGTTGGTGGGTGTTGGGTTTTTTTGAGAGAGAGACATTTCTTCACCATGCACTAACATTTCATGAACTGGTATGTGAACTGGTGTTTTATAGGGAGAAAAATGTTCTGAAACAAGACTCCAGCAGCAGAGTTCTAAATCAGATTCTGTGAGGAAGACTTAGTGTCAGTAAGCGAAATTAGTTTCTCCTTTAAATAACAGGAGATATTTGAGGTAAAGGAATGTCAATACACATACTTAAAGATCTGTATAAGCTATTCTTTTCTAGCAGTTTGGTGGCAATGAAGAACATGTTTAGTAATTGCATTGGTTATTGAAAGTGGAGGTTTACCCTGAGGTTTGCAGTTCTGTGTGTGATTAATTTTTTAAGGTGGAATCCAAGCATGTATGCCCAAATTTGAAACTGCAAACTGAGGGTCTGGAAGAAGAGAGATTTAATCCACAGTTCTTTCTTTACATCTTCATGCATGTTGGTTTGATCCTACAGCTAGAGAATTTTCCTTTCCCCATGCCTGCTCTTCAAAAGAGATCTAAAATACCTTTTCACCAAAATAATTATTCATATCCGCAGTTTCATTCCTACTTGACAAAGCTCTATCCTCACATTGTTTTTCCCATTGATTACTTGCAGCTTTCACATTTCAGATCAGGTGCCAGTCCAGAAGAATGGACACTGCTGTGAATTTTGCTGATTCTCTCATCTCTGGGAGCCTAAATCCTAAATACTCTGTGCTCCCAGGAGGCTGTCAGAAGTGAAGAGGGACACATTTTTCAAGAAATCAGGGCCACATGGCAGTTATTTCCTCACAGCTCCTCTCTGTTCAAGGACTGTTTCCCAAACCAGGCAAAATAAGGAGCTGGCAAGACCAGCAAACATATCCTGTACTTATATTGGTGCAATAGAAAGCCCAATGGTCTGATACCACTGCTGCTGAGGGAGGGTTGGTTTTGCTGGGGCTGGTGGCATTTGCTCAGGAGCGTGTACCTTCCCAACAGCAGGAGCCACTGCTCCCTCGTCTCATCCCCCTGCCCTCCTTGCTGACAAAAGTGACCTGTTCTCTTCTGGAAGAAAAATCCTTCTCCCTGGCAACACTGAGGAACACCCTTTCGCCTTTTCCTGTACTGCTTTCTTCCCCCTCTTCTTTTCTCCGTGCTACTTTGAGCTTAGGCTCTCAGCTTGAGCTGGCCTCCTTTGCTCACTTCATCTATCTCACTTTCTTTACCTGAGTCCCAGCCAGGTTTTCTGGGCAGCTTTCAAGAAATGTGGCTGTAACCGAAGATCAAAAATGAAGTAACTGTGCGATTGCATAACTGGGCTGAAGAATGACTTTCTGGATGTGAACAGAAAAAGCAGCCGCTGCTTAGGTAGAAGCTTTTCATCTTTGTCCGCTGGTGTCAACTTTTCTTTCTTTTTCCAGAGCAGTTCAGACAGAATTAGGCATTGCTTTAAATCCATAGACTTGATCTTCTGACCCAACAATAGAAAACAAATGGATCTAATGAAAGAACAAACCAGTTCACCCAAGAAATACAATCTGATCTTGTGGCCTTTCTGCATTAAAAGTTTCCATTAAGTTCTGTGGCATTCACCCCTCCCAGATTCCCCCAGGCAAAAGGAAAGCAAACCAATGCTTGGAGCGAATGCTTTGTTTGTAATAAGGTGGCAGGATCAATAATGACCAACCACAATGATGCAGAGGGTTTTTTGTTGGTTTTGTGTTGGTCACATAAAATCCTGTATAAATTTTCCTGAGTCGGTTCTGTTGACTCACCATGGCAAGTGGAGCTTGTCCTTCGACCAGGATATTTAAAGAGGTGCTAAAAGGAGTGATGTCAGTGATGCATCTTTTTGATCCTGCTTTGTAAATGTCAAATGCAAATTTTGGTTGCTTTGTTTAAAGAAAAACATTTCATTTTAGAAACATGTTTCACTTCAGTAAGATGGGAATTAAAGTTCAAAGTCGTCTGGTTTAAAGTTTCTCAAACTGAAATGGGTTTGGATTTGGGATTTGTTCTGTGGAACAAAGAAGTGTGTGTCAGAAGTGAGATTTTTAGTTTAGATCATGGTGCTGAGATTCAAGGTTTAGTTTCAGACTTGTTGCTGCAGTTCTCGCTGCTTTCCTGACGAACTGTAGCTTATGAAATCCCATTTTAGATGTGGATTTTGCCTAAGATTTTCTGTTAGATCCACTGATCAGATTTAATCATCCTTGTTAGAGAAGCAAAATCTTTGGTTGTATTAAGTTCCTGCACATTTTGTGAGCATCCCCAAAAAAGGATGCTGCTCCAGAAGCTTCCCCTGAAGTGAGTTAAAACATAGTGTGATGCTTCTACCCCTACAGCAGACGTTAGGAAATTGAAGCATGAGAACCAGACCTAAAGGAAACATGACTTTCTGAGGGCCACTGCTCAGAGACCAACATGTTTGAGTCAGTCTTGCAGATTCTTACTGCACCTTTAGGGCAAGGACTCCTTTTGTTCTCACTGTGCAGACTGCTGGCACCTGATACATCATACATTATTTTTATTCAAAATAAATAGCAGGGATTAGCTCCCCCTGCCTTCCTATTCTATCTGCTGCTGATACCCTTCTTAGTAAGATTGAGCTTCCAGACAGTCTCAGGTTTATTAGAGAAAGGGGCTACAGACTTGTTCCAAATAAATACTCAGATTTTAATGGAAGTGTCCCCAGACAGAGAAAGCACTGTCTGACCAGTTAGCAGTTATCAGAATTCTGTCATCTGCCAACCATAACCTACAATTAAAATTGAAATATTTTGATACATTACCAAACACAGAGAAAATAGTGTCTTAAATGGGGCTAAAGAGCAGAAGGAGGGGTGATTGTGCCTTATTTTTCAGCATTGGTGAGTCATTTAGTCTGAATTTCTGTGCATTTTAAGAGTTTTGTTTCAAAGGTCTATTGTGTGGCTTCTGGCAACAAATTAAATACCAGTGATGTTTGGCTCTTAATTTAGAATTAATTTTAAAACATCACTCATAACATAAGAACCGATTGAAAGCCTATGGAGGTCACTGGAAGGATTCCCAAGGATTTCACTGGGCTTTGGATAGGGGTTTCAACCCACAAATATCTGTTTATTTTTCTTCATTATATTTATACTTGGACAGTAAAACAAGCATTAATTTTTCAGAATTGTTTTGCAATTTCGGACTTTTCATTTCCTCAGGCTAGAACTGAGTTGAGGAAGATGAAATGTTGTAAAGAAAATCATCAGGCTGTGAGGGTAAGGATGAGGTTTTTGACTTTTCTGACTTGGACCCACTGTGCTATGAGCCATCCTAACACTGTAGATCTGTGGGCTGCCAGAGGATGGACTCAGTGATTCAGTTGGCAAGTTCCCTTATCTCTAATTTATCTCTTTTTTTGAGTGTCAAATATAAATGGGAATACAAAAAATGTAGACTTTGAGTCAGAGTTCTGCTTACAAAATCAAACCCCGTTTGTTTTCTGAAGGGCTGGCAATGAACAGCTCCCCTGTCTCAAAGTTTGCATGGGGGTTCAAGTCAATAAATCCAAGAAGAAATATTTTTCTCTAGTCCCCAGAGTTCTCCTACTTGCAGCCTTTGGGAAGATTATAACTTTAGTGTCTCTTGGGCATAATGATTCACTTGTTTTTTCTCCAGAAGCAGTTGCCACCCGCTAAGCCTTTCTCTTGTTATTACTTCTTCATGGCACTAGAAGAGGCTACTCTTGTCTCCAGTCAAAAGAAGGATTTTCTGGCAAGGGCAGAAAAGAGCCTCACAGTCTCTCTTAGTGGTGTTGTACCTCTTATCAGCATGTTGGGATAGGAGAGAGAAAGTCTTCCTTTACTACTGTAACAGTTCCATGTGAAGTCCGAGGACAAGTGTTTGCCCCTATGGCTTTTTGGAATAGCTGAGGGAAGTGTAACCAGCCATAGCATGGAGTTTACTACAGACAAAAAATCTTCGTGGATCAGTAGTAGTTTGCCTCTTCCTAACACAAGAAGGGAAGAAGGAAATGAAAAGAGAAAGTGAGCGAGAAAAAGGAAGCGCATAAGGATCTCTCAGCCATTGAGATACAATGAAAATAAGCATCTCTTGGGAGACAACGCAAGGCAATATGAAACTGTATATCTGGAGGAAACAGAGAATATCTGTGGAAGGATATGAGAGAGGGAATAGGCAGCTGGTCTGTGAGTGCAGGATTCATGGATTTTCACACTCTGGAAAAAATTAATACACGTAACTGCAAGTGTGAGCTGAGTGGCATGGATAGCAAGAGGTTATGTGTTTCCTGGAGAAACAGTAACCAAAAAGCCACAGGAGATCTGTGCTTTCTTCGTGATGTCTTGGTTTTGTTTTTCTAAAAGATGTCTGTGACTTGCTTTCTTGTGTATGCTGCTACTCACTGAATAAACCTTGTTCACATACTAGTGTTTGAGTGGCTTCTTAGGCTAAATTATCTGCTGGTTACCTGAGTCCCTTCTTTGGCTTAAGTGTAGCCAAGCTCTTGCTTAATTTGACCCTCAGATTTAGCAGACAGTGAGACTTAGGTTGAATAAGAAGGTCACAATGCAGGTTACAATCCATGAGGCATGACTATGAGGGAAGAAATAAAACAAAACACTTTCCTTAGTAAAGCACACATGTTCATAAAACAGTTCATGGAAGACCTGACTGAGGTCTTCATTACTGATGCCTGCTTTGGTTGCCAAACTGTCCCGCAAGCACTTTCACTTTTAACTTAAGCATGTTCTTATTGAAGGCTTAACCCTTCATCAGTCATTAAGGCCAGTGAAAACAAATTGCTCCATTAGCAGCAGGCTGATTAACTCCCCAGTAAATGTATGCTGTCCCTTCAGCAGCCCCTTGACTTTTAGCATTAGTAAAGGATTGAGTTGGAAGTGACAGTTCTTATTTCAGTCTGTCTGCTCAGGCTTCAGTTTTCGTGAAGCTTGTAGGAACTTTATTTCTTTGAGTCCTGTGCCCCTCAGGTCTGAAACTGGCCATGGAGCTTAAAAGTTATTGAGTAAAGCAATGGCAGATGATGATCTCATAAGCTTCGTCCCCTTTAGAAATGGTCAACTGAAAACTTGCAAGGTTTGATTCTAAGAAAAGCAACAGTTTTGGATGCTCTGAAACCAAACTAGACATTTGGAAACTGGAACATTTTTTATGGTCGCTAGCTTATCAGTGAAACTAGATTACCACTAGGTTCTCCAAACAAACATCTATCCCTTTGTCAAAAAAGTTTAGATAATATAAAAAAATACAGGGATTATGCAAAAATTATTGTCCTTGCTTGGCAAAACAGCCTTTCATGCCATCTCCTGCTGTACAAGCAAGAGGATGAAGTTAGTAGGGTAGCAGTCACTCATAGGTGTGTTGAGAGGAATAGTGGAAAAAAGCATACTGAAGTAAAAAAGGTTATGGAGGGAAATTAAATCAAATTAGTGACTATGCAAGACAGCATATGTTAAGCAGGTATGGATTTTTATGGGCATCTGCTGAGTGAAACTGTTACGCTGACTTCTGAACAGTGAGCAGAATAAACAGTGCTTCTGCCTAAGGGTATTTTTTACTGATAAAAGACTGTAAGAGGGAGCCTGGCTAGAATGACTCAAACAGTATGCCTACAAGGCATTTGGATGAAAAGGCATAAAATTATGGGGCAAGAAACATAATGCTGTGAATTTTAGGAACAGTGTCTTTCCTGGATAACATTTTGCCCTCTGTCACAGTTACTAATTCTAAAAAAGATCTGTCACAGAGAGGACTTGCAGCAGCCAAGGTAAGAGACTGAAGAGAATTCTGAAAGCTGTGACCCTGACCTGTACGGTCTGTGGCACAACTGCTTCTGAAGACCAGTGGAGGGTATGGCAGAGGGAATGTGGCGGGAAACTTAGGGGTTTGTTTCTCTTCAATTCTTCCTTCGCAAACCAATGGAGAAAATACTGCAGGGAAGTACTGCAGCTGGATCCCAAATGTCGATAAATATCAGATTGATGCTCCTAATGGTGTTTCTAATAGGGTTTATCAACAATTCTGTTATTACCGCATGAGATCTCTTCCTTCAGACTTGCAAGTCTTCCTTGTGTATTTTTAATGTCTCTTGGCACAGTTCTTCATAAAACTGTGGGAGATGATGTAGATTTATCAAATAGATTAGCCTTCTGGGACTCCCATAACAATATGTGTGCTATTTCCATCTATTTTGATCTAAAATGGATTTTTATGTCTTTAAAATGAGCAAGCAAATTGCTGTGCTAATTAAGCTAGATTGAACGATGCACAGGAACTAATATTACTGAACGGCCCGATTATATAAAGGCCCGATTCTGAGTATCCTCATAGTCTGTGTGCTACTCAGCTTCAGACTCTAAAAATATTACATTGCAAAGCTGCTCTCTTGCCAAAAAGACATTGCATCAGTCAACACTGAGATTGCATTTAATGTGTGCTAGGCATTAGACTCACAGCTTGAAATGCTCTTCTCCTTTATGCTTCCATATGGTGAGGTTCTTGCCAGTGCAGTGAGACTGGACAGAATATACACATTTCTTTTTACACTGATGCTGACAACTAAAAAAGGGCCTTAAGCCCTTGTGTTAGTGTCTTCCACCATAAGGAATGAATCCAGCAAATCTGAATACCCTGTCTTGTGCCATGCACTGGAGATGTAACACATCACTTCGCTGACCACGTCCAGGCTTTTTGGTAGTCATATTTTTTTAAACTGAAACTTTGTATGTTCCCAGTTTTTCACTGTTTTTAAGAGGAAAAAAAAAAATCCAGATTTTCATACCTTCAGGTTCACTGCTGCCATTATTGTTGCTATTCAAAGCAATAACGCCGGGGCAAATATTGAGTATAAAAACCATAACATTTTAAGAACTTTATTTCACACAAAGTGGTATCTGTTTACAACCTTTACTTCCTTGGGCTAGCTATTTTTGTCTGTCATTGTCATTACAGTTATCAGTCCCCCTTTGCAAGAAGAAGTGATCAGTAAAGATTAAAGTTTTGTTCAGTTGCTCAGCCTCAGTGTTTTGTGTGTTTTTCTTGTGCTGTGTTTTTTTAGTTGAAGTTCTTTGTCAACACAGTGAGTGCTGTGACTAATTTGGCTAATTCTGGAAGAAAGGATTACGCTTGGAATCTGCATTGGTGTTTTGAGTCTCAGTAAAAAAGTTACAAAGAGTGAGTAGTCTGGGTTATGCAGGCAGTTGAGTGGGATGATACGTTCTGGCCTTCAAATCAATGGGATCTGTTTATTGCGGTATGATTCAGGCTTAACTTCTGAGCCTGTCTGTAACATCTTGTAGATTATTTTGTATGCAGAGCACCCAATACAATGCTTATGAGTGTGTGTCTTGGGTAAATGGGAAAGCTCCTAGTGAGGCTTTCACACAGAGGCGTAGAGATGTTGTTTGAGCTCTGCAGTATTGCCAAGTTTTTCTAATTTAGGCAATCCTCACAATAGTTGGCATTTTCTGTAAAGTTTCCTGTTGTTTTAAAGATTCACATTTATTATTTTGAAATAAAGACAGAGGAAACCCATAGTCCTGGTCATTGCAGAATAACGCTTGAAGTGACTGTCATTGCTAATTACACCCCTTTCCCCCCCCATATCACCCAACAACTCAGAAAACAAAGAGAAAAAACCATCAGTTTTAAAACCTCAAGTTGTCTAAGGATTTTTATAGGGCCTGTGTAGGATTCTGTATGCTTAGGGTAAGAAACCCCAAAACTCACAAGTCTTCTGGTTTCTCAGTAGCTGCACATGCAGCCATGACCTGACTCCTTCCATACTGGAACAAGCTGTGGTTGTGCTCCAGCAATCCCTGTGTCCTGCTTTCCAAGGGAAGGGAATCTCCTCATGTGCTGGCTGGAGAGAAGGTAGCGAGTAGTCCCCTAGCACGCATGGGACCAGGACTTTGAGGTGTGTTGTAATCCAGGCACAGCCTCTACCTCCCATATTAGATATTCTAAAAAAAAAATAATCTTAGAATTGACAACTGACGTCTTGATTAATGAAACAAATGCAAACGAAGAGATTCTGAACAACAAATAGTGCCCCAAAGTGCCTGTAGCCCAGGCAATGTGCTGGGTTGATGCCTAAAAGTGACACAATCCTGCTGTCACATTTGGACGGTGGCACAACCCCGCTGTCTGTTTTGGATGACCTGATTTAATTGTGCCAGTTGAGAGAAATGCAGAAAAGGAAGCGTGCTTCAGAAAGAGCGATGGATCCATTCAACTGTTACAGTGCTCTCTCTCCTGATGATCACAGCTGTTATTAATTGTAGAGACAATAACTTATTTTCTTTCCCTGCTAACCTTACATTGCTGTTCAGCTAAATTTGCTGCCTCCAGGGAAGTGTCTTTCTGTACCAAATTTGGTAAACAATATAGGGATGCTCATGTTCTCGCGAAGATGAAGTTTTGTACCAGAGTGACTAGAAGGCTGCGCTGCACAGGAAAGGTGGGAAAGCAACTGGAAGCTGCTCCCTCCTTTGCAAGCGCTGCTCCGGGACCGAGGTGAGAGGCAGCAGCTACCGAAAAAGCTTCATTCCCTTGCCGAGCACAAGGCAGGCAGCGCCTGGTACATGAGGAAAGGAAAGAAGCTGGAGGTTTTGATGGAAGAAGCAAGAGGAAATCATGACTTCTCAAGCGGGAATCTCTTCTTGCTGTGGCTGTGAGCTGCCCATTTGGCACTGCTCATTGCAAAGGGCTGACCGCTCCACCTGTGTCTACAAAGTGTGGTGCATAGTAATAAAAAATGCAGTTTTACATGGACTGCCATGTGAGGCGAGCAATTCAGATACTAGTACGTCACCACTAGTCTTATCAGAGAACATTAAGTTTCAGCCAATTTCCATTACTATTTTTATCCTTTATTGTGTGCAAATACCCAAGCAGAGTCATTTTAAATGCCACTTGGAAGGCCAGAGAGCATGATGTCTTATTTTCACCAGTCCATCTAATGCTATTTTTACAAGTGAACCATATTGCTTATACAGATTGAGAGCAAGTTTTTTATAAGGGCATTTTTTAGAAGAATTGAATAGTTGCAATTGTTGGAGAAAGGTGCTTAGATACTGGATTAGGAATTTGCAGGATCAAAGTAGCAGTTAAGATGCCAGGGAACTCATCCAAATCACAACATAGCTGATATTCTTTAGGGAATACTGGGCTGTTTTGTGTACAGCACTCTTGGCTCCAGGTAACTTAAAACCTGAAGAACTGAAATGATTACAAATATCAGGCTAAATCTTTCAAGGTGTTGAGTGCCCACAACTCACGTTAGGCTGAATACTCTTTTACACTGTGACTCTTTATGCTATGATGACAATGTCAACGGCATTCAGTGGCAATAAATGCCACTGGAGGCTCATTTATGGTATCTGACCGTAGCAAAGTCGCTTGGGTGCAATTGGGCATTTGGCTTATTTTCCTGGCAATACTCAGCACCTTTCAGGATCATGCTAACAGAGGGGTGGCTCTGGCAGGAGAGGTTGATTATTGGTGGTCTCAATTACACAGAAAATGTAGGGGATGGATTTGTTGGGGTTTTGTTGTGGCTTGCTTTTTCTTTTGTTTGTTTTTGACCTGTGAGAAGTTGCCTCATTTCTGCTGGGCTGGTCTCCTTGAGGTCTAGACTGCAAATACAGGGCATGAAATCCTCTCCATCCTGGCTTTAGTGCCAGCGCTCAGACTGGGTTCAGTGAGGTGAGGAACTCACATCTTTGCTGGGCTGGAAGGTGTGTGTAGCTGACTCCTGCCCTCTCTTGGGCTCTATATGCGGGACAGCAAACACAGTAGTGGAGTAGGCTTCACCTTTCTCCAGACTTAGTAACTGATAGGGGAGCTGAATTTTCCCATCCAGTTGCACAGCTGGAGCTGGAAAAGATGCCAGAGAACAGAAATATTTTGTTTTCCTATCATTTATTTAGAATACTTTCATTTAAAACCCCTTTTTAAACTAACTTGTCTTTTATTAAAGATTTAAACACAGCAAAACGTGAAAGTGAAATAGCATGAACGAACTCTCAAAATTTTTTTGAGAAATCTAATTTTTGTTTTAATGATACAAAAAAAATGTCATTCTAGTCCTGATTCAGTCACCAAAACAAGAAAATAAGGTGTTTTTTTTCTGTTATACTTAATAGCAATAATGTTGCTGTCACCACAGTGGGCAAAGCAAGGCTTCTGAGGAGCAGATGCTGGCTTTTGTCTTTAATTAGACCAATTATATGTTTGGAAAAGAGGCAAAGATGAGAAAATTATAATGTTGTAAATTAAAAAGGTACATATGTAATCATGGTCTCAGTTTTCAAACTTCTAAAAATCTTTTCTCAAATAAATCAGTGGAAGCTCTTAGTTGCTTTCTCATTACTTAATATGTTGCATTTGAAGAATTTAGTTTGACCTGAATGTGGTTGATTTTAGAGAGAATTATACAGAATTTAATGCATGTGTAAGAATAAGGCAACTATTCAATTATAGTTATTTTATCCACATTAATAAAATGTTTGGCTAATAGTAGAAGAATTAGAAAACAGATTTTCTTTGATTGTAGTGTATTGGGTTGTCATAAAACTCATGGGGGAAAAGGTGGTTTTGGGTGTAATTTCCATGTATTTATGGACGAGGGATGAGGAAAGATATTGCTTCATTTGTAGACTATTTTGTATTCTTTATCTCCCCTGTCCCTAATGCCTCTTCCTCCCCTTCACCCACAAACCTTTTCTGCTTAAAGATAAATTGCAATCAAGTGTGACAAAGTGGTAGAGATATCAAAGCGTCCTAAGTATAAGTGAGGAAAGTCTTTGAATTAAATTGCTCCTAATAGTTTCCCATCACAGCGGCTAATTCGTAATGGTCAAAGGTATCAGCCTGTATGTTTCCATTAAATTATTCTGCACAACAGAGAGAAGGGCAGTAGAGGTTAAATTCATAAATATTTGTGGTGATAACAGAAATCTTGGGTAAAGAGACAATATATGGTGAAATACAACTCAGAAGAACAGCTGTCATTAGCTCCGCTGCTCGTGGACCTGTTTATTAGGAGGTGTGAATGGCTGGTACTGCTGGACAGCTGTATGCAGATCCTGCCTCTCCCCCTCCTGGTAACACCGACAAACGCTCTAGCAAATACAAAACTTTTATGTATTGTACTTCTGGGTTTCTGTCCAGCACATACGGTGTCCAGCACTTCACGGTATCACAGTATGTTTGGGACTGGAAGGGACCTCAGAAGATCATCTAGTCCAATCCCCCTGCTGGAGCAGGAACACCTAGATGAGGTCACACAGGAACATGTCCAGGTGGGTTTTGAATGTCTCCAGAGAAGGAGACTCCACAACCTCCCTGGGCAGCCTGTTCCAGTGTCTGTCACCCTCACTGAGAAGAAGTTTCTTTTCAAATATAAGTGGAACCTCTTGTGTTCCAGCTTGATCCCGTTACCCCTTGTCCTGTCATTGTTTGCCACCGAGAAGAGCCTGGCTCCATCCTCATGGCACTCACCTTTTATATACTTATAGACATTAATAAGGTCCCCCCTTAGTCTCCTCTTCTCCAAACTAAAGAGACCCAGCTCCCTCAGCCTTTCCTCATAAGGGAGGTGCTCCACTGCCTTAATCATCTTGGTTGCCCTACACTGGACCCTCTCCAGCAGTTCCCTGTCCTTCTTGAACTGAGGGGCCCAGAACTGGACACAATATTCCAGATGGGGTCTCACCAGGGCGGAGTAGAGGGGAAGGAGAACCTCTCTCGATCTACTAACCACCCCTCTTCTAATACACCCCAGGATGCCATTGGCCTTCCTGGCCACAAGGGCACAGTGCTGGCTCATGGTCATCCTGCTGTCCACCAGGACCCCCAGGTCCCTTTCCCCTACACTGCTCTCTAATATGTAATTTCCCAACCTATACTGGAACCTGGGGTTGTTCCTGCCCAGATGCAGGGCTCTACACTTTCCCTTGTTAAATTTCATCAGGTTATTCCCCGCCCAACTCTCCAGCCTGTCCAGGTCCCACTGGATGGCAGCACAGCCTTCTGGCGTGTCAGCCACTCTTCTCAGCTTAGTGTCATCAGCAAACTTGCTTATAGTGCACTCTGTTCTCTCGTCTAAATCGTTAATGAATATATTGAATAATATTGGCCCCAGCACTGACCTCTGAGGCACTCCACTAGATACAGGTCTCCAACTAGACTCCGCACCATTGACTACCACTCTCTGTCTTCTCTCCTTAAGCCAGTTTGCAACCCACCTCACTACTCTATTGTCTAGACCACACCTCCTCAACTTAGCAGCTAGGATGCTGTGGGAGACTGTGTCAAAGGCTTTGCTGAAGTCAAGGTAGACCACATCCACCGCTCTGCCATCATCCATCCACCTTGTTACATTCTCATAAAAGGCTATGAGGTTGGTCAAGCATGACTTACCCTTAATAAAGCCATGCTGACTGCCCCTAATAACCCTCTTATCCTTGATATGCCTTGAGATGGCACCAAGGATAAGCTGTTCCATTACTTTCCCAGGGACGGAGGTGAGGCTGACCAGTCTATAATTACCTGGGTCCTCCTTCTTGCCCTTTTTGAAGACTGGAGTGACATTTGCTTTCCTCCAATCCTCGGGCACCTCTCCCGTTTCCCAAGACCTGGCAAAGATGATGGAGAGTGGTCTAGCAATGACTTCAGCCAGCTCCCTCAGCACCCGTGGGTGCATCTCATCTGGACCCATGGATTTATGGACGTCCAGACTACTTAGTTGCTCCCTAACCCAGTCCTCATCGACTAAAGCAAACTCCTCCATTGACCTGGCTTCATCCAGGGTCTCAGGGGTACAGGGCTCCCCAGGACAGCCTCTGGCAGAGTAGACAGAGACAAAGGAGGCATTCAGTAATTCTGCCTTCTCTGTATCTTCTGTCACCAGGACACCCACCCATTCATCAGTGGGCCTACATTGCCTCTGGTATTAGTTTTATCCGCTATGTATTTGAAAAAGTTCTTTTTGCTGTCCTTGACCCCTTTCGCCAGCTGTAATTCTAAGGAGGCCTTGACTATCCTAGCTGCCTTCCTACGTCCTCTAACAGCAGCCTTATATTCCTCCCGAGTGGCCAGCCCCTGCTTCCATGACCTGTAAACCCGCCTCTTGTGCTTGAGCATACCCAACAGATCTCTATTCAACCACGCAGGTTTCCTGGCTCCCTTCCTTGAGTTCCTGCGTGTGGGGATGATCCTGAGCTTGGAAGAAGCAATCCCTGAATGCCACCCAGCTATCTTGGGCCCCTTTACCTTCAAGCAGCCTGCTTGATTTGGGATTTCCCCCAGCAATTGCTTGAAAAGGCCACTTATGGGCCACCTTTCCTCTGTTATCCCAGCATCTGATTCAGCGATACAGAGAGAATCACTTTTATTATCACTTGTGTGAAACACAACTGCCTAGGAGCCCAGAAGTGCAAAGCATCAGTTTAAGACAAGGTGTGAGGAGCACCTTAGCGAGCTGGATTGCAAGAGTCCAGCCCGCAAAACCAACTAATAGCCCTTCCGACCTCTGCAGCCATGACTGGCAGGGACCTGAGCCAATTTATTGTCTGTGAAATGACACCTCTGACGCGGTGCTGGTGCCAGAGTGCTGGTAGGGCTCTGACTCCCTGCCGCGCCAACTCTTGTTTTGCAGACCTGAGTGTTACTAGCGTGTAGAAGTTGACCCATTCACGGAACTATGTGGTGTGGCAGTGGGCCATACGGGTAACCTTGAATACAATGCCCTTTCCAGAGACTGATTGTGGTTTTCTTATTATCTAACGAGCTTGTCATTTCCTGTACTAGTTGTAACAGAGCTGAATATTTTCTAGGTTACCTAACCAAACTTCTGCAAAATCATACTGCCTATGCCTGCGATGGGGAACATTTGAGTCTTCACTGTCCTCGGCATTCAACAATAAGTATTCAGTCAGCATTTTATGGGCAAGACTACCACATGTGTAGTACTCAGGAGCCTGAAACCAGGATGACAGAACCCGTAAACTGTGTGGCACCCACCTCTTTGCAGGTATTGCACGTTGTAAAGGTTCTTAATGCACAGAATGTTTTTGATGGTTTCCATGCGGTGAGCTATGATGTGTGAGAACTGCAGTTATTCACAACATTGAATGAAATAAAATCATGTCTGTGTCAGTTTACCATAAAAAGTATTAAAACTGAACGGATTTTTCTGGCCAGCAGGATGTTACCATAGGATTGTGAAAGCTTTGTGGATTGCCTTCTAGTTTAAAAAGTCTTGCTTTGGAAACCCTCTTCCCAAAGTTCTCTAGAATAATGAGTTCCCTTCTAATCAAGGGCTGGTCATGACTCAGCAGACCAGTCTTAATCCATCATATGGTCTCTCCTTGTCCCCAGGAGAGGGTACAAACATCTGATGGAGCTGGGTTACAAATCCACTGAGTAAGATGGCGTTCTATTTGATGCTTGGCTTGTTCCATGTCTATCTTCACTCATGAGAAAGGCACTGTGACAGCTAAACATCAAATCCTTCTGCAGATGGCTGCATTTCTGTGAATACATTGTTTGTATTGGTAATTTCCTATGGTTTGTCTTCTAGGCTCACTTAAGTGTAGCTTAAAATGATTTATACTTCACAAATTATTACTTTCTGCTGTGGAGATTTTTGTAGCAAGACCTAGAAGGTCTGACTTACTGCTGTCAAAGGTTTGTTTCATCATAGTGAAAATGCCCAGTGTCAAGCCAAATTCAGTAAATCATTGCAAAAATGAGTAGTCAGTAGAATCTGCGAATGTTCTGTTGGTGAAGCTGTTATAAATGCTCTGTGGAAGCTTTGATGAAGCTTGCAACATTGGTGCTTGCAGCCAACACATTGCTTCTTGACAACATGGAATGTTTGTTGCCACCACTAGTGAGCTGAAGAGTTAAATAGAGTTCTTTGGTGGTCATATCCTCTCTCCAGAAACAATATGAGCTCAGTTTTCTAAGTGTGGCTTGCCCTTGCTATACTGCATCTTCTGAAGACGTGCCAGGCATGACCTATGGGCCATGTGAAAGTACAGCTCCCTTCTAAAAACGGTAGGCCAGATGCATCCTTGATGTCATTTTACTGACTGCACTGAAGTGACACCAATGATTTGACCTTTGCGAGGTCTCTATGGGTAGTTTTTTCCCTTGAATATTGTAAACACAGCATGGAATAACTATTGTATAACCTATCATCGTCATTCAGGCACTGTTGCTGATCAAAGGCACGAAGGCATTTTGACGAGGCCATGAACGTGAGAGATACGAATGCTCTGTATGTCACGGAGTTCCGGTTCTGTCAAGGAGAAGAGGCACATCCTGTAAACTGATTTCTTTGAAAAGAGCACCAGTGATCTCATCCCTCCTCCCTTTCCCTTTGGAACCACATCTGCAGTCTGCATAATTGGGCATGATGCTACCCTGCAGTCAGGAGGAAGCATAATAGGCATTTTTTACAGTGACCTCCTATTTAAAGGATCTCTGCGAAGTTAGATCTGTCTCAAGATATTAACAGCCCAGTGCTGTTTCAGTATGAGTATCATTGTTTGCTTTTGTGGTCGCGTGTTTTTGCACAGCAACACGACAGAAAATGCGACTGCTCTTTACGTTACGTAGGAGACAATGCAAACAGATGCACAGGAGATGATTCAGCTCAGGTGCAAACAGAAGGTGACTCTATAGGGCACAGTCATCTCAACTTGCTCAAGATGTAACTCTATTTCACTGGCCAGTTCCAGAATAATCCCAATTAAGGAGTTATTTGTTTGACTTCCAGCTCTATAAGAGAAGAATTGACTGATAAAATTAAGTCTGCTGTGCTTTTCCTTCCCTTTTAAACTCTTTAGAGTGCACTTAATGCTCAAAAAGTGCTGGATGCAAGTCCTTCTCTACCAACGGGAACAAAAAGGCAAGAGTGTTACAGGATCACTGCAATGTGCTGCCAATGTGGGTCATTTCTGCTCGGGAGGGATTGCTTCCAGGGATGACAGGAGAGATTCAGCCACTGCCAGCTTCCTCAGCCTGGAAACAAGAGTGCAGCTTGTGTTATCACAGTGGTAAACTTGAGATTTGGCCTTTTGGTATGACAGAGACCCCCTCTGATGAGAAGCAAGGCCAACATTCCCATAGATTTTACTAGAGTACCTAAAACTATCAGAGAATGATATAGTTACTGCTGTCAAGAGCGGGGTGACCCAGAGATAGCACCCTCCTTATCACAGTCTGCTGTGCTTTTAAACATCAAGAGTCCTGGGCACAACAACACAGACTATCCAAAATACGGTGTGTAGAAAGCCCTCTCTAAACTGGGCTTTGAAGGTGATTAGGAATTTCATAAGTATACTGCTGTATTTAAACTGTTTTTTTTTTTAGGTGCTTTGGCTTGTGACTGTGTTAAAAAGTGGACTCCCAATCGTCTTGGGCAATGTCTTTGTATTTTCTGTAGCTACAGCTCTGAAACCACTGATGAAGTGGGAACACTAATGTGAGCATTAGCAGTACTTAATCCTTTTGCTGGACTTGGAGAGGGTCCACATGACACTTGCATATAACACTACTGATTTTTTATTGTCCTCCTCTGTTGCCACTCACAGTGAAACAAGTACAGTAAGAACCACGGTATATTGCTGGGCCAAAAAATCTGGGGTAGATATGGCCTTAGAACAGCATTAAAAAAAAAAAGAAAAAAAAAAAGAAAAAAGACAAACAGGTTTAGGGTGGGTAGGTGCTTTTGTGCTATCTGATCAACCCAATTCTGAAATTTCTTCAAGTGGCAAATCAAGTAAATATCTGCAAGCAAGAAGTAAGTGCCCCTTAAGCAGGAGGTCCCACATATGGCTTAAAGGTTGTGCTTAAGTGTCACTAAGCGCACCAAGTCCTTAGAACTGTTTTAAGTGAAGATACTACAGAGCGTGATCAGGTAAACTTAAGCAGATCAAGATGAAGTGGTTAAAAAGACATCTTTTTGAGTTAGCATGCTTCACCCGAACATTGCATTCCCAGAAATGTGCCTCAGGCATGTCAGCAAAGGGGCTGGGGGCTGAGCATGTTCCCACTTGCTCTGGGTTCTGTATGGAGTCCCAAACATCACCAAGGTGGTGGTGGCACACAGCGAGATCTGGCTGACCCACTTGGGGCAGAGGGAAAAGTGACAAACGACAGCAAATTAGCAACATCCTAAGTCGCCATGGGCATCAGCATGATGAATGTGTGCCCATAAACTTGGCCATCACTCAGAGTCCAGTAGAGATGTGGACTAAATCCAATGATACAGATGTTTCTTACATGTTTACAGCAAAAAAAGTTGTGAAGGAATGATTTGTCTCCTGTATAGAACAAAGTGCAACTAATTGTCTCATTGGTGTATAGCTTCATACCTTGTTTTCAAGCCTGTCCTTTTTGCCCGTTGTTCTAGAAAGTACTGGATGAATGCCAAAACCTGAGATCCTGCCAACTCCTTGTCAATAGTCGGGTTTTTGGACCTGATCTGTGTCCAGGGACCACTAAATTCCTCCTTGTCTCCTTTAAATGCAAACCTAGTAAGTAATCCACATCAGGCAAATGTGTTTTTGTGTGTGTTTTGTTGTTTGTTTTTGTTAAAATGCCACTGCACAAGGCTTTGCATAAATCCATGTGAAGTTTTGAGACTCTTAGATTAGTAGCGAATTGTTTTTTCTGTTTTACCTTAGCACTTCATTGTGTTTGCAACTTCATTGTGTGTACTGCCAATTTCTTGACCAGTGTAGTTTGGCAGAGTCAGATGTCAGACATCAGACTAGAAAGGAAAAATGTTTTGGAAATTGTTTTTAAAGAGCTGGCAATGATAATGTCATGTTAGAAAGATAGAGCTGAACAGCAAAAACAGGTGTTTGGGCTAAGGATCCAAGTGATGAAGAGGATATCATAATAAGGAATATGCAAAAATGCTTAAGGAGGTAGGACCAAAGCTTTCAAGGATTCTCTGTTACTACCTCCCATTTGTAGAATAATGGCTGGAGGATACACATGCATGGCTAACTTTATCACAGAATTTCATTGTAGAATCACCTGTATTCTATGCAGTCAATTGATGGTGATACGTAAAGGGACACACCATGCCTCAAAGAGAATGCACTTTGTAAACATGAGAAAAGTGTAATCATCATGAGGTTTCATTTATTGGTGTTCTTTAATTGTTTTTCTTGTTGCTATTGTACATGAGAACAAGCCCCAGTAGCCCAGGGGCTCAGCTTTTTTTGGCAGCTAATCTGCAGTGTGGCTGAACTGGATCCCAAAGAAAATAGTTGGATGATGATTTATGGGTAGGTTCACCAGCCAACTCAGAAATACCATTCCACAACTAAAGGAGAAAGCACAAAGGAGATTTTCTTTAATCAGAGCATTGAGATAGGTATCATTGGTGGAATAGGAACAGGGGTGGCAAGCAAACTGAAGGGCCAGTTTATGCAGAGTATTGAAGTCAGAGCAGAGATACGGGAATGGAGTGGGCAGATGTTACCTTTAGCAAAGCACTGACACAAGAACTCCCAATGAGATTTACTGGGCCACTCATCAGGGAAGAGAAAAGAGCTGAAATTTAAAATCTTAATTATCTGTTTTATTACCTTAATAGTTTGTTGGGTTTTCTTCATGTTACAATTACTTCATGGTTAATAGTAGATGGATTTGAATATCATATCTGTGTCTGTGTCATTAAAAATCTCTTTTTACTAATCAAAAGCGGATTGGCATCCTGTTTGTTACTTTCATAAACGGCTTAATATTTTCCCACTGGAAATGAGCTACTTTGAATAAATAATCTTATCTGTGGTCTGAATTTTACAAAAGCTGGTCAAAAGTGTATTTAACAACAAGTGCTGCCTTTAGAATTGAGAAATAGTGCAGTTACAGTGCAAATTACATGATTTCATGTGACAGGAAATTTATATTTTTAGGTAAGATACCAATATTGTTATGCTTGGCTGTGGAAAAACATCCTTTCTCAGGAAATCACTTGAATATAACTTTATTTTACAGTCTCCTTGCCTTCAAATGCGCACTTAAGCAATTGCCTGAATCCCTTTGTTTTTCATGTATTTAGAACTATTGTTGCTGTATTTCTGCAGAAGTCTCTTGTATTCCTACCCCTGTCTTGTACCACTTGTGGGTTTGTTTTGTTGTCTGTATTTCCATGGCCTCTCCAGCAACCACAGGGCACAGCCGTACAGACACACAGCCCAGCTTCAAGCTGTCAGCCCTTGGGCCAGAGCCTCTGTTTTCTTGGCATGATCTCCATGGGTGTACGGTGCTTCTGCAGAAGTAACAACCTGCAGTAGGCCAAGTAGTTTCAAAAATCACTGGTTTTAGGCTTAAACTTGTGACTGCTGATGAGCTCAAATGGAAGAAACTGGACTATTACCAAGAGCATTAACCTTTTTTTTTTTCTTTTTTTTTAATCTGTTCTATTCTAGATGAAACAATAATGTTTTCTTTATTGAGTAGATAGGAGGTTTTTCTCTCTCCAGTTCCCCTAGCACCAACACTCACGCTCCACTCACAGGGATACCACTCAGTAACAAGAAGCTTTCCCTTTTCTCCTGCTCAGCTCAGGAACCTCCTTTTCCTGTTTTCACGTTGTCGAAGGACAAAAAAAATGGAGCAGAATAGACTCTTCTCCCTGGCCTTATCTTCAGTAAAAAGTTTTGCCACCATACCTACACCAGGAAGACTTGAGCACTAAAATGCTGCAAGCAGAGTGGCTGCTCAGGCTGGCAGGGAACCCCCTTGGCCAGATGGCGGATTTTAATGGGTTCCCCGTGTGGGATGATCCGTGCTGTCTGGAGACCATCTCAGCAGCTTCCCCACCTCTGTGCCTGTGCCAGCTGAGAAGGGGAGGGGGTATATTTTTCTCAGGCTCCTGCTTCACATCGCCTTGTCAGCAAAAGCTTTCAAATGAGCCCGTGTGGGATAATCACGCCCAGGGAAACTCACTGGTCTTGGTGGAGCCATGGAAATAGAGCTGGGAGGACTCTATGTCTGAGGATATGCAGCCCGTCCCCATGCCTTTGTGCCTCCCATTCTTCAGCGCTCACTCAGTGCTATGTGTGATGGCACGGGGTGATGGCAGCCCATCCCCATGATTGATGAGCGGTAGGAGACTCTCGGCACTCCGGCGGGCATCTGAAGTAGGCACAGAATGCAACATTGTCCTGGGGAGAGACAAAAGGGAAGGAGGAGGCTTCTTCTGCTGAGCAGCGGTGGAAAGCAAGCCAGGAAATCAGGCGGGAAAGGGGGAGGCTGTTCCACTGGGAGAGGAGATTGGCAAAAATTAACTTTTTAATTCCTTTCAAAAAGGAGCCGGAGGCTTTAGGTAGTCATATGGGAGCAATTCAGTTGGAGGAAACACTCCACTTTGCTGTTGGCTTTGCCTCTGGTTGCAATGGTGCCAAGTATCACTTGCAACAGAACTTGCAGAAAAGCTGTTTTCTGTCATTCTGCTATTTGCTATTAACAGTCTAGCCGAGTAAATTACCTCACGCTACCATATTGTTCTTTGCTTCTATTTTAGCTGAATACAAAAGCAAATCAGCATGTGAAAACCAGGAACTGAAACTCCACTGTCAGGAGTCCAAGTTCCTTATCATCTACTCTGCCACCTATGGCAGATGGGCACATGAGGAGAACGTCTGCTCAAGAGAAGTGGAGCGCGTCCCCCCCTTTGGTATGTTTTTATGCTATTGATAGACATTCTCCAAACAGGTGCACAGAGAAGGGAAGAAACAGATGGGGAGAAAACTTCGGGCACAAGGGCAATGGCATTTTGGAAGAGACAGTGGTTGAAACATGGAGAGATTATTTCTGGAAATCAAACAAATTGCCTAGTATGAGGGAGAAGCAAAGTAAGAAATGCAGACAAGTAATAAACTTTCATATAGTTAATCAGTCCTTAGTATGGTTAACATCAAAAACTCTAGTTCTGTTGGCTGTCTTGAACTTAGGTGATGTTTACTAAATATCAGCTGTTGGCCTCTCTTCTTCCTCCAACTTCAGGCAATGATTAGGCAACCCGAGTGTCACAATACCAGGTCTTACTGTTACCTTCTTCTCTGATCTCTCTTTCTGCCAACTCTTCCTTGGCTTAAGTGCAGACTGTAAGGCTAGAGTCCGTAGGTCAACGTCCATTGCTTTAGATGCTGCTGTATGACCAGACTCCAAGACTGTGCATGTGTACTAGAAAACTGAATGTGCCTGGGACTTCCCCCTGGCACCACATCCATCAGGCAGGAGTGTCCTCTTTATGAAGTATTAAACTCTTCCCTCCAAAGCAGGGTGACTGCACGCAGGCTGCCTCTTGGGGCTGCTCCCTGCTCTGTGCTACGTCCTCAGCTGTGATGAGGAGTTACTGGGAGGACGCTGTTGGCCCAAGCCAGATGAGTGCAGGGACCACATTTATCAGAGTGGAGCACTCTGTTGTGATGCCAGAAACATGCCCCTCTCACTGCTGATTTACTGATACAGGTGTATCCCAATAGATATATTAATATATAATATTAATATCACTATATCAGTAGGTAATTTATAAATGATATATTAATGTTGCTATAATGTTAATATTACTTTTGTCAGACTCCGAACACTTTCAGGCACAGACTGTTTGCTTTTGAACAGGTAAAAGAACCCAAAACATCCTAAGTAGTTGTATGGTCTACATTGATAACCAGTCATCGACTTCGCTGTCTCAGATGGTGTATGATTAGTGACTTATGACTCACTTTCTATCGCTAAATATGTAAATGTATAGTAGTATGTGGTTGTGAGGGTGCTTCATGCTTGTATAAATAGTATGTTCAGCGTTTGACACCAAAGGTATGAAGGTAAATGTTCATGCCATGGAGAAGGACAGCACAGGATACGTGCGCTATTCAAATCCCTTAATATCACACAGGGAAGGACTTATATAACTGATGCCAGCCCTGTGCAAAGGCTGACCTTTACTCCTAAGAAATATGCTTCAAGTGAAACATCTAAGAAGCATCTCTGAACATCAAGAAGAGACCGATAATTAGTCTTAAAAGCCACTTGTCTGCACGCCAATGTTTCTATTTAGTTGTAGAGATATTAAAAATGTATTGGTTGAAAATTGCAATCTGGTCTTACACAAGAATCTATTTCAAATTGCCAGGTCTGTATTTCACACTGGCAGAGCAGAGATAGCTCAGTTGATCGAGAAAGGCTGCCATCGTACTTATTTCTTGTACTTCATTCACCTCTGGAAATCACTCGCCTCTAATGGCAGCGCTTACGGTTCACAGATCAGAATACTGCAAGCTCCTCTGACTGGATAAAGTTTCTCAGTATAGAGAAAGAATTTGCAACAGCAACAAACTCTTGTCTGCAGCCCCCTGCGTATGAGCCCTTCTTGAGCAACACCTTGGCTGTTGCTGGTTTTGTGTTCTATAAAGTGACCTAAAACTGTGGTAATAGGAGAGAGCATAAAACCTGAGACAAACACAAGGTGGATCTGTAGAAGGAAGATCCTTGTATAGATTTCCCATTACTTAAAGTGCTTGGCCTTTTCCCACATGGTGCCAGTAACCCTCTGCAGTGAGTATGATTTTCAAAAGCATGTGTGTAGCCTGGGAATACACATTCATTTATCGCAACAGACAGCGTTTGGGAGCCAAATCCAATTGACTCCAGATCAATCCATCTCAAGCTTAAATCTTATTTATGTGGTTATTTAAGCACATATAGATGTGAGTGGTGCCTGTGTACCTTTCTCTAAGGGGAAACAATGGTAATTTGAATGTCAACTTGATTTAAATGATTTGAGACAATTTAGAAAACTTACTTCAGCTGCTCTCCATTCTTGAATCAGAGCCCACATACACTTGTGTTTGCACCAAGAGCTAAATCTGCCCCAAGACACATTGAATTGTTGTTTCTACCCGTGTTTGTGCATCTCAGCCTAAATACAGAGCTTGAGCCTTTCCATTTCTTTCAGTGCATCACAGGGAAGCTGTGAGGTGTTTTTAGTACCATGCAGAAGAGAAGTTGTCTGCCGGTCCTAATGACATGTATAGGAAGTCTCTGTTGAGCTTAAGAGTTTTGCATCTATCCATACTGGATATGGCCCTTCTGGGAGTACTGGTTATTGAATTAATTAGATGTTTCTCTAGATTTTGGTGACCTCATGTTACATGTAATACGGCTCATAAGCAATTAATGACAAACAGCAGCTTTGAACTGAGACAGATGTATTCTGAATTATTACTTTTCTGTGAATAATCTGTCAAATCGGCTGACAGATTTTTGGAGCTTTGCTTCAAAGGAAACACAGGAAGACATAAAATTTCTTTAACGTAAAGGCACTTCTCCATGTAGGAAATAGAGCATATAAATCCATCTCTGGTATTGGTGATATCTGTGTGGCCTCAGAGCACTTGTAGGATCCTGAGCCTCAGCTCAACATTTAACATGACTGCCTCCCTTTGGAACTAGTTTTCTGTGATGGTTTAATAACATAAATTCAATGCCATTTTCAATACAGAGGAGGAAGAAAAGCAATGGCATAATGGTGTCCTCCCTGATAGATAAAGCCTTTACAGTAGACTTGTCCCTTGGTCTGATTAAGTCTCACACTAGGCAGCAAAACAGCTTTAGCACGAGACAATGCCAACCAAACAGCCCATGCAGGATGGGCTATGGAAACACACATTCAGATCCCTATTCTGATTTGGATAAAGGTAAGATTTGAATCTGGGTAAGGGATTGAACTACTGGGCACAAGAGACTCTATACCATGTATCACAAAGACAGCACTACTTCAGTCCCAAGACTGATATGTAATTATGCATGTAACTTGCACCCTTTGTTTCCAGTGTCTCTTGCTTTGGTTAAAAATGACCAGAAACAAAAAGCTGCACTTAGAACAACTTATCTTGTTCAATGCAGTTTGGGGAAGGGGGAGGATTTGTCAAAGAATGTGAAATTTCCATGTAAGATCACCACGAAACATTTTTCCCATTTCTAACACTTTCACCATCAAACTGAAATACGGTGTTTTTACATGTCTCTGATCTTGCTCTCTGACTTGTCATCACAGCCATTGATTACAATGAGTAGTCACCAGTGCCCACTTTAAAGGACAGTGCAGAACACTTGTCTCCAGGCATTTTAGGACATTTTGCCTTCGGGAGAAGTTTATTCTGCAGATTAAGCTCCTACTGTAAGTAGCAGAGTTCACTGAAGCACAGGGAATTATTTCCATTATAAGATCACTGTATCTTCACAGGAGAATAAAAAACTCCTGCTTCTGCAGCTGTTCGAATGACTGGCACTGGTAATACTGTACAGAATTTACAGAAAGTAGCTTCTCTGTTTTACTAAGATTATCAAAAACGTCACAAGAAAACGAAAACTTTTTTGGGTGCGGTTTGGTAGCAGACAGTTCTGCTTAGACGAATCTATTGTGCCCAGTGCCAAAGCAGGAAACCCTAGCTGTTCTTGTGTGAGTTGTTGCCTTTTTCTGGCATATTATCTCTTTTCTATTTGTACTAACATGTACACAAGGAAAGAGAAAATTTATTGGCCAAAAGACGTTAGAGAGTTGTGCCAGAACAGGTTACTGCAGAGAGTACAAGGACGATTCAGGTCAACAAACACTACTCAAATCAGAAATTACTCCTGTTAATACATGAAAGTACTCGACAGAAGGCTCGGTAGTGGGTCACCTCTAGCTGCAACTTGCAAGCTAGAATGCTAAAATGTCCTTCCCAGAAATATCACCAGGTTGTGCACTGGCTGGTCGGATGTGCCCTTCTTCCAGCACTAATGACCAGCAGACCCCTGAATTGCGTCTCTTCTGTGCTGGGAGGTTGGGTCCTTTTCAGCACAGCCCTCTCTTTTGCCTGTCCCCTCTTTTGCGAGCTTGAGAGGGGAGGTGGAGAATTCAGACACTCATCACAGTTTGCACCAGGTACGACATAACCTGGGGCTGAGTTTTGTCCTAATCCCCTCTTTCCGGTGAAATGGCATTCAGCTAAGAAGAAAGGATGTTGGCAAGGCAAGAGAGATTTCCAAAATCCTGCAGGTTCCTTCCAGCCCAACAAGGCGTCATGGTTTTGTTATATAACAGTATTTTTGTGATACTGCGATTCCTTTTTTTTTTTTTTATCAGTATTGTGGACAATTCAAAAGACCTACATCTCTTATTCCCTAACAGTGATTGAAAAGCTTCAATTCCTAAGAGATGGATACTCCTCCTAGTGTGAGCCAGTCCCTTGTATACATCTCTCAAGAGCAAATATAAATGAAGTAAAGGTACAAACAGCTATAGGCCAGTCTGGAAATGCTTACACACAGCAGTTACTAGGTTCATGCTAGCTATAGACTTCTAGGTGCCATAAAATACAAACTGTGTAAGCTGGCCCAAACTTAGGACGTGCTGGATATTGAAGTACAGACACTTCATGGAGCACTTAGTCAAAGTACACTTGGCACTTGAGTCTAAAATAAGCCAAGGAACTTCTGCCTGGGTATAAGCAGACCTAAATGGTGGAAAACAAAGCAATGAGCATTTGAACAGAGGGAATCTGGTTCCTGCTGTCACCAGCGAGTGTGGAGCTCCACTTGTCTCTTGCCCTTGGTGTCTGTGCTGGCAGATGGATCTCCCACTCTGCGCATATGCATGTGCAAGAGGGAGAGAAAGACCAAGGGTTGTTTTGTTTTGGATTTTTTTTTTGTGCAAAATTCTTACAGACTGAATTCTGAACTCAGAGCCACTTGTAAATAAAACCAAGCAATGGGCTAATCTCATGCAGGCTTACAAGGGCCTCACAACAGGCACTACAGAGAGGGCCAGAGGGAGGGTGCAGCTTTTCAGAGAGCCTTGGTGCTGTATTCACTTCCAAGGAATGGCCTCTGCTGGCAGTAAGTAGTATTTTTAGCATATTATACTGCCTTGTTTACTGACAGTACTTGGACCTGGAATATAAAGGTATCAGCACACTATTTGGAAGCGCTGAAACACTTCATAAGTGCTGCTGATCATATTATGTGTTTTTGCTAGAATCCACAGCTCAAATGGCCCTTTTCTGATGCATAGGCAGGACCCTGTGTGCCATGCTCTTGCATAAATTACCATATTATTATGGTAACTTTCTTTAGGAGTCTGCAGCCTTAATTTGCTCTGAACTTCATAGTTGCCCCTTGACAGTTCTTACCGCCAGAGCTGATATTTGGGCTCCACAAAGCACAAGCCATCCCAATTTGGTAGTGTGAAATCTCTGCTTTCAATTGATATTAAAAGCAAGCTCCTTATTCTTTTGCGTGTAGGCACAGCCCGAAAAGCATAAAGCACCATAAGTTGGGATGAAAGCAAGGGGCGGCTGGGCTCCAGTGACAAATTTGTGGAGGGGCTCCTGTTTTGGGTGGCCTGGTCCTTCACTTTTTATGTCATGCAGATCTACATTTGAGACACGTCCCCTACCCACCACGTCTTGAGTCTTGGCCTGTGAATAGTGATATGGGAGAAGGTGGCAATCAGTGCTGTCTGGACAGGGTATGACAGGATGCTGTTGGCAGAGCTTGGCATGAGATGCTCAGACCAGCTCTGGCAGCTCCATCACCTGCAGGGTCTTGTATGGCAGAGTGGAAAGACAAGGAGGGAAAGCTCCTGCTGTCTGCATTGAGAGCAGCTTTAAGAAACCAAAGACAAATTGCTTCTCATTAAAGCCTGCCTAATTTATGGCATGTCATTTGCATGCCAAAACTTGCCTAAACAAAGCTAATTAGGGAGCTGAAAGAGCCTTTCCTCCAGAAACAAGGCTTTCTGCACTAACTGTTAAATAACTGCAGTCAGATTGATAGTTTATTACTGCATTAAGAAGCTCTTCTTGACACCCGTATTTCTGGGCCATCCATATAAGTGTCTGTTTCAAAAGACCCACCAACAGTCTTGATGTGTAGCAGGCAACTTTGGGAGGAAGGCGTGAAAAACAGAGTGTTTTCCCAGCCACACATTGCTGCTTTTTCTATCACTGCTGGTGGGCGCCCCCAGCCTCCTAGCATGCCAGGAAAGTGCCTTTCAAGAGGCAGTTTATTTTAAACACATGGTACCAATTTAGCAAGCCCCATGGCTCACTTAGATATTCAGAAAGAAGACACATGGCATATTTATGTTCATCTCCTGATTCATGGTTTCTTTGGGACCATTCAGTAGGACCATTCATTCATTTACTCAAAATGCAGCACTGACTGAATCCCCTCTTCATTCAGACCCTGCAATAAAGTGCCTGACCAGAAGGAGGACAAGTTATTCCTAGTGCAAGCTCTGTGTTGCTGCAGCTGGATTGCTATTAGACCTCAAGCAAGTTTGGCTGAAACTGCCTTGACCATCCCTTTGGCACACACTGATGCCTCTGACTTTGGTGCAGAGACACTTCTGTAATGTCTGCTTCTGGGAGATTGTACAGATGAAGCTGCAGATATTGGAAAAGTAGCCTTTGGTACCATATACACAGAATTCCTCTGAGCTGAACTCATTGTTCAGCTGGCATCGTAGCTGCCAGGAAAGCTAGCGGGGAGATAACAAGGATGCACATAAACCTGAGAGAAAAAAATTGAACACTTTTTGACTGAATCACTAAAAGCCAAAATCTTGTTAGATGACAGGAAGCTGTTAAATATATTTTTGTTGTTGTTACAAATCTTTCCAGTTCGTTTCTTGCTGTCCTGCAAAAGCAAGCCAGCCTTGCATTTGCTCACCTGTGACACCAGGCAAACCTTGGGAAGTTCTCCAAAAACTGGCCAAGAGCCTGCAGGCGTATGACGACTGGCTCCTCAGGCAGAGGAGCCAAATCCAACATGAATATAGATGATAAGGAGATATTAACGCCCACAGAAACATGAGCAAACATCTACCAAAGGCAAAGCGAAACGTATTCACTGTACCACTGAATTTATAGAAAACCATTAGCAGAACAGCCGCCTGTGTCTTAAGACACTGTGAGTAGCTCAAAGGGCAGGAAATTTTGTAGAAAACATAATTCAGTTTGCCAGATTGCTCTTGTGCTCCCAATCCATTCATTTATGAATCATCTGATATTTCCTCCTGATATTCTTTAGCTGTTTTCATACTTGCCAAAATAAGCTACTTGGCTGCCTCAAATGTCCACCCAAATAGATCCTTACTCATCTGAAATGGCCAGGGAGGGAAACAGCTGAGTTGCTTAGAACTACCCAATGGTTTGGATCAGCCTTCCCCGCCTGCCCAGCAGCCTCCCAGGACACAGGGGCATTAGGATTTTAGGTCTCTGAAAAGACAGAGAGTTGTTCTCCAAAAAGTCCGTGTCCAAAGGTAACCTGCAAGTCCTTTGACAAGCAAATAGATCAGCCCAGTATCTCCCAATGGCTGTGCTCAAGTGTATTATTTATTTAGGGCTGGTGTCAGGGGATTAACTCTAAAAACATAAATGTGCCCAGTTTTCACATCCTAAAGGTGAATATTCTTTGTGAGGAACTCCAGTCTCAGACTTCCCCTTCTTTCCAAACAAGACTGATTTGAGGAACATTTGGAGTGTCTTTGTGAGCCCTATTTCTCCTTCCTCTGAAGAGGCACAAATAAGCTTCAGCAGTTGGAGGGTGACAAGGTGCCATGCTAATCTGGATTTTGTTATAGGAAGAAGGACTGGATTAATGCAGTATGTTGTCAGACCTCTCTATTGTCCCTCCCTCAGAAGAAATATCTGTCATCCACAGAAAGTCACAAAATGCACGAGATATCGCTGACTGGAAGCAGACAGCTTCAGAAAAGCATTAATTACTCCAGACTGTTTAGAAACCAAAAGCATGGCTTGTTTTTCCCTTGAGGCTTGGAGTTTAGCACATCTGAATAATAGGAATTCAATCACATCTATAGATATTATTTCTTTTTTTAAGCAGATTTTTAAAGTTTGTCTGATGCACACACTCTCCCACTCAAATAATTTTAGCGTCACTGTAAAATCCTGGCAATCAAGTTTTATTATTTTATAAATTGTGGTCAAAGGCGTAAATCTTGAATAAGAAAATCCCAGCTCCAAGTGTAGGCGTTAGCGAGGCAGGTTTTCACACACAGCACATGCTTCTTGCTCAGTCCACAGGGAGAGGTTCAGCAGTCTGGAGTCTCTTCATCTGCACGAAATTGGGGTAGTTTAGGCTGCTTTGAAAATGTTGTGGGTTACCTCATGTAATGAGGGCATGAAGGCAGTGCAGTGTAGATGCCATTGAGATTGCTTCAGGCAGGCAAACTTGGCTTGTGGTGGTGGCCTTACCAGAACAGCCTGGAATTTGGTACGGGAGGAAGCAGCCAAATGCTTCCCTGGTTAAATATTGAGCCCATTTTGACCTTTTCACCAGTACAGAATGGCTCCTACCAGCAAGAGGCATAGAAAAACAAAAGCTACATTTAATACACGGAACTTCACTGTAGCCCCAGCTGTTGTGAGACACAAAAATTGATCTCACCTGACTTGAACCGAATTTAATCATTCTGTCAAATCATCTCAATAACCCAGGGACTAAGAGAAAGATCTGCAAACAGGATTGCATCTCCCTTTATTTGCACACTCATCTTGAGATGGAATAGATGGAGAGCTTCCTTGCATTGACAAATCTCAATATTTAATTCTGAAATCCTGTTTAGGCAAACATATGCCTGAAGTCAGTAGCAGATTTGTATCTCTAGTTGTGCATGTAGCAGCTATCATTTCTAATAACATCAGTGTTGTATGTTTATGCTATGTATTTTTCTTTCAGACTGTTTGTCTTACACAGCACTAGAAGTTTTATCAAAAAGGTGTTACGGGAAACAGAGATGCAAAATCCTTGTCATTAGCCGGGATTTTGGAAGTCCATGCCTACCTGGAGTGACAAAATACCTCAACGTCAGCTATGCATGTGGTAAGAGCAAATGCACAGTCGTTTTAAAGCTGTCTTTCTGCTTGCAAAGCAAACCAATGCCAAATGGTGCACACATATGGGGACAGACACACACACACAAACAAAGGCTTCCTGAATCTCCCTTTCCTTTTAGCCTAGGAAGTTTGTGACATAGCCATACAAGAACAACCAAATATGCAAACAATCCACACCTAATGTAAACTTGGGCAGTAAGGGGAATTTTTTCCCATAAAAATGCAGCTGACAATAAAATATAAAGTATGTGTTTTAATATTTTGAGAAATGCTATCAAAATAAGAGTCTGTTCTACAGAATTCATCTGCAGCAGAACTAGGAAGAATAACCTGGTGTTGACTGCCACCAGTGCAGGTAAAGCAGCCCAACATAATTGAAGTACTGTGTGCAAGCCCAGTCCTGAAATTTGATTCACCTGAGCACACCTACAGCCTTCAGCCTTGCAGAGGGATTTCCTTTCTCATGGGCAGAGTCCCATGAAAAGTAAAGGCCTGAGGTTATACATGCCCTGCAGGACTGAAGCCTGTGTCAGCTCATTCTTCAGACAAGTGGGAACAGTTTTCTGTATTCTTTACCATAGACTAATATATTTACATCAGGACAAAGCAGAATTCCCTAAAGTGCTTTTTCTCAAAAGTCAGGGCCATGGGACAGCAAAGTGTAATCTCAATAAAGGTGAGAGAAAAGAGGTTGCAGAACATCAATGCGGTGCCTTATTTTGGCATTGCATATTTTTAGGAATGGCTGCGCGTTTCCTCAGGTTCTGCTTTCTGCTGCTGGCTGTGGGGTAGAAGCGTGAGGGTTGGGGGTGATTGTCTCTCTCACAACTCTGCTTCAGCCAGACGATGCGGTGAAAGCTTTTTCACGCAGTTACCACTCTGCTTACCATGCGCTGTTTGGAAAGCTGCCTGCCCTGCTCCTTCCTGGCTCTTTTTCTGGTCCGCAGGGAGTCACAGCAGTAGGTCCGTGGGGACAGATGAGAGAGACCTTTCGCTGCATCTCTAGCGAATAGTGGTCAAAGGGCACAGGTTATCTGAGACGTGCTTTTGGGAACAGCAGTGTAGGATTGATTACCAGATCACCGTGTACCTGAAGATCAGAGGAAAATGAGCCCTGGCTGCTTCCTTGCTGGCATGAGAGATTTTCAGCCTCCCCATGAGTTAGTTGTCAGGTGAGAGGCACTGCAGTAATTCAGCTTTATGTTGTTGAAGAGACCTGGAGATCTGTCTTTGCACTGATATGTTATGATACTGCACAGTTACCTTCATGCTGTAGTAACTTTATGAATGAGTTAATGGAATTTTCTTTAATTAGAGTAAGGATAATTATAACAGATCATTCTTTCTTGCACATCTGTTTACTAGAAAACCAGTGTATGTTTGTTTGCAGTGAGGTTATGCATTCTGTTATTTAGTGAAGTGGTTTTGCAAAAACACATGGGTAATAAATAGTGTTCTTGTGTGTTACTGGCACATTTTGAAGTCGTCTTCTTTTGCCAGATCCTACTGAGCTGTGCAATCTGAAGTACTAGCCAATTATTTGCAGGTCTAATTATTTCACAGATTATCTAGTGAACATGGGAAAAGTTTGGTCACATTCCAGAATAACATTTTACATTCTTTTCCCTCACTAGAACATCCCTGCTAACCAACCTGATGCTTCCCAAGATAAGGTAAATAGGCCTCCCCCTGAAGTGACAGGAGCACAACAGAGCAGACCACATTCTCTGAGGTCTGTGCCACATTTGAAAGTATTTCCATCTTGGTCAGGAATGTCAAAAAAAATCATACTCCCCACCTCAGTGGTCAGCAACTGTTTAGGGCTGGTTTGCCTTGCTGCATTTTTATTTTTGCAGTTAATTCCTGCTAGAAGAAACTTCACAGGAGCCAGGAGGTGCTGGTTTCTTGCAGGCTCAGTGCTCCTGATGACCTGCTCAGCATCATCTCATGTTTGCATGAGGTGACATCTTCCTGGCTCTTGCTGAGGCTGGACATCAGGAGCCTGTATCTGCACTCCTTGGATGCCACTCAAAATCTGTCTGTGGGTGCCTTTGGCAGCTCTCCATAGGTGACTGCCTCCAACCCTACTTGACAAAGTAGAGCTGGCACAAGTTGTAGCACAGATGTGATTATCTTGATAAAAATTCCTCATGCTAGCAGCAGTTACTCTGTTCAGCGACATGATGCAGCCAGTCCTAGTTAAAGTCCTTGTGTCTGAAACAAAGCCATAACAAATACGTGCAGTCAAGGCCCTTTTTTGTCCATGCTGTTTTGAACTGAGCATCCCCCTACAGCAAGTATTTGAATGGTGTATTAAATAGCTGTTCAAACGTTATGGGAAGACATGGGGAAAGGATTCAGTCCCGTAGCAAGCAAAGCCCTGGGAGGGGAGCAGGAAGAGCATCAGCGCAGTGAAGGAGCCCCTGGTGGGCACCAGGCCATGCGACAGGAGCTTCAGGTCACACAAAGGCTCTGGGTCTGGTGTGTCCTCCCAGGATGTTGTTCATAACACATGCACATTATCATAACAACCAGGCCTGCAAATTCAAATTGCAGTCTGAACACAAACCAACCTGCTCACTGTCTGCCTCATGCACCAACAAAAGCGCTCTGCTGCTGGAAAACGGTTCAGAATTCCGATGAGGTACAAGCCAAAATAAAAATGAGCTTATTCTCCCCTATCTCTGTTGGCCTTCTTTTGCAAACAGGAGCTAAGAGTCCTAGAAAAATTCCTTCATCGGGAAAGGACTTTGAGCCCACACACAAAGAAAAGTTCTGTTCAGAAAGAGTGCTATTTTTAGTTGTTTTTCAAAGGCAAACCATGCTAAGCCCCAAACCTCAGTCTCCTCTGTTCCATTTAACTTTCCCTAATGCTACTTCTTGGTAAAAGTTTCTATGTGGGATAGAGGTGAGCTTCATACTTGACATTTCTTCCTTTTCCTCCCCCTTCACATCAGTCTGAAAATCAATCAGTCTGCCTTCACGTAGTACAGGGAACAGGTGCCAAGATCTGGGTATCTGAAAGGCCCATTCATCTAACACAGAATATGTGAACTCTCGATGTTTGCATGATGCACCTGCTTTTAGCTCTTTTAATTATTTGAAGAAGAGTGTGAAAACTTATCAGGAAAAAAAAATTAATGCAGTGAGAAGAACACAACCCACTCCCACGCAGTGCATCTCATCCCGTCCTGAGCACCTTGCCCCCCAGTGACCATTTGTCTCAGAGGACGTGCAGACATTTCTCTAAGAATAAACATTTCTCTGAGAATTCCAGTGAACTATCTTCATTGAAAAACAGTCTCTAGACACAGTTCAGCCCAGTTGTTGGCCAATATTGTCTCCTATGCACCGGTTGGCACATCCCTCATGGGATAAAAAAAAAAAGGGGGGGGCCAAAACCAAGGGGCAGATCCCTGCATTGTGTGCAGCTGCACTGATGTTCTGGAGCTCCAGGTGGCCCAGGGCCTGGTGTGTGAATCCAGAGCTGCCCTTACTGGCCTCTGGCAAGAGATGACAGCATTCAGTGTCTGTTCCTTTGGTGTTTTGCTGATCTTTAGGTGAATATTACTAGCCGTCTCCCCGTGCATCCCATCCCTCACGCTCACTCTTGCCAGCCACACTTGCCCTTTTCTCCCTTCCCTGCTCACCTCACCTTCCTTCCAGTCTTCTTCCCAGTTACTTCATTCCCTTTTCCACCTCCTTTCCCTTCCCACCAGCGCTAACCCTGCGAGCACCGTGCTCTTTGCCACCATCCTGTGCAATCTGCTCTGGGTGAACCTGCTTTAGCAGGTGGGTTGCACTAGATGATCTCCAGAGGTCCCTTCCAACCCCAACCATTCTGTGACTCTGTGATCCTGTGTCGCAGCATCCTAGTGCTGTGCCTCCTGGTGCTCCAGATCTGTACGGGGTGGTGGAGGGAGGAGGACATGTCACTTAGCACAGCCCCTCTTCTGGGGCATTTGCCAGCCATCAGGGTTAGAGGACAACTGGGTTAGTAAAAGTCAAGGTGAGCCAGCAGCAGCCCCAGCCAGGGCTGGTAGGGTGGGATAAGCAGCACCGTGCTGCCTGGGGCTGCACCACGCACCACCTCTGCAAACACTCCTAGATTTCGGGCACAAGGCAGCATCTCTCGGCCACCGAGGAAGCTCAGGCTGGCTGCAGCACCGGGCCAGGCTCGCACACCGGCAGGGCTGGTGTTTGCCCTCGCTGGCTCCAGGCACAGCTGCCCACTCTGATTTCTGAGCAGTGGAGCCACCTGCTCCAATCCCCTCAGTACCACCATCAGAAATGCAGTTAATAAACCCAGGGTTGACAGTGGGGTTGGTAATTAACTGGGAATCTGGTTCCTAAAACTGACAGTAAACAATTTGTCTTTCATCTTTTCAGTTCCTAAATTTATCCTCACAGCTGTCAACCCCCTGGTCACTGATAGTAAGTCTTCTGTCAAACAGAATGATGGTACGTACTATCAAAAAAACATGGTTTGCTGCTTTCCTTTGTCTTTGATTGGAATAGGACTTGTTCCCACTGCAGAGCTTGGTCTGAGGGACATGGGGCAAGGTAATGGAAACCCTAATGAAACAGCTGCTGTCACAGCACCACTTCAAAACAAGTGACCCCTCCAGACCTACCCATAACCAGCATGCTGTCTGCTAACTTTGATTGAACCATGGGAAGAGTAACAATGAAACTACAATTGTTTCAGGGTTAGGACTCTATTAAGAGTTATGCCAACACCTACTCTTCTAAAGACAAACAAAATTAATGATGTGCCTGCTGCATATTTGCTGTCATCAATAACAGGAGTGTCCTGCTGGGAAGTCCATTTGAGAGCTGTGAAGCTCAATGAAGTAAAATTATTTCAGAAATCTTAATGGGAATAGGCAAGGGCTTTCATTTGTTAATAGATTATTTAAAATAAATTTACCATTTTCTAGATATTCAATATTTTCGATATATTTCAATATTTATTTTATTTATCAACCATTGTTCAGTCTAATGTTCCGCAAGGTTCCTACTGCACAGCACTACCCTGCCTGTGTTTTAGGTGTGCTTGCTAGTTTTAAAAGTTATTAGGAGAATATCAGTTCAGTAGCTTTGTCATCTGTGATGTGATTTAATGTGCTTTACCACCTTGTGTCACAGGTGTCGACCTTGATCCAAAGGAATCAAGACTTCCAAAGAAAGATGGAATTTTTGTTAGCAGCTCCTTGGCTACGTTTGCATACATTAGAGGTAGGAAAATGAGGCTGAGATTGTTTGGTTCATTAGATGGTGGCATTTGGGGAAAAGGGAGGATCACTTCAGAAGGTCATGACTGGTAATCCCATGTTTATAGTAATGGTATTATTACAATATAATCATGGTCTTGCAGATGGGACAATCACAGCATAATTGATATTTATAGAATATTTTCCATCTTGAAGGATCCAAACTCTTTTAGACACTGCAGCCAAGAGTTCTTTTTAATGAATATTTTTAATGGGGACTGTCGGTTGCTCAGTTTTTTTGGAAACCTGGTCCTGATCTGGGAGCAGTGCTGGAGACATCCATTTTAGGAAATGTTGGTTTGCATGCATGTGAGGATCATTGAGGGGCATTTAAAAAAAAACCAAAAACAAAAAACAAACCACACACATGCACAACAACAACAACAACAACAAACAAACAAAAAAAACCCACAACCAAACAACGACGACAACAAAAACCACCAAACCCAGCCATCTCTGGTATGGGACGTGGCAGGTTTTGTGACTAAGCAACACTAAGGCAGATTTTGTTCAGGCAGATAAATTTGTGATCCGCAGATCTCTAACACCATAGGAGAAGTCACAAATTTTAGAAGTGAGCAAAGGCTGATGTTGAGAAATGAACGGGCTGCCCATAGAGGTTACAGAGTCTCCTTCTCTGGAGACATTCAAGACCCAGCTGGACACATTCCTATGCGATCTGCTCTGGGTGAACCTGCTTTAGCAGGTGGGTTGGGCTAGATGATCTCCAGAGGTCCCTTCCAACCCCAAACATCCTGTGATTCGGGAGTGAAGACTGCTGCTTTTCTAGAAAATGGCAAGAACCACGCAGCTGTTGAGCATCATCCCACAGCCTTTGCCAGGGCTTCCCACACCAGCAACAACAGGCGGCCGCAACCTGGCAGCACAGCGAGACAGGCTGTCCTCAAACCCACAGACCCCACCACCCTTGAGACCTCCCAGCAACACCCCCAGTAGCCAAGGCCAGATTTCACAACCCATCCAGAAAGGCCATTTCCACATCTGTCTTACTTGTTGCTATGAGAAGTGATCTCTGACT